>NC_069675.1:85583428-86242039 GCF_023699985.2 Odocoileus virginianus
AATTCCTGGGTGGGGAAGATCACCTGGAGAAGGAAATGGCAACCCATCCCAGTGTTCTTGCCCGGGAAATCCCATGACAGAGGAGCCTGGTAGCTACAGAGAAATTTGTAATCTTAAATGCATTTACTTAAAAAGAAATCTGAAAATCATTGAGCTGTCTCTAGTCTAAGAAGTTAAAAAGCAACTGCAGAATAAACACACAGTAAGTAGAAGGAAAGATCTATTAACAGATAAAAAGAAAATACAAAATTAAAGACAGTCATAGAGTCAAAAGTATTTTTCTTTGAAAATAATAATAAAACATACACTGTCTGGCAGGTTGGTCAAGAAAAAATGAAATAGATATAGCCCAATTAACATATTCATAATGAAAAAAAGCTAGCAGGGATTTAAAGCAAAATGAATAATTTTATGCTAATTTTAACCTGAAAAACCGGTAACTATGAATATACTCCTAGAAAAATATAATTTAAGAAAACTGAAAGAAATCCAGTTTAAAAAGAAATAGGAGTTCAGATCATTTTAAACACCTTGAAAAAATTAGATAAATATCTAGCAACAAGGAAACCACGAGTTCTTGTTTTTAGCTGAGTACTACCAAAATTTCACGAGCAGATTAATTCAAATCATACACAAATTCTTGCAAGAAATAGGGGGGAAAAAAGGAAAAATAGGAAATACAAACCTCTCTCTAAATCAGACAAAAGCAGTTAAGGAAAGGAAAAATATAAGCCGAAGTTACTCATGAGTAAAGAAACAAAAATTTAAAACAAAATAAAAGCAAATAGAATCCAGATGTGCATCAGGCACGTATTTAGGGGGGAAAGTGAAGTCAAACAAGTTAGATTTATCGTAGGCATAGAAGAGAGTTTACCATTGAAATAAGGCAGATGTGCCAGATAACACAGTAAGAAGAAAACAGTGGAAACCATACCTTCATCCTAATAGATACAGAGCAGTCGTTGATAAAACTCAACATACACTTGTGATTAAAGCAGAAAACAAAACTCTGCAAAACAGAACCATAAGGGAACCTCCTAACCTAATAAAGGGTATTTGGAAAAAGGTGACAGCAAACATCGGTCTTAATTAAATAAGAACATTTCTTATAAAGATGAGGAACAATGAAGGGCTAGCTTATATTGCTTCAGTTCACTATTAGAGTTCTAACTCAAACAAAGAAGACAGGAAAAAGAAAAAAAAAGCCAGAAATGAAAAGAAATAAACCATATTTCAATTATTCACAAATGACTTTACTTCTAGGAGGATCTATAGACAAAAATATTAGAATTACTAAAAGTTTAATTGTCTGGATACAAGATATGTATAAATATCAATTAGACTTTTATCCTTTGCAAAAATGACATCTCCTAAGGCATCCCGAAACTAAGGTGGCTAGAAACAAACGTGTCACAGGTACCTAGGAGTATACAGAAAATGAGTAAGACCCATTCACAAAAGTGGACAACTTTCCCCAAATATATGGATAGAATACAAATCTATGGATAGTGATACAATGTTCATGGATAGGAGAGCTCAATATAAAAAATAAACTCAATTCTTTCTCAACTGACCTATAGATTGAAAGCAATCCAAACAAATCCCCCACTGGTTTTGTTGTTTTTGTCATTGTTATTCCTGTTTCATAAATTAACTCTAAATTTCTATAGAATGGCAAAAGTTCAAGGACAAATATCCAAAAGTCCAAGGACAAATATCCAAAAGTCCAAGGACAAATATCCAAAAGTCCAAGGACAAATATCCAAAAGTCCAAGGGTAAATATCCAAAAAAAAAAGTCCAAATATCACCCTATAAGAGGAAAAAGGTGAAAGAACCAAATATGAAGGTGTCACAGAGAATTACAGTAATTAAGAGCAGGTAACACTGATACAGAAGCGGGCAAATTAACCAAGACACAGAGAAAAAAGACACGGAAACAAACCCATGCACCTGGGGAGACAGGACATCACAGGCTGTGTATCCCAGATACATGGAAAAAACGGATTACTCAATAAGTGGTACTAGAAGAATTTATTCATCATGGATAAAACCAACACTGGATTCCTATATCACACACAAAAATTAACTCCAAGTAATTTTAAAATAGGTAAAAGAAAATAAGGGAGTAACTTATAACCTTGGGACCCAGAAGAAAATCTTAAAGTAAAGGCTCTAACCATAAATGGGCAAGGTTGTCTATATAAAATACGCTAAAATCAAGAAAAGCACCTTGTGAAAACATACAGCACAAACTAGAAGGTTATCTTTTTTAACACGTGAAACCACCATTGTGAGTCTTCTGAATATGTAAAGAATGCTTTCAAGTAGATGAAAAAACATAACCAAGTGAGAACCGACATCAAGGAGATGAACAGTCTTTTTACAGTAAATGAAACAGATGATAATTAAATATGTGAAAGAAGCTCAAAACTGCTGGTACATTAAGTTCACTCTACTATTAATTTGTCAAAAATTAAGAAGACCAATGACACCAAGTGTCGGGATAAGACAAGCGTGAATCTTAAAGGACACTTTTATTCACTGCTGGTAACAATGTGCATTGATATAACCACTGTGTAAATTAACAGGGCATTTTCTTGTAAAGTTGGTCATAAATTAGCCTTTCTTTAGTCCCAAACTCTCCTCCCTGGTATATAACAAAAAGAAAAAGAAATGGCATATGTGCAGCAGAGATATGTGCAAGAATATAAATAGCAGGGTATTTTGTGACAGCAAAAGACTGAAAATAACTCAAACACCCACTGACAGGAGGAAGCATGGATGTTAACCTTATCAGATATTATATAAGTGAGATGAATAAATATAGCTGCACAGAACAAGGCTGTTAAACCTGGAATCAAAACACTGAACAACATCATGACACAACTTTTAACGACTAGTATTACATATATTTTTAGGGATATGGACTACCAAAAACAGCAAGGAAAGATGATAGTGCAGGGAAGGGCAGTCAGATAAAAGAAAATGTCCACATCGGGGTCATGGTGTTGGTGATGATTTTGTTTGAGAAAGGTTCATTAATTATACTTCGTAACTCACATATATAAAATGTTATATGTATCAGATCCAACCTATCAGATGTTTTTTAAAAGATATGATTAGATATAATCTGGTTCAGATTTAAAACAGGTATCTTTCCAGGTATACTGAATTTTCTAGATGCTGAAACTAAGAAACAAATTAAAAATTATTAGTGTTATTTTTCTGGGGAGGACAAAGAGATGAGGCATTTACACCTGTGTTTAATAATTTGTCTGTATTTTAATAATTTTACTGCACGTGAACTGATAGTTAAAAGTCACTCAGTCGTGTTTGACTCTGCGACCCCATGGAATGTAGTCCATGGAATTCCCCAGGCCAGAATACTGGAGTGGGTAGCCTTTTCCTTCTCCAGGGGATCTTCCCAACCTAAGAATTGAATCCAGGTCTCCCACATGGTAGGTGGATTCTTTACCAGCTGAGCCACAAGGGAAGCCCACTACATGCATATATGTATTAAAAATATTAAGTAACCAGTTTAAATTGGTGAACTTCAGAAACTCAGAGGCTGAGAGCAACAAGAGCTCCTCAGTGGATTCCAATGGACCACTGTTGATTTATTGTCAATGAATTTAAAGAAAACAGGGATGTCTGGGCTGAGCTGGTGGCCAGATCTCTGAGTGGATGTTCTAGACCATGTCCACACGCCATCCCTACCCAAAGCCTCCATCCATCTCCCTGGCCAGGAAGATAGCTCTGGGTTCAAGAAGTCAAGAAGTTCAAGGAATCAAGAAGTCAGATTCAACTCCAATACCAGGTCTTAAGGTCTATGGATTTCATGATCCTTTTTAATTAAGAAGACTCCTTTAGGTCCTATCCTATAAAAGAACAGGATCATGTACTTTTAATTTCTTCTCTATGCTAACGGAAACTTTTCGATTCTATTAAAAAAAAAAAAAAAGAGTATGAAATGCTTTCCCCACTTGGCTAGGCCCCTCTTCAGAGATTGTGTAATGTGATTTTTTTCCCCCAGCTTGGAAGAATTTATACATGAAACATCCTGCTTCTTGTTAGTCCTCATATTCAGTTCACTCACTCACACAGTCTGCTCTTCACTCTGATGTTTCAAAACCCCATAGTGCATCTGATTTTCTTTCTAGGGGGTGCTGGTGATAAGATTACACTCTCTGATGTTCACTTCAGCTTGCACTACAATGTTGAACTTGAGCTGGGCAGAGAGGATTTAGAACAAAATTACAAAGTACCTTGCAAAGTATCTTGTAGGGCCGACACTACTTGCAAAGTATCTGGTAGAGCCGACACTTCCTAACACATCTAGGGGTGGCAGCCCCAGAACCCGATGGCCTCATGTCAGCTCGTCTCTCCCCACACTAATCCTGCCCACTAATGGATTGAAAGTGATGTTCCTGAACTCTGCAAATTCATCAAGTTCAATATATATGGCCCTTCCCTCAACTGGGTAGTGACTACTCAGGATATCTTTAGATTTCCACAAAGCACAGGCCAACTCCTCTTTATTAAAGAGGCTCTTTCACAACTCCAACTCCCAGACAGGACCCCATCCCACTGCCACCAACTTCTTGCTTGAAGACGTCTCGCAAACCTAAATAATGTCCATTTTTAACCAAGCTCTTTTCCAAGACTTCCTATTTCCTCCCTGCTTTCCAGGTGCTGCAAGCCCATCCAAAACCTTCTTTACAGGCAGAAAGTTCAAGTGAGATGTGGAAGCTGGGTGTGCTGGGTTAGCTGGGCTCCACCATTTCCCAGCTGCATCATCCTGAACAAGTCGCTCTGGGTCTTAGTTTTCTCAGCTGGACCGTGGGAACAACAGTAGCTATCATCACGGGAGAGCTGCAGAAGCCAACAGCGCACAGCGCACACAGAGGTTCAAGTATAAACTCCCAGGCCGGATACCAACGACAGCTGTGAGCAGACATCCTTTGCTATTTCACCACTCCCTAGACACGAGTATGGTAGCTTCAGGAGCCCGAGAATGAATCAAGGTTGTGGCTTCTTTCTGCTGTGCTGGAAGGCATCCCTCAGTCCCATCCTCCAAATTCATACAGCCCTCCCTAGGAACTGGACCACCCCTCCCCTGAGCACAAAACGCACATCATGACCACAGGAACGCCGGGCCCTCCTCACAGCTGTGCGCGGGTGCTTCCTGTCATCTTGTTTGCATCTTCTATGCTCCCAAGGTCAGCCCTCTCCACCCCTCCCTCAGGCCCCAGAGGAGGCTGCAGGTGGTCATCCTATTTGCATTTGGTTCCTGCTCAGTAACGAATAGCTGAATGTTGTTTACACATCACATCACGAGAATTGAGTCCACCCTTCAGGCACAGCGGATGTCACCAGGGACTTCCGGGTAGGTAGGGCAGCACTGCTGTCATTCCCATTTTAACAAAGAAGAAATCCAGGCTCTGAGATGCCAGTGACTTTCCCCAGCTCTGATTTCCTGGTGGCTCAGATGGCAAAGCATCTGCCTGCAATGCAGGAAATCTGGGTTCAATCCCTGAGTTGGGAAGATCCCCTGGCAACCCACTCCAGTACTCTTGCCTAGAAAATTCCATGGATGGAGAAGACTGGTGGGCTACAGTCCATGGGGTCACAAAGAGTCGGACAGGACTGAGCGCCTTCACTTTCACTTCCCTCAGCTCCTGGGAAGGAAGGGGTAAAGCTGGGCCCGGACCTGCCTTCTGACTCCCCATCCACCTCTTCCACCACAACACAGAGCTTTGAATCTGCTCTACGTGCCCCAAAGGAGAGATTTTCTGGTTTTCCTAGGGAGGAACTGAGCTACAGCCAACAATAACCTTTTACAAGTATACAGGACTTTAGCACATTCCTCAGTCGTCATAAAATTATAGAAGAATTTTAAATAGTTGCAGAAGATACGACTTCTGGCATACTGGAAATATTGTCTTTTTAAAATAAAGTAGCAACAGTTGAAAGAAGTGCAATTTCTAGTATATCATTTATTCTTTTAAATATCCATGAATAGCTAAAGCAATCCTGAGAAAGAAGAACAAAGCTAAACACATCCTGACTTCAAACTATATGACGAAGCTACAATAATCAAAACAGTACAGTATTGGCATAAAACAGACACAGAAATCAATGGAACATAATAAAAATCCTAAAAGTTTCTGCATGGCAAAAGAAATCATCAACAAAGTGAAAAGGCAACTTGTAGCATGGGAAAAAATATTTGTAAATCCCCTATCTGATAAGGGGTTAACATCCAAAATATAGAAAGAACTCATATCACTCCATAGTAAAAATACAAATAATCCAATTTTGAAACGGGCAAAGAACTTAAACAGATATTTTTCTAAAGGAGATGTACAAATGGCCAACAGGTAGATGAAAATATATGCTCAACATCACTATGCATCATGGAAATGTAAATCAAACCACAAGATGCCACCTCACACCTGTTAGAATGTCTGTTATCAAAGAGGCAAGAGATAAATGCTGACAAGGGGGTAGACAAGAGGGTATCGTTGGACACTGATGATGGAAACTGTAAACTGCAACAGCCCCTGAGGAAAATAGTATGGCGGTTCCTCAGGTTATTAAAAATATAACAAAGGGATCCAGCAGTCCCACTTCTGGGTATACATCTGAAGGAAACAAAATCATTAACTCAAAGAGATAACTGAAGTCCCATGTTCAGTGTGGCTCTACCCTCTGTAGGCAAGATGTTAGAAACAACCTAAGTGTCTGTTGACAGATGAATGGATAAATGTATGTATGTATATATATATGGCATATGTAAGGTGTAAATATAATGGATTATTATTCAGCGTTAAAAAAGAGGGAGTCTTGCCATCTGCAGCATGGATGAACTGGTGGCATTATGCAGGTGAAACAAACTAGACCACATGGTATCACTTATATTGAAATCTTAAAAAAAAAAAAAAAGGAAAACCCATAGAAACAGAGGGAAGAAAGGTGGCTGTTAAGTTCAGGGGGTAGGGGAAATAGGGAGCAGTTGGTAAAAGGGTGAAAACTTTCAGTTATAAGACGACTAAGATCTAAGGATCTAACATATAAATGGTGACTATACAGGCCTCTGTTTTAAACCAATACATTCAGAAAAAATATATTCACTTCAATGCACCTCTCCACAGAAAATACCTTAATACATGATTTTATCATAACCATCTTTCAATTATATGTTTGTTCATATTATTTGCATATTTATCTCCTTCCAATAGTTTAACAGATGAAGACAGTTTTCACTGTTAAGCCAATGAACCAATAAGAATTCCTTTCTATCAGGAAGATTTTACTGTATTTTAAATTCAGATAAGTGTGTTTATACATAGATGATACATAGAATAAATTATGGAATACGCTCATAAAATCAGCCATTAAAATAAGTAAATTCAGGGCTAAAATGAGATTGAGGTAAGTCAATTACGTTATGCAGTTTTCAATATATGATAATGACCAGATACTAAAGATTTCCTCACTGACATTAATCAAGCATGTTAACTGTAGCAGAAACCATTAAGTATCATAAAGGATGCTATTTCTTTGGTAAAAGGGCTTGCATGTGTTTGTGAAGCTCTGTTGTTAAGCTTTGGGGACTTAAAAAAAGAAAAAAAAAAGGTACTGTATGAAGAAGGAAATGGCAACCCACTCCACTATCCTTGCCTAGAAAATCCCATGGACCAGGGAGCCTGGCTGGCTGCTAGCCACAGGGTCACAAAGAGCTGGACAGGACTAAACGACTGAGCACACACTCATTGTGATTTTTTTAATTGAGGAGGGGAAAAAAATTCCATTAATTTTGTTAAGCCAAATGATTAAACTTTTCCTTGATTATTTTCCCTGTTTGCCGTCTTTTCTTTTGTAACAGTGTCCAATGAATCGGTCCAAATTACTTAAAAACATTCTATCACTATGCTAACAAATTCTGATGGTTCCTGACCAGCCACAGGAGGGGGTCTAATCCAGACTGGCAGAGTCCAGCCCAAGGGGCCCTGAGCACTGCCTTCCGCCCTCTGTCCCTCCCTTCTCTCCACTCAAGACATGTCCCTTCAGCCGTGAAGGGACCTAGTACTCAGCACCCGTTTCTCGTAGTCTCAGTTCTGCTCCAACCTGCACTCAAGTTTTGGGAACTGGCATCCCACAACTGCTGGCTAACATTCATCAGAGGAAAAGATCAGAGCAGAAACCCACCCACGGCTCCTCCTCCATCCCTCTTAGATCTTGCACACAACAGGTACTCATCAAGTGTCTGCTGCCTGGATGCCCAGAGAAACTCACACTATACTGGGAAACAGGCACTTGCTTGTCTCTGACCAGAGGGCCTCGCTGCCACTGGGCCCTGGGACGCGGAGACGGTGAGAATGCTTAGCAGACTTACCCAGCAAATGCTGACTTGACAGAACAGCCTAGACAACAGCACCTGCAGCTCTCAAAACAAACAGAACAAGAACAGCAACAGCAAAAGCCCAAGAAACTGCAACTGAGACAAATGTGGAAAATGTGACACCGTTACAATTTCTTTTACCGAGACCCTCAGCCACGGGATCTCAGAAGAGCATCTTTATCTTTATATGTTTCTGTTTCTAAAAATACCGCTGGCCTAACCGCCTCAGCCACTCTGAAACCATGAGAACTAAAGCCGGGTATTGATATTTTCGATCCTAGTTAGTGTTTTAAGCGACCTTTGCCTTAAAGCTTCACCAGCCAAGACTGAGCCCCGGGTCCCAGCTGCAGCTCTCGGAATGCCGGCCGTTCCCAAGGCCACGTCAAAGCCAAGGCTCAGCTAAACTTTCTTTACAGAAGATTTCTTTTCTTATCGATGACATTCTCCAACTGCGGGGGGGAGAGGGGAAGGAAAAGAAAAAAAACTCTTGTTTCAGATTTAGCTACTTCAATCACAGAAGCGAGACCTGGGGGTGGTTTATATCCTCCGAAGGCTGTTTCTCTTTATAAATCCTAAACATTTAAAAATAGCTTTGCCTGTGCTGGAATGTCATTTTCGGGTATTTGGGCTTCTTCCACATGAATCTTTTTGTGACTGTGAGGCCATTTCAGTTCTTGGAATTTGCTGGAGACAGATTCCCAAACACAGCGTCCTGGGAGGTTGGAGTGGGCCGATGTGGGGAAAAAGCACAAGTCCACTCTGCTGGGCAACCCGTTCTTTTCCAGGGTGCTTTCAAGTTCCCGTCATACCTGGGGAGACTGTGTCCGGACTAGTCAGGGTACTGCAGAGAAAGCTGCAATAACCCTAAAACATTGTAGCTGGGGTCAAAACGCACACACACACTCACACACTCACTCAGTACCCAGGCCTGTGAAGAAGGGGGTGGGGTGGGGGCGGGGCTTGAAAGGTCACTTTTCACACTTCCTGTTTCCTTGCAGCACTGATGAGCTGGCTAGAGACCTCCCTCGGCCTCAGCAAAAAAAATTGTCAGTGAGAAATTAGCAACAGATTCCCAGGATTACTGGAGAAAGGCTGGTAATGTCAGTACATGGTACACAGTCAAGGGATTCAATGGGGATTCTCAAGCAGGCCCTTTCAGAGTGCAGGCGACAAGGCTGGCCTACTGGTTAGGACTCCACGCTCTCACTGAGGGTTCAATCCCTGGTCGTGGAACAAACATGCTGCTAGCCAAAACAATTAAAAAATAAAGGGCAGGTGGTGAAAAGGCAAGGCAAGCTGATGAAGACTTGAGGCTGTCGGGAGGGAATGTTGGAATTTAGCTTCCCTAAAGTGCTCCAACAACACAAGAGATGACTCTACACATGGACATCACCAGATGGCCAAATTCAGATTGATTATATTCTTTGCAGCCAAAGATGGAGAAATTCTACACAGTCAGCCAAAACAAGACCGGGAGTTGACTGTAGCTCAGGTCATGAACTCCTTATTGCAAAATCTAGACTTAAAATGAAGAAAGTAGGGAAAACCAATAGACCAATCATGAGTGTGAGTGAAAAGTTTCTCAGTCGTGTCCAATTCTTTGCAAACCCATGGATTATACAGTCCATGGAATTCTCCAGGTCAGAATAATAGAAGAGTGGGTAGCCTTTCCCTTCTTCAGGGGATCTTCCCAACCCAGGTATCAAACTCAGGTCTCCTGCATTTCAAGTGGATTCTTCACCAGCTGAGTCACAAGGGAAGCCCATGGTATGACTTAAATCAAATCCCTTGTGGTTATACAGTGGAAGTGACAAATAGGTTCAAGGAATTAGATCTGATAGACAGAGTGCCTGAAGAACTAGGGACAGAGGTGCATAACATTGTACAGGATGCAGTGATCAAAACCATCCCCATGAAAAAGAAATGCAAAAAGGCAAAATGGTTGTCTGAGGAGGCCTCAAAAATAGCTGAGAAAAGAAAAGAAGCAAAAGGCAAAGGAGAAAAGGAAAGATATATCCATCTACATCGAGAGTTCCAAAGAATAGCAAGGAGAGATAAGTAAGCTTTTCTAAGTGATCAATGGAAAGAAACAGAGGAAAACAATAAAAAAGGAAAGACTCTTGAGATCTCTTCAAGAAAATTAGATATCAAAGGAACATTTCATACAAAGATGAGCACAACAAAAGACAGAAACGGTATGGACCTAACAGAAGCGGAAGATATTAAGAACAGGTGGCAAGAATTCACAGAAGAACTATACAAAAAAGATCTTCACAACCCAGATAATCATGAGGGTATGATCATTCACCTAGAGCCAGACATCTTGGAATGCAAAATCAAGTGGGCCTTAGGAAGCATCACTATGAACAAAGCTAGTGGAGGTGATGGAATTCTAGCTGAGCTATTTCAAATCCTAAAAGAAAATGCTGTGAAAGTGCTGCACTCAATGTGACAGCATATCTGGAAAACTAAGCAGTGGTCACAGGATTGGAAAAGGTCAGTTTTCATTCCAATCCCAAAGAAAGGCAACACCAAAGAATGCTCAAACTACCACACAATTGCCCTCATCTCACATGCTAGCAAAGTAATGCTCAAAATTTTCGAAGCCAGCCTTCAACAGTACGTGAACCAAGAACTTCCAGATGTTCAAGCTGGATTTAGAAAAGGCAGAGGAACCAGAGATCAAATTGCCAGCATCTGCTGAGTTATAGGAAAACCAAGAGAGTTCCAGAAAATCATCTGCTTTATTGACTATGTTAAAGCCTTTCACTGTGTGGATCACAACAAACTGGAAAAATCTTAAAGAGAGGGGAAATACCAGGTATTCCTGAGAAATCTGTATGCAGGTCAAGAAGCAACAGTTAGAACTGGACATGGAACAACAGACTGGTTCCAAATTGGGAAAGAAATACATCAAGGCTGGATATTGTCACCCTGCTCATTTAACTTAGACATAGAGTACATCATGGGAAATGCTGGGCTGGATGAAGTACAAGCTGGAATCAAGATTGCCGGGAGAAACATCAATAACCTCAGATATGCAAATGACACCATCCTTACAGCAGAACTAAAGAGCCTCTTGATGAAAGTGAAAGAGGAGAGTGAACAAGCTGGCTTAAAACTCAACATTCAAAAAACAAAGATCATGGCATGTGGTCCCATCACTTCATGGCAAATAGATGGAGAAAGAATGGAAACAGTGAGAGACTTTATTTTCTTGGTCTCCAAAATCACTGCAGATGGTGACTGCAGCCAAGAAATTAAAAGACACTTGCTCCCTGAAAGAAAAGTTATGACCAACCTAGACAGCATATTAAAAAGCAGAGACATTACTTTGCTGACAAAGGTCTGTCTAGCCAAAGCTATGGTTTTTCTAATAGTCATATATGGATGTGAAAGCTGGACCATAAAGAAAGCTAAGCGCCGAAGAATTGATGCTTTTGAACTGTGGTGTTGGAGATGACTCTTGAGAGTCCCTTGGACTGCAAGGAGATCAAACCAGCCCATCCTAAAGGAAATCAGTTCTGAGTATTCATTGGAAGGACTGATGCTGAAGCTGAAGCTCCAGTACTGTGGCCACCTGATGTGAAGAACTGACTCATTGGAAAAGACCCTGATGCTGGGAAAGATTGAGGGCAGGAGGAGAAGGGGACGACAGAGGATGGGATCGTTGGATGGCATCACTGACTCGATGGACAAGAGTTTGAGCAACTCAGGGAGTTGGTGATGGGCAGGGAAGCCTGGCAGACTGCCATCCATGGGGTCGCAGAGTCAGACAAGACTGAGCGACTGAACGGAACTGAAAGTGCCCCATTTCCCCAGGTCCAGGCACACTGACAGCCCACTGCTCCTGTCTTCCTAGCCAAGCCCTCCAGTGTCCCAGTACAGACAGCACTGGCCCTTCCCCAGCCCCTGCAGGCCACCCATTGCCCACCCTGATCTCCTCCTCATGACCCACGTGCTATCTCCTCAAGTCACCATGGTAACCTCCTGGTGACCTGGGTCATCTCTCTCCTACAGGCACTGTTGTTCAGGCAGTCCTTTCATTTTGCCTCTCTGCTCAGCCAAACAATATTCTTTTTTCTTTTTCTTAATTTTTATTGGAGTATCGTTGATTTATAGTGTTGTATTAGTTTCAAGTGCACAGCAAAATGAATCAGATATATATATATGTATATATATATCCATTCTTTTTCAGATTCTTTTCCCATATAGATTATTAGAAAATACTGAGTAGAGTTCCCTTTGCTACAAAGTAGGCCCTTGTTCATTATCTATTTTATACATAGTAGTGCATATGAACCTAGAAATTATCGTACTAAGTGGAGTGAGTCACACAAAGACAAATAACACATGATATCACTTATATGTGGGATCTAATTTTAAAATGATACAAATGAACCTTTTTACATAACAGAAACAGACTCACAGATCTTGACATTTCAAGTCTTGAGCTACTATGCGCGTAGTTTGCTCAGTCGTGTCCGACTCTGCAACCCCACGGACTGTAGCCCGCCAGGCTTCTCTGTCCATGGGATTCTCCAGGCAAGAACACTGGAGTCGGCTGCCATAAGCTCCTCCAGGGGATCTTCCCAAACCAGGGATCAAGCCCAGGTCTTCCGCATTGTAGGCGGATTCTTTACCGTCAGGGAAGCCCAAGAATGCTGGAGCAGGTAGCCCATCCCTTCTCCAGAGGATCTTCCTGACCCAGGAATCAAGCCGGGGTCTTCTGCCCTGCAGGTGGATTCTTTACCAACTGAGCTGCCAGGGATGCTACTGTGCATGCTTTCAACTGTCTAGATAAACAGTCATACGGATAGGGGTCTTTCCACCTGTGGCCACGAGCTCCCGGAGGATTCACACCAGGGATCACTCTGTACCTGCCTCTCCCTGGGGGTCTCCTCACTCTTTCCCTTTTTCCTCAAACTAACAAGACCTCCTGCACCATGGAAGTCTCAGCTGATGACTTCACTTCCAATTTCACAAAGAAAATAGAAGCAATCACAAGGAAATGCCTCTCTGAGCGCCACATGTGTCTTTCATATAGACCATCCCCACCAGTAACTATCAGTGTCCCTCCCTAAACAACCCCACCTGTACACAAACACACCTCCTTCACCTACTCAAGACACAGTCCCAGCAGCCCTCTGTCGTATATTAACATTTTTTTCCTCTCTACTAGACCATCCCCACGGATGTATAAATAAAGCTAATGCATCTAACTAAAAACAAATTCTCTCAGACTGACTTACCCCACCAGACACCACCCCATATTCTGCTCCCCTTGGCAGCAAACCTCCTCCAAACTGTTGTCAACAATCTCTGTCTCATATTCTTGCCTCCATCTTTCCCTTCAAACCCACTCTCCTTGGCCTTGGTTGCCATAACCACCAGACCCACATGACATTTTGCTGTTTTTACTGAAGCCACCAATGACCCGCATGGCACTGGTTCAAGAATCAGTTCTCCGTCTCCACCTCACTTGGCCCATCCACATGCTGGGCACAGCTCATCATTCCCTCCTTCTGAAATGATTGCATGTGGCTTTCAAGAAGACTCACCCTTGGATTTCCCCCTTTCTGCCTAGCAGTTGCTTCTTGGTGCTCCGAAAGCTGGAAAGTCCCAGGACCCAATCTTGAAAACTCCTCTCTCCCTAGGATTTCATCTGACCTTATTCCTTTAATAACCACAGACCAAAGACCTCCACTGTATCTCCATCTCAGACCACCGTCTTCAACTACCAGATCTGGATATACCTGTCACTCAGCATCTCCAGTTGGGGGTCTTATAATCTCAAACATAATCTGTTCAAAATCGAACCCCTTGTGGCACCACACCCTTGCCACCACCCTGGCAGACTTCCTCATCTCAGTTGGTGACAACTCTCCAGTTAAATCTTTGCCATTGTGATGGACTTTCCCTTCTTCTCAAGCCCTACATCCATTCTGCCAGGACACCTTAAGGGTTCTTTCTTCAAAATGTATCCAGAATGTGACCACTTCCTGCTTTTCACGGCTACCAATGGAGCAGGCCACTGAATTATCTCTTGCTGGAATTACTACAGTGGATTTCTCTAACAACCTCTAAGTGGTCTCCTGGTTTTCCCCTATCCTCTAACATCAGTGCCAGAATGAGCCAATTAAAATGGATCCTGCCCCTCCTCTGCTTAAAACCCTGCACTGATTTTTCAAACCCATAATTCCTCCAACAGTCTGTGATGCTAAACAGTCAGTTCTCCACTGTCTCCTAACCACCCCACACCACCTGACTCACAGCTCTGGGCTGGTTCCCCTCCAGCCCCGCTGCCTCTCGGTGTTCCTGGACTCTGGGCCTTCACACACACATCTTCTTCTAACTCCAATTCTCTTGTCCCAGATGCTAACTGGCTAATTTCCAGTTCAGTTCAGTCACTCAGTCATGTCCCACTCTTTGCGACCCCATGGACTGCACCACGCCAGGCCTCCCTGTCCATCACCAACTCCTGGAATTTACTCAAATGTATGCCAATTGAGCCGGTGATGCCATCCAACCATCTCATCCTCTATCATCCCCTTCTCTCACCTTCAATCCTTCCCAGCATCAGGGTCTTTTCAAATGAGTCAGCTCTATGCATCAGGTGGCCAAAGTATTGGAGCTTCAGCTTCAACATCAGTCCTTCCAATGAACATTCAGGACTGATTTCCTTTAGCAGAGACTGGTTGGATCTCCTTGCTGTCCAAGGAACTCTCAAGAGTCATCTCCAACACCACAGTTCAAAAGCATCAATTCTTCAGTGCTCAGCTTTCTTTATGGTCCAACTCTCACACCCATACATGACTACTGGAAAAACCATAGCCTTGACTAGATGGACCTTTGTTGGCAAAGTCCCACAGTTCCTTAAATCCCTGTTCAAGTGTAAACTTTTTAACGAGACCTCCCAGAGCATTCCATTTAAAACTCCACCCCTCTAGACCTGGTAGCTTTTTATTTTCTCCATGACACTTAGGCCTGGGAACGAGACATAAAATTTGCTCCCTCACACGGTCTGTCTCCTGGTGCCCGTCCCCACCCTCACCTTCCACTCACATCCCGCCATCCTGGAACGTCCATGAAAGCAGAAGGGCTGGAGAAGCACAGCACCAGGCGCAATGCAAGGGGCCCAATCCATCTCTTCCGGGTGAGTCCATGAATCGTGGAAACCCTGGCCACACCACTTTGATCTTCTAAACCTGTTTCCCAGTCTACAAAACCAGACTGGCACTATCAACCTCATCAGGTTGTTAAAAGCAGTAAACGAGGACCTCGGTGGAAATCTTTGTAAGATATTAATTACTGTAATCACTTAACATAACACGCTAAGGACCATCCTCAATATTAATTAAGGGTAAGCAAACAAGGCAACAGCTTACATGGTGCGGTTTAAGAAGTTCAGAAAAACTCATTCAAGGTCTTTCCCAACTGCCTGAGATTCCAGCTAGAAGACATAAATGAAGGTTTTCAAGCTTTCATTTTCCAAATTCAAAGTTACCTCTGATATGTCCTGATGGGAGGAGAGGAACGGTCTTCCAGCCAAATTCCAGGGTCCCCAGGGGCTCAGCTGGCCCACCCCCTCATGGCAGGACGCCCTCCTGGAGAAGAGGGAGGAGGTCTCTGGCACTGAGGTCCCTGCAGACCTGGGGGATGTGGAGAACACCGGACTCCGCCGAGTGCTGACCACCTGGGGACAGGAGAAGGGTACGGAGCTTAGTGAGCAGGTCTGGGCGGGGGGCAGCGAACATCAACATGCCCACTCAGCGCCATCCTGGCATCAGCCTTTCCAATCTCCAACCCAAGAGGGAAAGCCTGTGATATAACCACTAGAGTCTAGGCAGATTAATCGATGAAAGTATTACAGTTCACTGGAAGAAGAGCTGAGGTTTATGGTAAGTAACCAAACTCCACCACGAGGTTAACAGATACATTTACCAACACAGACAATTTCCAGATGACAAAGTGTCCCTGGTCTTCCTTTCCGCCCCCTCCTTTCTCAGTCATAGCCGTCCAGGTTTGCCCCAACTGGACTCCTACAGGGAGAGAATTAGGTCCATAGAAAAGCAACATAAAGCAAGACTACATGAACTGCAATCCCCAGGGAAACTACTAAGGAGATAACTGAAAAATGAATAAAGAATGAACTACAGAATTAAAAAGGCAGATTAGAAGCTAACACTAAAGAAGGCAAAATAGAGGAATAAAGGAACACAAATGACACAGATCCATAGGGAAAAACAGCAAAACGACAAACATAAATTCTATCTCATGGTTAACAATACTAAATAGTCTAAACACTCCAATCAAATGGCAGAAATGGGTACCATGGATAAAGAACATATGCTGTCAAAAGAGACCCACTTCAGAACAGCATCAAAGAGTAAAACACTTATAAATTCACAAGCTATACAATATTTATATGTTGAAAATTACCAAAACATCATTACAAGAAATTAAAAACTAAGTAAATAGACATCCTGTGCTCTAGGACTGAAAGGCAATACTTCCCAAATTGATCTTCAGGTTCAATGCAATCTCTGTTAAAATCTCAGCTTTCTTTTTTACAAAAATTGACAAGTTGTTCCTAAAATTCATATAGAAATCCAAGACACATAGAGACAAAACAACCTTAAAAAAGAAAAGCAAAGTTGGAGAATTCACATTTACTGATTAAAAAAAAAAAGCTACCATAATCAAAATAGTGTAATACCGGTATAAGGACACACAGAAAAGGAAAATGGCTTAGAATTGATATCCAGAAATAAACCCACATATTTATGTTTAATTGATTTTTGACAAGAGTGCCATGACAATCCAAGGAATAAATGATAGCTTTTCAAAAAATAGTACTGACATTCAAAAATGAATCTCTACACAGACCTTATACCTTCCACAAAAATTAACTCAAAATGGATTATAGACCTAAATGTAGGAACAGAAAATTATGAAACTCCTGGAAGAAATCATAGCAGTAAATCTTTGTCATCTTTACCTACTAGTTTCTTAGATATGCCTCCAAAAGCACATACAACAAAAGAAAAAGAGGTAAGTTGGAACTCAATCAAAATTTTAAAATTGTGTGTACTACTGACAACCATCAATAAAGTAAAACCAACCCACAGAAGGGGAGAAAATATACGCAAATCCATCTATCTGATACAGACATTATACAAATCTGATAAAGATGTTGTATCCAGATTATATAATGAACACATTCAAATCAACAATAAAAAGAGAAATAACCTAAATAAATAATGGGAAAAAGATGTAAATAGACATTTCTCCAAAAAAGGATATCCAAATGGCCAACAAGTATATCTAAAAAATGCTCAACATGATTATTCAGCTTAGGAAAGGCAAATCAAATGAGATATCACGTCACACCCACTAAGATGACTAGAACCAAAGACAGAAGACAACAAGGGTAGTTACAAATGTAGAGAATTCTGAACCCTTACATTACACATTGCTACTGGGAACTGAGTGGTGCAGCTGCTCTGAGAAATTGGCAGTTCCTCAAAGTGAGAAACACAGAGTCACGTATAACCCAGCAATTTCACACCTAGGTATGCACCCAAGAGGATAGAAAACAAACGTCCGCACAAAAACCTACATGGGAATGTTCACAGCAGCATCACTCAAAATAGTCAATAAGTGGGAACAACCCAAATGTCCAGCAGCTGGGGAATGCAGTTTGTCCACACATGGAGCTGGAATGCTACAATAAGGAGGAACCATGAAGGCACCCCAGGTAGCTCAGCGGTGAAGAATCTGCCTACAATGCAGGAGACCTGGGTTCCACCTCTGGGTCAGGAAGGTCTCCTAGAGAAGGAAATGGCAACCCACTCCAGTGTTCTTGCCCGGGAAATCCCACAGATGGAGGAGCCTGGCTGACTACAGTCCACAGGGTTGCAAAGAGTTGGACACGACTTAGCAACTAAACACACACATGAATGCATCACGCTAAGTAGAAGAAAATAGAAAGTCAAGCAAAAAGGCTACAAAACACAAGAAAATGTACATATGAAATGTCCAGAAGAGGCAAATCCAGAGAGACAGAAAGCAGAATGATGGTCTCTAGGAGTTTAGGGCAGGCAAGAGTAAGGAAGGACGGTTACTGGACTGGGGTTTGGGAGGGAACTGAAAATCTTCTAGCACCGGAACGGGCGTGACACTTGTGCAACTTTGGGAGTATCCTGAAAATCCCTGAATTGTATACTTCAAAATGGTGAATTTTATACTACATGAATTACATCTCCAAGAAACTTCTGTTTAAAAAGAATAGTGGTGGGCACAAGGTCGCAAGAGTCGGACACGACTTAGTGACTAAACCCCCACCAGACCTGAGATTCATCCCAATGGACAGACCCACATCTCCTCGGGAGCCAGCCCTCCCTCCCTGCTTTTACTGAGATGACAAGCTTGGCCCCCATGAGGCCGTACCAAGTGAGTTCTCCTGCAAAGCTCCAGACTGGCTTCCGAAGCCTACAGCCTTCGACGTGGAGGCTGAGAGTTCTGAGCGACCCTTGCCCTGGCCTGGTCCCTGCTCAGAGCAAGCCCCTTCTCCTGCAGGAAGCTCCTTCTACTTCCCAAAGCGTCAAGGTACCAACTCCAGAAAACGTGCCCCTGTGTTTTGCACCTCCTTTCTCTGCCTTTACTTGGCAATCAATCTGAACCCTTCAAACAAAAGGTACTACAAAACAGTCTGCACTACCACCCGTTTCTGCCATTTTTCCCACGTACAAAGAGCCAGTAAATAAAATTATAATCTTCAGCAAGAACAGCTCAGGCTGAGCTGGTGCAGGGACGACAGGAAACTGAGCCGCACTAGGAGGAGGTTTATGAAGAGAGGCTGCACGCAGGGCTCTCTGCCCAGAGGCTGTGCTGGGAGCCCGCGTGTTTTCAGGCTGCCAGCAGGTTGGAGGGCCACCCTGCCAACTTTCCAGAGCCCCACTCAGGGGGCGGCTTTGCGCTGGCATCGCCTGGCCCCCACAAACAGGCATGAATTAAAGTATTAGAGCGCCATGGGGTTTCCCGTCTCGCGTGGTGGCTCCTCTTCCACACGGGTCCTGGGAGTGGTGGCCGCCTCCAGCCTCAGCTCAGTTGCCCAGGTATGAACCACGGGCAAAGACGACAAACCACAGCCTAAGACGAGACTTCTTGTTTCCTTAGTCTGCACTCCTCTGGCCATTCCAGTATAAATCTAATCAATTCACTCCTTTATAGGAATGAAGATGCTACATCAAACAATGAAGGTCTCAACCTGAGAAGTCAACCTGGCACAAAGATATGCATTGAAAAAATTATTTCACCAACTGTATCATATGTGCATGTTCAGTCGTGTCTGACTCTGCGAACCCATGGATTGTAGCCCTCCAGGCTTTTCTGTCCATGGGATTCTCCAGACAAGAATACTAGAGTGGGTTGCCATGCCCTCCTCCAGGGAATCTTCCTGACTCAGGGAATCGAACCCACGTCTCCTGCATCGCAGGCAGATTCTCTACCCACTGAGCCACGTGGGAAGCCCCAACTGTGTGTACATCAATATGCAAATGAGTCCTAGTAGTGAGTTATACAGACTTTCCTGGTGACTCAGACTGTAAAGAATCTGCCTGCGATGCAGGAGACTCCAGTTCAACCGCTGGGTCAGGAAGATCTCCTGGAGAAGGGAACATATTCCTGCCTAGAGAATTCCACGGACAGACCACGGGGTTGCAAAGAGTCGGACATGACTGAGCGACTTTCCCTCACTCAGTGAGTTATTATAAGATTATTCCCTGTTAAATTAACTCGCCAAACAAAGGACAGCTGGAATCACTAAAATATAAGGAAAAAATTGGTGGTAGGGATAACCACTCAAAATCTTCAGAACTTTGTAACACACACACACACAAACACATCACACACATATGTGTGCCACATTTACATATGGGCTTTCCAGGTGGCTCAGTGGCAAAGAATCCACCTGCCAATGCAGGAGATGTGGGTGGGTCTGATCCCTCGGTCAAGAAGATGCCCTGGAGAAGAAAATGGCAACACACTCCAGTATTCTTGCCTGGAGAATCCCATGGACAGAGGCTACAGTCCACGGTGTCACAAAGAGACAAAGAGTCAGACAGTACTTAGTGACTGAACAGCAATACATATATATCTATGTATGTGTGCAGGTACATACATACACACACACACATACATACATACACAAATATATACTCAGACACATACTGCAGAACTGGGCGCCCTGCTAAAGGAGCACCATGGTCAGAACCAGAGCAGCAGGGGGCCAGACCGAGCACCTGCCCAGCCCCACACCGCAGCTCGAGTGCAAGCCCACCGTAGCAGGAAAGTGGACTCAGCCGAAGCTGGGTTTTACCGGTGACTACGACAGTGGGAGAAAGGGCCACGTTTTAGAAAGAAGAGGACTGACAACATAAGGGTGGCGGGGAACATTGGAAAGGAAGTGGGGCTGAGGATCCCGGGAGGATGGGGCATTTCTGAAGCCCAGGAGCAGGACTAGGACTAGCTGCAACGAAGGACGACAGTGATCAGAGAGGGTGCTGGATGTCAGGGTCAGAAAGATCAGGCACCACCCTGGGAATGCGTAGGCGACAGAAGGCCTCACAGCATCCCTTGAGAGATAAAGACTGCAAAACGACTTAAGTGTCCATCAATAGGAACAAGTTGAATGATTAAGATGGTGTCTTTCACACAAGAGGAGGAGGAGCTGGACCTGCGAGCACTGGTATGAAGAGATGTCAGAGACATAATGAAGGAGGAAACAGACAGAACAGGCTCCATCTTGAAAGCAGGGCTCCATCTTAGGCCAGACTGTGGACTTTGAGCTATATGCCCAGTAGCTATGGAAACGACATACCAATTGGAAAACCAGGTCCCAGGAAGGAAGAGCCCCAGGACTCACACCTAGACTCTCTGCCGCCTAAAAGAACACCCTAATTATCTGTGTAACTGAATAGAATCATACATTCTATTAAGCTTATTGGGGTACGACCACAGGCCTATTGATAATTGTCCACTGTTACCTACCTAGGCTTAAGGCATATGAATCACAGGTTAACTTTGATTGTATCTTGCTTTTCTTTTGTTCAGGCTAGTTTCAGGGAATTTGGGGAGGTGGGTTTGGGCATGTACACTCAGGGTATGTAAGGTTTTCACAAAAACTGGTTGGGGTCCTTGGCTAAGTGGAGACTCTGCCTTGGGCCCGCTCGTGTAATAAACTGCACTCCACTATCTGCATTGTCCTTCTGAGTGAGTTTGTTTCCCAGAATTCGTGGCTACAACAATAAGAACAAGGACAAACGCATAATACAAAACAACGTATATAATAGTCCCATTCACAGACATAATTTAAGTTATACAAACACAAAATTTTTCTAGAAGAATGTAGAAAAAAACCTGTTAATAATCACTTTATACTATAGGGAATTTTACTCATTTTATTCCTAACTTTTTTTTTTTTTTTTTGCTTTCTGCATGTGTAACTCAAGTTTTTTAGAACCACAGAATTTTTTTTTTTATGTAGTATATTAACCATGAGATGCTACACATGAATGCTATACATTCTTTGGCCTTTCCAAGGATCTTATTCTGCAAACTCTGAATTAAAATCCCACAAAAAGGCCCACTGCTTTGCATTCCAGGCTCCCTGAAGCAAATCCGTAGAGAGCAACAGGCTCCTGACCTGGGCACAGGGATTAGTGAGTGGGAGGTCTTCCTTCTTCCTGTCTCTCTGTCTCCCTAATGAATGGGCTTTAAGACTCAACTAGACATCAGTGCAGAAGCCAGCTCACAGAGAGAAAGCCTCCCACTTACCTACAGTTCCACACACCCAAATACACACAAGAGATTGAAAGACAATCCCTCTACCTCTTCCCAGTCTTTCAATTTCCAAATCAAGAATGGTCTTTGGGCTACCGCTGGGCTTGCAAGTTCCTAATTCAAAAATCAGTGAGGCTCCACGAAGCTCAGCTTCTGCAGTCCCAGCAAGCGGAGGCTTTCCTATGTGTGATGTGTTTGACTGTGATATGAATAGAGGTCTTGTCCCACATCTATAAAGCGAGCTCTGTCTCCGGACATTGTATACTAATAGTCCTGAACACTGAGAGACAGAGGGCCCCACAGTCTGCCCTCTAGAGCTGTCCTGCACTTACTTCTTACTTCACATTGATCTTCTCGGGGGGAAAATAAAACACATGCTTCAGCAATGGAGATATTTGTCAAATTATAACTATGGAACAGATTCATGGCCTCATTAACTATCAATTAATTAAATGAATTTTCTTTTCAATTCTCTTACTGTGATAAAAGGCACTGGGCTGATACCATCATCCTTTCTGATTCTAAGAAATGACTCATAAAAATGAAGCTAATCCTTAAGCTTAAACCTGCTCGCAAAGAACAGATTGCTTTCCCCAACTGGATACCGAATTAGGCACAAATTAAGCGGCTTGTTATAGTAGAGGCATTACAACAGGAAAGAACAGTTTATTTAGAATGGTGACATGAAACGCGTGCCTTTTAAGAACTTAGAAAATAATTCCTTTGACTATGTAGTTCTAAAAAGGAGAAAGGTAGACTTTTATGTGCCGAAAGGGAAAAGCTCCGATTTAAGTAGAAGAAAAGCTGCATGCAGCATCTGCCATGTAAAAAGGGAGGTTGGGGGCTGGTGTTAAAGTGCCTGTAAGCTCAGAAGACTAAGGGTCTGGGGCAGAAGGAAGAATCGCTTTGCACGGTAAAAGGTTTTGCACTGTTTGACTGTTGAATGGCTAATGTACTATATGTAACTTTAATTGAGGTGAAATTCACATAACATAAATTCAACCATTTTTAAGTTAACAATTCAGTGTGTTCCATGCATCACAGTGGGGTGGCTCAGATGGTAAAGAATCTGCCTGCAATGCAGGAGACGTGGGTTCAGTCCCTGGGTCAGGAAGATCCCCTGGGGGAGGGCATGGCTTCCCACTCCAGTATGCCACCCTGGAGGATTCCACGGACAGAGGAGCCTGGGCTACAGTCCACGAGGTCGCAAAGAGTCAGACAAGAATGAACATGCATGCATGCAATGCTGAACCTCGGTCAAGTTGCAAGACATCCTCATCACCCCAAAACAGAACCTATTAAAGCAGTTAATCTCCTCTCTCACTCCACCCGGTCCCCGGTAACCAGAAATTAGCTGTCTTTATGGTTTTACTATTTCAGACACTTTACACAAATGGAATATACAATATGTGACCTCTTGTGTCTTGGTTCTTGGGCACTTCAATTTAAAAGCCAAAATTTAAATAAAATATTTCCTGGAAAAATTCTATTCAAGACATTCATTATATTTTTCAAAAATATATAAATGCCTAATGTCTGTAAATCCATGATAGCATGTTCCATAAATGACAGAATGATGAAATTAGACAAGAAAAGATTATCCAGATAATTATATTCTGCTTCAAAGGGCAAAAAGTTATGAGGCTAATGAATAAAAGTTTGAACACCCACCCTATGCAAAATATCCTGTAAAATACCATGAGTAATTCAGAAGAAAGAGATGGTTAGATTTACAGCTGGAAGGGAACAGAAATTTCATTTACTTATGGGCTTCCCTGGTGGCTCAGAGAGTAAAGAATCTGCGTGCAATGCGGGAGACCTGGGTTCGATCCCTGGGTGGGGAAGATCCCCTGGAGGCAGGCATGGCAACCCACTCCAGTATTTTTGCCTGGAGAATTCCAGGGACAGAGGAGCCTGACAGGTTACAGTCCAAGGGGTTGCAGACTTGGACACGACTGAGTGACTAAGCATGCAGGTTAGAAAGTCAAGGCCCAGACCCACAAAATTTCCCAGGCTCATGTCGCAGTTCTGAGTGCCCTGGTCTCCGCTGGTGGCCTCTACACCACCACGGCTGACACTCTCAGGAGGTTTGTTATTGAATGAACGAGAGCGAGGCAGAACAGCACACGTGGGCAGAAAACTGTGAGGGTGGAGATCTGAGGTTTCAGCGCTGACACAGAACGAGCTGCCACTCCCATTCTCGCATAAAGACCTGAACAAACCCCCAATCTGCTATTTTGTGGACTCATCAGAAAACTCATCAAGGGGGCAAAGGACCCCCCCGAAATCTGGAGAGGTCAGCAAGTCAGAGCCAAGATCTGCTCACGGGAAGGAGACTCCGCCAGGGCCAGCACAGACAGGATCACCCACGTGTTCATCTTCATGAGCTGCTGGATTGAGGATGCGCTAGCCTGAGTGAGAAAGGAAACTCCCAGGGGCCACTATCTTAGAGGGCCCCACACTTTGGTGGGTCTGACCTCCAGGAAGCCCACCAGGCTGTCACAGCGAGGAGCCAAAAAAATTCATTCCTGGCTCTGGCTAGAAGAGGGGAAGAAAAACTAACTGAGATACACCCAGGACTGTCTACATAACAAAGGCCCAATCTTCAGGCCTCAGTGAACCTGAGGAGCCCTAATGACCCCACTCCAGCCCTGTTCACCCAAGAAGGAGCAGGATACCCAAGGGACTCCTGTGAAGAACTCAGCCCAGGTACCCTGCCTGCGAAGTCAGGTATGGGACTTTACCTGGTGCTCTCTGATGAGCTAGTTAAGAATCCCCCTTGCAACGCAGGAGACAGGGGTTCGAACCCTGGTTGGGGAACTAAAATCCCCCATGCTAGGGATCAGCTAAGCCCACGCAGTGTGAAGAGCGCGTGCACGCTCAGTCGTGTCTGACTCTCTGCGACCCCCATGGACTGCAGCCCACCAGGCTCCACTGTCCATGGAATTTTCCAGACAAGAATACTGGAGTGGGTTGCCATTTCCTCCTCCAGGGGATCTTCCTGACCCAGGGATCGAAATCCATGTCTCCTGTGTCTCCTGCACTGGTGGGTGGTTTCTTTACCACTGAGCCACCTGGGAAACCCCAGCTAAGCCCGCCCACCTCAACTATTGGGCTCACGTCACAACTAGAGTCTGCACTCTAGATCTGCATATAGATCTGCAAGATCCTCTATGACCAGCAAAGATCCCACGGGCCTCAGCTAAGTCCTGGTGCAACCAAATAAATAAGGGAACAGTTTTTTAAAAGACTGAGGTTTACTGTTCAGCACACACAGTGTTCCCCTGCCCCTCAGCTAACAGGCCTGCTAATAAGGCGCCCGCGGGTATGTGTCTGGTGACAGTGAATCACAGCTCAGAGAGCTGCGGGAATCAGACACTCTCTAAGAAAGAGTTCTCCGGAAACCCCAAAGGCATCAGGGAAGACAAAGAAGGTCAGGAGAGGCCTCTGAGGCCTCCGGCACCTATAGCTACCACACACACGACAGTAACAGAAAACCTCACCCTACCGGCCTTGTACCTCAGTTCCTACTAACAAACACATCATTCTCTGCTATCAACAAAAAACCCACAAAGCATACCGCCGGCGAGAGAAACTGCAATCTGAAGAGACAGAGCAAGCCCAAACTCAGACATGACACAGATACTGGAATTATCGCACCGGGGTTTAAAATAGCTATGGTTAATACATTAAGGGCTCTTTGCGGGAACGCAGACAAAATATAAGAGCCAATGAGATATGTCAGGTGAAAAGAATGCACAACCCAGAAGCTGAGAATTACACTGGATTTGGCAGATTTTCCGAGGACTTAAGCCCAGAAGACAGCTTCTCAGATAGCTGTGAGGGACTACCCCGAAGAGGGAAGGCAGGAGCCAGGATATATAAAAGTTTAACAAAAGTAAGACACAAAAAACAGGCCAGTTCAGTTCAGTAACAGATTCAGTTCAGTTCAGTCGCTCAGTCATGCCTGACTCTTTGCAATGCCATGAACCACAGAATGTGAGGACTCCCTGTCCATCACCAACTCCCGGAGTTCACCCAAACTCATGTCCATTGAGTCGATGATGCCATCTAACCATCTCATCCTCCGTCATACCCTTTTCCTCCTGCCTTCAATCTTTCCCAACGTCAGGGTCTTTTCAAATGAGTCAGCTCTTAGCATCAGGTGGCCAAAATATTGGAGCTTCAGCTTCAACATCAGTCCTTCCAGTGAGCATTCAGGACTGATTTCCTTTAGGATGGACTGGTTGGATCTCCTTGCAGTCCAAGGGACTCTCAAGAGTCTTCTCCAACACCACAGTTCAAAAGCATCAATTCCTTGGCGCTCAGCTTTCTTTATAGTCCAACTCTCACATTCATACATGACTACTGGAAAAACCATAGCCTTGACTAGATGGACCTTTATTGACAAAGTAATGTCTTTGCTTTTCAATAGGTGTCTAGGTTGGTCATAACTTTCCTTCCAAGGAGTTAAACGTCTTTTAATTTCATGGCTGCAATTACCATCTGCAGTGATTTTGGAGCTCCCCAAAATAAAGTCAGCCACTGTTTCCACTGTTTCCCCATCTATTTGCCATGAAGTGATGGGACCGGATGCCATGATCTTAGTTTTCTGAATGTTGGGCTTTAAGCCAGATTATAGTTAATCAAAACAAACAAACATCTCACGTTAATGAATTTAGCGCTTTTCTATGTATGGGAAGATGAGATGCAAGAGCCTGGGCTCACTGAAATCACTCCTTTGATGAGCATCTTGGCTATCTGGGGCCAGGGTCCTGCTTTCTCCATCCTGAATCCTCTCATGGTGTGCAGTTGGGGGCAGCTTCAGTAGATGCTGGCTTGATGGCTGTAACAGCCTTCATTTACTGGCAGGCGATATTTTCCATCCACAGTTACATAAGCAGAAAGAAGGGTTTTTTTAAAGAATCAAAGGAAATGCTAGAAAACAAAAACATTGTAAAGAATGAAAAATGTCTAAGTCAGGCTCATCAACAGAGTAAGTACAGCCAAGACAAAAGTCAGTGAGTTTGAAAAGAGGTCAATAGAAAGTTGCCAAACTAAAATGCAAACAGAAAAAATTAAAAAAAAAAAAAAAAATAGAACATCCAAGAATGGTAGGAAAATTTCAGCAAGTATGGCATATGCATAATCAGACTATCAGAAAAAGAAAAAAGAGAAAACAGAGGAAAAAAATTTGAAGCAAGAATGGCTGAGAATTTTCCATAATCAATTACAGACACCAAACCACAGGTTCAGTAAGCTCAAAGAACATCAAACAGGATAAATACCAAAATATGCACACCTTAGCACATCATATTCAATTGCAGAAATCAAAGACTAAATTAACATCATGAAAGAAAGCAGAAATGAAGGAGAAAAAAACACTCCACCTGTAGAGGAGCAGGAATAAGAAATGAGATCTGACTTCTCGAGAAGTCTCTCCACATGCAAAAAGCGGAGGGAAATATTTAAAATGTTGAAAGAAAAACATCACCATGCTAAAATTCTACTTCCAAGAAAAATATCCCTCAAAAGTGAAGGAAAAATAAATACTGGGTTGGCCAAAAGGTTTGTTCAGGTTCCTGAATGAAACTTTTGGCCAACCCAATATTTCTTTAGACAAGCAAAAATTGAAGGAGTCTATTACCAGGTGTCCTGCCTCACAAAAAATGTAAAGTTCTTCAAAGAGGAAGAAAATGATATGTCAGAAACTCAGATTAACATAAACACAGGAAAAGAGTTAGAGAAGGAATAAATAAAAATCTCCATTTTCCCTTTTCTTAATTGATCTAAAAGAAATTATTTAAAGCAGAAATAGCAACTTCAGAATATGGATAAATGAAAATGAAAAAAAAAGTCAATAAAATCATAAAGGCAGGTAGAGAAGAATCAGAAATACTCTAAGTATCTTTACTACATACACATCAAGTAGAACAGTGTTTTTCTGAAAGCGGACTTAGTTTAGCATTAAAAAAATAGTAAACTCTGTGGCAACCACAGAAAGATGTTAAAATGAAGTTTAACTGATATGCTAATAGAGGAGGTAAAATAGAATGATACAAAATACTCAAAACCAGAGAAGTCAGAAAAATGGGGGAGGAAAAAAAAATTGAAGAACAGATGTCATGAATAGAAAACAGTTTCAAATATGGTGGATAGTAATCCAACTATATCAGTAATCACTTTAAATGTGAAAAGTCTGACTGCACCAGTTAAAAGTCAGAGATTTCCAGAGTGGGTAAAAAAGTAAGATTCAATGATATGTTGTTTAAAGAAACCAATTTTAAGTAAAAAGACTCAGGTTAAAAGTAAAGGAATGGAGAAAGACCCGTATGTCAATGCTAAAGAAAAGAAAGCTGGAGCAACTACGTTAATTTCAAACAAAGCCGACTTTAGCTCAAGGAAAACCATCATGCGTAAGGGACACTGTGTAAGATGCAGGACTCAATTCTCCAAGAAGACATAAAAGTACTAAATACATATGCATGAGCAACATAGTGTCAACATATAGAAGCAAAAATTGACAGACCTGCAAGGAGAAACAGACAAACCGTGGTGGTTGAGATGGTAAAGAATCTGCCTGCAATATGGGAGACCTAGGTTCAATCCTGGGTTGGAAAGATCCCCTTTGAGAACAGCATGGCAACCACTCTAGTATTCTTGCCTGGAGAATTCCATGGACAGAAGAGCCTGGTGGACTACAGCCCATGGGGTCGCAAAGAGTAGGACACCACTGAGTGACGAAGCACACAACACCATCATAGTTAAGAGAATTTCTTCCAGTGATGGACAAGATTCAACAAGCAGAAATGCAGTTAAGTACATGGCTGACCTGAACAGCTCTAAACAATCAACTTGATCTATTTGACACACAGAATAGTCCATCCAACAGCAGCAGAATACACATTCTTCTAGTTCATATGGAACATTCGAGGCTATAAAACATTTTATCACATTAACAAAAGCAGCAAAAATCATACCAAGTATGCTTTACATCACAATGGAATGAAACTGGGAGTCGGTCACAGGACGGTAGCTGGAAAATTCCCAACTATCTGGAGATAAAGCAGCACACTTCTAAATAACACACTGGTCAAAGAAGTCTCAAAAGAAACTTAAAAGTATTTTGAACTGAATGAAAATAAAAACATAACTTATCAAGATGAGCAGACTGGAGCAAATACACTGCTTATAGGGAAATTTATAGCATGGAATGCATACATTCCAAAAGAAGAAAGATCTGAAATCAATAATCAAAACTTGCTTTTTAGAAAACTAAAGAGGGTAACTTAGGCTTAAAACAAGCAGAGGAAAAGACACTGTAAAAACTAGAGCAAAAATCAATAAAATCATAAACAGAAAAGCAACAGAATCAAGAGCTGATTCTCTGAAAGATCAACGAAATTGATAAACATTTAGTTAGGCTAAAATTGTATTGGTTAAGATGGATACATAAAACACATGGGTTGTGAACTCTGGACAAAAAAATGCATAAATGACTAACCTCAGTCCATAGCTATGTCTCTACTGTATCTACTAGCAATGCAGTCTTTGGGGCATTTTCACCAAAAATTTAAAGCAAAATAACAATCAAAAGAGAAACCTTTTGTAAACAAAGAAATATGGCACTATTTCATTTAGGTTGTGCTAAACAGAAAAAAGCTGAAAAGCTAGAGAAAATAAACAGGCTTGATGGGTGTAATACTTTCCATTTTTGTGAACCAGAATGGTAATATTTCATTCAACCAGGAGGAGCTTTCAAGATGGGATATGAGTGCATTAGGCAGTGTCTGTCTGAGTTCCCAGATGCCTCACCAATGCCTTGCATCTTACATCTGACTGCCTCCTTGCTCGTGGAACTCAGAAGGGTTATTTATGAACCTGCCTTCTGACGGATGTTGAATGTTTTCCTTCAGAGTTTCTCACTGGCGATGTATGCAATCCTCAGAGGAGCCTGTAAAAGCAGCAACCCTAGTACTAGTCTCAATTTTCGTGAATAAACTGGGACCATTTACAGAGAGGCTAAGGGTCTTTCCGGAAGTTTCCAATGGGACGTGAAGTCTGGAGAGGGATTCCAAGCCACTGTCCTCGTGGTCCTGCTCTGCTCTGCTCAGCAGTGACCACAGCCACAGATGCCTGGACTTCACGCGGCCAGTGGCATGGTCCCGACTTTGACCGTCACTGCTCAGATGCGAGCATGTGAGCTAAAAGCAAGCCTTAAAGAGTCCCCTTTCAGGGAAAATGTTAGTGTTTACATTGCTTTCTCTCTTCAACTGACTGGACAGGTGTCTACTAATTCGCCCTCATTTCTCTTTAAGCCCTGACAGTAAAATATCCACTTGACATACAAGGTTATTTGCTGAAATACATTTGCTGTATATGAAACAATAAAATGCTGGGGGAGGGAGTGCAGAATTTAAGGCTTCCCTGGTAGCTTAGCTGGTAAAGAATCAGCCTGCAATGCAGGAGACTCCCGATTCGATTTCTGGGTTGGGAAGATCCCCTGGAGAAGGGAACGGCTACCCACTCCAGTATTCTGACCTGGAGAATTCCATGGACAGAGGAGCCTGGCAGGCTACAGTCCATGGGGTCACAAAGAGTCTGCACATTGTAAATTGGGCAGAATTTACAAGTAAGACCACTTTTAAACTGAAATAATTTCACTATAAAATTAAATTAGAACCACAATTTTAAAAATCAAAAATAGAAAACAAAAGTCACAGTCCTTAAGAGGAGCCTGGACTTCCGTCTTCAGTATATTTTCCATATCTGTACACATTTTGTACATACAATTCAGTCTCATAACTGTTTTCACTTAGTGATATATTACAAACATTTTCCCATGCCCACCATCTCCAAAAATCTTATCAAATTAGAGCAGGATATTTGCCTGTCCAAATTTAGAGGCTCTCCATTTGGGGCTATTATTTAAAATGAACAAACAAACAAATGAAGAGCATTTGGGCCTAAAGCATTTCTTTTTCTCCACAGTTAGTATCATTTTCCCAAGCAAAATTCTCCAAAGTATGACTGTTTGAAGTAATTATGCAGCTGCAAACAAAAGTCAGGCCTTTATCCTTCAGTCATCCCTTCCCCCAGCCTAGACCTAGAAATTCCTTCCCTCTGCTGAGGCAACACAATTTATATTTCAAAGCTTCCTGCTCTGCAGAAGGGCCCACTTCATCATATTAGCAAACGTTCCCTGTAGCTAGTTTATCTTTGAATTGTTTTTCAATTTAAAAAAATTTTAACCCAGAAATACCCTTTATCTTAACCACCAAGATACGTATTTGCTATCATATAATGTTAGGTGCTAGAGAAGACTCCTAAGAGACACTTGGAGTGCAAGGAGATCAAACCTGTCAATCCTAAAGGAAATCAACCCTGAATATTCACTGGAAGGACTGATGCTAAGCTGAAGCTCCAGTACTTTGGCCACCTGATGCGAAGAACTGACTCGTTGGAAAAGAGCCTGATGCTGGGAACGATTGAAGGCAAAAGGCGAAGGAGACAACAGAGGAGGAGAGGGTTAGATAGCATCACTGACTCAAGGACATGAACTTGAGCAAACTCCAGGAGATACTGGAGGACAGAGGAGGAGTCTGGCGTGTTATAGTCTATGGGGCTGCAAAGAGTCGGGCACAACTTAGTGACCGAACAACAACAAAATGGTAGTTACATTGTCTAGACTTCCCCAGTGGCTCAGTGGCAAAGAATCTGCCTGCAAATGCAAGAGACACAAGAGATGCCAGTTCGATCCCTTAGTTGGGAAGGACCCCTGGAGAAGGAAATGGCAACCCACTCCAGTATTCTTGCCTGGGAAATGCCACGGACAGAGGATCCTGGCAGGCTACAGTCCATGGGGTCACAAAAGAGGTGGACACGGTTTAGCAGCTAAACAACAGCAAGATCGATGTCTAAGCAAGCAGCGTGATGCAGATTAAGCACACAGGGTCCATGAAAGGAAAACTCCATGTACAATTTAAGCTAAGAACATACAAACTGCATTTTCAGCTTCTGAATGATTATTTTTATTAGCAGCTCATCTAAGGGTTTTTGTCATGTGGAGTCAGTTTATAAATGTCAGTGGTTTTAAAAACTACCATATGGCAGTGCTTCAAAAAAAACAAGAAAATGTAAATCTTCAAGCAGGATGTTAATGTCCTGTATTATGTTTTTAATGAACTGAGATGAGTTAAAAGTTTAGTACAGTGAAGCAGGGATGTATCAGGCCCTGGGCTGGGAATTCAAAATGGAGTGACAGGCCAGGGCTGTCATTAAGCCAAGAGAGTGACAAATAAATGTGGAAGTCTGCATCTCATTTCTGGTGCCAGGCAGAGGTGGGAAAGCAAGAAGTGTGGAGGGCAGTGCTTAACTCGGGGAGGTTTCATTCCCAGAGGCCTCAGCGAATCAAGCCAAACATTAAAAAGCTCGCTCATTTCAGGATAAACACAATTTTCTACATAACTGTGTCTTACCTTTCAGTTGACTAAATAACGGTTATATCTTGTTGACATAACACAACACAGGTGTTACCATCAATTCTCTTTGGCAAAGGCTTTTGGTTTTTGTCTTGATTTTTTTTTAATACTTTGGAGCTAATGCTTGTTTCCAGGATTTTTAAAATAAAATATTCAATATTGCAAAGCTCGCAGGCCCTAGGCACCATGCCTGCTGTGCCTGCCAGTATAAGCTGACTCAACTCCATGTCACCATGAATGCCAGGGCAGATCAGGAATGTGATGGGGTCTGAAGGAGCCACGCGGTGCTCCCAGGAACCGGCAGGAAGAGGAGCAGGGGGATGAGCCAGGAGGACCTCAGGAGCAGGCACAGTGCCAAGGCGCGGGAGCTGAGATGAGCCTAGGATGCAGAGAAAAGCAGGTGATGCGGGGGCGAGGGACCCTGCAATGCCCTGGACCACCACTGCCATCCAGCGACTGCAGCCAGCCAAGGGCGGCAGGCCAGAGTAGGGACAGGTGGGCGAAAAGACATGTCGCAAAGACACAGAAGCAAAGAGCAGGTGGCTCTGAAGCAGGGATGCAAACAGGGCTGGCACTGCTGCCAGGAATGAAGGCAGCAGCTTTAAGAGGTCAGCTGGAGCTGGACACCTGGGCAGGCAACTGATCGATTGTAGGCAACACCCTCCTGCATCCCTGGGCAAGATGTGTGGCCCTGGGCTGGGAGCAGGTAGCAGGATTCACCATGATGGCACGGGTGTGGGAGAGGATTCTCTCAATCAGCCTCCCTTGGGCATCCAGGGGTGAGTGTGGCTGGACTGGACCCTGGACAGTGGGTGGGCAGAGCTGAGGTTCAAAGGCCAGCAGTGTAGATGCTGTGAAACACGTGGGACCTGGGAGGAAAAATCAGGAGGGCTTGCGACAATTAACCCGAGGCCAAAGGTCAAAGTCAATGGACAGGAGTTTGAGCAAACTCCGGGAGACAGTGAAGGACAGGGAAGCCTGGCGTGCTGTAGTCCATGAGGTCGCAAAGGGTAGGACACAGCCTAGAGACTGGACCACAAAAAGGTCAGGGTCAAGGCAGATTTCAAAGACTAAGGAGTTCAGTAAAGAAAAATGTTAAGTTCCTCTAAGGCAAGCCCCTCATTTTACACATTAGACATAAAAGCCCACAGACTCTTACATCTGTGTTGGGACTGAACGGAGCCAGCAGAACGGTTGAATCTGAGTAACACAGGCTGCTGAGAAGAGGATGGGCCCCGCTGGGCAGGAATGTCAAGCATCTGGGACTAAACTCAAAAGAGAACAGTCCCGGTGACAGTGAACTCTGCACAAGTCAGGCCCCGACCCGCTCCTGGCTGGCCCACCAGGGCTGGCTGCATCAAGTCCCCGGGCGGCCAGCCTCGAGAATGAGCAGGGCTGGCCACAGGGTCTGTGAACCATGAAAGAAAAGCACCTTCCCAAGTCCCTCCAGATTGTCAGTCTAGGAAACTTAAGGAGAGACGCTTCTGTAATTTTAAATGTCCTGGTATCCACATTTAAAAAAAAAAAAAAAGGAAAAGGAAGCAAAGGAAATTCATTTTAGTAATGTATTTAACTCAGTGTAGCCAAACTAAAATCATTTCAACGTGTGATCAACTTCACCGTTATTAATGAGATACCGTGCATTCTGTTTTTCACACTAGATTTTGGAAACCAGACACTTCCTACATGCGGGGCATAGTTCACGTGGGACTGGCCACAGGACAAGGGCTCAATAGCCTGCCCTCTGCCCACTCCCCCCCTACCCACCCCTTCTTTGGTTTGCTCCTACTGCACCAGCCAGAGAGCCTGCCCCCCCAAGGGAGAAGGCTTATCTGCAAGGCCCCGGGACACAGCCCAAGGGCTCCCACCAGCACTCCGCAGTGGGCAAGGTCCTCCTGGAGAAAGTCTGGGCCAGCTGCACGTGGCTAGAGAGGGAAGGAAAACAAGGTCACCAGCAAGGAAGCGTGGCTGCAGGCCCAAGGAAAGGACTCCTAGGAGCGATTAAAGTATTAACAGATAAGACCGTTCCCAGCCACTCTGCTGAAGGAAGGACACGTTCATTTCGGGGCAAACACTCCCGCTTACACATTCCATAGCACAGGACCCAGAGGAGGGAGGGGGCTGGATAAATATTTATTGAGCATATTAAAAACTCCAGCCCCTTAAGCTGGAGTTATTTCACAGAGAGGAGAAATGGAGAGTGAGCGATGTCGCTGGATGGAAATTCCTAGCTGTCCCAACTGGTTGTTTTCACTAGAGTGAAACTGACATTTGTTGTTGTTGTTCAGTCACTAAGTCATGTCCCACTCTTTGCGACCTCATGGACTGCAGCACGTCAGGCTTCCCTGTCCTTCACCATCTCCCGGAATTTGTTCAAACTCATGTCCATTCATTCAGAGATGCCATCCAACCACCTCATCCTTTGTCACCCCCTTCTCCTCTTGCCCTCAATTTTTCCCAGCATCAGGGTCTTTTCCAATAAGTTGGCTCTTGGCATCAAGTGGCCAAAGTATTGGAGCATCAGCTTTAGCATCAGTCCTTCCAGTGAATATTCAGGACTGATTTCCTTTAGGATGGACTGGTTGGATCCCCTTGCTGTTCTTCTCCAACACCACAGTTCAAAAGCATCAATTCTTTAGCACTCAGCCATCTTTATGGTCCAACTCTCACATCTGTACATGACTACTGGAAAAACCATAGCTTTGACTATATGGACCTTTGTCGGTTAAGTGACATCTCTGCTTTTTAATACACTATCTAGGTTTCTCATAGCTTTTCTTCCAAGGAACAAGCATCTTCTAATTTCATGGCTGCAGTCTCTGTCCACAGTGATTTTGGAGCCCAAGAAGATAAAAATCTGTCACTGTTTCCACCTTTCCCCCATATATTTGCCATGAAGTGATGGAACCAGATACCAAGACCTTAGTTTTTTGAATGTTCAGTTTAAAACCAGCTTTTTCACTCTCCCCTTTCACCCTCATCAAGAAGCTTTTTAGTTCCTCTTCACTTTCTGCCATTAGAGTGGTATCATCTGCCTATTTGAGGTTGCTGATATTTCTTCTGGCAATCTTCATTCCAGCCTGTGAGGTCATCCAGTCTGTTATTTCACATGACGTACCCTACATATAAGTTACTGAAATTTACAAAACTGCGAAAGTGTAAGAGATTGATACCTGTCTTGCTGATCACTGATTTTGTTTGTCAACTTAAGTGTTATTTGCCCAGTCGTGTCTGATTCTTTGTGACCCCACAGACTGTAGCCCACCAGACTCCTTCGTCCATGGGATTCTCCAGGCAAGAATACTGGAGTGGGTAGTCATTCCCTTCTCCAAGGGATCTTCCCAACCCAGGGATCGAACCTGAATCTCCTGCATTACAGGCAGATTCTTTATCATCTGAGCCACCAGGGAAGCTCTCCCAACCTAAGAGTTGAGAGTTATATTTTATTCAGTGGGAATTATTAGGACTTTAAGCCAGAGAGACAGTATCTCAAGTGACCCTGAGAAAACTGCTCTGAGGAGACAAGGGGAGGAGCCAGGTTACACAGAAATTTTGCAACAAAGGGCAGGTAGTCCAAACATCAAAAGATTATTGCTCATTAAAGAAAACCACACATCCCAAGTTAAGGATTTTAGTGTTTTTCTAATGCAGGATACACATGTTCAATCCCTGGTTTGGGAAGATGCCCTGAAGGAAGAAATGGCAACCCACTTCAGTATTCTTACCACGGTCAGAGATGCCTGGCAGCCTGCAGTTCATGGGGTCACAAACAGTCGGACACAACTGAGCACGCAGACACACAGGGCACTCATGCGTGTCTGGGAAGATGCAAGAGTCTGGGCTCACCGCAATCATTTCTTTCATTTGCATCTCAGCTATTGCGGCCAGTATCCTGTGTTTTCACATCCTGGCTCCCTTGGGGGGCTCCCCGTGTGGAGTGGCTGCGGTCTGATGGCTGTTAGATTTCACATATTCTTCTCCTCTTGAGTGCCCTTAGAGCTCACCAGTTCACATGGGAGGGCTGCAATCACTGATGACTGTGGCATCCTTGTTTACTGATAAGGCAAGAAATATTCCATTTCTCACATTCTAGAAAAGCCTCACCAGCCCCCTACCCGCCCTCTCCCCATGCCCTTACCTTCAGTCTATTCCTTAATCTGCCTTTGAACCCCCGGGACCAAAAAGGTTTTGCCAAATGAATGAATGAAATGAAAAAAAAAAGAATGAATGAATGGATGAGATTATTTCTGGACTTGAATGTCTCTGAAGGGAACAGATGCCTACTAAGTTCAACAAACATTCAATGAGCACCTACTGTGTACCGAGCACCACGTGCCAGGGGTTAGAGGGAATCAGAAATGAATAAGACCGGGCTGTGCTTTTCTGGCCCTCAGTTCAGTTCAGTTCAGTTCAGTCACTCAGTCATGTCCGACTCTTTGCGACCCCATGGGCTGCAGCATGCCAGGCTTCCCTGTCCATCACCAACTGTCAGGGCTTGCTTAAACTCAAGTTCATCGAGTCGGTGATGCCATCTGGCCCTCACCGCGCCCAAAACCACAAATACCCACGGAGGGTCGGGTGTGCTGGCATCACACTGGCAAGACACCAAGAACATTTAAGCCACGTGCACAATGGCCTAGATGTCACCCTGCTTGGATTTCTGTCTTTAAAAGAAGATCAGGTAAGAGCAGCAAAGACGATTATTAGATGGCAGTCCAGCCACAAAGCATGCCAGGAGCCCAGTCCTGTCCTGTCCCGCCTGTCCAAGACCACCCTCCCTGCTCCTGCGACCTCTCACTTCCTCGGCTTCTCTCACTCCCACCAGGGGCCACCCAGCCCAGAGCAATGAGACAGGAACAGAGGCAGCCACGTGCTTTCGGAAAAGGTGGCTTCCATGATTAAAAAACAGACAAATGGATCTGACACCAAGTGCCCCTCTCTGGCGACCTGAACACAGATGAGAGTGCAGCCTGGGGAGCTATCTGGCCCCAGGGCCTGGCATAGAACGGGGGCCACCTCAAGGAGACCCTAGTCCTCGGGGCAGCTGACCCAAGGCCAGCAACCAGCCCCTTTCTGGGGCTTGTCACCAAGGACACGGGGAGTGTCCTGTCGCTGGCCAAACACACAGTAATGTACAAGGACATATGCTCATGTACTCCGTGGTACTGGGAGATGTATGCTATGGGCTGAACTGTGTCTCCAAAATACATGCTGAACTCCGAAGCCATGGCATTTGAGAACGTGACCTTACTTGGGTCTCAGAAGATGATCAGTGGTGGGGGGGAGGGGGTCCTCACCCCCAACGTGACTGATGATGACAGTTTTGCCTATCTTAGTCCATCCGGACTTCCCTAATAAAAAATCCCACAGATGGGGCAGCATGTAAACACAGACACCCATCTCCCACAGGTCAGGAGCTTGGGCATCCAAGATCAAGGTGCCAGTGGATTCAATGTCTGGTGACAGCCACTTTCTAGCCCAAGACAGCTGTTCTGTCGCCGTGTCCTCCCACGGAGAAGGGGCTAGAGACCTCACTGACGTCTATTTTGTAAGGCCACTAACCCTGTTCTTGACTACTGGAAAACCCACAGCTTTGACTATACCCACCCTTGTCAGCAAAGCGATGTCTCTGCTTTTTAATAAGCTGTCTAGGCTGGTCATAGCTTTCCTTCCAAGGAGCAAACGTCTTTTAATTTTGTGGCTGCAGTCACTGTCCACAGTGATTTTGGAGCCCAAGAAAATAAAATGTGTCACTGCTTCCTGCTTCCAGTTTGCTCCCTTCTATTTACTACGAAGTGATGGGTGCTAATAAGTTCCAGGCCTATGCCATCTGATAGGAAGAGTCGACTCATTGGAAAAGATTCTGATGCTGGGAAAGATTGAGGGCAGGAGGAGAAGGGGGTGGCAGAGGATGAGATGGTTAAACAGCATCACCAACTCGATGGACATGAGTTTGAGCAAACTCCAGGAGATAGTGGAGGGCAGAAGGAGCTTGACATGCTACAGTCCATGGGGTCGCAAAGAGTCAGACGTGACTTTGCGACTGAACAACAACCCTATTCATGAAGTCCCCGCCCTCATTATCTCCCAAAGTCCCCACCTCCTAGCGACATCCCACTGGGGATTATGTTTCAACACACAAATTTGGGGGCACACAAACCCTGGGTGTATAACATCACTCCCTGCCTGGGAACAAGAGAGAAGTTAGGAAGGAAGCAGTGAGTGAGATTGGGAGTGTTAAGAGAGAAAATAAACACGGAAAAAGAGGTAATTTCTTAGGGTCCCAGGAGCTGATGGAATAAAGATCCCATTTTTATTCCCTCTAATACATCTGGCCCACCCAACACTCTGCCTCCCACAACCAGCCCATCTTAGTTCTCAGGGCCCCCAGCTAAGGCTCCGTGGAGACATAAAGAAGAAAGAAGAGACTGAGCTCCCAGCAGGGCCAGCCAGCTCTGTCTGGGCCACAGCAGCCCTGGGACCACCTCATCCTGCCAAGGGATTAGGAAGAAATACACAGTTCCCGCCAACAGATTCGAATCCCGAGGCGCCAGCTCTGAAAGTCTGCAGGGAGCTCTTTTGTTCCATTTCCTAGGACTATTCTGAGCAGTGCGTGTGCTACCAAGAAGCACTGTGTGGCAATCAGGGCGTCAGGAAAAATTAATTTATGGGACTGTTTGTTTCTTTATGTTCTCGATAGCATAACAAACAACCACCGCCCGCCCCACCCCGGCCCAGGGTCTCTGCAGACCTTCAAAATTTGCCAGAGCAAAGCTGCTTCTGGAAGACACAGCCTACCAACAGCTTTCGGATGCAAACTGGGCCCCTGCACAGAAGGAGAGGGGAAGACACCCAAGAAACAGGCAGGCAGAGAAAAGTCTCGCCACCGCGAGTCACCTCCCACACCCTGGATGCACTGACCCTCTGACCGTTCCGCTCATCCACGTGAAGCGAGGGTCCCCACCACGTTCGCCTGAAAAACACTCTATCCAGAAACTCTAACTACCTCTTTACCTAGAGCACCTCTCCCTCCCGTTAGAAAGATCCACACTCATGAGGCCAATGGAAACTCACCCCCAGCCTGGGGTCCCCGACATCCTCAAGAACACATCCTCTTTTCCCCCTCCCACACCAGCACAGGGCACCCCCTTCTCCAGTAACCCCTCTTCAAGGTCTACCCACCTTCACCCTACTTCCCAGCAGTCGTTTCCTCACTGGAGTTCCCATAACACCCACCTGGGTGGGCCCTGGGGGGTCACCATCCCCCTATCACGTCTCCCTGGCTGGGTCCTGCACAACCCCTTCCCTGTCTAGACCTCCCTGCCCCATGGAGCTCAGGCCACCTGGTCCCCTCCAGCCGGTCCAGGCAAGGCTTGCCACCTGAAACTGGAACTGGGCTGCCTGCTGTCCCCACGTCCAGGCGACCTGGGACGGTCCAGCCCGCCCCCTGACATCCCAGACAACCAACCTGCAGGCTGGGTCTTCCCCTGGACCACAAGCCAACACCCCCACCCACCTCGGCCCCACACAGTCCTGCGCTGTCCTGCTCTGTGGCTGGACCTCCCCAAAACACAGAGCACGTCTCTGTTTGTTCAGATCCTGCCGGAGAACAGAACGCGAGCCTGGATCCCATCTCTTCGTCGATAACCTACCCCACGTTCCCTTCCGGACCAGGTTTCTCTCCCTTGGATTCAATCACGGAGCAAAAATGCATTGAGAGAGACCATGACGGGCACTGAGGGAATGTTAAAATGAATAGGTCCCTACATTTGTAGGGCTTGCAATTTAGTAAAAGGAAGGATAAAGTTACAGAAAAATTAGAGAGGCTTAAGTGCAATTTCAGGTTCTGAAAAAAAGTCACCGAAGAAACACCTGGCAGAGAAGAGGCTCCCGGCTCCCGGGAGGGGAAAGATGCTCTGGCTGGGAAGGGAAGGGGCCTGATGGGGCTCCCAGGCCTGCATTCCCTCCTCTGTAAGATGCCACTGCTGGAGGACTCAGCCTCCACAGCCCCCACACCAGCGATCCCGCAGCTTTAAGAAAAACGCAACATGCCTGTGGAGCCTGGAAGGATCATTAGGAATTTGACACCTGGAGGCGGAGGGAGACTGTTTCAGGGTCTAAGCTGGAGGTTGAGAAGTGTGGAGGCTGTGAAGAGATCAGCGTGGAAAGACGGGCTGGAACCCAGAAGAAACTAATGGAGCCTCGATCCAGAGGCACAGCTGTGACTTCATGAGCAGCGGAGTCTCAGACAGAAAGCTGTCAACTTTCTGGGTCAGTGGTGAGCCTGAAGCGGGGCAGGGAGTTGGGGAGAGACACCACAGAGAAGGAACAAAGATTGTCCTGGGATGTGACACACGCCTGAATAATTCTGGCTTCAGGACACCCACCGAAGAGATGATTTACCTTCAGGTGGAAGAGGCCCCTAACACAGAGGTCTGCACACTTTCCACCCATGAGCCAGGGGAGCAAAGAGCCTCTCTGTCCTGCAGGCTACCCCTCCTGCAGGCAGTGTGGACAAGCCTCACCAGGGAGGGGGGCCGCAGTGGCTGGCTGGCGGGGCCACTCTGGAATGATGGAGCAACTTCAGAGGAGCCAACCATGGAGGGTGGGTAGCAGGACACACACATCACCTGCCGCCATCCGGGTACCACTTCCCGGACGCAGAGACAGAGCATCACGGAACGGCCCCCTGCCTGCCTGTGAGGCTAGCAGGTCAGTGGGAATCCGAGAGGCAGTCTCTGCTGCTCCTTGGGTGCAGCTGGCACAGCCCCACCTCCCTCCAGATCACCTTTAGATGCTGGCACCCCAACATCAAACATGCCCTGTTTCAAAGGACTGCTTGAAAACTGACCCTTTGGAAACTAAAATATGTCCCAGGTGAACTGCTGTGCGGGAGGTGTTCCAAGGACAGACTTGAAGCCCTGTTTAACCGATAACCTAGCCTGAGAGACAGAGTCAGTGTTTTGGTTTGTAACCCCCTGACCCAGCGGCTCTGCCGTGTCCTGGCCTGCAGGGCAGAGCTGGCAAGAACAGGGTGTGACCCCAGCCGCGCTGACGTCCTTCCGGGGGCCGCACTTCCAGCTCGGTGCTTGCCCACCAGGTCGGGCTGCCACCGCCTGGGGAATCACGGCAGCCTTGCTCAGGTGACCCTGCAGACAGAGCGAGCAGACCCTGGGCTGCAGCTGGGCTTCCTCTCATCTTCCTGGGACACCCTCTTCTCTACAAGCAAACTGGCGAGGGTGGGGGGTGGGGGCGGGAGAGAGGCAAAAGAGGTCAGAGGCATTAAAACCAAAGAACTTGCGCTGGTGGGACCAACCAGAAGGTTCCAGAAGTGACAGCAATGCTGCTGCAGCTGGGGGTCTTGCTTTGAGCAGGATCCAGAGACAGGGTCACCCTCCAGCAGGACAAATCCATCACAGCCCCACTACACCAGCCCGAGGCTCCCTGCACCCCCCAGGCAGCTTCTTGCTGCTGCCAGGCCCAGCCTGTGACCCTGACCTCATCTGCCTGCCAACAGGGACTCATCCTCAAGACCCAGCCTGCCTTACCAGCTCCAGCAGGCAAACTCCTCACCATAACCCCCGGAACTGCGTGTACCAAGCCCAGCGCTAGAACAATCTGTGACTGGCTGCTTCCCAACCCCCAGACCATAGCCTCCTCAAGGACAGGGAATATACCTTTTTTCCAAGGGGCTCTGAGTTCCACGCCAGCTTTAGCCATGTACCGGGTGCCTGGCCTTGGACGCCATAAGGGCTCCTTAAGCCTCTTCACTCCCCTGTAGATCAGGGAAGGTAGTGATGCCTGTCCTTCCTACGGGCCGCCTCAGAACTAGGTCCACAGCACTCAGAGCACTTCCCATCAGCACCTGGTGATGGAAAGGCTAAATGAACATCCACTGCTTCCTGGCTTTCCAAAGTCAGACCCCAAGAGACTGCATTTCACCTAGTTGGCTCGCTTCATCACGCCATCCAGGAACTTATTTTTCTCCTAACACTGCATCCAGCTCATCAGTTTGCTCCTCAGAGAAAGCCCTGCTCTCTCTGCACCTGCTAATCAGGAAACTCCATCAGATCCAGGCTTTCGACTCCAGGAAAGAAGGAAGATACAGACTCTCATCATCAAGGAATGACCCTCTTCAAAGCCCCATCTCTCAACTTATCATCTCTGAGGAAAACCATTGTTCTGAAACTGATACATGTGTATAAATATTTATATATATGTAATTTTTTATCTTGCAAAATTTCTTAAAAATGGTTGCATTGTCAAGACTGATGCTCCTGGAAGAGACCTTTAAAGCAGCACATTCTTAATCCGGATCTTGACGATCATTTAGACCAACATCTTAGTTTCACAGTGGGAGGAAACTGGGGCCACACAAAGTAGTTAAGACACTTGCTCAAGGTCACAGAGCTGGGTCAGAAAGTTGGACAAGCTCTGTCCTTCAGCCGAACTCCCCAGCAGGTATACGAACAGTTGCTTCCATTTAATTTCTTCATCTAATTAAGAAAAGGTATCCATGTGTGTCAGTGATGCAGAAACAAAGGAGAGAGGAGACCGCTTCCAGAAATGACGACCTCGGATGACTCTTTCATCTCAAAGGAAAGAACTTCAACTCAGTCCTCGGTCCTCGAAGGTAGGAAACTCCCCCAAGTGAGTGTGGACAGGGTCCATCTTCCGTCGGAGCATTCCATTCTGCTCACTCCTGGCTGCCCTTGACTGTCCACACCCCAGGGACCCAGGGCAGGTCCTCGCTTGGCCAGATCCTCTGGAAGAGTGGCTCCAGACCAGCAGACCCCAAGCGCAGTGGACACATCTCCATCCTCTCAGTTTAATCATGGAGCCAGAGAAAGAACAGCAGACCATCAGGAGGCCTGGTGCTGGGCCCAAGCTGGCCACAGCCCTGTTTGTGGCCGGGCCCCTGACCGTCCCCCTCCAGTCCACAGAGTCCTCAGTCACAATGGGCGGCTGGGCTGGGGATCTGTGATGACCAGTGAGCTCTGTGATGCTCACTCTCCGTGTGGACAGACTTTCCCTGTCTCCACACCAGAGAGACAGAGGCTCCTAAGAGGAAAGTGAAATTTGCACAAAAGAAGGCGGTGGGGCCAAACCATGAACCACAGTGGAAAACACAGGCGACGTGGCTCCCGGCGTCTGGCCGAACGGCACGTTCACCCCGCTGGACACCAGCAGCTTCCACTGAAGTGTGGGAGGTCCCTTCCGAGTCCCAAACCACATGGAGTCCACAGGCCAAGCCCTGTACTCGGGCGAGGATCTGGGTGCGATAAGTGCCCTTGATTAAAACCAGGGCACTGGACAGGCTTATAAAACACAGGCGTTTGAAAGTGTTCATGCAGGTCTCAACACCCCCATTTTCCAGGCCCATGGGAGCCCACACCATCATCCACTGGCCACAGCTCTACCCTCAGCATCTGACTGGTTCATCCATTTCCCTTCCAAGGATCCTGACATTTGAACCAGAGCTTCTTTATACACAAACTTCCAAACTCCAATGGTGCTGGATCTCGAAAACTCCCCTCCCATTAAAATTAGGCCATTTGCATCTTGCTTTTTCCTGAGGTTCTCAAGCCCTGCACGACCTTTGATGAGAAGTACCAGGGGGACTAAAAGCCACACTTCCCACCCCTCACAGCTGCCTTTCCCACCCTCAGTGGGGGCCTAGCCCACTCTCTGAACCATCCAGAACCATCGATGACTTCCACTGCCACAGGATCAAGGCCATAAGTTGGCCTGGAATTCAACATTTCACCATCTACCCTCATCTAACCACACTAGTCATAATTCATTTGCACTCTAGAAAATAATAAAAGTAAGATTTGAAAAGGCACTAGGAACCTTTAGAAGACCAGGAAAGGGGGATCTCGGTTCCCTTTCCTGAGAACCTGCTCTGGGCACCATCCCAGAGGGACCACGTCCAAGGAGCACGGGAGCTGCAGGTCCGAGGGAAAGGTCAAGACGCACACCTGTGTCCCTTCTTTCCTCCGCTGGCCAGTTCCCTCTGCCCACCTAGAACCTGTCCCACCTCCAAGCTCTGACTCAGTTCCCTCTTTACCAGCAGTCCAGACCCTCCTTCCCCGGCCTCTCTGCCCTGGGAACTCCCAGGGCTCTCAGGCAGGCGGTCCTCACCTCGCTCTCTGGGTCTCACACTTTCTTTATCCACAGGGCTTATCTGCCCTGCCCCCCAGCCAGATTGCCTGGAATTCGTCCTTATCAGATGCCCAGGCCCCACTCCTGGGAAAGGGCTTCCTTCCCACCATCAAAGCAAGAAGTGAGTCTGTTTCCAGTTCGGAGACCAGATCCCCCTCACCCCACGAGGGGTGGGGGTGGCAGGACCCCCTGGGGATAGTCCCCTGGGGTTCCCTCACCCAGCCTTGAGGCCTGGCAGGAGGCCAGCATAGGCTATTTGTTGACTGGGCTTTTTATGATGATGTGCCTGTTCACTGGGAAGAGGGCAGGGAGAGAGAACTTTTGGAGCTGGACATCCACGAGATCATGAGGGCGCAGTGAGTAACCCCTTCCTCCTCGGGACCTGATAGCCCAGATTCGCAGGAGGCCCAGAGCTGGGTGCCCAGGACAGTGCTGGGGAACTGGGGAGCCTGCCGGAGGGTAGGATGGGGGAACGGGGGTGGCGGAGAACTTTCTGCGCGCCCCTGGGGAGGGGAAGGCTTGGAGGGACGCGGGCGGCCGCGGTCATGGGCGCCGGGATGTGCACCGCGGAGGACGCGGCGCCGGCCCACCGCGGCCGGGCTGACCTGGCCGCCGCCTGCCCGCGTCCCGCCGGATGGCCCCGGCCAGACCCCATCGGCCACCCCCGCCGCCCCCGGGACCCGCCGGAGCGCCGGGAAGCGGCGGCACCCGGGCCACCCAGGGGCAGGGCCGGGGAGGGGCCCCTGGCGGGGATGGATTGGCCGTCGCTGCTGCCGGATCCGCTCAGCACGGCCACCTCCCCCGGGGCCCTCGGCCGCGCCCGCCCCGGCGAGGCCGACACAAAGGGACCGCGCGTCACCCACCTGGTCCCGCGCGTCCGGGGCCCCGGAGGTGGGGGCCGCCGCTCCTGCTCGGCCGCGAGCGAGGCTCCGAGCGCCGAAGTCCGCGGTCTGAGGCCGGCTGTCCGCGCCGCCCCGCGCGGAGCCGCCCTTTATTCCCGCCCGCCCTCCAGCCGGGGCGCGCGGCCCGCGGGGGGAGACTGGGCGGCGGCGCCGCGCGGCACAAAGACGCGGGGCGCACGGGCTCGGCCCCCGCCCCGCCCGGCGCGCAGCGCCCCCTGCCGCCCGCGCGAGGCCCGCGGGGACCCCCGGCTCCCCCAGGACCGCCCGGACCCCAGGCCGCCAGGAGGAACGCCGCGGCCTCGGTTCGGTGGCGGCCAGAAGACGGGGACCCCGATGCCGACATTCCGGGGGCACAAAGATCCGCAAGCTGGGAGAGGAATGGGGGAGCCAAAACATTCTTAGCGCGGCGATAGAAACAGAACCGGGCCGGGCCGCCTCGGACCAGATCCGGGCTCCCGGAATCTGGGCTTCATGCCCCGGAGCGTGGGGACCGTGCGTAAAGGCGGAGGGCCTTTCTAAGCCAGCATCTCAACGCGCCAAAGGTCTTTGCCTCCGCGTACCTGACCTGCTGGACTGATGGAGCACCGGGCTTTTCCGGTCCTTCCGCTCTGTGGATTCCCGAGTTCCAGACTGGGCTGTTGACTTCCTCTGCTTTAGGGTTTCCAGCTTGTTAGAGGCAAAGGTATTTGAAGGTAGAATTTTTCTGTAAGATTTCTCCTTGCCACTCCCTCTAGTAACTAGAAGTTACACAGGTATTAAATACTGTTTCCAGCTTGCGTACCTGAACAAAACCTACTGATGTGTATGAAAGAATGCCTCCTTCAATACATAGATTATTCTCCCGAAGTATGGGAAAACCCACCCTCACCGCTTTTGTCCTTAACACCACACCCTCCAGTGTTGACTCTGCAGTCTCAGCCATCACCTAATGGACCCAGTGACCTTAACTGAGCAAGTTAGTTAACTTCTTTGGGTTTTGATTTTCTTATCTGAAAACTGCCAATGGTCATAGAGATCTTGGCAGGGATTAAATACGGCAAATAAGCAAAGAGCAATCTCAACATAACTGGAAAGTTGTAAGGATTCCATAATCCTTAACTGTACTTTGTCTCATTTCCCCCCAAACTACAACATTCTTAGCTATCTTGACACTGCATAATTTATCTTCCTCTACTACATACACATCTTTAAAAATAATAATAATAAATCTGCCTCATCTACACTGAGAAGTTATTCTGGTAACTTCTCAAATATGAATCCCTCCCCAAATATGAATGAGCGCTTTTGATGTCTCTGTCAAATTCTTTGTATAAATGTCATCATTCAAGAAAAAAAGGCACAATGGGAAGAATTCTAACAACACTTGGTTACTCCAGCCTCTCACCAGAAGATGAAAATGGTTCTGCATAAAGGCCTGAGCTTCACAGAAAATATATTCGGCCCTTCTGTACACAGGTTGTGGAGCCGGGAAAGCAGTGGTGCGATACTGCTTATGAATGAAGGGATGGATGGATGAGAGCAAGTATCCGGAGAAGTGATGAATGTGTCCACAGGGATGGAGGTGCTTCTGTAGTTAGCAAGGGTGTGGGAATCAAGCCTGGGGGAGGGGGGAGGGGGGCGGTTGGCAGGGAGAGGGTTGATGTACAAAACCAACCTCTTATCCAATTGTGTCATTGAGCCTTTGTGTCTCTTGCAAGTACTTAAGTAGTGATGTGTATGTGTCTGCATGTGTGTGTGAGGTCATTCCCATGTTTGTCTTTGTTAACCTGCTTGTTGTTGGGGAGACGGGGAAAGACAACATCATCACTGATAACACAGCTTGCAGCAGGCCATGCCCTGAATCTCAAAAATCTCAAGACTTTTCTCTATGATGTCTTCCTAAGTCATCACTGCTTTCCCCATCTCCAGATGTCTGGAGTTGTGTAATAATAGTTCATTTGTCTCCATGGCATCTGTTAGACTTCATGTTTTGGATATTTACTGTCTGATTATTAGGTCATAAGAGTCTGCAGACAAGAAATGAAGTAAAGTTTCTATTGAATTTCCCAGAGGGCCTTGGGCATAGTAAGTGCTCAGTAAATGTAGATGAGTCCTCTGCCCTGAGCTGTGTCCTTCCTAATTCTCTCCAATGAACTGCCTGTATCTCTCGAGGTCACATCCACCCATCACTGATTGATTTTCAGTCCATTCCTCTCATGGCTTTCAACCATCTCACCCAGACGTTTGTTGTGTCAAGCTTATTTTTAAAAATACCCACTGTTGCTAAGCGCTTGTGCCTGTGGGCAACATGACTCATCGTTCTGAAGAACCCCCTTGTTGATAACCTACTGAGGGCAAGATTTTGTGCTAGGTTGTTGCCAGGGAGTCAGTGCCCCAGCAAATGGTCCAGATGCTGGAGAAATGAAGTCCATCAGGAAGTTCCTTCTCTAGCTACAAAACTGAAGATCAAGATTCATTCGGTGGCTTAAATTTAAACCTTTTCAAGCAGTGGAGTTTGCATGGGTTCATAATCACACATTCTGAAGTCCAGAACACTCACATTTTTAAAAATTTTTTAAATTGCCTTAAATTCAGTTCCCTATTTCTGGAGAGTAGCAGGCAATTAAATGTCAGCTGTTACTCTGATTGTCTTTTCCTGGAGGCCCACAGGTCCCTGGGGGATTTTACGGTGCTTGGATCCAGAGTGTAACCCTTCATGCTCAGCCCATCTCCCTGTCTATCTAGCAGGCTCTTTCCTGAGCCCTGCAGTCCCTTCCAAGCAGGCTACATGTTTCTCTTCCAGGGGCCCAGCTTCCCAGGTGGGCCAGAAAACTGCAAGTTTTCTCACCTCCCAGGGCGATGCAAAGTCTCTGCTGCTCTCAAGGATTCTTAGGAAAGCTTTTCTTGTCCAACCCCTGCCTCCATTCCCACAAACACCTCCCCTCTTTCTTTCCCAGCCTTGTTGTTTTTCAGTCACTAAGTCATGTCTGACTTTGCGATTCTATGGACTGTAGCATACCAGGTTTCCCTGTCCTTCACTATCTCCTGAAGTCTGCTCTAACATATACCTATTTAGTTGATGATGCCATCCAACAATCTTATCCCCCACTGCCCCCTTCTCCTCCTGCCCTCAATCTTCCATAGGACTTCCCTGGTGGGCTCCGCTGGTAAAGAATCTGCCTGCAATGCAGGAGACCTGGATTAGATCCCTGGGTTGGGAAGACCCGTGGAGAAGGGAAAGGATGCCCACCCCAGTATTCTGGCCTGGAGAATTCCATGGACTGTAGATCCATCGGGTCGCAAAGAGTCAGACACAACTGAGTGACTTTCACTTTCACTTTCAGGGGTGAATTGTGTCTCCAGATTCACAGGTTGGAGTGTCAGCCTTCCCCACTTCCTGACATGAACTCGTATGGAAATAGGGTCATTGCAGATGGACTTAGTTCAGATGAGGACATTCTGACGCAATGAGGACATAGACTCAACGGACATGAGTCTGAGTAAACTCCGGGAGTTGGCGATGGACAGGGAGGCCTGGCATGCTGCAGTCCATGGGGTCGCTAAGAGTCATACACAAATGAGCGACTGAATTAAACTGAACTGAGAACATACTGGAGAAGAGTGGGCACTAATCCACTATGACTGGTGTCTTCATACAAGGGGTAAATTTCAAGGGACTTCCCTGGGGGTCCAGTGGTAAGACTCCTTGCTCCCAATGCAGGGAGCCTGGGTTCCACCTCTGGTCAGGGAACTAGTTACCACAAGCCACAACTAAGAGTTTTCATGCCACAACTAAAGATCCTGAGTTCTGCAACTAAGAACTGGCCTAGCTAAATAAATAAGTAGAAACAAATATTAAAAAACAAAGGGTAAATTTCAAAACAGGTACACAAAGGGGGCACTCTAGGAACATGAAGGAATGGAGATAAATTAATTTATGGAGATAAATTAAGCATCAGTGAACATTCCACCTGACCCCCGGAAGCTAGGAGAAGACCTGGAACAGCTTTCAGGTTCCTCTCAGCTCTCAGGAGGAACAAACCTTGCTGGCCCCTTAATCTCAGACTTCTAGCCTCTGTAAGTGTGAGACAGTAAACTTCCATCGTCTAAGCCACTCAGCCAGTAGTATTTTGTTTCAGCACCCCCCAGCTCACTAAACAAAACAACTACACTATGCCCATGTGTGACCATAATTTAGAGAATAGTTTCATAGCAAAAATAAAAATATCATACAAAAGCTGTAGAGTATGTGCTAATAGAAGATTTCCATGCTAATAAAAGAGCAAAAATATTTTTCTGGCACCTCTCAAGAAATAGAGACATTTTCTGTCTTGTTCGCCACTCAGCCCTGCACAGTAAGAACAGGTTCTGGGCACTTAATACATATTTGGTGAATAAAATAGGTGCATCTTGTCTTCCAGGTTTCTCTGCTAACTAGTCCTTCTACGTGGCTCAGATGCAAAGGCTACAGATGCCACATAAACATTTAAACCAGAGAGAAAGTTTCATCTCATCTTTTCTTTTCATGTCACACATAGAAACACTGAGGTTGAAAGTGGTCCTTGAAGTTCCCAAGATTACTGCCAACTAGTGACATACATGATGCTGTTACTTGCTGTTACTCAAGGTTCTTGGCCAATTCAGTTATTTTCATGTTTTACTATATTGCTTTTCTGGAATAATCAATAGGATATGACCCTTGTGGCTTGACAGAATTCTAACAGGTTTTCCCAACTCTCAAGGAGTGATTAAGTCATATTCAATATTAGATGGACTCACCTATAGGCAGAAAGTTGATGCTCACTGAACACCCATGAGCTACTGCACAGGTCCCAGCCCCTTGCAGTTAGGAAGGGGCATGTGACTCATTTTGTTCACTAAACAATCAGCAAGACTGTCACTTCTGGGCTGAGACAGAGAGAGGAATTTCAAGACCTCTAACTGGTCTGGCCGGTCCCCATTACAGTAACCACACAGTCACCCACTGCATGGTTGGACTGTACAGCGAGGTCAGCCTGAGTCCCTGGATTATCCCCTGTCGGGACGATTCCCAGGAGACATACACTCCTGTGTTAAGCTATGGGAGTCTAATCTATACTTACTCACGCATTTGTTACACACTGCTTTGTTGTTGTTTAGTCACTAGTCATGTGTAGTGAAAGTCACTCAGTCATGTCCAGCTCTTGCAACCTCATGGACTGTAGCCCACCAGGCTCCTCTGTCCATGGGGATTCTCCAAGCAAGAATACTTGAGTGGGTTGCCATTTCCTCCTCCAGGGAAATCTTCCCGACCCAAGAATCAAACCCAAGTCTCCTGCATTGCAGACAGGTTCTTTACCGACTCAGCTATGAGGGAAGCCCTAAGTCATGTCCACGTCTTTATGACCCTATGGACTGTAGCCCACCAGGCTCCTCTGTCCATGGGATTTCCCAGGCAAGAATATTGGAGTGGGTTGCCATTTCCTCCTCCAGGGGATCTTCCCAACCTCGGGATTGAACCTGCGTCTCCTGCATTGGCAGGCAGCTTCTCGACCCACTGAGCTGTTGAGTCACCAGTCACTCCTGGATCTCAGGGAAAGTCAAAGCACAGTGCCAGAGAAGGAGAGTAAGTCATCAAGTCTCAGAGGAACCCCCATTTGAAGCAGGCAGCCAGCTGTCAGAGAACATGGAAGCCTGAAAGGAACTGAGGATCAGAGAGTCAGAAGGCAACACCACGAAGAGCTCCTTTATCAGGGCGTGACCATGTGCTGTAACATCTTTTTTTGGTTGTGAAAGTCGCTCAGTCGTGTCCGACTCTTTGCGACCCCATGGACTATACAGTCCATGGAGTTCTCCAAGCCAGCATACTGGAGTGGATGGCCTTTCCCTTCTCCAGGGGATCTTCCCAACCCAGGGATCGAACCCAGGTCTCCCGCACGGCAGGCAGATTCTTTGCCAGCTGAGCCACGAGAGAAGCCGCCTGTAAAGTCTTACAGGTCATTAAAATACTGGCTGAGGGTGTGCGGGATGGCTGCTCCGTCCACTGCACAGGGCTTGGGTGAGGTTCGGCAGGTCGGTGCTGTGGTGCCTTGACCAGACCTGCCTACGGAACCAGAGCGCACACCCTGGGCGGCTGGCGTGCCAAGTATCAACAGCTCACTTCCTGGGAATCATCTTTTGCCAGAGAAGTCTGCCTCACCCAGATTTCTGGAGGCAGCACTTCTAATAATTGGTCCACTGGGAGTTAAGGCCTGCCCAGCTGCCTTAACTCTAGACTGTCCCGAAGAGTCCCAGTGACTGCAGCTCTCTTCAGCCTCATCCCAGGCTCTCTGCTCCCCACTCTCCCTGGGACCCCTTCAGAGAGCATCCTGCCAGCTTCCCTGGGGGGCTGACCCCCGGGCACAGGGCCGCGCTGGAGGAGCCCAGCACAGCCACACAGACGGAGCCAGGGGTCATCAGGAGGTTCATCTGGTTTGGTAAAGACTGGAAATGAGGGTGGGGGTGGGTCCTGGGAGCCCGGATCCACGGCGCCTTGGGTACCACCTGTGGATGGACAGTTCTGGGGAAACTGGTAGTAAGAATAAAACTGGGGGGATAGTGTGAAGGCCCCTAAATAGAGCGGGAGAGACCTTTGGAGACTTTTGTTTCTGTTTGCCTCTAAGAACCATTTGATTTCTTTGTGCGTGCGTGCTCATCGCTCAGTCGTGCCTGACTCTTTGTGACCCTGTGGACTGTAGCTCGCCAGGCTCCTCTGCCCATGGGATTCTCCAGGCAAAGATACTCGAGTGGGTTGCCTTGCCCTCCTCTGCCGGGGATCTTCCCGACCGAGGATCAAACCCACGTTTTCTGCATTGGCAGATGGGTTCTTTACCACTGTGCATCCTGAAAAGCCCTGACTTCCCTGATTTACTCTGCTATGATTTTAAAGCTACTTTATTTTAAGGAGATTATTCAATCCCCTGGAGCGCTCTATCCCTGGACAGTCTGGGGTCCTCTTCTAATATTTTGGAACTCGGTTCCTGGCTGTTGCTTTGATGTCTCCTCCGTGACTCTGTCTGGATCAGGGTGGGTGCCTGACCTCTCAGACTCCCCGCACTCTCTCTGTGTCTGTGGCCCCAGCAAAAGGCAGGACTGATCGCCGAGTTAGGATGGAAGAACTCAGCTTCCTCTTCCCTCCTCTGCCTTCTGCATGTGTATGAAGATCTGTATCAATTCTCTAGCTCCCCTTTTCCTTCCTGTCCCATGTCATATCTGTGTATGAATGTTAGATATCAGGCTGTATTTCTGAGAATCTCGTCTGATCACAGGATCTCGGGGTAAGGCCGCATCTTATTTCCCTGAAAGAAGACACACAATCACAACATCTTATCATTAAGAGAAGGTGCCACAGACTCTAGCAAACAAGCACACACCAACTGAGCAAATCCCAAAGACGCAAAGTCGGGGTCTCCTGGGAGTGGAGAGGCGTGGGGAGCAGCCCCTGTCAGAGCCTGGAGCCCTGGGCGGCCTCCCCAGCCTTACTGCCCGGTGGCCTCCCTGCCACGTGAGGGCAGGCCAGCAGGAACTCGTTACCTGCAGCCGGATCAGCTGTCACCTTGATCTTGGGCTTCCAGCCTTCAGAAATGAATGTCTGTTGTTTGCGGGGCTCCCAGTCAGTGGTGAATTATTAAGGCCGCCAGAGCTGACATGCCGCAGGTCAGGGTGGTGCAGACAAGACTGCAGTCAAGTGACATCTGAGTTATGCTGGAAGGAGCGACAACGTGTCCCTCGTGAAAATACACAGCTCCCCCTTCACGCACACGTGCACACACACACACACACACACACACATCTTGTAACAGCTTATGGGGAGGAGTTCTAGCAAAATTCACTGCAAAGCAAACCCCAAGAGAGAACTGACCAGTAGAAGCCAGTCTCCTCAGACACAGAACTCAGGGAGATTCAAGGTGAGACATTATGCTTTATCAGTTCAGTTCGGTCTTTCAGTCGTGTCCGACTCTTTGAGACCCCATGGACTGTAGCACGCCAGCCCTCCCTGTCCATCATCAACTCCTGGAGCTTGCTCAAACTCATGTCCATCGAGTCAGTGATGCCATCCAATCATCTCATCCTCTGTCATCCCTATCTCCTCCTGCCTTCAATCTTTCCGAGAATCAGGATATTTTCTAAAGAGTCAGTTCTTCACATCAGGTGGCCAAAGTATTGGAGTTTCAGCTTCAGCATCAGTCCTTCCAATGAATATTCAGGACTGATTTCCTTTAGGATGGATTGGTTTGATCTCCTTGCCATCCAAGGGACTCTCAAAGAGCCTTCACCAACACCATAGTTCAAAAGCATCAATTCTTTGGCACTCTTAAAAGAAATGAATATTTGATCTTCACCCCCATTCCTAGTGCAGAGCTCCTAAAACCCATGGAATTTCCTAAGTGATGATGGTACTGACCTAGGTTCCTAGACTCTAGTCGATAGAAATTGCTGAGAGGCCAGATGAGGATTTCAGGTGGCGATTTACTGGGGCTCATGCTCCAGCAGGAGGGAGTGAAGACAAGTAGCAAGTTCCCTCGTTCACTCCCCAAAGGGGGCGAGCTGGTCCCTTAAATAAGGTGAGGATGGGGGCAGACGGGTGGATCAGGAAGGAGGGGGTGGCTTGGATGGTCAGTGCACCCCTTAGGGCTGCTACCTGCAGGGGTCACGCACAGGATACTCCTTTTTTTTTCCCCCAGCTCCGGAAGTAGCATCTGGATTTTGGCCTTTGTGTATTGTGTGCATCGTTTGCCCCAGTTGTACAAGTGCTCAGTAGCTTTTAGCCCCTTTTAGTTTCTTCACGTCCTGTTGCCCTAGGAGACGTTGGTCCAAGTGCAAGCTCTCAGGGAGGGGGGCAAAGGGTTCCTGGTCCCAGGTCCCAGTCTCTCTCAATGACAAGAATACAGAGGTCTTTTGCTGTGATACAAAGCAGACTTTGGGCAGGCCCTAGGCCACTGATGGTGGAGGGTGATTGCCAGGACACCCAGTCATGTGATTGGAGCGTTAGAACTTTCAGTCCCAACCTCAGACCTCCAGAAGGGGGAGTGCAATCACCAGTGACCAGTGATGTCATGCTACAGAGTGAGTCCTCCATAAAACCCAAAGGGATCAGGTTCAAAGAGCCTCTGGTTTGGTGACCAGGTGCAGATTCAGAGTGACTGGTGCCCCTCCAGAGGGCACGCATGCTCTTTGCCCTTCCCCCACACCTCACCCTGTGCAATTCTTTCTTCCAGCGGCTATTCCTAAACTGCATCCTTTCATAATAAAGTAATAAACTGGTAACCTAGTAAGTACGGTCTCTTGAGTTCTGTGAGCTGGTCTAGCAGATTAATCCAACCCTAGGAGGGAGGTCTGGACCCTTCAATATAGCTGGTCCGTCATTGAGAAGCACAGGTGATAACCTGCAGTTGTGATGGGCATCTGTATTGGGGGTGGGAGAGTAAGGTGCCCTCTGGTAGAACTGAGCCCCTAACCCATAGGATCTGATGCTGGGTGTGTGCTATGGTATTGTATCTGACTCTTCACTACCTCGTGGACTGTAGCCCGCAAGGCTCCTCTGTCCGTTGGATTCTCCAGGCAGAAAAACTGGAGTGGGTTGCCATGCCTTCCTCCAGGGGATCTTCCTGACCCAGGGATTGAGCCTGAGTCTCTTATGTCTCTTGTACTGGCAGGTGAGTTCTTCACCACTAGTGCCACCTGGGTCTGATGCTACCTCCAGGTAAAGAGTGTCAGAATTGAGCTGCATTGTAGGACATCACGCTGGTATGGGAAAATTGCTTGCTGGGGTGGAAAAAACTCACACATGGGAATTGAGGGTAGAATCAGACAAGGGCAAGCCGAGATGGCCAGAGTTAAAATAATAAATCACTTATGGGCATTTTCCCAGATCCTCCAGGAATAAGTTTGCCCAGAGAAGTTTTGTTTTTATTATTACATGTATATTTTCTAGATAAAGTGAATTCCCAGAACAAGAGTTGCACTCACATTCCTAATCAAATTTGTAAACAATTCAAAACCCAAATCTGGTGGGTTTTTTTTTTCCCTTCAAATTAACTGTGGTTTTTTGGATACCATTGAATCTCTTCTCATCTTTTCGTGTGAATTGTTAAGAACTGGCTGTTCTCATTAAAGTGTAAGAATGCTCGTTGGTTTTAAAATCCTGCAGAAGCTATGTGGAAAATAAAATTGAGTAAGAACTCAATTCTATTAAAAAATATGCATTACTGGAAATATGCATGAAATGAGCTAGCAGTTGCCTCTTGGCCACTGTAATTATGGGTAATTTTTATTTTCTTCATTTTGCTGTATTCTGTTTCTCAAATATTCTCCAAATGCTTTTTCGTCTTAGAATCATGGGGGGAACATGTGGTTAAAAAGCCTTTCTCATCTTTCAAACCCAACTCAATGGCATCTGAGTTGAACTTGCTATGTGGGCTTTCTGTGGAATTTCCCATTCTTTGCCACTGACTGGAACAGCAGACGCCGGCAGAGACTTGATGCTGGGTTGTGCCCCCAGACATGGCTGTCCATGTCCCGGCCACAAGGCTGGACGACTTGGGCTGCCTCTTGAGTCTCTTTCACTGTCCTCAAGCCCCTGGATCTGATCCCTGTCCTGGGGTCTGGAGCCCAGGGTTGGCCTGACAAGTCCAGGGTGGGCAAAGATAACGAGGCCATATCCTTCCTGATGAAGTGAGTAAAGTGAAAGTGAAGTCCCTCAGTCATGTTGGACTCTTTGCGACCCCATGGACTGTAGCCTACGAGGCTCCTCTGTCCATGGAATTTTCCAGGCAAGAGTACTGGAGTGGGTTGCCATTTCCTTCTCCAGGGGGTCTTCCCCACCCAGGGATCGAACCCGGGTCTCCCACATTGCAAGAAGATGCCTTTACCATCTGAGCCACCAGGAAAGCTCAAGAAGTGAGTACTTACAACTGAAGATTAAATGCAAGGACATGTCTGAGAAAATGCCCCGTGTCTAAGAAGGGCCAGTCCAAGTCTGGAGGGTGTGAGGTGGGCGTTGGAGCTGGGGGTGTAGAACTCTTGACTTCAAGAGTTGGGAAGACATGGGAGGGGGAAGTCAGGCTGGGGGAGGAATAGAGGCAGGCCTGGCCTGAGGCATCTGAGGGGCGGGGACCGAGTGGGCAACTCAGAACTGGGTCCTCCGAGCAGCTCCATGCCACCTGGGACTCTGGGTGCCAGGAGCCCGCTCTGCAGACTATGCACCCTGTCATATTCAGAACAGCGGCTCTGCGACCACGTGTAGCCTGGGCTGCTGCTATTCCTGCTGCCTGTCTGAGGAATTCATTCCTTCCAAGGGGATCAAGTTCAGGACACCAGGCCCCCGAGATGCTGGCTTTCATTTAAAACAGGGGGAGTGCTTTCCCCAGTGGCTCTTCTCTGCTCCATCTTGTTGCCAGTGGGGCTGTCTGAAATGTGCTCATTAATTATTGGTAACTTTGTTGATTTTTATAGTGTATTTGCCTTTAGCAATGGTGGTTTCTAAAAGCCTGCAATTATTTTAAACACACACCAAGGAGAGACTTCATTACATTGACCCACTGAGAATGAAGGTAGTGTACGAAAATTACTTTATTTACAACATCTTACAAAACAACAGACCAGCAGACAAGAGCATCCCACACAGAGAAAAAGTAAACATATATACATATATTTCCCTAAAACTAAGATGTCCGAAACACACTCAGGACAAAATCTTAAAAGCTTATGGTGTGGGTAGCCTTCATCTAATCATGAGGTATGAAATAGTCCTTTCAACAAGAGAGCTGCCTGTGCAATGAATTACTTTCTGATAGAACCTCATGGAGAATTGTCTACCTGTTTTATATCATGATTCTCTTTCTTGATCGAAAAACTAGACTCCAAACTCCAGATTGTCATAGAAGAGGAGCCGACATATCAGATGTTTTAGGTTCATGCTTTGTACACCAGCATGCTGTTATTAATGTCCAGTCTTTCCAGGTTTCCTAAGACAAAATTCCATTCCTATTGTCACAGCCTAACCAAGCAGTAATTGAAAGCACCACAAAAATACTTGCCTTTAAGACTTAAACGGAGATACCTCACTGAAATTACATTTTATTTTCCTAATAAAAAGAAATATGTCTCACAAAATGGACATTAAATACTTAAAAACTGAAAATATAAAGCAAAATGTTATATAATCCAAGCTTGAAATTTACTCTAATGCTACTTCCTCTAGCTAAAGAAAAATGAACACTTGAATATTTTAAACATTAGGACTTTGAAAATTCTGTCAGTGCATAAGGAAGTGGGTGGTGCTGTAAAAACAGCTGGAAAATGTATTTAAAAAGCTTATTTTTCATTTTTCTGTTTTTTTTAATTTTTTGTTTCAGTTTTTGTATTTTAAATTGTTTTTTTCTTTATATACATGTTTTTTTTTTTTTTTTTTTTCATTTTTCTCAAGTGCAATGTTTTACTTTATATTCTTTGGGGAAAGAGAAATGTAGTTTCCCTCAGATTGAGAAAAATCACTTCATATTTCATCTGAATCACAGTGACTTAATATTTGAAGTAGGGATCTTTTTTGAGGGAAAAAACAATCACTTAAACCAAACTTTCAAAATCAGCAAGTCTTGAAAAAAAGATTCTGAAGTAGAATTTCTACGTGGGGGCTTAACAGAATCAGGCAACATTTAGATGCCATCTAGTGGCCAAAACGGCAGCTGGATTATTAAAGAGTTCTTTGAGCAAAAAATTGTCCATGATTTTGACTTTTTAGAGCAATGATAGGAAATTATTACTTCCCAGGCAAGGGGTTAGTGTCTAGGTTACATGAATAAAGTTCACGTGGTATTTCCACGAGAAGAGGGTTTTGCTTCTTGACCCAATTCAAGTGACATTTTTCCTCGAGCTCTTTCTTAGCACCAAGAGAAGGTTCTGGAACTTTCTCACGTTGCCCTAGATCACATTCTTATTTCAAGTGGTTCAGAGCTAAATGGGAAATAGTAGCTTTGTGCTGCAGCTTTATTCATAGGAAAGCCAGGTCCAGTCTCCATCCCCTGCTCCACGGTCACCTGGTGCCTTTGCCAACGGGATCATGCCAACCCAGGGAACGGTCACTTTCCAGTGATGTGCAGACAACCAAGCAAATCAACAGTGTCGTTGCCTGCAGGCTCAGAAGATCCACATGGCAACCCAAGCCCTGACCCCGTGTCAACTCCATCACGAAACGTAAAGCATACCTCAGTTTTGTTAAGAATCTTGGAGAACAAAGGGGAGATGGCTCACATTCCTGGCATAGTCAGTGTGGGCTACAGATTATCTCTTTCTGGGTCTCATCAAAGCCTGATAAGATGAGCATTTCTTATTTTTTGAAATATGTATGGACTATTTCTCAACTTCTAGTTAAATGTCCAAGATTGCAATGATATAAAGACTGAGAAGTAAAAAGCCTCCCCACAGGTGGAGAGACTTCCTAATTTTTCCAGATGGGAAAATAACTATCAACTGAAAGGACTAGGAAAACAACTCCAAAATGGAAACACAGGAGTCACACTCAAACATTAAATGCAAAGTAAGCTAATTAACTAAGGTTAGTTGTCTTGTATGAGCTACAGATTTCAATGATCTAAGTTATTTGTGTGTGTTCAGTTACCACAGACAACCAGATTCCACGTGCAACTGAAAGTAGGATTTGGGGCCCCTGAGAAGTGCCCATCAGAAGGGGGCAGTCACATACTGAGTCCCAAGGTGGTCCCCACAGGTGGGCAGAGGGTGGTCCAGCTTCCAGCTTCACCAGTCCAACTTCACCAGTCTAATTTCAGGTCTGCCTTGCTCCATACGTATTTCCCTCCTCGCTTTAGAAACATCTTCTCATCAAAGCCACTGAATTTTATAGCTTCTTCTACACCCACATCCAAGATGGACTTGGAAGGATCCTTCCGCCCATTTCTACAGTTCAGGAAGCGCATCTAGGAAATTTAGGACCAAAGTTAGAATATTTCCATATAATTTTCCTATAAAACTCAACTATGGGGATCAACTCAAAATGATTCTGGATATTCCAATCATTCCAACAAATGTTTGTGGAGACCTATAAGTGAAATGCTCTCCTGGGGACAGTGAGCCCATTGGACAGCATCTCTGCTCTCAACCAGCTCCCATCACACACCTGAACACGTTAGGCCAGGTAAGTGCAGGATAACCAGAATTGTATACATGTACGTATCCCTCCATTGGAGAGTGGGGTAATCCGGAAAGGCTCCCAAAAGATGCTGACATCTGAGCTGTGTTTTGAAATTGTAAGCCAGAGAGCATAGTATTGTTAAAGCCCAGAAACAATACAGTGAAGTTTGGGAAATTTCAGGTAGATGATATTGCTGGTGTGAAAACTGTGTGTGCACAAATAAGTGTAAAGAGTCATAAAATGTGCTTTTAAGAAAGGGAGAGAAAGTTGTAGGAAGAGGCACTACAGAGCCAGGCAGGTCCCACATCAAGAAGTGTCACATGCCCTGTTAAGGGCCTTGGTGCTGTTCACTCACTCAGCCTGTCCGACTCTTTGCTACCCCCGTGGACTGTAGCCCGCCAAGCTCCTCTGTCCATGGGATTTCCCAGGCAGGAACACTGGAGTGGGTTGCCATTTCCTCCTCCAGGAGATCTTCCTGGATCAGGGATTGAACCCACATCTCCTGCACTGGCAGTCGGCTTCTTTACCACTGAGCCACCAGAGAAGTCCAAGGGTCTTGGTTTTTATCCTAAATTAAGCATCTTGGAGCAAGGAACCAGATCTTCATACCTTATCACCTACCATGGCACAGAGCATTTTATAGTAATTCTTACCATATCAAAATGCTCTTAAATTGCCAAAAGTAAATTTTGTTCCCACTCTGTTTATTCCAACTCTGCAGATACCAGAGAATTTTTAAGGAACGTTGGTCAAAATCCCCAGGTAGTAAGGATATTCCAAAAATAAATTCCATTTGACTTTTCCTCGCTAACTTGAACCCATAAACTGAACACTTGTGTTACCTTACCCCTCTGCTCTGTAAAGAAAGCTCATATTGACAAAAAAGTGAATGATTATGAAGCGTCACTGATTAACTTGAAAATAATAAAGTGTCAAAAGTCACAGTAAGCATTTCTTGAAACACCAAATCCAACTTAAATATGGAAAAGCCACTGTTCTTCCTGAAACTCATTTCTTAAAAACAGGTCTTTGAATGGAAGTATTTGTCCTGTGTTAGAAATACTTGCAAATGTTTCTGAATTGGGATAAACACAGGAGAGACAGAGAGGGAAAGGGAGAAGTGATTTTTCAGTTTTGAGAATGCCGGGTTATCCTTTCCCTCGAAAGGCAGTGGCATAGGAATGTATCAGTGGCTTTAGGGGATTCTGCAACCTCTTCACCCCAAAGCCGACAGCTATCTGTTAGAGATAAGCCGGCAGGCATCTGAGGAATTAAAGGCAATAATGTGACTTGTGACACGTCCTTCCTGCAAAGAACCCCTGGTGCCCCGTGACCAGAGAAGCCAGCCAAAGATGGCATAACAGAGGGGTCTGCCTTGTGTGAAGTCAGCTCCACACAACCTCCGTGGATTCACAGCCACAGGGAAGACGCCGTGGAAGGGGCGGCGGGGGCCGGGAGGTGGGGGAGCGGGGGTGAGGGTGGTCGTGCAAACACTGGGACTGGGTTCAAGCCAATACCTGCCCAACGCCTTAGCTCCAAGATGGACACAGTGAATGAAGCCAGGGCTCCATAATATTGATGCTAATCAGTGACAGTAAAACTAGGAAATGCTGGCTAAAAAGAACGAATATGGGTTAAATGGTTATGCTGACTGTAACTCAACACTGGCCTTGCTGCTTAGCTAATTTTTAAGGGATCATTTTATGATGCCCTAGAAATACTCACATATTCATCCAGAATAAGGTAGGAATCTCTCATCTGCAAAGGAGAAATTACAGACAAATTTAGTTTCAGGCATATTTTTCAGTACATACGTTCAGCTGTCTGCCTTACAATGTCCGTGTGTTTGTTTCGCCTTATCTCTGGAGTCGCCATTCCTCAAATCTCCTGAGCGTCTTTGGATTCATCCCCACAAGGTAAAGCCACCTGCGAGGGCCCCGCCCCACCCAGAATGCCCTCCACCCGGCAATCTGTCCGTGTCCATTCAGATTCCAACAGATTCCAGCAAGCTGGCCTCTGTGTCCTGCTGGAAGAGTCACAGGGCTCTCTGAAAGCACCTCTGACAAGGAAGCCCCAGGCTAACTCTCCATGCCCTTCAGATCTTGGGGTGCCCCGTCCCGCACTGTTCAATGTTCCCTGTGTGTGTGTGACCTGCCTCGAATGGACCACCTTTTCAGCAAATAAAGCAGAATCTCTTTAATGCTACTGCCTGTCTACTAAGTTGCTTCAGTCGTGTCCGACTCTTTGCCAACCCATGGACTGCGGTCCTCCAGGCTCCTCTGTCTATGGGATTCTCCGGGCATGAATATTGGAATGGGTTGCCAATTCTTTCTCCGGGGGATCTTCCCAACCCAGGGATTGAACCCATGTCTCTTATGTCTCCTGGATTGGCAGGTGGGTTCTTTACCACCAGCGCCATCTGGGAAGCCCTTTAATGCTATTACCTGGGAGCTTACTGAGGACTTGAATATTGCTTATATTCCTCGTAACTAATGACACCTTTCAGAGGTATGTGGAGGGTGTATCTGTACTTCTATAGGAAGTTGTACCCTCCATATGTACCCACAGAGGTTGGGGTCTGCACATGTGTTTGTATAAAGGCCAGATTGTAAATATTTTTCAGTCTTGTAGGCCATTTGGTCTCTTCGGCAACTTTAGTTCACCTCACTTTACCTCTGACATAGGTGAAGTCAGCCTAACCTTGCCTCTCACACAGCTGAGGTCAGCTAACTTTACCTCTGATGTGGGTGAAGTCAGTTAACCCTTTCTCTGATGTAGGTGAGGTCAGTTAATCCTGCCTCTGACATGGTGAGGTTAGTTAATCCTATGACTCAGGCCCCTGTGTTTCTGAAATGGGGGAGTGATTTCTGGCTTATGGCCCCTCTGTGAAGTACTCACCAACTATTAATAGTAATGATTATTATAACTTATATTTTCTTTGATCACACATTAACTGCATAATTAAGACAACTTTTCAAAAGCCAAATACAGCAGTGTGGACATATGAGTATTCTCCTCTGTTCTCTGTCCTCTTTTTGAAAGCTGCTCTAACCCCATCTGGGGATTTTCTTATTCATGCTCTGGTCAACATGACTTAGGAGTCTAAATCATAAGGACCGAGTCCTTGTTCTGGAATTTCCAATATGATATAAGCATGTGAGGGAGAGATTTTGTTGCATGTTTATTCTTTGGGGGAAGATGGGGAAAGCTTTTGATTTTTAAATAGTTGAAAAATAACAAAACTACCTATTTTAGAAAAATTTAAAGTCCAAAGAGTTATCAAGGTATACAAAAACGATTGATAATCCATTACCCCAAGACGACCATGGGATACGTACATACACATCCGTGCACACTGGGATTAAAGGTCAAATGGATTTTGCCTGTTGTTCTTTATTTGCACCCAATATCATATCATGCAAACTTATCCTGGCTTCCTAATGTTCTTTGAACTATGCTATTTAGTCAGTATAACATTTCATACTGACATGAGTTTACCTGTTCTCTGTATGTTGAGTATCAGACTACCTTCACTTGTTTTATTTTTACTCCTCTCCTTAACACTGCAGGAACATAGCTTTGAACAAGAAGTTCTTTTTTTCCTTTGGCTTCAGAGAACACTCTGATTATTTACTCTGTGGAAGCTCTGCAGTATAGACGGGCTTTGGTTGACACGGTTTAATCTACAGGACACATGCATTTGTGCTAACAAGACATACCCACTGTTCTCACTGGAAACCTAAAGATTTAGTACAGCTTCTATATCTACCCTTAGACTCCTCCCCTCTCTCCACGAAACCCTCCCACATCCCAACATGGGCAGCCCTTGGTGGAGACATTTTTCTCTTTGGAGCTACCTGTGTGATGGGAAACAAAATGACATTCACTTTCTATTAATACACTTTAATACACTTAGAAAGTTCACTTTCTAACCTTCTGGTTAGACTCGGGCACCAGGCAGGACACGTCCTTGTGGCGATCTAAGAACGCTTCAAACTCCTCATCGCTGATCACGAACCGTTCCGCTTCTCTCAGTGCATCTTCTCCAGAATTCTCACCCTCAATTATGAGACACTGGAAGACCTGAAACACAAGGGCAGTGTTGGCCTCCTAAAGAGCTTTCCACCACTTTCTGTCCCAAATTGCATTTCCCTCTGAACCAAGCTTCATCCCTCCTGAGCACAGAAAGTGAAAGTATTAGTCACTCAGTTGTGTCCAACTCTTTGCGACCCCGTGGACTGTAGCCTGCCAGGCTGCTCCGTCCATGGAATTTTCCAGGCAAGGATACTGGGGTGGGTTGCCACTTCCTTCTCCAGGGGATCGGCATTGGGTAATTGGGCATCTTTTACAAAATTAGAAACTTCAGCTGAAATCAACGTAAATTTATAGGAATATTTTATATATCCAGAAATCTCTGGTGTTCGGAAAAATAATTTTCATGAGATGAACAGAATTGGAATTCAAAAGTGGAGGAGAGGAACTCCTTTACTATTACTTTTGGGGGCATCTCTAGCCTTTGGGTTTGGAACATTAGCTAGTTACATCTATTGAGATGAACAGTTTTGGTTGAGGAATAGAAGTGATTTTTATGTATGTAGCTATGTCATAGTTCTGTGATACAAAATAATCAGGTTTATAGTATGTGTGCTCAGTCACTCAGTTGTGTCCAACTCTTTGCAACCCTATGGACTGTAGCCCACCAGGCTCCTCTGTCCATGGGTTTCTCCAGGTAAGAATACTGGAGTGGGTTGTCATGCCCTCTTAATGGGATCTTCCTGACCCGGGAATCGAACCCACCTCTCCTGAATCTCCTGCATTGGCAGGCAGATTCTTTATCACTAGTACTACCTGGGAAGCCATTTACAATATGTCTGCCTATAAATTTTCAACTTTTTAGATCAGAATTTTATTGTTAGTATTTATACTGTGGTATTTTTTAAAGTAGCTTTTAAACCTTTATATAAAAATTGCATATTGCTTTCTTACTACATTTTAGATTTAAATGATGAAATATACCAGGTGAAATAGGCTTCCTAAAGTATTTAACAGTTTAATTTTGGGGTTCTCCCTTTAGGTTTCAAGCCATTATGTGCATGCGTGCCTTCTAAGTTGCTTCAATCGTGTCCAACTCTTCACGACTCCATGGACCATAGCCCACCAGGCTCCTCTGTCCATGAGATTCTCCAGGCAAGAATACTGGTGTGGGTTGTCATTCCTTCTCCAGAGGATCTTCCAGACCTAGGGATTAAACCCAGGTCGCCTGCACTGCAGGTGGTTTTTTACCATCTGATCAAGGAAGACTCATCTGCTAGAGAAGGAGTCAAATACCGCCTCCTACATGAAGTCTTCCTAGCTTTTTGGCAGAATCAGACCTTTCCCATTTCGCCTTCCCACTTTATCCCAGCAGACATAGCTTCATATTACATGAGTTTTCTTCCTCTCTTTTCCTTGCTAGAATTGAATTCTACATCCTATCTTCAGTTGCATTAGTCTAGGGTCCAGCCACAGACTTTCATGGATTCCCGCATGACAATGACCAGGGCAGATTGTTAAGAACACATATTCAGGGGCTCCCTTGGTGGTCCAGTGGTTAAGAAACCGCCTTGCAATGCAAGGGACATGAGTTCGATCCCTGAACCAGGAAGATCCTACATGCCTCAGGGCTGCTAAGCCCATTCACCACAGCTACAGAGCGAGTCCACACGCTGCTGACTACTGAAGTCTAAAGCCTGTGCTCCACAGCAAGAGAAGCCACCATAATGAGAAACTCACGCACTGCACCTAAAGAGGAGCCCCTCATCGCTGCAATTACAAAAACGTCCATATGACAGTGAAGACCCAGCACAGGCAAAAATAAATAAATCTTTACCCCCACCAAAAAAAGACATATTCACACAAGTCCTCCTGCTAATCTGCTTCAGGACAGTGTGTATGGGATGAGTCCCCAGAAGCTGATTCTAAGTCTAACAGAAAGAAGGATCCAACCCAGCTGACTCTCTGAGTCCAGAGTTCTCTGTATCCTTATCATTTTTGGTGTCCCTGAAGCAAATCTCTCCTGAATGTTCACTTCCTTACAATCACAAAAGCAATGCAGTTTGTACCTTCCAGCGGACGGGGTTCAGTGCGTTTATCTGTTCCTTCATATCCTCGTCCACATTGAATCGATTGATGACTGAGTTTATCTTGAAGGCCACTCTGTATTCCTTACACCATGTCCTCAGTTTCTGGAGATTTTCCACGTGGTTCTTCTTTCCTTGACCACGGCCGATAAGGACATTGACCTGCTCATCAAAGCTGTCACAGGAGATGGCAAGAATGTCCAAATATTCACCTGAAGGAAAACGATCACTGTTAGGCTTTTCCATCCAAGGATGAGAACTTATGTTAAGCTATTCCATCCAAAGATGAAAGCATAGGATTTGGGGCTTCCTTGGTGACTCACTGGGAAAGAATCTGCCTGCCAACGCAGGAGACACGGGCTCACTCCCTGATCTAGGAAGATGCCCACACGCCTCCGAGCAACCCAGCCCGAGTACCACTACTGAGCTTGGGCTCCAAGCCCGGGAGCCACAGCAACAGAAGCCCACGCGGCCCTGAGCCTGTACTTCGCAACACGGGAAGCCACTGTGATGAGAAGCCTGTCCGCTACAAGAGCCCAAAGCTAGAGAAAAGCCCACACGGCAGGGGAGTCAGCACAGTCAAAAATAAAGAAACAAAATCATATGTAAAAAACAGCATAGGCTTTCAAGCCAGAGGTGGAGAACTGGAGCCTTATGGACCACAGAAGTTGGCAAAAACACTTTGTTTGTTCTTCCAGACATTTACAAATGTTACAAGAGCTAAATCTGACTACATGTCAGCTCTGTGTCTTTTACTTTAACCTTTGCTTCCCTTTGCTATTGTTCACTAAAAGAATACTGTCCATACACAATGGCCTGCCCCGGAGAACCCTGCCCCTCTGCCGTAATGTTAAACCAAAATGCCTTTGTTCAGGGAAACACCCTGACCCTGTCCGCCTGCAAGAGAAAAGAAATATACACATCCCCTCCCTGAGGACCCTTGCAGGAACATTTGCAAAACCTGGGGTCTTTTTACTTTATTTCTCATCTCCTCCAGACCCCAATGAGATGGTTATTTTGAGACAGTCTACCATCTAATCCTTCTGCCAGCTTTTGAAGTCAAGTCCTTATTCCTTGTCTCAACACCTCCTCTCCCAATTTTAAGGCCTGTCGTGTGGCGAGCCGAGCGAGCTTGGACTTAGTAACAAAAATATTTCACGCTGTTTTAAAATATTTTTATTTGGGAAATTTAACATAGTCATTAAAAGGAATGAAATAATGCCAAAGCAGCAACATGGATGGACCAAGAAATTGTCATACTGAGTGAAATCAGGCAGAGAAAGAGAAATATGGAATGATAAGGCAGCAGAATCTTAAAAATGATACACATGAACTTACTTACAAAATGGAAACAGACTCACAGACTTAGAGAATGAATGCATGATCACCAGGAGGAAGCAGGGCACTGACAGCCTCAGGTCTGTGACTGACAAAGTGAAAGCACTTGGGACTGACCTAGACACCCTGCTATGTTTAAAACAGACAACCAACAAGGACCTACTAGGTAGCACAGGGAACTCTGCTCAATACTCTTTAATAACCTAGATGGGAAAAAGAATTTGAGAAAGAATGGATTTATGTATAACTAAATTGGAGGAGGAAATGGCAACCCACTCCAGTATTCTTGCCTGGGAAATTCCATGGACAGAGGAGCTTGACCGGCTATATAGTCCATGGAGTTGCAAAGAGTCTGACACGCCTGAGTGACTGAGCACATGGCACATACTCTAATACAAAATAAAAGGTGTAAAAAATAGAGTGTAGATTTAGGACGTATCTTTAATAATTTGAGCATATGGCAACACTGACCCTGATCTCTGATACAGGATAAAAATCAGTGACTGTTCACAATTGGCTGTCAACGTGTCTGCTATGAATAGTCCTTGCACTTTCTTGTTGTCTCCCTACCCCAGTGATCTTTTTTCTTTGCTGTTTTTCAGTCACTAAGTCATGTCTGACTCTTTGTGACCCCGTGGACTTCAGCATGCCAGGTTCTCCAGTCCTCCACTAACTCCAGAAGTTTGGTCAAATTCATGTCCATTGAGTTGGTGATGCTATCTAACCATCTCATCTTCTGCCTCCCACTTCTCCTCCTGCCTTCAGTCTTTCCCAGCATCAGGGTCTTTCCAATGAGTCGACCCTTCGCATCAGGTGGTCAAAGTATTGGAGCTTCAGCGTCATGCTTTTTCTTATGCACTTCCAAATTCGCTGCTTTGCACTGCCTCTCCAGACCAGCCTCTGAGCTTTTGCCCTAAGGTGCAACACTGCTGATGGTCCTTACTCCGCACACCACACGTCTTGGAGGGAACACACTGCCCAGGACACAGCCAGCAAACCCAACTCAGTCTCCTGTGCTCACATGGCTGCCTAACCCTGTCTATCTCTCTAAATCCAGTCCCCAAAGCTTTCTTTTGAATTTCTGACGCTCACCTTTGACTGAGTGACTCCCTTCATGGTGTTTTGTTGCTGACTCGTGGCCCTGCGTTCCTGCTGTTAACCTTTCCCAGATGGGAAGTACAACCCTCCCCCACACCCCGCCCTCCCCTCCCCCATGTCCATATTTCTTCATCCTCTAGGAAAGAGGGTTTCATCAGAGATCCTCGTGAACATCCTCAACACATCGTACATGCAACTACCCTTTGAATGATTTCAAGACTCAAACATCTCACAGAAAGCAAGCACAGAGCATTTTACCGGAAGAGCCCAATCAGAACTGTTTACTAAAATGATAGTAGGGCTGTGCTGACCTAAATGGGACGGAAATCCAAAAGAAGAGGGGATGCATGTAAACATCAGAAACTAACAGCAGAAACTAACACAATATGGTAAAGAAGCTATACTCCAATAAGAATTAATTTAAAAAAACTGGTAAAAAACATAAATAGAATAGACTAAATAAAGAAACAAATAAATAAAATAAAATGTAATGATAGCTAATGTTTTTCAAATGCTTCATAAATTCCAGGTACTGCTCTAAGAATATTAATAAGTGTAAGTGTTAGTTGCTCAGTCATGCCTGACTCTTTGCAACCCCATGGACTGCAGCCCAGCAGGCTCCTGTGTCCACAAAATTTTCCAGGCAAGGATAACTGGAGTCAGTTGCCATTTCCTTCTCCAAGAATATTAATATCTATGTAAAAATTAGCATTAAGGGACCTCCACAGTCTTAGGCTTCTCTGGTGGCTGAGTGGTAAAGAATCCACCTGCCAATGCAGGAGACACAGGTTTGATCCCTGAGTCAGGAAGAGCCCCTGGAGAAGGAAATGGCAACCCACTCCAGTGTTTTTGCCTGGAGAATCCCATGGACAGAGGAGCATGGCAGGTTACTATCCATGAGGTCACAAAAGAGTAAGACATGACTTAGTGACAAAATATCAACAGTCTTAGGACCAGGGGTTTGTAACCCTGATTGCAGACTGGAATCCCTTTGGAGCACCCCAAGTTGGAATGTCCACACACCACAAGGCTCTGAAATAAATAGTCTGGAGGCCAATCCGAGCAGAGATGTCTTAAAGTTCCTCAGTAGCCAAATACATAGTCAGAGGGGAGAATCACTGTTTTAGTCCAATCCCTCAATTTATACAGGAGACTACTAAAATAGAGTCATTTCCATAAATACTCTAAAAATTAAACATAAACAGGAAACAATAAGGTCGGGGTTTGCAAAACTGTCCATTGTGTTCATCTTCCCCAGTAATGACTCAACTAAAGCTACTTTGATAACGGACAGGAGCATCTGCTGGTGGGTCCTGCTATCTGCTTTGCCATACTTGTTTATGAGAGCCCTACCGAAACTCAGCATGCAGCCTGAAGAGAGATTAGAACAAGCATACTTGCTTTTTTCTCCCTTCGGATCCCCAGCAGGCCAGGCCGGAGGCCCAGGGTGGAAGGAAGTACAGAGACAGTGATAGAGGCTAGAGTCACATGCAGCGGGGGCTGCTCACCGTACTTCTGGAACCACCTCTCTCGGATCAGGCTCCCGTTGCTGACGATGCTGACGCTGGGCAGCTGCAGCTCCTGCTTACAGAACTTCACCAGGCTGCCCAGGTACTCGCCTCGGTCCTGGAGGAACGGCTCCCCACCTGAGAAGTTGATCTTCTCCATACCTGGGACAGACAGCATATGGATTTTCCTTCTATTTTAGCACTTCATCAACATGTTATCATTTTAATGTGTGTTTTCTCAAGGTAATAGAATGAGACTGGAGAGAAATGGCGAATAGATAGGGAAACAGTGAGAGATTTTATTTTTGGGGGGCTCCAAAGTCACTGCAGATGGCGACTGCAGCCATGAAATTAAAAGACGCTTACTCCTTGGAAGAAAAGTTATGACCAACCTTGACAGCATATTAAAAAGCAGAGACATTATTTTGCTAACAAAGGTTGGTCTAGTCAAGGCTATGGTTTTTCCAATAGTCATGTATAGATGTGAGACTTGGACTATAAAGAAAGCTGAGTGCTAAAGAATTGATGCTTTTGAACTGTGGTGTTGGAGAAGACTCTTGAGAGTCCCTTGCATGGCAAGGAGATCCAACCAGTCCATCCTAAAGGGAATCAGTCCTGTATATTCATTGGAAGGACTGATGCTAAAGCTGAAACTCCAATACTTTGGTCACCTTATGCGAAGAACTGACTCATTGGAAAAGACCCTGATGCTGGGAAAGATAGAATGCGGGAGGAGAAGGGAATGACAGAGAATGAGATCGTTGGATGTCATCACCGACTCAGTGGACATGAGTTTGAGTAAACTCCTGGAGTTGGTGATGGACAGGGAGGCCTGACGTGCTGCAGTTCAAGGGGTCGCAAAGAGACGGACAGGACTGAATGAATGAATTGAACTCAACAGAGAGAAATAAAGCTAGGACACAGGTGCAAGCTCCAAAGCCTTTGATCTTTCTAAAGTGAGGTTGCCCTCCATCCTGGCTTTCCCAGGACAGTCCTGGTTTACGGAGACCACATCTCATCAGTTGTTCTTCCCAGCACCCTGTTTTGCTCTCAAATGTTTCTGCAGTGGGAGAGTGATAAATTATGTCATCTCACTCTTCATAAGCTAACATGCTAGGAGGCAGCTTGTGTGACAAGCATTATTATTCCAAATAAAATATTGTTCCCTAAAAGTGTGATTAAACAGGGACAGATAACTGGGGAAGTGAAACAGTGTGTTGCCAGCGGTGTAGCACGTGATGAGTTTGAGGAGCAGGTCAGAGGGATGAGTGAGCAAGAAGACTGAAGGAACAGGATGTAGAGATGCAGGTAAGAGCTTAGAAAAGGAGCCACTCATTCATAGTGGTGGCAACACACAGGACTGTGTGACACAGTCCTGTCACAGCTCAGGTCAAGAGCTGTGACGATACTCATATAGCTTCGTTCTATTCAACCTGCTATGTAAAAGTCAGAGGAGGAAATAATATATTTTGGAAGCATCTTCATCCAGAGTGGTCGTGGTTTAGTTGCTTCAGCCATGCATGAATCTTGTGACCTCATGGACTGTAGCCTGCCAGGCTCCTCTATCCATGGGATTCTCTAAGCAAGAACGCTAGAGTGGGTTGCCGTTTCTTTCTCCAGGGGATCTTCCCGACCCAGGAATCAAACCTGGGTTTCCTGCATTGCAGGCAGATTCTTTACCAACTGAGCTATGAGTGAAGCTTCTTTATCCAGCTTAGCAATTTTAATTTTAAATGTAATGTATATTTACATTTATTTTCTGAATTTAAATTTAAAAGTAAATTTAAATTTAAATAGTCACCAAAATAGATTTTCCTTCATTTACCAGAAATTTAACTTACAGGACATGCCATCCATACTATACCCTAACCATTTTAACTAACTTTGGTCTTATTTACTTGAAACTGAGAGGTCATAATATGTACTAATTTTAACTATAATAGTTTATGCTCTATTAAAAACACAAGAGCATTCATTTATTTGTGCCTTGTAGAAACTTTGTAAGATTGCTATTTGAGCTATCATTATGCTCTATATTTTAAAGAATATTAAACTGATAGAAAGTCAAATTTCTTGGCACATCTAATGAGTGCTGGAGCAGGAACTCAAATACTGGCCTTATGAATCAAGAGTCTAAGTTCTTTCTACAACCTCAGTCCTCTCCTCATTTTTTCATTCATGCATTAATTTATCTATTCAAAAAATTCATTAGATTCCTATTACCTGCTAGATATTTTGCTAGACAAAAATATAAACAGAATATCAGGTTTTAAGTCTTAGATCTCAAACTCTTTGGGGACCCAAGTATTAAAAACAAAACAATAAAACAAAGAGCACGATTGTAAACATGCTATAATAGCCAGTTAGGTTGCTTCCATACCTTGGCAATGTAAGTAATGTGCTGTGAACATTGGGGGCATGTTTCTTTTCAATTAGCGTTTTTACTTCTTTCTAATATATACACGGAAGTGAAATTGTTGTGTCACCGGGCTTCCCTGGTGATTCAGATGGTGAAGAATCCGCCTGCAATGCAGGAGACCTGAGTTCTATCCCTGGGTTGGGAAGATCCCCTGGAGAAGGGGATGACAGTCCACTCCAGTATTCATGCCTGGAGAATCCCCTGGAAAGAGGAGCCTGACAGGCTATAGTCCATAGGGTCAAGAAAAGTTGGACATGACCGAGTGACTAACATGTTCACTTTTTTTTCACAGCAATTCTGTTTTTAGTTTTCTAAGGAACCACCATACTGCTCTGAACAGTGTCTGCCCAAATTTACATTCCTACCCACAGCGTACAGGTTTCCCTTGTCTCCACATCCTCTCCAGCATTTGTTATCTGTGATCTCTTCGATGGTAGCCATTCTGACTGGAGTGAGGTGATATGATCCCTCATTGTGGTTCTGATTTGCATTTCCCTGTTAATTAGTGGTGTTGAGCATCCTTTCATGGACACAGACAGTTGGCTACCTGCATTTCCTCTTTGGAAAATGTCTATTTTGTTCTTATGCCCATTTCTTAACTGTGTTGTTTGTTTTTTGATGTTCAGTTGTCTGAGATGTTTATATATGTTGGCTATTAATTCCTTATCAGTCATCTCATTTGCAAGTATCTTTTCTCATTCATGTTGTCTTTTCATTCTGTCAGTGGTTTTGTTAGCTGTGCCAAAAGCTTTTCCATTTTTTAAAAGTGTCTATCAGAGGTTGAATGGATAAAGATGTGGTATATATAAACCAAATGGAATACTACTCAGCAATAAAGAAGAATGAAAATTCTGCCATTCGCAGCCTCATGGGTGGATTTGGAGGGCATTGTGCTATGTAATTAGTTGCTCAGTCATGTCTGACTCTGAGACCTCATGGATTTTGGCCCGCCAGGCTCCTCTGTCCATAGGATTCTCCAGGCATGAATACTGGAGTGGGTTGCCATTCCCTTCTCCAGGGGATCTTCCTGACCCAGGGATCGAACCCCAGCCTCTTGGGTTTCCTGAATTGGCAGGTGGGTTCTTTACCACTAGTGCCACCTGGGAAGGTATCTTGCATGAAGAGGACCAGGAATAATTCTAAGGAGCTTTGAAATTTCACTAACAGAGCCTGGGGTGACTGGCATTCCAGAAAGAGAGAACAGTGTGATCAGGGTCCACGAGGAAGGTGTTGGGGGAGAATTGTGTCACGTGATGTGCCCATAGCATGCGGTCCTTCAGAAAATGGGGTGAGGATGGCAACATGGTGCTTGAAGCCTGTGCTCGCAAGCTTGGGCTTAGAAGCCAGGCAAGAAAGTTCAGTAGGGGGAGTTATGCATCTGACATATATTTCCGTACGATCACGTGCTTTCCATGGGGACACGGGGACAATGAGATGAACTGCAACAGTCCTGGTGAGAAATACCAAGATGCTGAACTAGACGCCACTGGGAATGGCAGCGAGGTGGGTCAGGCACTGGATGAGCTACAGATGACCGGGCAGACATATGGGGAGTGAAATACGTCAGATCCAGTAAAGGTCAGGTGCTCGTTCTCAGCATATAAAGTGCCAAATCAGGCAAGGCTAGTGTCAGAATAGGAGCTAGTGGTTACCCCGGGCAGGAAGGTCAGGGGCTGAAGGCGGCAGGAGCTATAGGCACCCTGCTGATCTCTGTGCAGATTTGCCTGCTGCTTATCGGGATGTGGTCACTGTGACGTTCAGGATGTGTGCAAGCCGGGGCAAAGGCGTGTTATATGTCTGCAGCAGAGTTAAGCAAGTTGAGAAAGAAGCTGGTGATGTGGCTGAGGTTGCTGGCTTAGGAGGTGCTCTAGGGAAGACAGGAGGACGGGAGAGGAGGAGGACAGATCACCTTGGACCTGGACCGGCTGGGCTCTCTCTGAGATGCCTGCCTGTTACTGATGCGGTGACACTCAGTGAGCAAGTCTCCAGAGCAAAAGCATTGCCTTACTTGAATCCTACACAGCGTCTCTAAATATTTATGATAAGAGCACGTGAATAATCCCAAACAACAAACCCAAACATTTTGTTGGCAGCTCTCATCAGCTGTCTCTGGGGAACTCAGTCCATGAACTCAGAGAGCAGCACAACTTCCCAACCTGCCTCCTTCCCCACGCTCCTTGCTTAGAAGAAGCTGTAATGCTTGCTCCCCCATGCCAGCCCACTCTGCAGGTTGGGAAGATCTCGGCACCCATCCACAGCTCGCCCCGACCTCCTCTGGCCGGAGTGCATCCCCGCTGTGTCCTGGGAAGGACTGAGGTCCTGGGGGACTTCTCTGGCGGGGGCTGCCCCCCGCCCCCGCCTCTTCGCCCTTCTCGAAGTGACAGAGCACCTGGGGGCTCTCCTAGGTCTGGGGACTCACCTGCTTCTTTCAGCATCAGCAGACCTCTCTTGGCCTCCTCCAGCGGCAGCACGAAGGACGTCTTGGCCGTGTGGAAGCAGAAGCCGCACTTGTAGTTGCACTGGCGGGTGAAGTGGTAATTGACGCTGGTGGGGGTGGTGGGCAGGTCGCCGCCTCCCTCTCCCTCTGCCCTGCCAGGCTCCCCTGCTTCCCTCCTGCCCTGGAGCTGCCGGCTCCTCTCGGCCCCTGCCAGCCAAGATGCTGCCCGGAGCTGGAGGAACAGGGGCCCCAGGCTGCTCCACACAGAGCCCAGGGGCTGCAGGAAGGCGCTCAGCAGCTTGAGAGCGAACGCAATGGGTACCAGCATCCACATGGTGGCAGGCGTCCTGAGGCTGAGCTGTGTCGGCAGGTACCCTGAGGCTGCGTTGCAGCCGCAGGCTGGCTTTTATACATGCCTGGCAACCTGTCACATGAAAGGAGGGACACACCTTTCTTGACTAACGCTCAGCTGAGGGCTAAGTTTCGATTTCCTTCTTCGTGAAAATGAAAGTTGGAACGGGGCCAAGACTGAAGTCTCAGGAGTAGGACCAACATCTGTTTTTCTCTGCCCCATGGCTCAGCTCCATCTCCTGGAATCAGTAATAATTCAGACTGGATGTAGATGGACATGCTGCTCTTGAGGCTCTGTTTGGATCCAGCAGGTAGTGATAGAACTAGGCAGAGACATAACCATCTCTGCAGCCGCTGCATTACTAGTGGAGGACATAAACTGTAGGAGCATCTGCCCCAGTGCCCTTTGCTTGCAGTGGCTCAGCGAGAGTTTGTCTGGAGAGGAGAGCCAAAGAGTGAAGAGTGATCGCCTGGTGGACGATGAGAGCAGATTCTATCAGCTCAGGACCCCTTTCAGATCTGTCGAAATGCATAGGCACATAGAGACATTAATGCCTGAATCTTCCTTTAGTGACTCCTCTTAAAGCATGCATTTTCACATGGTAAAATGTTTCAAATGTTGAAATTCAGCCATTTATCTTTTCCTACAGGTTTATGCTTGTCTACACCATTTTTAAAAGATGAGAAAAATCAGATGCTTTTCTAAGATCCTTCTTTTAAAAAAAAAATTGAAGTATGGTCAATTTATAAGGTTGTGTTAGTTCCAGGTGTACAAAAAAGTGATTCACTTATCAGTTGAGTTCAGTCACTCGGTCATGTCTGACTCTGTGACCACGTGGACTGCATTATGCCAGGCTTCCGTGTCCATCACCAACTCCTGGAATTTACTCAAACTCATGTCCTTTGAGTCGGTGATGCCATCCAACCATCTCATCCTCTGTTGTCCCCTTCTCTTCCCGCCTTCAATCTTCCCCAGCATTAAGGTCTTTTCTGATGAGTCAGTTCTTCCCATAAGGTGGCCAAAGTACTGGAGTTTCAGCTTCAGTATCAGTCCTTCCAATGAATACTCAGGACCGGTTTCCTTTAGGATGGACTGGTTGAATTTCCTTGCAGTCCAAGGGACTCTCAAGAGTCTTCTCCAACACCACAGTTCAAAAGCATCAATTCTTTGGTGCTCAGCTTTCTTTATAGTCCAATTCTCACATCTATACATGACTACTAGAAAAACCATAGCTTTGACTAGATGTACATTTGTTGGCAAAGTAATGTCTCTACTTTTTAATATGCTGTCAAGTTTGGTCATAACTTTTCTTCCAAGGAGAAAGTGTCTTTTAATTTCATGGCTGCAGTCACCACCTGCAGTGATTTTGGAGCCCAAAAAAATAAAGTCAGCCACTGTTTCCACTGTTTCCCCATCTATTTGCCATGGAGTGATGGGACCAGATGCCACAATCTTAGCTTTCTGGATGTTGAGTTTTAAACCAACTTTTTCACTCTCCTCTTTGACTTTCATCAAGAGGCTCTTTAGTTCTTCTTCACTTTCTGCCATAAGGGTTATGTCATCTGCATATCTGAGGTTGTTGATATTTCTCCCGGCAATCTTGATTCCAGCTTGTGCTTCCTCCAGCCCAGCCTTTCTCATGATGTTCTCTGCATATGAGTTAAATAAGCAGGGTGACAATATACAGCCTTGATGTATTCCTTTCCCTATTTGGAACCAGTCTGTTGTTCCATGTCCAGTTCTAACTCTTGCTTCCTGACCTGTATACAGATTTCTTAAGAAGCAGGTCAGGTGGTCTGGTATTCCCATCTCTTTCAGAATTTTCTACAGTTTGTTGTGACCCACACAGTCAAAGGCTTTAACATAGTCAATAAAGCAGAAATAGATGTTTCTCTGGAACTCTCTTGCTTTTTTGATGATCCAGTGGGTGTTGGCAATTTAATCTCTGGTTCTTCTGCCTTTTCTAAAACCAGCTTGAATATCTGGATGTTCACAGTTCATGTACTGTTGAAGCCTGGCTTGGAGAATTTTGAGCATTATTTTACTAGCATGTAAGATGAGTCCAATTGTGTGGTAGTTTGAGCATTCTTTGGCATTGCCTTTCTTTGGGATTGGGAATGAAAACTGACTTTTTCCAGTCCTGTGGCCACTGCTGAGTTTTCTGAATTTGCTGACATATTGAGTGCAGCACTTTCACAGCATCTTCTTTTAGGATTTGAAATAGCTCAACTGAAATTCCATCACCTCTGCTAGCTTTGTTTGTAGTGATGTTTCCTAAGGCCCACTTGATTTCACATTCTAGGATGTCTGGCTCTAGGTGAGGGATCATACCATCGTGATTATCTGGGTTGTGAAGATCTTTTTTGTATACTTCTTCTGTGTAGCCTTGCCACCTCTTCTTAATATCTTCTGCTTCTGTTAGGTCCATACCATTTCTGTCCTTTATTGTGCCTATCTTTACATGAAGTATTCCCTTGGTATCTCTAATTTTCTTGAAGAGATCTCTAGTCTTTCTCATTCTATTGTTTTCCTGTATTTCTTTGCATTGATCACTGATGAAGGCTTTCTTATCTCTCCTTGCTATTCTTTGGAACTCTGCATTCAAATGGGTATCCCCTTCCTTTTCTCCTTTGCCTTTCACTTCTCTTCTTTTCACAGTTATTTGTAATGCCTCCTCAGACAACCATTTTGCCTTTTTGCATTTCTTTTTTTGGGGGATGGTCTTGATCACCACCTCCTGTACAATGTCACTAACTTCTGTCCATTGTTCTTCAGGCACCCAAGAAGGATGGGTCATGGTGGAGAGTTCTGACAAAACGTGGTCCACTGGAGGAGGGAATGGCAAATCACTTCAGTATTCTTGCCTTGAGAACCCCATGAACAGTAAAAAGGCAAAAAGATAGGACACTGAAAGATGAACACCCCAGGTCAGTAAGTGCCTTTTATGCTACTGGAGATCAGTGGAGAAATAACTGAAAGAATGAAGAGATGGAGCCAAAGGAAAAACAACACTGTTGCTGTGGATGTGACTGGTGATGGAAGTAAATTCCGATGCTGTAAACAGCAATATTGCATAGGAACCTGGAATGTTAGATCCATAAATCAAGGCAAACTGCTGCTGCTGCTGCTAAGTCCCTTCAGTCTTGTCCGACTCTGTGTGACCCCATGGACAGCAGCCCACCAGGCTCCTCTGTCCCTGGGATTCTCCAGGCAAGAACACTGGAGTGGGTTGCCATTTCCTTCTCTAATGCATGAAGGTGAAAAGTGAAAGTGAAGTCCTTCAGTCATGTCAGACTCTGTCCTACCAGTCGTGTCCTACCAGGCTCCTCCAGCCATGGGATTTTCCAGGCAAGCGTACTGGAGTGGGTTGCCATTGCCTTCTCCCAAACTGGAAGTGGTCAAACAGGAGATGGCAAGAGTGAACATGAACATTTTAGGAATCAGTGAACTAAAATGGACTGGAATGGGTGAATTTAACTCAGATGACTATTATATCTATTACTGTGGGCAAGAATTCCTTAGAAAAAATAGAGTAGCCGTCATCGTCAACAAGAGTCTGAAATGCAGTACTTGGATGCAATCTCAAAAACGACAGAATGATCTTTGTTTGTTTCCAAAGCAAACCATTCAATATCACAGTAATCCAAGTCTATACGCTGAAGAGTAATGCTGAAGCTGAAGTTGAATGGTTCTGTGAAGACCTACAAGACCTTCTAGAACTAACACCTCAAAAAGATGTTGTTTTCATTATAGGGACTGGAACGTAAAAGTAGGAAGTCAAGAAATACCTGGAGTAACTGGCAAGTTTGGCCTTGGAGTATAGAATGAAGCAGGGCAAAAGCTAACAGAGTTTTGCCAAAAGAATGCACTGGTCATAGCAAACACCCTCTTCCAACAACACAAGAGAAGACTACACATGGACATCACCAGACGGTCAATAACGAAATCAGATTGATTGTATTCTTTGCAGCCAAAGATGAAGAAGCTCTATACAGTCAGCAAAAACAAGACCGGGAGCTGACCGTGGCTCAGATCATGAACTCCTTATTCCAAATTCAGACTTAAATTGAAGAAAGTCAGGAAAACCACTAGACCATTCAGGTATGACCTAAATAAAATCCTTTATGATTATACAGTAGAAGTGACAAATACATTCAGTTATACATATATATCTATTCTCTTTCAAATTCTTTTCCATTATAGGTAATTACAAGATATTGAATATAGTTCTTTGTGCTATTCAGTAGGCCCTTGTTGATTATCTGTTTTATACATAGTAGTGTGTATTGGAGGCAGAAGGAGAAGAGGGCAACAGAGGATGAGGTGGTTGGATGCCATCACTGACTTGATGGACATGAGTTTGAGCAAGCTCTGAGAGTTGGTGATGGATAGGGAAGCCTGGTGTGCTGCAGTCCATGGGGTTGCAAAGAGTTGGATACGACTGATTGAACTGAATTGGACACCACATCTTTGTATCCATTCATCTGTTAAGGATGTTTAGGCTGCTCCTATGTTTTGTTTGTTATGAATAGTGCTGCTATGAACATTGGGGTGCATATTTCTTTACAAATTATAATTTTCTTTGGCTATATGCTCAGGAGTAGGATTGCTGGATCACATAGTAGTTCTATTTTTAGTTTTCTAAGGAACCACATGCATGTTCTCTGTAGTTGGCTACGCCAACCTCCATTCCCACCAGCGGTGTTGGAAGGTTCCCTTGTCTCCACATTCCCTCCAGCATTTATTATTTGTAGACTTTTTAATGATGGCCATTAAAAAGTGGCCAGTGTGACCGGTGTGAGGTGGTACCTCACTATAGTTTTGAAATGCATTTTTCTAATAACCAAGATGCTTCTTCGTTGTCAAGTTACTGTGGCTTTTCATTTTCACATTTTCCCTAGAAAATGTTGTTCAACTTTGTATTGGGATTTTCTCTCCTTGAGCCCTCTTTGATCAGAATAGTGTTTGATTGATCATGTGTGGTCTGGCTTTCAAGAGACTTGTAGGAAGTTGGGATAGTCCTTGTGGTTAAGTTTGTGAAACCACAAGCCTAGCTCATCTCTTACTAGCTGAGCCGACTGGGTTGCTTTATTTCTCTGGATCTTTAATTCCTCATCTGTAAGACCAGATATCTCAAGGGATGTTTGAGGAAACTGAAAATTCTAATGTATGTGAATCACTTAGAACATTCAGTTAAGGTTAGCTTTTGTTATTATACTTGTGGTGTATTTTGAATGGAAACAAAGATGACTTTCATTCCATGGGGAAGGAAACTGAAACTAAATTCAGCATGACTAAAAGTGAAAGTTAAAAACAAAACAAAAATGACAAAACTGAAAGTAAATTACCAAGCCTGTCACGTGTGCATGAAGAAATAAGAACTAAATCTGTTTCCATTTCAAATCAAATATTGAGTAATGTAATAGAAGGTAACCATACAGGCTTTTGAAGCCAAACACTTAAAGGTTTGAATAGTTCAGCCAGTATTGTTTAGTCCAGGGTAACTTTCTTTACCTGCCTGGTATTGCTAACACATCTGGGAAATATGGGTGTTAATGTCTGTCTCACTGAGAGCATTTTAAGGGTTAAATGACATGATGTTTATTAAGCACAGAAGAAAGAGCTAGAAATATCTAGCACATTTAACATTGTGTACCAGGCACTGGGTTATATTTTGAAGGCACTAACTTACCTTGTTGTTTCATTGTAAAATCATGTTTGACTCTTGCAACCCCATGGACTACAGCCCACCAGGCTCCACTGTCCATGGGATTTTCCAGGCAAGAATACTGTAGTGGGGAGCCATTTCCTACTCCAAGGATCTTCCCAGCCCAGGGACTGAACACACTTCTTCTACATTGGAAGGCAGATTCTCTACCACTGAACCAACTTATCTTACAGCTGGTAAAACCTATGTCACATAGGGAGTAAGGGTTTGAACCGGGACTTAAACACTTACAATACTGCTCAATAATTGATAATTACTATGAAATTATTTTCTGATTGCTTCTTTAGTCTCTCCTATTCAAGGCAGTTTCTTTTATTCATTCATTTGCTCATTCAATCATTCATTCAGGGATTCATGATTCATTCAAGAATCATTCAGAGATTCTTTATTCCCCCCCCCCCTTTTTTTTTTTTAGTTTTATCTATTTTATTTTTGGCTGTACCGGGTCTTCGTTGCTGCATGCAGGCTTTTTCTAGTTGTGGCAAGCGGGGCAGTAGCTACTGTCTAGTTACTGTGTGTGGGCTTTTCATTGCAGTGGCTTCTTCTGTTGTGGAGCATGGATTCTCAGTGCACGGGCTTAGTTGCTCCACAGCATGTGTGATGTTCGCGGACTAGAGATCAAACCTGTGTCCGCTGCATTGGCGGGCAGATTCTAAACGCCACTGAGTAACAGCCAAATGTCACTGCCATTTTTCTTTACCAGGCACTTTTTCCTTTGAAGACCTGCACTTCCCTAAGCTACCCCCTGCTCCCGGACGTGGATCATCCTCGAAGCAACATCAAACAGCGACTCCCACACGTTAGACCATGGAATCCATTTAGTTACTTGCAGTCTTCATATTATTTCTCTGGTAAATCTTGTATTGAGCATCTTCTGGTTAAAGAAAAGTACACAATTCATACATGTGCAGCTGAACAAATTTTGGATGCTATGAACACATGTGTGTTACAATCATCTTGATCAAGAGAAAGAACTTTTCCCAGACCTTCAGATGTCCAGGACCTCCCCCCAGGGCCCCAAACCTCTGCCCCAAAGATAACTGTGTCCTGTTTTCTAAGACCACACTTAGGTTTGCTGCTTTTGAAGTTGTTATGAATGGAATCACACTGTATGTACTCTTTTCTGTATAGTTTCTTTCACTTGAGGTTATCTTTGTAGATTTATCCATTTTGTTGTGTCTAGAGTACTCTGTTCATTTTCATAGCTGTCTTGGATATACCACAATCTCGTACATTCCATTGCTGTCTCGGATATTCCATTGCTCAGATATACCACAATCCATTTAATATATCTCAAACCATGTCATCATTATGAGGAGCGTTTGGACTGTTTTCTTATTAGGCTATGAATTTTCTTGTACTTGTCTTTCGGTCAGCATCAGTATGCATGTGTGTTGGGTATACACCCAGGAGTGGGATCATTGGTTCATGCAATACACATGTTTCCTTTTAGTACCTACTTCCATAGAGTTTTCCAGAGTGCTGGACCTATTTACACTCCAATCAGAATAATAGAAGAGTTCCCATTGTTCCTCGTCTTCCTTCTCACTTGGTATTGTCATTGTAACAGTTTTGTTTTGTCTGGTTTAATGTTAGCCATCTCAGTGGGTGTGGAGTGGTGTCTCATTGTGGTTTTACTCTCCAGTTTCTTGATGACTAATGATGTTAAGCATCTTTTTAATATGTTTATTTGGAGAAGGAAATGGCAACCCACTCCAGTATTCTTGCCTGGGAAATCCCATGGTGTCAGAGGAGACTGGTGAGCTACAGTCCATGGGATCACAAAGAGTTGGATATGACTTAGCAACTAAACAACAACAACATGTTTGTTAGCTATTTGGTTGTTCTCTTTTGTGAGGTGCCTGTTCAAATTCCCTGCCCTTTTTTGTGATAGATTTTCTGCATTTTTATTATTGATTTGTAGGAAGTCATTGTATACCATGTGCTTTCTTGGTTATGTGTATTGCAAACATATATGTATTGCAAACTTATTTAACTCTTTGTCGTTCCTGTTCACTGATTTACTGGCTGTAATTTAGTTCATCTGATGAGTGTCATTTCACTAATTTGCAGGGACGTATTTGTGCATGTGAGTATTTCAATAAATAAAATGGAATATGAAAGTGCTTCAGAATAAGAGTTCTTGAACTTTTAATTTCTGTGTGTGTGTGTGTGTGTGTGTTGGATTGTGTTTTAGGAGTCTTAGGACCACCCACATGTTTGCTAATTGGCTACAAGGACTTGCAGGTCTTTGGAACAGGTCACACTCCCAGCTGAGGTTTATTCCAGGGAAGAGGTGCGAAGCAAGAACAACGAAGCAAAGAGGGACATCAGAGGACTTTGAAGAGGTGGGCACAGCTTCTGAGTCTTTCCCTTCTGGGCTGCACAGATAGACGTCCTTTTCCTCCACCCCCAAGACAGGTGTGAGAAAGCAGGTGAGGGATGCCTGAGGAGTCTCAGGTCTGCTGTTATGTTGCTGAGTCCAGTCCAAGCTCACTCTGCTCACCACACAACAGGCCAGCAAGTTGGGAGATGAGGTAGCATATCGAGAAGATGGCAAACTAATGTCTCAAAATAAAGGGACTGGATGCCACTTCCTTTAATAGAACAGAGAGCAGGAGGAGAGGAGGAAGGAAAGTAAAATGGCCATTAATCTTGCAAATATCCCTAGAATGCCAACCTCAGAGAAAATGTGTATATTTCTCTTTTCTTACAGCCATCCACAGAAGGACAGGGTCAGGGTGTTTCCCTGAACAAAGGCGCTTCGGTTTAACATTCATGCAGAGGATCAGGTTGCCCGAGAGAGGCCACTGAGCAGTGTTGTTTAAGTGAACAAAAGCAACAGGAAGGATCCGACATGCAGTCAGATTTTGTTACAGTTATATGGTGCTGGGATGGACCTGTGGACACATTCTTCCGTGTCCATCCTTAGCCACCTAACCTCAGGACCCCACCTGTGAATGAGGCACCAGTCTTGATGTTTGTGTAAAGAAACTCAGACAAGCTGGTGTGGCATGACCTTTGTTTCAGGTACACATGCAGAACCGTCAATGATTGATAAGAGAGACTTTTTTTTTTAAGTTTCTAAGTTAATTTGTATTTTATCCATCATAGAAGCATAAAATACTATTAAAAAATCTTTAATTCTATATTGGACTATAGTTGATTAACAATGTTTGTTAGTTTCAGGTGTACAACAAAGTAATTCAGTTATATACATACGTGCATTAATATCTATTCTTTCTCAAATTCTTTTCCCATTTAGGTTATTACAGAATACTGAGAAGAGTTGAGGGCATATTTCTAGGATTTGGGCAGTATCAATCATGGTTCTAGACTTCCCTGGAAAGATGCCAGATTAAGAATCTGCCTTCTCACAGAGAGCTATATAAATTGTCCTTAGTGGGAAAACCAACTCCACAATACAATAACATGCTCTTCAAGGCCAGAAGCCCACAAATGTGCCCCAAAGAACTTTAATGAACCAAAAATGGATGGCTTATGTAGTAGAGGATTTACCTATTTCTTGACAAATCAACTACCTATAAACCTGACCCAGTGTTTCTCAGAAACTTCAACTACTTTTCTGGGATTGGGATTATAGAATCACCACTCTTTCTTGGATTTATTTTGATATGTCTTATTTTCCCAGTTCATTATTTATTTTGTGACATTTGGATTTATTGATGTAGAATTGTTGTGTCTTTTTTGGGTCCTTTATAGTCTGTTATTTGTTCCTCTCTTGTGTCACTATTAACATTATGCTGATTTCATTTTCTTTTTATGCACTTGAATGGTCTACCTAGAAGCAAATCTGTTTAAACAGGTTTTCAAAACCCAATCTGTTTTTCAAAATAAGTGCTATTTTTTCATTTTATTAATTATTATTATTAATTACTGCTTTTATGTTAGTTAATTCTCTCTGCTTTCCCCCCCTAGGAACAGAATGACTAGAATATTTCATATTTAATGTTTCCCTGATTGATGCTGTGTTGAAGACTCTGGCTTTATTTTTTTTCTGATTTATACATCTCATAAAATTTTATTTCTTATTTATCCTTCTTTTTTATTTTTTAAATTATGAAGGTATAACACATTTACAAGAGGCTTGGAAAATATAGAACAAAGGTACATTTAGTTTCACTAAATATTACATTATTAAGTGGATATATTAAGATTTTTAGTTGGAGTTTCAATATCCAACTGTCAAAAATTGACAACAGAATGATATACAGAAATGTAGGATATAGTAGACCTGAAAAACACCATGAACCAATTCAACATAATTAAGATTTATACAATTTTCACACAATAGTAAGATACAAATTCTATTCTGGTTCCCATAAACTAGGAGACACTAAAACCTATCCAGGGACATAAAACAAGGTGCAAAAACTTCATGGTCTAAAGATATTAAAATCATAGAAGAAGCCATGAAATCATCTGACTTTTTAAATGAATAAGGCCACGCTATTCATTTATTCTGGAGTAGGAAATGGCAACCCACTCCAGTATTCCTGCCCAGAGAATCCCATGGACAGAGAGACTGAGAGAGAGAGAGAGAATCCCATGGACAGAGCCTGGTGGGCTACAGTCCATAGGGTCGCAGAATCCAACAGGACTGAAGTGACTGAGCACATTGGTTCATTCAAAGCCCCCTGAAGTGTCTTCCCAGCTCCCAGCTTCTCTGCCCCACAGTCACAGGATAGGTCACTGCAGGAAAGTTTATCCAATCAAACATCCACCCAAGCAGGATCCATCATTCTCTGTCCTAGGCATTTGAAATTGAGCTAAACAATAAGACAGATTTTTTTCCCTTTATCAATGAAGACATTGTGTCTCCAGTCGTCAACACAAGGTCACCACTGACTGGGCTCAGATCCTATAGTATCACTGAGGTTACACTCTCCTGGTAGGAAAGTGGACAGGGAAACCTGAGTGAAGAGCAGATATGATGGGGGTGGTCATGGAAAGGAGGTAAAGAGAAGTTCTCTGGAGGATGCACTGGGGTCCTGAAGAACAGAAAGAACTTTGTACTTTTCCTGTGTTCTTAACCTCCACACTCTTGACAACCTGCTGACTTTTTGTGCAAAAGTCAAATTGTTCATACAGAACTAAACACATCTTAATCTCAGAATTATTACTTGCCTATTAACCCATACTTCACATGAACTAGCTCATACTTATTAAAAAGGGGTTTGCTCTCAGAATTAAACCTACTCCCACTCTAAATGCACATGGATTAAATCATAATTATTTGCTTTCCTTTTATCAACCGTTTTCCATCCTTGTTTCTAATCCTGGGGTCTGCTTAGCAATTATTTTCAAAGATACCAGCGAAGGAGTACAAACAAACGAAAACATCCAAATAATCCTGTAATTGCTGCTTTCCTATGGAAAGAGTGCTAGCTGATGAAGGCGCTGTCAGGCCACCTCACTGCTTTCATTGGACCTGCGTGCAAGACTTGGGCGTCTGTAAGGCAACTTGGAGGGGTCAACCTGGGGACACATCTCAGTCTGAGAGGCAACGAAAGGAGGGAGATGATCCTAAAACAGGGAAAAGCATGTGTAAAGCGGACGGAAAGCGCTCAGAGGCTCCCAGCACCGGAGTCGGCGCGGGCGCGGCTGGGGAAGGCGGTCGGAGCGCCGCGCTGGGTCCGGAGCCATCGCCGGGTCTGCAGGGCGAGCCCGGGGGAGGCTTCGGCGCTGCAGCCGGACGGGGAAAGGGCCGGTGAGCGTGGTGGCGCGGGGTGGGGTGACCCCGATGGAAACACACACACTCGCGCGCGCGCGCGTTCCGTACCCGGGCACAAACAACACAGGAGGAATTATTCAATCGGGGGCCTAGGGCCACCGGCCCGCCTCCCATCGTGGGTCCCGATCAGAGGCGGCCCGGCGCCTTGGCCTCTGCGGTTGCCCCTCCGGCCCCTCCGGGAGGCGGCCTGCTTGCGGCGCGCCCTCGCGGTCGGACGGAGGCGGAGGCGAGCCCGGGGAAGTCGCCCCATTCCGGGCCCCGCCCACTTCCCGACGCCGCTTCGCTTTCGCTTCCCCGCGGTGCAGCCCGCCGGTCCCCGGTTTCGTTTCCCCAGCGTGCGGGGCGGCACCGGGAGGCGCCCATGGCCTTCGGCCGCCACCCGCGCGCGCGGCGATTGCTCGCGCGCCTCTCGGGCCGGCGGCGCGGGGCCTGCGCTCTGGCCATGGAGCCGCCGCGCTGCTTCGCGCTGGAGCTGCCGGGCTGCACCCTGGCGCACTTCGCGGTGGGCGAGCAGGCCCCGGGCGCGCGCCCCGACCCCCGCGTGGCCGCGCTCCTGGGCCCCCCGGGCCGCAGCTACTCGCTGAGCGTGCCGGGGGCTGGGGGCGCGGGGGCCCGGGTGCGCGCGGCCCGGCTTCATCAGCACCTGCGGCAGCAGCTGCGGCGCGGCCCCTTCCAGCGGTGCGAGCTGCGCCGGCTGCTGGGCTACCGCCCGGACGGCGGCGCCGGGGCCCTGCAGCACGGCTTCCTGCTCCGCGACCCCCGCGACAGCCCCGACACCCGGCAAGCGCTGCTGGCGCTGCTGGACGCCTGCCCCGAGGCCCCGCGCCCGCGCCTGGCCGAGTTCTCCGGGGACCCGCTCTGCCAGCTGTGGCGGCGCCCCTGGGAGCGGCGGGACGGCCGGGGCTGGCGGCAGCTGGGCGGCGAGCGCGTGGGGCCCGCGCCGGAGCCCAAGCTACACCCGGTGGTGCCCGACCTGCCCAGCGCCGGGGTCTTCCCGCACCGGGAGGCCGCCCGCGCCGTCTTGGAGGCGGTAAGAAGTCAGGTCCCTTCCCAGCGCCCAGGGACCCCCCGGAGCAGGGACGTGGAGGCAGTGGGCTCTCCCTGGGCGGGGGCTGGCCCGCCCCGACCTCTTTTGCCTCTGTACCCCTGTTAGCAAATCGGGTGGTGAAGGCGGCCGCTGTGCCAGCCGCTGTTTAGACCCCGGGCTCTTTCCGGATTCTTGCCCGCCAGGACCCCCAACCTAACTGGATATCAGTGGGAAGCTGACATCCAAGCAGGAGCCGTGGGGTGCCCGGGAGGGGAGGGGAGAGGCGGCTGGCTGTGCGCAAGAGCTGTGCCGTCTCAGAAGCAGTTATCCGGTTCTGGGAGGTCGGAGTGTAGAGAAGAGGGCTTGAGTTTGGGGGTTGGAGAAAGTTAGACTTCAGTGGTGCCCGCCTGCTTACTGGCAGCTACTTATTTCGTGCGTAACACACCTGCCTCGCGGTGTTAGGACAAAGAATCAGAGGTGCTTGGTGCGGGATGGCTGACATTCTGACCGCAGCCTGTAGGCAGGTACTGAGGCTGGACTCTTGTATCTTAGATACATTTTAGGAACTCGGGATTATTTCTGAGTGCTTACAATTGCAAAACCTGGGTTTGGATCCAGACACTGGTATTTATTGAGCTTCCCAGGTGATGCTGCTGGTAGAGAACTCACCTGCCAATGCAGGAGACTTGAGAGACTCCAATTGGCTCCCTGGGTCGGGAAGATTCTCTGGAGGAGGGCTTTATTCTTGCCTGGAGAATCCCATGGACAGAGGAGCCTGACCGGCTACAGTCCACAGGGTCGCAGAGTTGCACACGACTGAAGCAACTTAGCAGGCACTGGTATTTATGACCTGTGCCACTTTCAATAAATTTCTTGAGCGTTTCTTTGCCTTGGTTTCCCTAATCCATAGATGGGGTTAATAACAATAACGCTCTCGTAGAGTTATGTTGAAGAGGGGCCAAGGTGATACTCCCAATGGCACTTAGAATATTGCCTTGCTCAGAGAAAGCACATAAGAAAAGAACATGCCCGGGCCTCTCTGTTAGAGATGCTGTGAGTACACAGTGAGGTCAGGAACAGTTCAGACCTTGAAGCCCGGAGACCTGCAGCAGTTGGCACTCTGCTGAGCCCTTGAGCGCTCAGGAAAGGACAGGGTGCTGACTGCTTTCCTTGGCGCCTCCAGTGGGGCTGATTCCCCACGTTTGTGACCCAGGGTCCATGGTCCACTGCCGCCGCGAGACGCTGCTCTTGTCAGGCATCTCTCCCGACCTTCCTCCTCTGGGGGAGGCTGGTCCGTGAGAATTGCAGGCCGAGTGGTCCCGACACTTACTGCCTGTTTGAGCCTCCGCTGCATCATAAAATAAACCAATCCTGCCCTTTCTGAGGTTCAAAATGCTTTGCACTTTGGCATGGTGCCAAACACAACTCTGCCTCATCTGCCCCGGGCGGTCTTCTCAGCAGTTAGAGTAGCTGCTGCCCCGGCCCCGTGGCCCCGCTGCTGATGTGTGGATATTGCTTTCCAGTGCACGTCCTTCATTCCTGAAGCCCGAGCCGTGCTCAGCCTGGTGGACCAGTGCCCAGAGCAGGTCCAGAAAGGAAGGTTCCCTGTTATTGTCATTGAGGGCCTGGATGCCACAGGTAAGAGGATGTCACCTGCTGGTACCAGGCAGTGAGATTAACAGATCAGTTGCAGAAATAGACGGGTCTTGGCAAGCAAAACTTATTGAGGGTTCAACTCATAAGCCTCCTGTGAGCCTCTGTTGTGTGCCAGGGACGGAGTGAAGCTGGCTTGGGATGAAATATGGATAACTTCCAGGGGAGCTGAGCCTCGGGTGCCCCTGTGAACACGGGGGAATGCAACCCCCTTGGTGTGGGAGAGGAGGGGTGGGTCATGGTCTGGCAGAGCTTGGAGGGGTGGATCCCTGGATTGGATTTTCAGCAGGACAGGCGCTGGTCGGGTGGGGAAGGTGGGAGAGATCCTCCAGACAGAAGAAATGGCAGCCTGCAGGCAGTTGGAGTCTTGAAGTGGCCCAGTGCGGCCGGGAACTGTGGGAGCAAAGTTTGGGAAAACTAGGGAGTGGAGGGGAGAAGACTTCAAAGCTGCCACGCAGGCGTCAGAATGCAAGAGATGTGCCCACACTTGGCCAAAACACAGCAGCAGGAGGAGGGTGGCCCAAGGGCAGGGCGGACCCGGGACAGCCAGTGTCGTGAGGCTCCGTGGGAGGCTATCTCTTTCTGTGTCAGCTGACTGAGGAGGGGAATGAGGGCCTGGGAGCTGATGCCAGAGGTTCTCATTAGTTTATAAACCAATGAGGTGACTGTTTTATTTTGGCTCAGACTGTAAAGAATGTGCCTGCAATGCAGGAGACCTGGGTTCCATCCCTGGGTTGGGAAGGTGCCCTGGAGGAGGGAAAGGCTACCCACTCCAGTATTCTGGGCTGCAGAATCCCCGTGGTCAGAGGGGCCTGGCAGGCTACAGTCCATGGGGTCGAAGAGAGTTGGACATGGGTGAGCAGCTGAACACAACAAACATTCTATTAATAGTGCTTCCCAGGTGGCGCTGGAGGTAAAGGGCCCACCTGCCAGTGCAGGAGACGTGAGAGACATGGGTTCAATCCTTGGGTCAGTAAGATCCCCTGAATCGAACCCACCCCAGTGTTCTTGCCTAGAGAATGCCATAGTCAGAGGAGCCTGGCAGGCTACAGTCTGTGGGGTCTCTAGAGCCAGACACAACTGAAGTGACTTAGGACAGAGGTCAGATGGATTCTGTTAACACCAGTAGAGGAATCCCAAGTTCCTAAGGGTCAGCAATTTTTTAAAAAAATAAAGAATCATATTATTCAATCAGCTCCTTAGTCTTATAGGTAGAAAAATTGTCTTTGCTTTTTCTGAGTTACTATTAACTTTGGGGAGAGATACCGTGGCCTTGGTTAAGATCTGCTGTATTTTGTATGTGACCTGCAGGTAAAACCACTGTGACCCAGTCAGTTTCAGATTCACTCAAGGCTGTTCTCTTGAAGTCACCACCCTCTTGCATCAGCCAGTGGAGGAAAATCTTTGATGATGAACCAACTATCATTAGAAGAGCTTTTTACTCTTTGGGCAATTATATCGTGGCTTCTGAAATAGCTAAAGAATCTACCAAATCGCCTGTGATTGTCGACAGGTATTTGTAATATTGCCTTGAATTTGGCATTTTTTCCTAATGTATATGTGTGTGTGTGTGTGTGTGTGTGTATGTGTCCGTGTAGTGTACATATGTATATGCAATTATACAATTGTGTTTAAGCCAAACTGTATTATGATAATAGTAGGAATAATGTCTATGATTTATTAGCCTATACCATTGGCTGGCATTTTGCCAAGAACATTCCATAGACTATCCTAAACTCTGGAACAATTACTACTACTTGGATACTGAAACTGCTAATGAGAAACACAGGTCTTAGAAAAGTTAAGTAGCTTGCCCAAGTGAGAATGCTGGAAATACCATGTTGGGAATATTAACAAAGGTCCCTACTTCAGAAGTCGAGCTTTCAGTGACTCATTTGCTTATTGGTTTGTTCACCAAACATATATTGGGTGTTTACTGTTTGCCAAAGACTTCTTGATTTAGGGGATTCGGTGGGGAATGAGCTAGAAAATGCCTTGCTTTCATGGAGCAAACATTGTGCTCAAGGAGAAGATGATAGTCCAGCACATGGATATGTAAGATAATAATCAGAGAATGGTAAGTACTGTGAGAGGAGAGTGCAAGGTCGTGTGGTGGAGGAGGGCTGACCCCCCCCCCCCCCCAGATGTGGCTTAGTAAGGCCTATGTGAGGAGGTGCCTTTGGCCTGAGCTGTGAATGACCCTAGAAAGACAGACATGGAAAACTGTGGAGTAAAAACTGCTGGAAGGGGATGCAAGACAAAGTGTAGAGACAGGAAGAAGGGAACATGTTCCAGGGCTGGAAACAGGCCAGGAGAACTTCTGGACAAGTGTCTGCTATCTGGATGGATAAAAAAACAGACAGATCAGCAGTGTCTGTGGCTGTGATAAGGTGTGTGGATTTTATTCTGAGTGCAGAGGGGAGCCTTGGGAAGGTTTCAGATAATAAGAGTGACATAAGGTGAGTTATATGTTAACTTTCCATAAATAAAAAAAATGGCTTTAAAGTGCCACAAAAATAGACAACAGGTACAACAAGCAAGTCGTACTAGGGTTAAAGTCACCAGGAATCGGTGAAATGAGAATTAAAATGACAGTGAGGTCCCAGTTTCCTCTCATGGGGTAGTGAGCCCTGATTGAAAAGGTCTGAGCTGGAGATGTTATGGATCAGTAGAAACCCGTGTGGTGCTGGTGGGAGTGGGTACCTGCCTGGTGACTTGGGGAGCAATTTGAGATGTAGCAAAGTGGAAGATTTGAGCAGATTCTTGTATCTCCTGGAGAAACACAAAGAGAATCTATTTCAGCTTTGTTCATAATACTGAAAAACTTGAAAAACCAGTAGGCATCAGCAGAAGAAAGTAAATAAATACTGGCGTATTTATAGAATGGCGCGTCCTATAGCTGTGTACATGAGTATGATATGTCAATGTGTCTAAGTTACAAAACCATCATTTCAAATGAAAGAAATCAAGTTACAGAAAGATGTTCAGTAGACTACATGCAAAATAATAGAAAAAAACATACCATAAAAAGGGCTGCAGGGTGAAGGGTGGGAGGAAAGTTCAAGAGGGCGGGGACATACGTGTTCATGCATGCATGCATGCTAAGTTGCTTCAGTCGTGTCTGACTCTTGGCAACTTTGTGGACTGTAGCCCACCAGGCTCCTCTGTCCATGGGATTCTTCAGGTAAGAGTACTGGAGTGGGTTGCCATGCCCTCCTCCAGTGTGATCTTCCTGACCCAGGGATAGGACCCACATCTCTTTTATCTCCTACATTGGCAAGAGGGTTCTTTACCACTTCTGCCACCTGGGAAGTTCTGGATATATGAATACTTATGGCTAATTCACACTGATGTAGGGCAGAAAGCAACACAACATGGTAAGGCAATTATCCTCCCATTAAAATTAAAGACAAAAGGGCTGGAAAGGTGTTGACCATTCAATTTAGGAGAGTGCCATCCCCTGGGAAGGAGAGAGATACAGTTGGCAGGGAGGGCCACAAGACTTTGATAGCAGCTGAATTCATCCTAAGCTTTTCTCCCATGTACATCTTACTGTTCCTGCTGCAATTTTTCTTATTTTTGGAAAGATGAGTGATTGCATTAAAGTCTGACAAGTGTTAAGGGAAGAGAAGTGATTATGAATGGAAGTCTCAAGGAATTTCAAAAAGTGAACACAGCCGAGGACAACCTGCACCCACATCGTGACTTAGAACCTTACTCCACCCTGTAAGTCCTTCCTTTTCAGTCCTTCCCCTAGTGGGAACCATGGCCTTGATTATCCATCCCTGGATCTTATTTGTTCTGCTTGTTCTTGAACAGTCTACACAGGCAGATAGACTTCAAGTGCCATTTGCATCTTACTTCATGCGACCTGTGAGCTTTGTCGCTGTTGCCACAACCATTCTTTCATGGGCTTTGTTTGCTCACGTGTGTTACTAATCCTGGTTGGTTTGCCCAGAGCTCCCCAAGCCAAACCCTGAGCCTCTGTTTGCAGCAAAGAAAGACTGTATTCACAAGGTCACCAAGCTAGGAGATGGGAGAAAATCTCAGGTCCCTCTTCTCCAAAGCAAGGGGCTCGGATATTTATGGGATAAAGATGCATGGTACTCTGAGGTGTGGTGAGTGTGGTGGTCACTCAGTTCTGTCCGACTCTTTGCGACCCCATGGACTGTTCAGTCCATGGAATTCTCCAGGGCAGAATACTGGAGTGGGTAGCCTTTCCCTTCTCCAGGGCATCTTCCCAACCCAGGGATTGAACCCAGGTCTCCCGCATTTCAGGCAGATTCTTTACCAGCACAAGGGAAGCCTTTGAGGTCTTGAGGTGTGGGGAGCCTGGGAAAAGGTGATAGCAAGTAGGGGAAAGGTGAGGTGATGATACAGTGCAGGTATGGCCAAGCATGTCCAGAGAATGGCCACATAGTTGACATTTTTGGCCTTCTGACATCAAAAGGTAGCTGACCAGTCACTACCTTGGGAGGGTCAGTGGTCCCAACCAGTCCTAAGCCTGGAGCTTGAATCTCACACCACCGACTCCACTCCAACTTGGGCAAACATCTCAAGACTCCTAGGACCAAGATACTATCGATAGGGGTAGAGAAGGATCTTGTTACTTATTGTTTAGGCTACGTGATGCTTATAGAACATGCAGGGGTTTGTGAAAACAGTTAAATCAGGCTTGATCAGTCAAGGCAGGTTACAGTTTGTTATTTATTAAGCAAGTTATAGTTGAATGGACCTAGCTGATACTGGCCCTTAGTTTCCCGTGTATGCCTCTGTTGCCTAGAATCCCAGGAGTGGGATTGCAAGGGTGCAGGGGGCTCACGTGTACTCACCTGGAGGAGGTGCCACAAAGAAGTGCTGAAGTGGTTGAAACTTCATAGCACCCTCCCCCTACAGTGGTGTCCGAGAATTCCCTTCGACCCACATCTTGGTCAACATTTAGCATTGCTGGTCTTCCACTATATCTAGTCCAACTTTTCCACTGTTCCTGGTGGGAACGTTAGTCATTTAAAAGCTATAGCCAGAATATGGAAGCAACCCAAATGTCCATCAACAGAGGAATAGATAAAGAAGTTCGGTTCAGTTCAGTCACTCAGTCGTGTCCAACTCTTTGTGACCCCATGGACTGCAGCATGCCAGGCTTCCCTGTTCCATCACCAGCTCCCGGAGCTTGCTCAAACTCAATGTCTATTGAGTCGGTGATGCCATAAAGATAAAGAAGATGAGCACATATATACAATAGAGTATTACTTAGCCATGAAAAGGAATGGAATTGGGTCATTTGTAGAGACGTGGATGGGCCTAAAGAGTGAAGTAAGTCAGAAAGAGAAAAACAAATATTGTATATTAGTGCATCTAGAAAAATGGTACAGATGGCCCAATTTGCAGGGCCTGCAGATGTAGAGAATGGACATGTGGACAAAAAGTGGGGGAAGAGGGGTGAGAGGAATTGGAAAATTATGATTGGCATGTACATGTAAACACGACCATGTATAAAATGGATGCATAGTGGGAAGCTGCGTTATAGCTCAGGGAGCTCAGCTCGGTGCCCTGTGATGACCTAGAGGGGAGAGACAAGGGAGGGGATATATGTGTATATATATAGTTGATTCACATCCTTGTGCAGCAGAAGCTAGCATAGTATTCTGAAGCAACTATACTGCAATTTTAAATAAAAGCTAATTGCCACACCCGGAAGTAGAACTTCGAACTCTTCACATGTCTTTCTCCATGCAAAAGAGACAGATACCTGCATATCTGAAGTTTCCTAAAGAGATCACTCTGTATATTGAGAATGAAGTGAGAGGTGGTGATGGAGGGGGAGAGATGAAAACAGTAGAAATTAGTTAGCAGGCCTTCACTGTCGTCTCAGCCCTAGTACCGGTGGGTACTTTTGACTGTGGGGATGGCAAGATAGCTATTTCAGAGTCGGCAAGTCACAAAGGGTCCTAGAGGAAGGGTAAGGCTGTGTTTTCTACTGTGGGACTTCGTCACCTGTGGGATGTTTTCAGCCTATTGTTAAAGTGTCCGGATTTACTGCACTGATGTCTTTTTTGTGATACAGTCCCCTTTATCTTGTGGAGAAAGACTAGGCTTTTCCTAATGAAGTGTGACTCCACAAAGCGTATTATTTCCTGAGATGTGCCCAGATGAGCAGCACTGGCTCCTGCGTGGAGGCAGGCGCTTATTCTTGACACCCTGATTCCTTATCCGTTCCCTGCTGACCAGAAATTGAAAAAGAATAGATACATGTAACTGAATCACCTTGCTGTACTCTTGAAACTAACATAGCATAGTTAACTAACTCTCCAGTTCAGTTCAGTTCAGTCGCTCAGTCATGTCCGACTCTGCGACCCCGTGAATCGCAGCACGCCAGGCCTCCCTGTCCATCACCAACTCCCGGAGTTTACTCAAACTCATGCCCATCTAGTCGGTGATGCCATCCAGCCATCTCATCCTCTGTCTTCCCCTTCTCCTCCTGCCCCCAATCTCTCCCAGCATTACGGTCTTTTCCAATGAATCAACTCTTTGCATGAGGTGGCCAAAGTACTGGAGTTTCAGCTTCAGCGTCAGTCCTTCCAATGAACACCCAGGACTGATCTCCTCAACTCTATTACATTGTAAAATAAAAATGAAAAAAAAAAAAAGACTCATAATGAATATCCAATGAGTTGATGTAGGCAGACATGCATTGAAAACAACAAATTGCTATTAAAATATAAAGCATTATTATATAAGCAATGCATAAGACGTCAGCAAATTGCATTTGATTTGAACTAATGTGGTTTCCCTGATGGCGGGAATGGAGAAAACTAAATAATAAAGAGACTGAAATTGATGGCCAGAGGCTGTGATTATTTAAAATGAGCTGCAGTGTTGTCAGTGAGAGGACTCTGGCTTTGCAAAACAGGGCCCCCATTCTTCCCTGATTTTTCTTCTTTGTGTCTGTGAATTGTCTGCAATTTTGGTCTTTAAAGAGATAATACTAGATCACCTTGTCAGATGAAAAGAAAAGAGCAGTTATTTGTTGTCTGAGTGGGTTTTGTTCATGTTTAAAGATTTTAACGAAATCCATTTTAGACAACACCATCATCTAGCTGAAAAAATAAGGGAGATGGAGTAATTTTTGATGGTGACTGTGGTTAAGGTTGGCAACTTAATCACCCTTATTACCTTTAAAAATCTATTCTTGCTGATGGCTTTGCTGGAATAAAGAAGGCTTTTTACATTTAGATGGTATCAGCCTCTATATTCATAGCTGAGTATTTAATTTGGTGAACTGGGAGAATGTGCAAAACGCAGTGCAAATTGTAGTTCTGTTGCCAAGAAGGAGAAAACCTGGACCTGTGTGGATTTTTTCAGCTGGGGAGACAAGATGTATCTGGTAGAAAAAGTGAGAATACAAGTTTGTAAGTGATTAGGAGTCTGGTAAGTGATACACAGGGCTTCACTGGTGTCTCAGAGGTAAAGAATCCTCCTGCCAATAGAGGAGACAGAAGATACACGGGTCCTATCCCTGGGTCGAGATCCCCTGGAGGAGGAAATGGCAACTCACTGTAGTATTCTTGCCTGGGAAATCCCATGGACAGAGGAACCTGGCGAGCTACAGTCAATGGAGTCAAAAAGAGTCAGACATGACTTGACAACTAAACAGCAACAAAAATGATACACATGAATGGCCCGGGCAGAATTCAAGCATGCAGCAGCTACAGTGGCCATGCTTTTAGGAGGTGGAAAGGGACTCTGAAGGATGAATGACATTAGAATTGATCAACTCCCAAATCAATTTTTTTACATTTATTCTTTTTAGTACTCTCAGTGGTGTTGTCATAATGCAAAATGATGCAGCTTTTGTTTTTAACTGGTGCCCAGTAAGAATTAAATATTTTCTTATAATGACAGTGTGTTACATTTTTTATAAGCACTTGAGTATTTTTGTAAAAACTATAGGGAAAAAAACAAAGCTTTCATGACTTTGATTTTCCAGACAAGGAATTGAAGACTCACCTATATCCACAAAACGAGTAGGTGGCAGAGAGTAAAACAACACACAGCTTTGATAAAGGACAAGCTTGTCCTTTGCATTGTGAAAAGTAGTTCACATCTAACGTGATTAACAGTCTGGGATTTTAAAGCATCGCATGCAGTGAGTGGAAAGGCCAGACAAGGATGGGGCCATGGGGCCTCTATACAGTGGGATGTGTATTAACTGTTTCATAAATATTTGTGAAGGTTTAAATGTTTTTGTAGTCCTTTGATACTGGATTTGGAGTTTTGCATTTTGTCACTTAAAATTGGAATATGACAAAAACAGGGCAAGAGTGTAGTAAAGGATGCCAATTAATAAAATGATTCTAATTGTTGTTTTTCAGCCTTTAAGTTGTGTTCGACTCTTTGCCACCCCATGGACTGCAGCATGCCAGACTTCCCTGTCCTTCTCTATCTCCCATTGGCTTCCTTGGTGTCTTAGACCATAAAGAATCTGCCTGCAATGCAGGAGACCTGGGTTCAATCCCTGGGTTGGGAAGATGCCCTGGAGGAGGGCATGGCTACCTATTCCAGTATTCTTGCCCAGAGAATTCCATGGACAGAGGAGACTGGTGGGCTACAGTTCATGGGTTCACAAAGAGTTGGACATGACTAAGTGACTAACACTTTCACCTTCTCCCAGAGTTTGCTCAAGTTCATGTCCATTGAGTCGATGATGCTATCTAACCAATCTCATCCTCTGCCGACCCCTTCTCCTGCCTTCAGTCTTTCCCAGCATCAAGGTCTTTTTCCACTGAGTCAGCTCTTCAAATCAGGTGGCCAAAGTATTGGAGCTTCAGCTTCAGCATCAGTCCTTCCAATGAATACTCAGGGTTGGTTTTCTTTAGCATTGATTGGTTTAATCCTAATGCAGTCTTTCATATATCCAATAAAACATTATTCGTTACATACTTATTGTGTGCCAGACACTTGTTTCAGGCTTTAGGAAGTAGAGATGACTAAAAAATGATTTATCTAATGGAGGAGACAAAAAAGAGCTTGTAAACGGCTAGGTCTGACTTAGAATGAATCTTTCAATAGAGTTGAGTAGGAAAGGGTTGAGAACTCAGAGGGAGGAACAGTGAATTGTCTGGGGTCTCCTCTGAGTGAGATTCCCTTTTCCATTATGGTTTATAGCAGGGTGTTGAATATAGTTCTCTGTGCTATATAGCAGGGCCTTGTTGTTTATCTGTTCTGCATATAATAACTTACATCTGTTAACCTCAACCTTCCACTCAATTCATCCCTCAGCTCTCCTCTCCCTTGGCAGTCACTAGTCTGTTCTCTGTGTTTGTTTCAGTATCTTAGATTCATTTGTGTCATATTTTAGATGCTGCATAATAAGTGACATCATACACATTTGTCTATCTCTGACTTATGTCACTTAGTATAATAATCTCTAGGTTATCCATGTTGCTGCAAATGACGTTATTTCATTCTTTTTCGTGGCTGAGTAATATTCCATCATGTATATGGACCCCACCTTCTTTATACATTTCTCTGTTGATGGACACTTAGGTTGCTTCCCTGTCATCTCAACAAGTTCTGTTTTAAAACACCATAGGAACCGAATGGGCCTGTGGATTTTTATTTGACCAGCACACAATATTAAATACCAACAGACTACCAAGTAAATCTATTGAAACAATAGAAACAGTGACAGACTTTATTTTCTTGGGCTCCAAAATCACTGCAGATGGTGACTGCAGCCATGAAATTAAAAGACGCTTGCTCCTTGAAAGAAAAGTTATGACCAACCTAGACAGCATATTAAAAAGCAGAGACATTACCTTACTGACAGAGGTCCATCTAGTCAAAGCTATGGTTTTTCCAGTAGTCGTATATGGATGTGAGAGTTGGACTATAAAGAAAGTTGAGCCCTGAAGAATTGGTGCTTTTGAACTGTGGTGTTGGATAAGACTCTTGAGAGTCCCTTGGACTGCAAGGATATCCAACCAGTCTATCCTAAAGAAAATCAGTCCTGAATATTCATTGGAAGGACTGATGCTGAAGCTGAAGCTCCAATACTTTGGCCACCTGATGTGAAGAACTGACTCACTTTAAAAGATCCTGATGCTGGGAAAGATTGAAGGTGGGAGGAGAAGGGGATGACAGAGGATGAGATGGTTGGATGGCATCACCAACTCAATGGACTTGAGTTTGAGCAAGCTCTGGGAGTTGGTGATAGACAGGGAGGCCTGGCATGCTACAGTCCATAGGGTTGCAAAGAGTCAGACACGACTGAAAGACTGAACTGAACTGAACTGAACCAACTAGATCAACATCCTCTGCCATCGTGCCTTCAAAAAAGAAAGCATCCTGCAGGGACAAAGTGACAAAGTAGTCTTGCCACACATGCAATTTCAGCTGAGAAAATGGAGCTCTGAGAAGTGTGCGCCAGATTATTATTCTGGATACTGATTCTAACTAATTTTTACATGTTATAAATATGTTAAAAAATAGGATTTTGTTTTATCTCTTTAATGTATACAGTACTAGGACAGGTTCAGCAGAGCCATCCCTGGTTTTGACATCCTCAGTGGCTGATTTTTAGGTACTGCCTTGATTTCCTGTGCATACAGGGAACTCACTACCTTTTTCCTTCTCAGGTACTGGCACAGTACGGCCACCTATGCCATAGCCACTGAGGTGAGTGGGGGCCTCCAGCATCTGCCCCCTGTCCATCACCCTATATACCAGTGGCCCAGGGACCTGCTCAAACCCGACCTGATCCTGTTGCTCACTGTGAGCCCTGAGGAGAGGATGCAGAGGATTGAGGGCCGAGGCATGGAGAAGACCAGAGAGGAGGCTGAGCTGGAGACCAACAGCATATTTCGTCAAAAGTAGGTGTCCTGATGTGATGTGAGGGGCAGGGGTCTCTGGCTTGGTGATGACCCAGAAACAGCACTGACTCCAGCAGAATGGAGGAGATGACATGGCTCCCATTTTCCAAACCAGCGAGGCAATATCCTCCTAGTTAGAGTCACCCCCTCCCCTGGGACAGCTCCCTGGGGCTCCAGCGAGGTTGTTCTCTAGCCAGGGGATACCTTCCTCCTAGTCCTGGCTGTGCTAGCGGCAGGGTGAACCTGAGTGAGACAACATGCCTTTCTGGGCTGTTGTAACAGGATGTGCATGAGCACTGTCTGTGATCACAGCGTGAGTCTTAACTGCTAGGGGATCCCCGTGTGTCAGGCGTTTATTTCTGATGCTCTATAACCCTTGCAAGGACAATATTAGCCATGTTTTACAGCTTCCAAAACTGATGCTCAAAACGTTAAGTGATATGTCTAGCACAGGAGACATAAGAGACCCAGGTTCAATCCCTGGGTTGCGAAGATCCTCTGGAGGAGGGCATGGCAACCCGCTCCAGTATTCTTGCCTGGAGAATCCCCAGGGATGGAGGAGCCTGGCAGGCTGCGGTCCGTGGGGTCGCAGAGAGTCGGACACAAGTGAGCGACTAACAGTTACTTCCTTACTTAACCATAAGTTTGTTTTCCACACCTCTGATTCTGTTTTGTAAATAGGTTCCTTTGAACTATTATTTTTTTTTTTTTAGATCCGACATTTAAGTGATATATGATATTTGTCTTTCCCGGTCTGACTTGCTTTGCTCAGTGTGATAGTCTCTAGGTCCATCCATCCACGTCACTGCAGATGGCATTGTTTCATTCCTTTTTATGACTGAGTCTGGGTACTCGTTTTGACCACAAAGCTCTAGAGTGTTGGTCACATGATCATCCCTGGGCATTCTGCACACACAAAGGCTGGTTAACACCAGAAGGGGAGGTGGAATTTGTGCAATTTTAGAAGAGTCCTAAGTGAAGACAGTGCGCGTGCCAAGGACCTCTGGCTTGTGCAGAATCCTTCAGGGTGCGGACTCCTGAGAAAATTGCCACTGGGAAACTTAATCTCTTCGAGCGTCTGCACCTTTCTTTGCCAAATGGGGATAAATGACAATGGTTCTACTCCTAAAGTTACTCTGGAGTATAAAGTGAGAAGAATATGCAGAATGCTAAGGCTTGGCAGTACTAGGCGTTCAATAAAGGTTAGCTATAAAATATTATTAATTTTTCATTTATTAAACTAGATGTGTCAAATGTTTCCTGTGCACAACAGGTTGCCTGGGGTGGGGGGAGTGAGCTCAGCCAGATGGGGACCTGGCTTCAAGCTGTTTGTATTATGGTAGGAAAACAACATTTGCACGAAGGGCTATGTTAACACATGGGCTGACTCTTTCATTCTGCCTGTCTCCAGGGTAGAAGTGTGCTACCAGCGGATGGAGAACCCCGGCTGCCACGTGGTGGATGCCAGCCCGTCACGAGAAGAGGTCCTCCAGATGGTGTTAAGTGTAATCCAAAATAATTGCAATTAATTGTAGTTACTCCGGGCCATGCGACACATTTTACTAAACCTGATGCTGTTTGATCCATCTAAGCCCACAGCTGGTTGTGTGGTTTTCCCAGATTTCAGTTGCGTAAAGTGTGTTGTGTATCAGAAGGTTGGACATTTCAGTTTTACCTAAACTGTTGTTCTCCTGGCCAAAGGACCCATGTGGCTTCCATCTGCCAAGTATAATGAGCGTTTGCTTGGAACGGGTTCTTAAACTACACCCCCACCAAGTCCTTCCAAGATGTGTCTCCTCTAGAAAGTGCAAGGTGGACAGAAGCAACTGAGAAGTTTGTCCAGATCCATGGAAGTCCCCCTGGCACCCCCCGTGTCTCCGCAGGCTTGTGTCCCAAAGAACGTGTCTGCATGTACCGGCTGCCAGAGCCCATCTCGGAGTGGGGGACTCTGAGCAAGAAACATCTGGCTTGTGTCTGAGGCTTCTGGCCCCTAAACGGGTCCTCTTGGTTAGCTCTGCAAAGTCAAACGCAGAGGAGGCCACCCCAAGAGGCTCTGACTACAAACACACCGAGAGTCCTTGGATTCTGTTCTGCTAATTTACATTCCTCTCCTTTCCTCCGAAAACATTTCTTTGGATGGAAGGAGTGGTCTGCACGGAGCTAGGTGCATTAAGGGCTTCCCTGGTGGTGCTAGTGGTAAAGAGCCCACCTACCAATACAGGAAACTTTAAAGACACTGGTTCACTCCCTGGGTTTGGAAGATCCCATGGAGGAGAGCGTGGCAACCCACTCCTATATTCTTGCCTGGAGAATCCCATGGACAGAGGAGCCTGGCGGGCTACAGCCCATGGGTTTGCAAGAGTCGGACACAACTGAAGTGACTGATGCATTGAACGGAGCCAATCCAGTCATGCATTTATACTCAAGTTTACATCTTATTTGTCCTCAGTGTAGGGGCTGCGTTTTACTAATCAGAATCAAAGCCAAGAAGCTGAATGTAACACTGTTGTATGTTTTTATTAGACAGATGCCATTTATCCTACTGAGTAAGCACAGTGGATCCTGGAATGGGATTTCTCAATGAATTATCTTGCACTTGACTGTCTTATGAGTGTACATGCACTTGGTATTGAGATTTGTTTGGCTAGAAGAAAAAAAAATTTGAGAAAACAGAAACTTAATAGTCTTGTGGCCTTGGGTGAGTCATTTAACATCATGTAACTTGATCTAAAAAGTGACAGTAATTCTTCATTTTTCTTAAGGCATTGGGTGAACTAGGTGATTACTTAAAATTCCTTCCAGTTCTAAGATAGATTGAATCTGTGAATTACTTTAGGGGAATGGCTCAAGAAGACATCTCCTCAGAAAAATTTAAGGCATTATCAGGTATGGACTCTTAAATTTTAATAAGGTTTATATTAGCTATCTCTTATTATTTTTCAAAAGAACTGTAGGTAATTTATGCATAGTTTATGTACACGTATGGACTTCCTCAGTGGCTAGGCATTAAAGATTCCATCTGCAATGCAGGAGCCACAGATGGGAGTTTGGTCCCTGGGTCAGAAAGATCCCCTGGAGGAGAAAATGATAACCCACTCCAGCCTGCTTGCCTGGAGAATCCTGTGGACAGAGGAGCCTGGCGGGCTCTAGTCCATGGGGTCAGGAAGAGTTGGGCAGGACTGAAGTCACTGAACATGCACACATGTACATAGATAAATATTTAATTTTAGGTAAATATTTTTTAAAGCTGATAAATCACGCTTGGGTGAAGATGTGGTATCTAATTATCCTGTTGGTGTTATTGACTTCAAACATTTTCAAAAGCATATGCTGGCACCTAGAAACACAAACATTTAATGCTTTCTGTATGTACCTTGCCAACAAATAAACTTGCTGTGGTTTTCTAAGCTATTCTGTTGTCACAGAGTGTGTGGGTTTTCCTGAAGGGGATCCCCCAGTATGCCTCTTGTAAGGGAGGGGATTTGGGGTTAAAGAAGTGAAAAGAGGTGAATTTGTGGTCAGAATGCTTTCAGCGGAAGAGGAAGGCATTTTTGTTTCTTTTTAAATGTCATTTCAAGAAAGTGCAATCCCTTCCTCATTGCACATGTTAAAGAGATTTAGTCCTCTAATCTAATAATTCTTCATCCACTTGTCTTTATATGCTGAAAGGGGTAAGATCACTGAATATGAGATAGCACCTCCTGCCCGAAAACGATGACAAGGAATCATCTGTTTGGTTTTGTTTCATTAACACTTTCGTTTTTGTTCCTGAAATAGACCTTGAGTGTCCCATATATTTATTCTTCATCTCTGCCACAGTAATAGAACTTTGAGTCTGACACGTAGTTGCCAGGAATTTCCAAGTCTTTCTTACCCCTGGAGTGGCCAAGTGACCACTCCATGAGAGGTCCTTCCCAAGAGCAGAAGGGGATTAGGAATGTCAGGGGGAGGGCAGCCCCCCTCCCCTTTTAACCTTGCACACCGCTTGCTATTCAGGATGATGGTAAGGCATTTGGGGGTGAGTGAGCCCTACACAGCTGGGGAAGCAGATGAGTGTGGCGGCCGTCACTTACGAAAACAGGTAGGTTCTGGGTACGGGGTGTGTCTGGGGCTCCAACCTGGAGCATGCGTCCATTTGGGGACACGGCTTCTGTGCGTAACCTCAGCGCCCACCTTCTCTATTTGCTTCCCTTCGTAGAGGCAGGTATCTGGGATTTTTGTTTGTTTTGTTCTGTTTTCTATACTAGAGTCCTCGTTTTTTGCTGACACTTCTCTCTGTGAAATGTCTCCCTCCTCTAGCAACAGTTGTGAAGCATCTTAAAAATGTTTAGACCCTGGTATCTTTTTGGAGTATATACCAAGGAAATGATCAGTAATGCACATAAAAATATTTCATCGTATCTGCATGAAGTACTTCAAGGAAGTGGAATGTATTTACTTAACGGGCACACTTGTTTTATTGCCCTCTGCTTTCTTGTGCTTCCCAGATACTGTGTTACTTACAAGTTGAAAGTTGGAGGCAACCCTATGTCAAGCAAGTCTTATCAGTGCTGCTCATTGACAAATGAGCTGGCACGTGGGATCTTAGTTCCCTCACCAGGGATAACCCACATAAACCTGGTTACCTGAGAGCCTGATGGAGTTGTACAACGAGATGAATTCTGTTGTCACGCCTGCTAATACAGCACCCATACTGCAGCCTGTGGATCAAGAAGACTTTCAAGTCATTACTTAGGGAATGTATTTCATAAAGCTTTAGCTGCCATAGACGGTGATTCCTCTGATGGATCTGGACAAAGTCAACTGAGAATCTTCTGGAAGGGACTCACCATTCTCAATGCCGTTAAGAACACTCACGGAGCTTCCCTGGTGGTCTAGTGGCTGAGGGTCCACCTTGCAGTTTTGGGGACACAGGTTCGATCCCTGGTCAGGGAACTAAGACCCCACCTGCCACAGAATAGCTAGGCCCGAGTGCTGCTAGCAGTGAGCCCTAGCACCACAACTAGAGAGTCCTAGCTGTTCAGTTGCTGAGTTGTATCTAACTCCTTGCGACCTCATGGGCTGTAGCACGCCAGGCTTCCCTGTCCTTCACGATCTCCCGGAGCTTGCTCACCACTGAGTCGGTGATGCCATCCAACCATTGCATCCTCTGTCATTCCTGAGAGCCACAATGAAAGAGCCTGCATGGCACAACGAAGATCCTGCATGCCACAGCTTAAGACCAGATGCACCCAAGTATATAAATAAATAAATAAAATGTTTTTTATTTATTTTGTTTTTTATTTTATTTTTTTTCATTTATTTTTATTAGTTGGAGGCTAATTACTTGACAGTATTGTAGTGGGTTTTGTCATACATTGACATGAATCAGCCATGGAGTTACATGTATTCCCTATCCCAATCCCCCCTCCCACCTCCCTCTCTGCCTAATCCCTCTGGGTCTTCCCAATGCACCAAAAAATGTTTTTTAAAAAGAACATTCATGAGGAGGAAGGAACTACAGTGTGGTGGAAACAGAAACAGAATTATAATCAGAACTGAAGCTTGAAGATGTGGCTGAATTACTGCAATCTTATGATAAAACTTTAATGGATTAAGAGTTTTTTCTAATGGGTGAGCAAAGGAAGTGCTTTTTTGAGATGGACTCTACTCCTGGTGAAGATGCTGTAAAGATTGTTGAAATGACAACCAAGGATTTAGAATATTACATAAACTTAGCTGATAAAACAGTGGCAGGGTTTGAGATGCTCGACTACAATTTTGAGAGAAGTTCTCCTGTGGGTGTAATGCTATCAAACATTTGTGTGCCTGTACGAATAATGTGTGCTTAGGTATAATGCGCATTGATTAAATTATTGTTTGATTGCTCAGTCATGTCCAAGTCTTTTGTGACCCCCATGGACTGTAGCCCACCAGGCTCCTCTGTCCATGGGATTTCTCAGGCAAGAACACTGGAAGGGGGTTGCCATTTCCTTCTCCAGGTAATCTTCTTAAGCCAGGGATCGAACCTATGTCTCCTGCTTTGGGAGGCAGATTCTTTACCTCTGAGCCACCTGGGAAGTCCTGGTATTGATTGAATGCACTAGGGTAAATCCTTTACTGAAATGCTAAGCAGAATCCACCAAGAGACTTCTCTGGTGGTCCAGTGGTTAAGACTTTGCCCTCCGATGCAGGAAGTGTGGGTTTGATCCCTGCTTGGTAAGCTAAGATCCCACATACCTCCAGCCAAAAAACCCAAAATATAAAATAGAGGCAACATTATAACAAATTTAATAAAGACTTTAAAAGTGGCCCACATTAAAAAAAAATCCTAAAAAAATTTTCTTGCACCTAAGATGTAAATATCAAAAATACTTCCCCCCCGCCCTGAGATGGCCCATGATTGAAATTTCAGCAAAAATGAAGGTATAGCTAAAACCCTTTTGATTATAAGCAAGGTTGGCTGATTCAGAATGGAAATTCCGTGCTGAGCAGCAATATGGCTTCATGGGTGCTAGGAGATAAGGGTCTTTATGTCTTTGGTTTGCTTCCCATTCAAACTTGTTTTTCTTTAAATTTTGAACCCAGGAGTCAGACACTAAGCTGTGCCTCACATGGACATATATATCCCCAAGCAAATTCATTTACTCTTCAGGGCTCTGTAAAGCATGCTCAATCACTCAGTCGTGTCTGACCCTGTGTGACCTTATGGACTGTAGCCCACCAGGCTCTTCTGTCCATGGGATTTCTCCAGGCAAGAATACTGCAGTAGGGTGGCCATTTCCTTCCCCAGGGGATCTTCCCAACCCAGGGGTAGAACCTGGGTTTCCTGCGTTGGCAGGTGGATTCTTTACCACTGAGCCAGCCGGGAAGCCCTCTGTGAATGCAGCCTTGTTCATATACTTATTTTCTTAGAATGAAGAGGAAAAAGAGAAATGGTGGTTGGCCTTCCCACCACCACCACCCCACCCCCCTGCCCTGGGAAAGCTTTTTTTTTTTTTCTCCCTCTCACTTTAAAAGCATAGTAACTTTATGAAATTCATTCAGCCTGCCACTGAGATCTACAACTAGGTGGAGACACTGTTTTTTTATGATGCCTAAAAATAATCTGTTTTTTTTCACCAGCAGCATAACTGGTTACTAGACATAAAAGTCTTTAGTCCTATCAAGTTTCAACCTCCCTGGCATTTGATCTCTAAACATCCCCCTTAGGTAATGTGGGTTCTTTTTTAGAGAGAAGCTCAGCGGCTCCAATCTCTGTTTTCAAAGATCCACGCTGGCCTCTCCCCAGGATGGCATCTGGGTGCCTGGGGCCAGAAGTGTCATTTCAGCAAAGCTGGGGCAGGGGAAGTGTGGGTGAGAGTCACAGCATCCTCTCTCTAGTTGGAAGAGGAATGCCCCGCCCGTGTGGATGATTGAGATTTGTTTTTTGTGGCTGTTTCTGAGGAACCTGGCCTTGGTGTAGGTCTCCTTGGTGCTCAGGTTTCTGGAGCGTTTGTCTCCCATCCAGCCCTGCAGTCCTCTTCCAGCTCTGGGTTCAAGGCCTTGGAGCTCCCTCCCCAGGGCCCATATCGTCTCAGGGTATCTTCAGATTCACGATTGAATGGGAGTGCCTGAGAGCAGCCAAGAATTCAGTGCTCTCCTATGTCTGGGAAGATGCAGGATTCTGGGCTCACTGCAATGATTTCTTTTATTTGCATCTCAGCTGTCAGGGGCCAGTATTCCTTCCTTGATTTTCACATCTTGTCTCCCTTGGGGCTCCCCGGCGGGAGAGGCTGAAGTCTGAGGGTCCTTCCTGAGTGCCCTCAGGTCTCACCAGTTCACACTGGAGGGCTGCAGTCACTGATGGCTCTGACACCTTTGACACTGATAGGGCAGGAAGTTGTCCATCTCTCAGGTATATATGTATTATATATGTGCATGTGGACTATAAAGAAAGCTGAGACCAAAGAATTGATGCTTTTGAACTGTGGTGTTGGAGAAGACTCTTGAGAGTCCCTTGGACTGCAAGGAGATCCAACCAGTCCATCCTAAAAGAGATCAGTCCTGGGTGTTCATTGGAAGGACTGATACTGAAGCAGAAACTCTAGTACTTTGGCCACCTGATGCGAAGAGCTGACTCATTTGAAAAGACCCTGATGCTGGAAAAGATTTGAGGGCAGGAGGAGAAGGGGACAACGGAGGATGAGATGGATGGATGGCATCACTGACTCAATGGACATGAGTTTGAGTAAACTCTGGGAGTTGGTGGTGGACAGGAAGGCCTGGTATACTGCGGTTCATGGGGTTGCAAAGAGTCGGCCATGACTGAGTGACTGAACTGAACTGATATATATATGGCTTCCCTCATAGCTCAGTTGGTTCAAACCCTGGGTTGGGAAGATCCCCTGGAGAAGGGAATGGCAGCCCACTCCAGTATTCTTGCCTGAACAATCCCCATGGACAGAAGAGCCTGGTGGGCTACCGTCCATGGAATCACAAAGAGTCGGACATGACTTAGCAACTAAACTACCACTAAAATATATATATATTTCAGATTCTTACCCATTATCGGTTGTTACAAGATACTGAAAATAGTTCCCTGTGCTTACAGTAGATCCTTGTTGTTTATCTATTTTATATACAGTAGTAGGTATCTGTTAATCCCAAATTCCTAATGTATCCCTTCCTCACCCTTTCCCCTTTTGGTAACCTTACCTTGGTGTTCAATGTCTTTGAGTCTGTTTTCGTTTTGTAAATAAGTTCATTTGCGTCATTTTTTTAAGATTCCACACGTACTTACGTGTGATATCACATGGTGCTTTTCCTTCTCTGTCTTTCTTCACTTAGTCTGATCATCTGCAAGACCATCTGTGTTGCTGCAGGTTGCCTTATTCTTCTCTGTGACTGAGTAGTATTCCACTGTCTGTAGAGACCACGTCTTTATCTGTCCATCTGTCCATGGACATTGGAGGTTACTTTGCTTGTTTTGTTTGCCCTTTCCAGGTAAGAGGCTCCCCTCAGGTTCTGGTAATGCTTGGCAGTGCTTATGACTATGTGAAAGGTCAGCAACTGTTTGTGTAGCCAGTGGCCTCACTGAGTGAAGCTTCCGTCTTCGGAGTTATTGCTTTAGGTCCTCAACCAAACACCTGAGTGATCGTCCTTCACCTTCTGCAGTCTTTAAAGTGCAGACCTTGCTATAATTCTTCCCTGGAGAAAGAGGACCAACCAGGGCTCTGGTCAGACCTACTCGCAGGCTGAATTCAGCAAGCATAGTATTAGTTGATTTTACCTTAAAGAAAAATGAACTTTTTAGCACAGTGGTTTTGAGGCAATTGAATGTGTGTGCCTTTGAAGTTGTGGGCTTCCCTCATAGCTCAGTTGGCAAAGAATCTGCCTGCAATGCAGGAGACCCTGGTTCAATTCCTGGGCCGGGAAGATCCCCTGGAGAAAGGATAGGCTCCCCACTCCAGGATTCTTGGGCTTCCCTGGTGGCTCAGCTGGCAAAGAATCCACCTGCAATGCGGGAGACCTGGGTTTGATTCCTGGGTTGGGAAGATCCCCTGGAGAAGGGAAGGGAAAGGCTACCCGCTCCAGTATTCTGGCCTGGAGAATTCCATGGACTGTATAGTTCATGGAGTCACAAAGAGTCAGACACGACTGAATGACTTTCACTTTGACTGTTTGAAGTCGAAGTCTCTCCAGTGATGTCACTTGATTCCTCTCCAGCCATGAGAAGGAGGCATGTAAGGAGTGCTTTGTTCAGGTGGAAATCTGAACGTGCCCACGAACCACTGTTGCTATACTTCCTGTGGCTGCAGGAGGTGCTTACAAGTCAGGGGGTAGTTTACTTTGCCTGGGGAGTAAAGAAAGGTTCCAGAAAGATACAAGATACATAGAATAAGTACCTATGCATTAAACTGAGTTGAAATGGACAATTCTTGCCCAAACACTCTGTCTTATAACTCTCCTTCCTTAGGGCTTATCCCATTCAGTGACTGCTTTGACTCAGTAATTTTCATAAGTGAACTGATTTTAGCATTTTTGAGGGTATAAATTAAATTGTTGTTCAGTCGCTCAGCTGTGTCTGACTCTTTGCGGCCCCGTGGACTGACTGCAGCACACCAGGCTTCCCTGTCCGTCACCATGTCCCTGAGTTTGTGCAAACTCATGTCTGTTGAGTCAGTGATGTCATCCAGCCATCTCATTCTCTGTTGCCCCCTTCTCCTCTTGCCTTCAATCTTTCCCAGCATCAGGGTCTTTTCCATGAGTCAGCTCTTTGTCTCAGGTGGCCAAAGTATTTAGCATCAGTCCTTCCAATGAATATTCAGGGTTGATTGGCTGGTTTGATCTCCTTGCTGTCCAAAGGACTCTCAAGAGTCTTCTCCAGCACTAGAGTTCAAAAGCATCAATTCTTTGGTGCTTAGTCTTCTTTATGGTCCAACTCTCACATCCATACGTGACTACTGGAAAATTAAATACAAAGTGTAAATTAAGTACAAAACATCTAATTTGGACCTGCTTATTTCATTTGCAGATTGTGTGTCTAAATGTACTTTGCAGGTTTTCATTTTTAATCTTGGAGTTTTTAAACACGTAGAATATTTAAGATATTTGTGTAGGAAAGCATTGTAACAAATTGAGTTTAGTTTGATCCCATATTACGACTCATTCATGCTAACTCTTCTTCCCTATTTTGTTTGATGAACACTTAAGTCATTTTTGGTTCAGTTCAGTTTCTCAGTCATGTACAGACTCTCTGCGACCCCATGGACTGCAGCATGCCAGGCTTCCCTGTCCATCAGCAACTCCAAGGATGTCCACTTAGCTTACAGCAAATGCATGACATTTCCACTAGAGGGAGGAGAAGTGCTAATTTTAAAAATTGAGGAATGAGCTGTTCTTTTTGCCCAGATAATCACTCCCCTCATTACACACTGTGCTTAGAAAAACAGTGGCGGTTCCTCTCATTTTTATTTAAATTTCTTCTCCAAAGGGAGAACAGAGGACAAACCGTGGAACATTTCTAGGTCAGAGTAGCAATTCTTTAAAAGTGGCTGATTTCTTGCTTCATGAGTTCTAAACACAGCCCTGGGGTCAAAAACATTTTCAAAGGAAGACCTTAGTGAACAGAGAAAGCCATCTCTTTCTTTAATGGTTGTGGAAAATGGGGCCCAGAGAGAGAGGGTTGCCCTGCCTGAGATCAGAGAATTTTCTAGAAGCAGATGCAAAAATAGAAATGCTGCCCAGTTCTTTTTCTAGTGCTCTTCAGAATGCAGTCGATGGGGTCAGCATGTCTAATCTAATGCTGTAGCTATTTTAGACACACACCTATGTATATGCTTTTGTACACATATATGAGTGCATGTATTTTCTGCCTTCTGACTTTTGGGGTCTGGCATTAAGAAACAATTCTGGGGCTTTTATGCATCCTTATTTATTTGCTCTTAATCCTCCCCCCCATCCCAACTTCCCTATTACTCTAGATGCAAAAGACAGTGCTTATGTAGGACATGGCTGATGAATTCAGCAAGGTCCAAGATCTTGTAATTACTGACCAATCAGCAAATTACCCTAGTTTAAAGAACACACTATAAACTTTCCTGTGATCTCTCCAAAATTTTTATTACATGCATGACATTAGAGGTTGTGCTTATTTTGCTATAATTGAGGGTGTCTCATTTCTGTAGAACATAACAAAGCATTTGAGGAAGCTCTCAAATTTCACTTCTGGCTGAGCTCGGTCTGTAATGCATTCTGTGCTCCTCTTCGAGGTAAGAAAGATGATTTTCTGAGTTCTAACTGAAAAGCAAACAAACCCCCAAATACCCAAATCTTCTAGTCTGAAGTTGTTAAAACAAACAAACAAAACAACAATAACAAAAAAGCAAGAACAAAGCAAGACCAAAGTAAATTACCAGGGTGTGCTTTTGGGAAGTCATTAAAGATTTCTTTCTACATTTTCTGTAGCCAGAACCTCTGATAAAGAGCTTTCCCTCTGCCTCTGAATACCCTGACTAGCCGCTCTAGTCTGTGTCTACCTGAGGGGAACTTCATCAAAAGTGAGTGGTAAGGGACTTGCCTAATGGTCCAGTAGTTAGGACTCCCTTCTGTTGGAAGGGGCAGGGGTTTGATCCCTGGTCAGAGAACTGAGGTCTCACGTTTTGTAGGGGGAAAAAAAAAAGTTAGGCTTAGTGTTAGGAAAGGTGGAGATACATGTTCAAGAACTGTGGTCATCTATTTTTCTCCCTTCCATTTTTGTTGAGATATAATGGATACACTTCCCAGGTGGCCCAGTGGTAAAGAATTAGCTTGCTGATGCAGGAGACAAGGGAGATGTGCATTCAACCCCTGAGTCAGGAAGATCCCCTGGAATAGGAAATGTCAACCCACTCTAGTATTTTTGCCTAGAGAGCCCCATGGAGAGAGGAGCCTGGCGGGCTACAGTCCACGGGGTCACAAAGAGTCAGCATAACCGAGCACACACACAACAGTGGACACCCCGCACTATACGTTTAAGGTGAACAGCATAATAATTGGACTTACATACAACAGGAAATGTTTATCACAAGAAGTTTAGCCACCATCCATCATCTTAGAAAGAAAGAGAACAAAGTGAAGTCGCTCAGTCGTGTACGACTCTGCGGCCCCATGGACTGTAGCCCACCAGGCTCCTCCATGCATGGAATTTTCCAGGAAAGAGTACTGGAGCGGGTTGGCATTTCCTTCTCCAGGGGATCTTCCTGACCCAGGGATCAAACTTGGGTCTCCAGCATTGCAGGCAGATGCTTTTACCGTCTGAGCCACCATCATCTTACATAGATCTAAAATTAAAGAAATAGATTTTTTTCCTTGTAATGAGAACTCTTAGGATTTACCCTTTTAACAACTTTCACCCCTAACATATAGTGGTGTTGGTTATATTTATCATGTTGTACATCGCATACTTATATTTATCATGTTGTACATCACATACTTATTCTGTATTTATCTTATAACTAGGAGTTTGTGCCTTTTTACCACTTTTATCCCCCCCCCACCCCCCACCTCCCCACACCCCCGCACTGCCTCCAAAACCACAAATCTGATTGTGGCCATTCTTTCAATGAAGAGATAAATCATCTTCCACTTTTATGTGCATAAATATGAAATAACAAATAGAAGCACTTCTGGCTGTAAGCAGGTGTAGGTGTCATTCCCAGCTGGATGGCTCAGTGACCCTGGGTGAGATCCTCTCTGTTTGCAAAATAGGATGACCACCAGGCTGGGAGAGGAAACAGGCCCTGCACTTTCAGTGGCCGTGCTTTCATAATTGCATAATGAATGCAATTCACCTGAGACCCTTAGATCCCTTGTAATTTTTGAGTGGAGTGTAACACAGGGTCTGTTGTTTTTATACCCTCTTATCACTGTTGTGATAACTCAGGAAAGCCAGGTGTTGGGTTACATTCCATGTTGGTTTCCACACACCCTTTAGGTAAATGAATCTTCTGTAAAAGCGCTGCCTTTAAGCTCCTTAGGGGAACCTGTTGTGACTTCTAGTGTGACTCACGCGGGGCGGCTCCTTGATGCTGGTGTGACTCCGGCTCCGTGGGACCTGCCCTCCTCCTGGGAACCAGGCAGTAACTCCACACTGCTGGCGCGACCGCCCCCTACAGTCCGTTCTGTGTGCAGCACCCAGCCTGATTCTTAATCACCTTGTTCATCGCTCAGGGGTCTTTTTGGCATTTCTCCTGAAAGGCCTTCCCCATTGCAGTCTGAAACACGTTTCATCATGCTCTTCCCCCGAGCGCTCCCTCACGACCACCTGTCTCTCTCCAGGTCTCTCTTCAGATCATATTTATATCCAAAGTGAAAGTGTGAGTCGCTTAGTTGTTCATGTCTGATTCTTCGCGGTCCCATGGACTGTAGCCCACCAGGCGCCTCTGTCCCTGGGATTCTCCAGGCAGGAATATGGGAGTGGATAGCCATTCCCTTCTCCTAGGGGATTTTCCCGACTCAGGGATCGAACCCTGGTCTCCTGCATTGCAGGTGGATTTTTTACTGTCTGAGCCACCCAGGAAGCCCTATTTATGTCCATACCCACAGCTATATGCCTGTACCCACAACCAGGTATCTATCTAGGTCCACGTCGACACCTGGAGCTATATCTCTGTTTACAGTATGTGGGTGTGTTTATCTGTACTTCTGCACTAGAATACACCTTCCATGAAGGCAAATGCCGTGTTTTCTTGTTGCTTTCATCCCACTGTTTAGAACAGTGCCTAGTGTATGATGGATACCAAATAAGTGTTTGTCAAATGGATCAGCCAATCTCCCACTGGTCAAGATTTGGATTCTAGCTTTTACAAGCTCTGTGGACCACTTACTTAACTTTAGCGTGACTTTATTTTCTCATTTCTCCATCAAGGATGGTGTCGTTTCTCTCAGAGATCTGGTGTGAGAATGAGATTAGATGCTGTAATGCAGAGAAACTGCCAGGCCTGGCCTAGAAAAGTCATCAAGTTAAGGTTAATTCCCTTCTTCCCCCTCTGTCTTGTTGAGCACATCCTGATGTTCACCAGTCTCTGGGCTCAAAGAGAAACATGTTGATTAGTATTCACTATTGAGTCATATCTAGAGTTGGCAAAATGAGAGTTCCCAGCTCAGGAAGATTATAAACATAAACACAATAATACTACTTTCCACAGGAGAGATTACAAATCACTGAGCTAATGTGCCCACGAGTTCAAGCCTGGCGATGGTAAATGTACATACGTATATAAAGTCAAGAGCAATGGTAGCTTATTTCTAAATTTTATTAAAAGACAAAACTGGAGTTACGAGCTATACTTTTGCTATTAGTATCTTGTAATGTGAACTTAAGCATTTACGCCATCACCCAACACAAGAGATCGTGTTTCAAAAAGGAAAAACACTTTCAAGAAGGCCTCTTTCCATTTGTATTTAAAAAAAAAAAAAAGGTTTCCAACAGAGAATTACCTCCCTTAGAAAGAGAAACCACTTTAGTCAATAAAAATATTAACCCTAAACATCTGTTAAGAGTTTCACGTGCATTATTGCACACATTGTTCACGTTAAACCTATGAATCAGCTACTATTATTATCTTTGATCCGTTTTGAAGCGAGTTAACCAGCCCAAGGTCACAGGGCTAGTTAACCATGGAGCCTGGAATCATCTTATATTTGTCTGACCCTGGAGCCAGTGAGGGCCCCTGGCCATTACACTTGGAGACGACAGCAAAGCAGTCCCAGTGACAGTTTCATCTAACTAAAAATACATCAGCACCAAAAAATGAAAACTGAGAAACAGATACATCTAGTTGTTATTTGTTGTTTACAAATGGTCTATTTACAAGTTGGGCTTCCTGGGCGGCTCAGTGGTAAGGAATCCACTGGCCAGTGTAGGAGATGCAGGAGATGCTAGTTCGATCTCTGGGTCAGGAAGATCCCCTGGAGAAGAAAATGGCAACATATTCCAGTATTCTTGCCAGGAAATCGCATGGTCAGAGGAGCCTGGCAGGCTAACAGTCCCTGGGGTTGCAAAGAGTCAGACAGGACTGAGTAACTGAACGTGCACGCACCCTTTATAAGTCATCACAATCCATCCTATGTAGGATGGGGTGAGATTTTATCTCACTTTATAGATGAAGGAGGAGAAGTTATAGAACTTTGCTGATGCCCCCAGGTAATAAGGGGTAAAGCCTGGATTCCACCTTCTGATTGCAGATCCTTGTTCTTTTCCCCTGCTCTCCTTGACTTTGCAGGAGAAAATTCCTCTTCTACAGTTAGAGACTTAGTCACTCACAGAGTATCTTCCAGTGTCAGTGATTCTAGTAGCTGTCACACGCACACAGGGCTTAGATAAACACAGACATAACCCCTCCTCTTTGGGAGAGAGACAGATAATAAAAAAATAAATGCAGACGATGTTAGGTCCATGGTGGTGTTTGCACCACAGACAAAATTAAAATATGTGAAGGGGTTTGGGACAACCTAGGTTGGGGAAAGGGTTGAGATTTTAACTTGGGTTGTGTGGGGAGGTTACTCTGCTAAAGAGATATTTGAGTACCTGAAAGAGGTGAGAAAGCCAGCATGTGGTTATCTGGAGGGATAGGCAGACACCACTGCACATGCAAAGGTCCTGAGGTGATGGGCGGACTCTTGATGTGTACAAGGAACAGGGAGGAGGGCACGGGGGCTGCATCAACCAGGGAGCAAATGAGTCTACAATCCTGAGGGTTGTGTCTTCTGCCATGGAGGGCAAGGACCTGTAGGCTCATCATCTGAGGGTTTGGTGCCAACAGGCCTGTGGAGGGAACCACCCACAGCAGGTAAAGAAGAGCCTTAAAGTGGCAAGAAATCAGAGGAAAACCTAGGCAGAACACTCTTTGACATAAATCGCAACAATATCATTTTCTATCCATCTCCTACAGTCATGGAAATAAAAAGAAAAATAAACAAATGGGACCTAATTAAACGCAAAAGCTTCTGCACAGCAAAGGAAATCATAAGCAAAATGAAAAGACAACCCACAGAATGGGAAGAAATATTTGTAAATGATGCAACCAGAAAGGGATTAACCTCCAAAATGCACAAACAGCTCATGCAGCTCAATATCAGAAAAGCAAGGAACCCAATCAAAAAATGGGTAGAAGACCTAAATAGACATTTCTCCAAATAAGATGTACAGGTGGCCAACAGGCACATGAGAAGATCGTCAACATCAATAATTATTAGAGAAGTGCTGGTGAAAACTACAATGAGACATCACGTCACATAATCAGATGGCCGTCATCAAAAAGTCTACACGCAATAAATGCTGGAGACAGTGTGGAGAAAAGGGAACCCTCCTACACTGCTGGTGGGAATGTAAATTGGTGCAGAACTATGGAGATCAGTATGGAGGTTTCCTCAAAAACCAAAAACAGAGCCATCAGTGACCCAGTAATCCCACTCCTGGGCACATATCAGAAGAAAACCATGGTTTAAAAGGATACATGTACCCAAGATTCACTGCAGCACTATTCACAATGGCTGAAACGTGCGTGCATGCTCAGTTACTTCACCTGTGTGTGACTCTGTGACCCTGTGGACTATAGCCCGCCAGTCTCCTCTGTCCATGGTATTCTCCAGGCAAGGATACTGGAGAGGGTTCCCATGCCCTCCTCCAGGGCGATCTTCCCAACCCAGGGACTGAACATGGGCCTCCTGCATCTCGTGCATTACAGGCAGATTCTTTAGCCACTGAGCCATCCAAGAAGCCCCAGACAAGACATGGAAACATCCTAAATGTCCATTGATAGAGGAATGGATAAAGAGATGTGGCAAATGTATACAATGGACTATTACTCAGCCATGGAAAATAATGAAATAATGCCACCTGCAGCAACACTGTTGGACCTAGAGATTATCACACTGAGTGAGGCAAGTCACAGAGAAAGACAAATAACACGTGGCATCGCTTATATGAAGAATCTAAAATAAATAATACAAATGAACTTATTTACAGAGTAGAAGCGGGCTCACAGACTTAGAAAACACACTTATCATTACCAAAGGGAAAAAGGTGGTGGGAAAGGGATACATTGAGACTTTGGCATTGACATATTTAAAATAGATAATTAACAAGGACCTACTGTATAGCACAGGGAACTCTGCTCAATATTCTGTAATAACCTAAATGGAAAAAGAATTGGAAAAAGAATAGATACATGTATTTACATACCTGGATCACTTTGTGGTACACCTGAAATAAATACAACATTGTTAATCAACTATAGTCCAATAAAAAAACTTTAAAAAAGACTTAGCAACTGAAAGATACAATGAATATATTTAAATCAGTCAATAAAAATGAAGCAAATAAAAAAAAAAGGTGATTCAGGAACAGCTTATTTACAGCCTCAAAAGGAGCCAATTCTGTTTCGTAAATGTGAGCAGCGTCCCCTGAGGATGGTGAAGACCTGTCAGGAGAGCATCCGTGCTGAGCTTTGGAGGAAAAGCCCTCAGCAGGACACACCTAGCTCTCTCCATGGGCTGAAACCTTCCTGGCAGAGACCACACATTTTTCTATCACATTTCCCAGAAAAACTCAGGCTTCTGGCTCTGCATATATGAATGATCTAGCATGCAGTCAAATGTGGCAAAGTCACACAACACAAGCCTGTTTAATTAACAGGGTGCCTAAGTGCTTGCTGGAAAGGCAGCACTCGAGCCCATTTTTTCCCTCCTTGACATTTCTGTAGCACTCTTTTCTGCATAAAGTATAATTTTTTATTGTCACAGCAAAACTGTGATGTAGTTGAGTGGAAGAGTATCATGTCTTTCTCTGTCTCTTTCTCTCTCGGTCCCTCCCTTCTGTCCTTCCTTCCTTGATGAAATGGGAAGTCACACGGTGTTTGATGTGATAGAAATTGCTGGAGCTCCAGAGACCTCGGCAGATTCTTCTGTGTGGTCTGCTCAGACCCCACCAGAAAGAGACAGGGAGCCAAGTCAGGCTGTGATGGTGTGGGGTGGGACAACTTCCTGAATCTGCAGGACCCTCTGAGGGGCCCTGTTGGCTCCCAGGACGCGTGGCTGCGGGGGGGGGGGGGGGGGGGGCGAAGAATCTGGAGTCTTGGATCAGGACTGGGAGGGTCACTGGCTAGCTGAACACACCATGGGAAGTCACTCATCTCTCCAGCCTGTCCTTTTCACATCTGTAAAGGATAGGAGTGAATGTTTCATTTATCCAAGTAGCATCTCTGTATAGCTCTTATTTCCTGCCAGGCTTGTTGCTGAGCACTTTAGAGAAATTGACTCTAACTCTGCAGGCCCATCCTCTGAGGTTGGCCCTACTCTCATCCTTGATCTACTGACTGGGGAAGGAAGCTGCAGGAAGGTTAAGTGGCTGCTCAGGGCCACCGGCGGGTGGCTGGCAGAGCTGGGATTCAAACCCACGCAGGCAGGCTCTGTCGTCCGGCTTTCAGCTCTCTAGCCGCCTGCCTCTCAGTGCAGAGTTTGTACATTCGCTCCCAGCCTGCACATCTGATGAGTGTAATTGTATGAGGTGAGATTTCAGCCCATATGGGGAGCTCTTGCGCTAATCTGCTAAGTCGTGGTGCACGCTCTGGTCTCTTATTCTGCCTTCACACAGGGGACACTGCCCTGGGGAGCATCCATCGCGGGAATCAGCCTGGATGCCGCTTCCACAGGGGCGAGAACTCAGGGCCTCTGTGTCCACTGACATCACCGATGATCTCTTTTCTTAAATTGGAAAACTAAATGCTGATGTAGTCAGAGTGGTTGGCTGGGGGCCCTCTCCCTTCTCCTGAGGTCATTGCTCCCCTGGGGGTTCCAGTGACCTCTGCTGAGATGACCCTAAACTGTCCTTAGCCAGTCCCCCCAAAGTTAAGTGGCTTAGTGGGTGAAGAATCCACCTGCAGTGCAGGAGATGAGGGTCTGATCCTTGGGTCGGGAAGATCCCCTAGAGGAGGGTATGGCAACCTACTCCAGTATTCTTGCCTGGAGAATCCATGGACAGAGGAGCCTGGGCAGGCTGCAGTCCATGGGGTTGCAAAGAATTGGACATGACTGAGTATGCCCCACCAGGAGTCAGGAGCTAGCTGGGGCTCCTCTCCACTCCTTGTTTCAGTTCAACTCTCAAGGGTTCAGGGGAGACTCTGACCCTCCTCTGGGCCACCTCTGGAGGCAGTGCTTGGGGTTCTAAGATTCTTTTTTTTTTTCTGACAAAAATAAATCTTATTCCTGAGCAGCTGGTGTGGGTTTGAGTTTCCCGTGTGCTGCCAGCCTCTTTCATTCCCAGCTCTGACATGAGAAATTCACATCCCCACCTCCCCTCAGGTCGACTCGGGTCCACGTGGTCAGTGGCTCCCCCGTCCTCGGACGCAGGGTGTTCTGCCCGTGACCCTGGTGCCCGACGTCCCTCCTTGGAAGCGACCCCGGCGGTGTCTCTCCCTGTCTGTCCCCTTTGCGGTCCTGTCAGTGATGCTGGTCCTCGAAGCCGCTGCAGCCTCATCTCAGTTATCGGAGTAAATCTCTCTGAAGAAACCTCACTAGTTAAGAGTGCTCATGGAATCCCTTTTCTTTTTCTGGGCTTAAGTAACATAGATATATATTCTGTTTTCTGTTTGTGTGATTTTGTTTTTGCTAAAACACAAGGTGGTTTACAATGCATATTTTTTAACCTTGCTTTTCACTTAAAATTACATCTGGTGATTTTTTCACATAAAAACACAGGTATATACTTGCTTCTTTTTCATGTCTGTATTGTGTTGTATTTTATATATACGTATGCATATATATATATATACACACAATGCATATATATATATACACACACACATCATAGTTTATTTAATGAATTGTTGATTTTGGACAGATGTTTCCAGTTATTAGCCATACTAACTGATGATTCAAATGAACACCAGTGTATGTATAAATGGGTGTGTTTTCATATGTATATATGTGTATGTGAGTGTGTATATGCATGAACATGTGTGTGTGAATATATATGAATACCTGCATGTATTTGTGCATCTCTGTGAGTATATCTGTGGAATAAATGCATAACAAGTAGTCACTGAGTCAAAGAATACATTCATTTAATTCATTTTTAATTTGCTCAAAATCAGTTAATTTGGCATCCAAAAATGTTGCATCAATTTAGCCACACCAACAATGTTTAATATTCCCTCATTTTAATTTTTTCAGGTTGCATAGCTAAACAATCTTATCACATTGTTTTAATTTTTATTTTTAAAATACCAATGAGTCTGAGGATCACTTTTCTAAGTCTTTTCTATCTTTCCCTGCCTGTTCACATACAATGCTAGGTACTTTACTGGGTCTTTGTCTTTTTAGAATATTGATTTATAAGATTTCTTTATATATTTAGGTAAGCGTCTTATGTCATATGTTTTGTCTTATGCTATTTTTTCCTGAAACTGTGTTAACATTTTAGTGTACTGAAATCTGTTCCCTACTGGCTTCTGTTTTTTGTTTGTTTGTTTGAAGATGTTATATTTTCAGGGAAGTTTTTGGTTCACAGCAAAATTGAGAGGTAAGTACAGAGATTTCTCATATAATCCTCTTGTCCCCAGACATGCACAGCCTCTCCCTGACCAACATCCCTCACCAGAGTGGTCTATGGATGACAATCCATGGACCTACATCAACACATCTTAATCACCCGAAGTCCACAGTTCACCTTCAGCTCCATTCTTGGAGATACATTCTGTGGGTTTGGATGAATGTATAATGACATATAAACCATCATAGTATTGATCAGAATAGTTTCAGTTTTATAAAAATCCTCTGTGTTCTGCCTATTCATTACCCCCACCCAGCTTCTACTTCAACTCCTGACAACTACTGTTCATTTGTTTTCTGTCTCCACGGTTTTGCCTTTTCCAGAATATCATCTAGTTGGAATCAAACAGTGTGTAGTCTATTCATATTGGCTTTTTTCACTTGGTAAAATGCATTTAAGTTTCCTTCATGTATTTTCATGGCTTGACAGATTCTATCTTTTTAGTGCTAAAGAAAATTTCATTGTCTGGATATACTACAGTTTATTTATCTACTTACTTTCTGAAGGACATCTTGATTGATTCCAAGTTTTTGCAATTATGAATAAAGTTGCTATAAACATCTGTGTGCTTCTGCCTTTCTTGCTTTGCTTTGAAAGATTTCTTTATTTCCAAGATAAATTTCAAAAATTTAATAGTGCAATTTTCTTCTAGTTTGGGATTTTACTTTTTGCTTCTATTTTATAACCCATTTGAAAGTATTTTAGGGTTGGAACATATAGTGATGTTTTTCTCTACCTGTCTACTGAGTGATTTTTTAATGGCAAGTGTTACATTTTGCCGTTCTTTGAACTCTACCTAAGATGTAGAAAAATGTTTGGCATGCACATGACACTATGTACTTACTGTCATGATACTATTTGCTTTAAAAAATATTAAGCAGTACCACTAACATGGAGAAGGCAATGGCACCCCACTCTAGTACCCTTGCCTGGAAAATCCCATGGATGGAGGAGCCTGGTAGGCTGTGGTCCATGGGGTTGCTAAGAGTCGGACACGACTGAGCGACGTCACTTTCACTTTTCACTTTCATGCACTGGAGAAGGAAATGGCAACCCACTCCAATGTTCTTGCCTGGAGAATCCCAGGGACAGTGGAGCCTGGTGGGCTGCCATCTATGGGGTCGTGCAGAGTTGGGCACGACTGAAGCGACTTAGCAGCAGCAGCAACCACTAACATGTTGGGAGTGCTAACAGTGATAATAGCTACCATTTATGGGCTGGGTCAATCTATAAACTTTATTGTTTTTGTTTTTTAGTTGCTCAGTCCTGTCTGACTCTTTTGCAACCTCATGGACTGTAGCCTGCCAAGCTCCTCTGTCACTGAGATTTTCCAGGCAAGAATACTGGAATGGGTTGCCATTTCCTACTTCAGCGGATTTTCCTTACCCAGGGATCAAATCCAAATCTCCTGCTAGGTGAGTGGATCTTTACCACTGAGCCACCAGGGAAGCCCCCACATTTAAAATTCAACAATCCTACAAGGTGTGTACTATTGTCTCTATTTTATACATAAGAGAATGGATGATTTTGAGATCACACAGCTTAGAAGTGGCAAAGCTGTGACCTGAACACAAGTCAGCATATCTTCAAAATGCCAGAGTTTCCAGCTCCCAGTGCTGTCGGTAACAGTGGAGAGGGGAGGCGAATGATGCTTGGAAGTATGGAGGAACCTCTTTCTGGTCCACTAACTGGAATTTATAGTTCTAAAGCTTCCGTCTCAGCATCAAATATTTTATTGAATTGGATTTAGACCTCTTCACTGTCGACTGAGCCCGATGAGGTAAGACTTGGTAAATGCTACGTGTTGGCTTCTGTCCCAGTGCAGGGAATGCACTTTACAGTGGTAATTTCCTGCTAATTGGTTGTAACTAATGCACTACCATTCTGGAATTTGTCACTTACAGAAATGTACCTTAGCAAATGGACCATGGTCTCCACCTAAAAGCACATTTACTCATGCTAGAAACAGCGTGGTGAGAGGCAGGTGGGATGAAGGATGTGACTGAGTGGGCAGTAGGTGACCTGTGGACCCCCGCCTTCCACGAAGTCTTTTTTGGATGAGGAAGAATGGCTGGAAGGACAGGCATCAGGAATCAGAGGACAACAGAAGAGGCAAGGTTGGGGCCAAAGTCAGTGTGTGTCTCCTGGGCTAGTCTTCTGTCTCCAGAGATTGTAAGTAAAACAGAGAAGCCTGGTTACACCTGCCATTTCAAACTGTGCTCTGCGGAGGTTGCCTGGGGTCTCAGAGCTAGAATGGATGAATTCTCTGCTCTGCTCAACCCTGCACCTCTCTACTTCACCCTTTTTACTCCTTAGGTTTCCAAGGCGAGCAACATTCAAACCATGGGGAGCGAGGCTGCCCTGGGAAGGCTCTGGCGCTGACAATCTGAGATCTCATTTTTTCCCTCCCGCCTCCAGCAGCCCCGCTCTGCTCCCGCATTCGTGCTCTGATGCAGGCTGGCATGGCAGGCACAGAGCCCGCTAAGCTGCCTGTGCAGTTTCCTAGGAACCCCCGCACCAGGCAGGGCCAAAGAGGGCAGGGAGCTGGCAACAAAGAGAAGCCGGTGGAAGTAACCAGGGTCAGTCTCAACCCCCGGGGGAGCAGGGGGACAAATGCCTGCCCCTGCCAGCCCGTCCCCTGTGAGAGGAGCTGGTGCAGCAGAGGGTGGCTGGTGGCATCTGTGTCCCCATGAGGCACTCCTGGTGCTGGCATGGGCCGAGGGCATGGGGAGTGCCCGCCTGCCCACCCCAGCTGGCCGGCTTCAAGCCATGCCAACGGCAGTCGGGAGCATCTGTCCTGGGCTGGGGGACATCTGATGCCTGGTAGGGCGGGCCAGGAGCCTCGAGGGAAAGGAATGCAAGACAGTCCAAAAACGGAGGTGAAATGAAACTTTCAGAGAGACTGGCACCTTGAGCCTTCGCTTTCTTAAAATGTCAATGAATTCATCTCTCTGCTCTGCGTCTCAGTCTCCCCCCACCCCGCTTTCTCTTCCTCTCTCATCTCTGTTCTACTGAGATGTGATTTTCATTACCCCAGGGATCTTAAGATTTCCACACCAATCATAGTAAAATTGCATAAGAAGTCTTGATATTACCACTGTGGATTTCACTGCCTTGGGGCCAGGCTGAAATCCACAAGGTTGAAAGAGCTGGTCTTTATAGGAGAGACAGACCAGGGAGAGGAAGAGAGACAGAGAAAGGGAGGCAGGGAGAGGAAGACAGAGAGGGAGAGAGAGGACTTATGAACTCAGAAAAATCCATGGGAATCTCATTTCTGTCTTTTATGAGCTAGTGGGAAATCAGCAAATGACTTTGCCTGTCTCAGTGTCACGTTCCACATCTGTTAAACAGGGATTTAGATTAATTTTAGATTCCTAAAGCTAATAGTAGTGTCTACTTTGCAGATTTATTTTGAGAATTGTTAGAAAAGAACCTGCTTAGTCTAACCTTTCCAAAATGTGCTTCTAGATGGTGGCTGTATTGGTGCACAGGTTAACACAGACTCTGACGTTGTCTTCACCTGTGTGGCTCTGTGGTCGTGACTTTATTGTGTTCTGTTCCTTCTAGGCAGACTGAACTCACCACATACATGTGGTGTCATGTCAGCTTGTCATTTTCCTGGGCTGGTTAGAAAAGGTCAAAGAAAATAAATACAGAGAAAAAGTTAACAGAGGTAATTGTCTGAAAAGGCAGTCATCTACCTTCAAATTCTTATCCTTTGTCACTATCTTTTCCCATCCAAATTCCAGCCTTCCCACAAAACCTTTCCAAATAGAGCAGAAGTCAGACTTTGACATCCCCAGAATGTAAGTTCCACAACCATCATTCACCATTGGACACCAGTTCTGGTCCGGACTGGCGTTTCTTGTCCTGCAAAGCCAGTCTGTTGGACTTCCTGGTTCTGAAATCCATTCATCCCAGGTAAGTTCTGCGACTCTCTCCTTCCATTCTGAGACCATGGTTTCTATACTAAAATTTAGAGACCTGGTCTGATAACTGAAGGAGAAATGAAGAGACCTTTGGAGTCGAAATGGTTTGTGGCGGCCCATTCTCAGGTTCTTTCTGATGATATTTGGATGTGTAGATCTAATACTTTTTCAAAAATGAATATTTTCTTTTTTTTTTTTATTTAGTTGGAAGCCCTTTGGTTCTGAGCACTGGAGGAAATGAAGAGGAAATGTGAAGTTGTTACCTGAATGGACTGCTTGAAACTCTCATTAATTGAGAACACAAGGGACCAGACAAGACAGATTTTGAATTAATTAATTTGCAGTGTCTAAAAGCATTGCTGAGAAATACAGGACATCTTTTTGGCTAAGAAATCCCCATTCATTATGTCACCTGATGCAGTATTAAGTCAAATGGTAAATGGCAGTGATATTTCCTATATTTGGGGGTAAATGATAGATGATTTGGGCAATACATTATTTGATTCTTGGCCATCTGGACAGAATCTATCAGATTCTTGCCTATGGTACCCTGACAGCTCGCAAGTTCCGCTCTTTAATAACTTTTTTCCTTTCCATGTCAATCCTGAGTGATCTAGTGGCTAACCAGACATCCCATGTTTTGTCTTAAATTCCTAAAGGTTCAATGGGCTTTCCCAAAGGCTCAGCGATAACGAATTCGCCTGCCAGTGCAGGAGATGCAGGTTTGATCTCTGGATCAGGAAGATCCCCTGGAAGAGAAAATGGCAACCCACTCCAGTATTCTCGCCTGGGAAATCCCATGGACAGAGGAGCCTGGTGGGCTACAGTCCCTGGGGTCACAGAAGAGCTGGACACAGCCGAGTGATTGAGAGAGAGAGCCAGTATTCCATACTATCTTTCCACTTGACGATCTTTCTTTTTGCTTCAAACATGCCTTGTGTTCATCAGTGAGGAGCGTGGCTTCTTCACCGTGCATGGTGGCCCTTCTGCGTTGCCTTCCGTTTTCAGCTCCCAGGCTCCCAGGCGCTGGCTGCCTCTGACCTGGGCTGCAGCTGCCCCAGTAGCATGGTTCAGGGTGCGTTCTGGTCTCCCTGCTCCTGGCACATGTGCTGATATCCACAAGGAGTTTTTATGTCTGTGCTTTTTAGCCTTTCCTCTTTGGGTTAGAGTCATCTTAACACAGGGCCTCGAGCAGGTTAGGCTGTAATGAAATACTCAATATATATTGGGGGTGGGGGGAGGGCAGTGTGATGGGATGCTGGGGGTGAGCTGGCCCCGTGTGCCCCCAGCTTCCATAAAACACTGCTCCTCCCTCTTGGTTGGGGTCTCCTCTCTCCCCTGCTCCAGCCCCTCACAGCTGAGTCTCCACATGGTCCAGAGCTGGGCTGAGGCCTGGGTCAGCCTGTTCCCCAGTGCTCCCTCCGGGATGGGGCTTGGCTTGTTGGAAGGACGTGTCTCTGTCCCCTCGCGGGAACGGTGAGTCCTCCACGTCAGCCCCTGCCTCCCATTTCCACAACCCCTGCTCCTGGATCCTGGAGCAATAGGGTGCCGTGAAGATGGGCTCAAACACAGTCTGTGTGGAATGAAGAGTAAAATCTTGCAGAGCCCGTGACTGCTGGGTGGACAGGATGCTCCGTCTATGACACTGAGCCTCCCTGTGCTCTGTGTCACCAACCGTTCCCCTCTGCCTCCTTCTCATCTGTGTCATCTTCCTCTCCAGCAGCCTGTGACTGTAGCTGCCTATCCCCACTGGCCACTGGACCGCTCAGCCAACCGCTCGGGCTGCTGGAGGGCCATGTGCCTGGTCCCCCTCGCCTGCTCGCCTCACACGGGCAATACCTGCCGCCGTGGAGCAGTCTGGAGGAGTCTTGTTGCTGCCTTAAGTATCAAGTCCCCGTGGAGGGGAGTCCAGAGCCTGGGCTCATGTGCAGTGGTCCCACAGCCCACCAGATGGAGGGTGTGCCAGCGAGGTCCTGGAACCAGCCCAAAGCTAAAGAATGACCCCTGACCCTGCTGAGCGCTAACCTTGGTTAACTGGTACTGCGCTGGCTTTTGTCTGTGTCCGGACTTGCGGAGTGTTGAGCACAGATCTCTATCTTTCCTTGGCTCTTCCCCTGACCACAACGGGGAGCAGACTTGTGACCATCTCTCTCTGCTACGACTTCACGCCCAGCCCTCAGCTCAGCTGAGGCTCCTCTCTGTCCTCCGCATCACTGCCCAGGGTCTCCCCTCTGCCTCAGTGCCCGCAGACAAGTCCCCAGGGCACTGTGTTGTCTACACTACAGCATCTGGGAGGCTCTAAAGATCCCAGCGGTCCAGAGTCCTCTGGGTTCCTTGAAGATGAACAAACTATCAGGAAACCTGGGCAGATGAATTTACCCATGGGACAAAGGGACAGGCTGTTTGTAATTAGGGGTCTCCTGCAAACTCCTGAAATCTGGGTTGATGCAGCTGAGAACTCTGCCCTCAGGAGGGAAGTGGGTTAAAATACACACTCAGTAAACAGGCTAAGTTTGGGCACCGGAAGCTTTCAGACAATGCCAATGACACGGATAAGATGCAAGCATCTCACTCCGTCCCAGATGCCACGTGCACATGGAGGGGCTCGTGCATGTTACCTGATCTTCATAAAGCCGCCCAAGGGCGATGAAGCTGATAAGCAGTGCTCTGACCTGGTTGAGAGGGTTATGGAGCCAGCCCTTGTCACACCACTACCGAGCTGGGAGACGTCCAGTCATCCTGGCTCCATTCCTGGTGCAGGTCATCCCTTCTAAGGACCACGTGGTCTGTACCCAACAGGAACCAGATCCAGATATACCAGCCCTCTTCATAGCAGGGTTGCTGACTGATCTCACATTTTTAAGTTGGGATCTCATCTTGAGTTTCCAGATTTTCCCAGCTTTGAATGTATGTTTATCCTTTCCATCAGATCTCTCCCTGGAGGACACGTTTGTCTTTTTTGATCCGGTGCTGTCTGATCCACCTCCACGAGTGGCTGGGCTCCCCCTAGCGACATCTGGCTTCTACTCATACAGGGCAGTTTGTTAAATGTGCCTGGAGGTTCTCCTCTTGAAATTTCAAGCGGTAAGTAAGACAATCATCTTTACCTATGGAGTACCTGCCTCCATACACCCATTGTGGTAATTAGTATGGTAAAATCAATACGGTGGAAACCAAAGGATGGCCTGATAAGATAGAAGGACGCCATGGCTGGGCTTTGAATCAACCTTGGCATGTGCTGGGTTGGGGGCACTGAGATGGTATGGTAGAGGTATTTTGAGAGCAGTTTGTAATGTGCTGATAGATTATTATTTTAACAAAAATACAGGGAATGCTCATGTTCTCTGTGGCTCTAAAGGGAAGAACTAAACCTTATTTTTGCACAGTGGAGAGTACAATCTTCAGCTCATTATAAGTTTCATTCAACACTGGGGAACTCATTTTGAAGTGAGTTACCCATCACTGGACTATCACGTCCTGAGTACATTGTGGGTGGTTGTCTTGGGATAAGATGACCTCAGATGTTACTTTGAACTCTGAGATCCCATGATTATTTTCTAGAAGCATTCAGTGGAAGAGAAGCAGTCAAAGGGCAAGGTGTCAGGAGATTTATTTCATTTTTTATTAATTTTTATCAAGGAAAACAGAGCCACTCTGAGTTAGGGAGAAACACAATTTAAAATATTATGTATACAACTAATAATTCATTCTGTGTGTTGTTCAGTCGCTAAGTGGTATCTGACTCTTTGTGACCCCATAGACTGCAACACTCCAGGCTTGCCTGTCTTTCACTATCTCCTAGAGTTTGCTCAAATTCATGTCCATTGAGTTGGTGGTATAATAATTCATATCCTGAATAAAAATTTTAAAATATTCTATAACCTCATCATCTTCATATAATAACTATTTTCATTGCTTTATAGTCACAGAAATCATATAATTTTCAGGGTTCATGATGTTTGTGCCGTTGTTATTATGGAACATAGAAGATTAGGTAAAAATCAAGTTTTTATGGGGAGAGGGGAGAAGAGGGTGAGAAAAAAAAAATCAAGTTTTTTTGACCTTCCCTTCAGATGATTAGGAATAGAATCCTTCCTTAGTTTCATTTTATGTGAGAATTAATAATATTTAAAATCATGTTTGTGTGTGTGTGTGTGTGTGTGTGTGTGTGCGCTCAGTCATTAAATTGTGTCCGACTCTCTGAGACTTCATGGACTCTAGGCCTCCAGGCTCCTCTGTCCATGGGATTTCCCAGGCAAGAATACTGGAGCGGGTTGCCATTTCCTTCTCCAGGGGATCGTCCCAACCCAGTGATCGAACCCATGTCTCCAGCATCTCCTGCATTGGGAGGTAGATTCTTTACCCGTGAGTCACCTGGGAAGCCCACTTAAAATCATAACGTGTTAATAAACGTTTATCAATAATGGAATTCTGTTCACACAGTTAAGAATAAATGCTGTTCCTCTTTAGATGTTTCTGCTTCCTGCTCACAGTCTTTTTTGGTCCTGTGTCATCTACTGCATATTTTTATGGATGAGCAGTCCACGGCTGGGCCTCGGAGTGACTGAAAACCACGTGAGATTATATAGAAGATTTGGCAAGAGTGTCCATGCTATTGTTTTCCCTGGAGGAGAGTTCGGAGCGTTTTCATTAGTGTTCCCCTTATGTGCCACTGCACCCAGACTGAAGTCCAAGCTTCTCAGAGCCTCTCAGGACGGACACACCACACAGCCGCCACTCCTGGGCTTTCACTGCCCCCACTTTCCTCTGTGATGGAGGAGGAAGCAGATTGGCGCCATCTGTCGGCACCTGTGGAGACTCACGTCAGTCTGGCCAGCTGCCACGGCTGCTCCTTCGAGGCTGGTATCACGACTCCCAGCACCTGACGAGGAGAAAACTAAGACCTGGAAACGTGACTGGTCCAGAGACACAGGTCAGGAGGTGGGAGAGACATTTAAATGCTCTGCTTCATTCATCACACAGCAAAGCCCTTCCACAGGCTGTGAAACTCCGCTGGTTGGCTCACGAGCAAGCGAATGCTAATAATAGATAATATTTATTGAGTTTTCACCCTGTACACTCTCTGTGTATACTTCAGTCCCTCGATCATCTCACGAGGGAGGGTTTCTAAACCGCTAATGCGATGCCTATTTACCGATAATGGAACGATGCCCGTCCCTGAGTTAAGTAACTTGCTTAAGACAGCAACTCAGCAGTGGGGGAGTCAGCATTTGACACAGGGAATGGGTTCATCTTTTTAACTGTGATGCTATGGAATCCTTGATTTTTCTTTGATTTTTTTTTTCTTTTTAAATTAATTTCTTTGGAGTATAGGACTTCCCTGGTGGCTCAGATGGTTAAGCATCTGTCTGCAATGCAGGAGACCCAGGTTTGATCCCTGGGTTGGGAAGATCCCTGGAGAAGGAAATGGCAACCCACTCCAGTATTCTCGCCTGGAAAATCCCATGGAGGGAGGAGCCTGGTGGGCTACAGTCCATGGGGTCGCAAACAGTCAGACACGACTGAGCGACTTCACTTTCCTAGAGTTGCCTTGAAACGCTGTGCCGGTTTCCACTGTACATGCACACGTGGCCCCGCCTTCCCGGATTTCTTCCCCGTTCAGGTCACCACAGAGCATTGAGTACAGTCCCTGTTCTCTACAGTAGGTTCCTGTTAGTTTTCTGTTTTATACATAGTATCAATAGTCTCCAATCTTCTTGGTCTCCTAACACATTTGCCACATGAAAAGTAAATTGGGAGCCCATTCATTACAAATATGAGCTCTAAAGAGCCGTGCCAAAGCCTTTCTAGCAGTAATCTCTGTAGGACTTGACACAAGAGGAGACTCTGTTTATAAACCTTGCTCATAGCTGCTTACAGCTCATACCTAAGGTATCCCAGGTTGACAATTCCCAGATGGACTTGACTACTTTTTTCCCACCATTCCTCAAGGTAGACAGTGACAGCAATAATTAGAAAGATCCTCATCTCATGTAATTTAGGAGCAGAGACGGTCTGAAGGGCTCACGGATTTAACTACAGGATGCAAAGTGGGTGATGCACAGCACTTGACTGACAACTGATGGGAACCTCAATTGGGTATCCTGTTTTTGTCTCTTGAAATCATGCTGACGAACCTGAGGGGTGATTTTGAGAGCATGATCATAAAACAGACACTTTTCTTTAACTGCCAGGGTAAATTACCAGGTCATTTTCATGGAAGCTTGTGTCAATGTAACAGGATCTCTTTTCCCATCTTTCTTTCTTTCTTTTTTTCCCTTCTATCCTTTCAAGGTGGTCGGTCTGCTAGTAGGATGGCGAGAGGAACAGATGACTGCTCTTTGATCAGGTGTTTCCTGAGGATGCAGTTTCTCGTTTGCAGCCCGCAGCCTTCTGAGAAGGCTGGTGATGAGTCTGTGCTTCCCAAACATGCAGACCTGTCCTGTGTGGAGAGTGATTTTCAAGCCAAAAGGGGAAACATGTCCTGGGCTTGCTGAGATGTCCCCAGTCGAGTTTTTAGTTTGCTAGTTGGTCATCCAGAAGATTTGATCCATGATGGAAACTTAAGGTAACTTTATTCTCTTTTATTTTGGCCTTTCAGATCATTGAAACACAAAAGCATAAGACTTCATTCCTCCCTGAAAACCACAGCAACCCCTCGTTCCATGCACACCACTCCCTTGACCCCACACAGCACCACTGGACCCCCCACACAGGCTCTACCAGGGGCACCAACCAGTTCCTCTTGGCCATGCTAGGTTTGGTCTTGACCTTAGTTGGGAGGTTGCCTCAGCAGCTACACGACTTTGTTCTTCAGGTGGAGCCTTTGATTTGCCAGGAGGACACAGGTCTATGGATAATCCAAGAGTTAATGACTTCATGGGCAAAGGCAGTCATTGATGATCCTGTCACCAAGGTCACCAAGTAGAGTGATGGTGCAGAAGAGGAGTTGTGACAGTCACTGGGAGAGTTGTTCTCATCTCACTCTGCATTTTCTTTGCAGAACCTCAAGGAGGGCTGACTGCCTCGCTTTTCTTCCTCCAACTGCCTTTCTTCTGATCAGCTCACACCTGAGCACGAGGCTGGCACAGGGGTCCATATAGACTGCCACCTGTAGGTCAAGTCCTCTTCTATCTGGCCACATCTCCTGGCTTCTGCCAAGCTGCTCTGATGACGTCATCATACACCCCACCCTGTTGACCACCCCGGCCCTGCACTCTCTCTGCCCTCAGGTGACAGCATCACATGGATGCATCTAAAGTCCTCCCTGATGCTTTGCTCTCCTGTAGAATGAACCTCATTACCCTCCTCATTCTTCAAGATGAGAGTGGACTCTTCCATCCTCCAGAAGCTCACCTTGCCCTCTTAATCCACAGTGGTAGAAACAGCAAGAGCCATCATCACCATTTTCCGTGAACCTCATTACTGTCTTCATTCTTCAAGATGAGACCGGGATCTTGCATCCTCCAGAAGCGCTCCTGGATCTCTTAACCCACAATGGTAATAACAGCAACAGCCATCACCATTTTCCGTCCTCAGAGTAATGCTGTGACACAGGCATTGTTATTACTTCTACTCTATGGATAAGAAGATTGAACTCAAAATGGCTAGGAGTTGCCTACATTTACAATCTGGTAATAATAAAAAATAGCAAGCGTTCATCAAATGTCTACTATCCATCCTGTGTGTATGCTAAGTTGCTTTAGCTGCAGCTGACTCTTTGTGACCCCATGAACTGTAGCCCGACAGGCTCCTCTGTCCATGGGATTCTCCAGGCAAGAATGCTAGAGTGGGTTGCCATGCCCTTCTCCAGTGGATCTTCCTGACCCAGGGATCAAACCCGAGTCTCTTATGTCTCCTGTATTGGCAGGCAAGCAGGTTCTCTACCATTAGTGCCATCAAGGAAGCCCACTATATATGCTACACTGAGCTAATACTTACGCATTTTATCTTAGTTAATTCTTGAGGAAATCTGTGCAGTAGGAACAATCTTAGCCCCATTTTGCAGATGAGAAAAGTGAGGCCAAAAGAGAAGAGCAGATGACCCTGCAATGGAGTCAGGATTTGAACCTTCGTGACAACCGACCAGCTGCTCACCTCGATCATTCATCTTCCTAGACATTCTACTGAAACAGTTCATTAATAACTGGTAGTTGTCATTATTTTTAAAAAGGGGTTCTGGGTATTGGGAGAAACTCCACCCCTCCCCTAATCTGGCCCCAAGGCTTGTATCTTTCTTGTAAGGAAATCTGTGTAAACATGGATTAGAAGAGGCAGAGTCATGTTTAGAGCACTTCTCAGATATAGGACAGTTGTGACGCACATTTTGTACAAGTGAGTCCAGATCCAGAGTTGACTGGAAAAATAGCAAAAGTGGTAATAAATACAATGATCTGTTTCGATTTATGTTTAATTGCTCCAGTTGACATGTGAATGTGTCGCTAAAACTATAGCTGCTATGGCCTGGTGTTTTGCGTCTTTCTTCCCTGGTTCAGCCTTTTCTGCCCCTAAGTAATTCTTACATACTTCAGTGCTTTAGAAATAGCTTTATCCGAGCTAATGACATGAAAATAAGGAGTAATGTATACTCAATTGTACATAATAGGGTTGTAATTCCACGGAGAGATGCCTGAGTGCTCTGCTAATGTCATGAGAAATGCAACATGGAATTCCAGGCTCCAGTTAACATGCAGGATGGTTTGATGGGTTTGTCTGCGTTGACTTCCCTGCAGGATGCTCTCAACGGGATCCCTCTAAAGATTGAAGCCAGTGGAGAAGCAGAGGGGGCGGTGGGGTCCGCCAGCTTCTCAGATGGTGTTAGAATGCTCTGCTCCCTGACAGCACCACCTACTGCTAGACTCCCATCCTGCCTGTGAAGACCACCACTCCAAGGGCCTTCCTGGGATGAAGCGTGTTCAGTGGAGGTCGACGTTCTCCACTCATCATACCATGGTGTTATTTTCCAACTGGGTCTTTGCTAGTGATGAGATTTATATTAATGGTAAGAAACCATGAGCCAGGCATTCACACTTCAGCAGAACACCGGATCTAATCTAATTCATTAAGAGCCACCCCGCCTTTTTTATTTTGCCACAATGTTGTTCAGTTGCTAAGTCGTGTCCAACTCTTCACAACTCTATGGACTGCAGCATGCTGGGACCATGTTGCTTTATAACAGGTCCAAGATTGTTGTCAGGAGGAGGCAAGGTACAAGCTAGAGGTCCTGTGAAGGCTGGCAGTAAGTCAGGAGTGGGGCTGAAGGAACACAGAGCGGGGATGGGGGAGGAGGGGGTTGGAGAAAGGAGGCACTGAGACACCTTTTTACCAGATGGCGCTGGTGGTGAAGAACCCACCTGCCATTGCACAAGACATAAGAGATGCGGGTTCAAGCCCTGGGTTGGGAAGATCACCTGGAGAAGGGCATGGCAACCCACTCCAATATTCTTGCCACTCCAGTATTCTCGCTTGGAGAATCCCATGGATAGAGGAGCCTGGCGGGCTATAGTCCATGGGGTTGCAAAGAGTAGGACATGACTGAAGTGACTTAGCAAGCAGCACAAGATGACTTACCTTCCAGGGAGAGTGGTTCAAGGCCAAGAGTGAAGATAGTGAATGAGCCTCTGGTGAACACTTGGTATGAAGGTGCTGCATGAGGGCCTGGCAATAGGAAAAAGCTATGATGGAGAACAGTAATAATTTTCAAACCTATTTCTGCGTGCAAGATTTCATACAACTCTCGAAACCCAGTGCATTCAGGGAATAGTATCTTATGTCCCATAATCTAGAACAACATTTCTTAATAGGGGCTCAAAAATCCCTTGGAACTCCAAGTGGACTTTGGGGTAGCATAATGTATGTGTTAAGAGTCTGACCTGTGAGGTGACACAGCTGTGTCCTTCCTGGCTCTGTCTTTTCATGGCCACGTGATCCTGGACAAGTCACTTAACCTCCTGACTCAGGATCCTCATCTTCAAATCAGAGTCTAAACAATCCTTTCCTCATTGTGTTATTGAGATCATAGTGAATAAGTTGATAAGATGGCACCCAGTAATCACTACATATGTTGGTTATCATTGGATCCATTTTTCTGGAGACAGTCTGTTGCTTTCATCAGATTCTTTTTCTTTTTTAAAAATACTTTTTACTTATTTATTTGGCATGCTAGGTTTTATTTGAGGACGCAGGATCTTGCATCTTCACTGTGGCAAGTGAGATCTTTAGTTGCAGCATGTGGGAGAGTCCTTTGGACTGCAAGGAGATCCAAACAGTCAATCCTAAAGGAAATCAACCCTGAATATCCACTGGAAGGACTGATGTTGAAACTGAAGCTCCAATACTTTGGCCACCTGATGAGAAGAGGCAACTCACTGGAAAAGACCCTCATGCTGGGAAGGACTGAAGGCAGGAGAAGGGGACGACAGAGGATGAGATGGTTGGATGGATATGAGTTTGAGCAAACTCCATGAAATGGTAAAGGACAGGGAAGCCTGGCATGCTTCAGTCCATGGGGTCACAAAGAGTTGGACATGATTGAGCAACTGAACAACAAATGTGGGATCTGGTTTCTCAACCAGGCCACCTGAATTGGGAGCATGGAGTCTCAGCCCGTTGACACCAGGGAAGTCCCCATCAGATTCTTGAGGCAGTATAAATGCCTATCCCCTCAAAAAATCCAGATGGTACTTGATCTGGAGAAAGAGATGGACATATACGTGGTTAGCTAAGCTGCCCCTACCACCTTAGAAGGCAGCAGGAGATATGGGGGTGCCAGGGAAGTGGGGGCAGGGTGGGAAGGGAGAGCTGCACGCAGTCTGGCCCCGGAGAGGGAAGACAGGCCGATGGTCCTGCTCATGACAAAGATGGGGTCCAGCATGTTTGAGGGCTCCCCCTGCCGGGCACGGGTCTCCTTCACCCTGAACACTGGAAGGGGATTCCACACGTCCCCTTAATCTTACTGCTGCACAGAAGAAGCCAATTCTGACTCCATGTTGGAACCGTTTCTTTGACTTCCTCTTGTTATTATAATCATGCAGAATGGCCTGCCTCAGAGAACCCTGCTTGACTGTTAAACTAAAGTACCTTGTTCAGAACCCTGTCCACCTGGGGATGGCAGGAAGAAAGGAACACATCCCTTGCCTGAGGCTTGCCATTCTAGGAGATGTTTGCAAGATGAATGGCCTTTGGCTTCCTGACCTCCCCCTGTCTGGGATCTCTAAAAGAATCTGGCATCCAAACTCCGACAGGATGGTTATTTTGAAGTATTAGCCTGCCGTCTTCTTGGTCAGCCAGCTCCCCAAATAAAGTCTCTTTGTTGCCTCAACCCCTTGTCTTTAGGATTCATTGATGGGTCGTGTGGAGAACAGGGCAAGCTTGGATTGTGCAACTCTATGGAGGAGGAGCTGACCTTGGAGAGCTAGGGGAGCAGATGGGAAGTGCCCATGCCCTGAGGTAGTCAAAGCCCACACCCTCTTTTCTTTCTGGGAACAGCTGCATTAGAGGTAGAGGCAGCGTTTGAATCTGGCCTTGCAGCCCCCTTAGCGTCTGGCCGAGCAGGGAGGTGGGTGCAGAGAGGGGTCTGGGCCCTGCTGGGGGCGGTCGCGGCAAAGCTCAGAGGCAGGCGGGGGCCCGCAGACACCTGGGGGTCAGTTGGGGGGGCCGGGGTCCCGAGAGGTGGTGGTGGGTGGAGTTGACCTCTCCTTCCTCCTGTTTTCCGCTTTGCTTCACCCTCAGCATCTCCTGAAAACACAGCCCTCCCTGAGGGAAGGTCTTAGGGGATGTGGAGCGGGTGTGTGGGTGTGTGAGGGTGTGTAGGGGGTGGCACCGTCCAGGAGGTGCTGGCTGGGGGGACCCCAGGCAGAGCCAGTGGAAGAGCAGACGCCTTTGCCCTGCACCCCAAGACCTGGGTCCCCACCTTTTCCTCTCCACCTTGCCCCACCTCCAGGATCACCCTTTCTGAGGCTCTGGGCTCAGCCAGCTCGAGCCGTTGTAACCACCAGGCGTCTGTCCGGGTCTCTGCATTTGCCAAAGTTCAAGGACCACGACTTCTGAACTGCCTTCTGCATTTTTTGCCTCAGTGCCTCACAGGGTGGTTTCACAGGCTTTTCTGCTATAGGAGGTTTCTTCAGAAGAAACATTCTCAACCTCACTGGCTTCATTCTCTTCTCAAAAGGTGACCATTCTTGTTGTGGTTTAGGCCATTTCCGTGAGTCCTTGTCAGCATCTTAGAGTTTGGTTCCGTGGGGAGGTGATTCCTTGCCCTTCTTTCGGCTTCCTCTGGTCTACTGGCACCGCAGCCTGGAAGGTAGGACCCCATAGCATCCGTGCAGGTCAGCGTGTCAGAATTCTCCCTGGGCAGCGGGATGTGGAGGTGGATGGAGGTGGACACAGAACTGGGGTGGGGGCTTTGTGAAGAGGGTGGGGAGAGCCTTGTGGGGAAGGGCTCTGTTTGCATCTCCATCTGTGTGAATTTGCAGGCATGATTGGGTTTCACCTTCCTCCTGTGTCAAACTGCATGCATGCTAAGTCGCTTCAGGCATGTCCAACTCTTTGCAACCCTATGGACTGTAGCCCTCCAGGCTCCCCTGTCTAAGGGATTCTCCAGGCAAGAATATTGGAGTGGGTTGCCATGCCCTTTTCCAGGGGATCTTCCTGACCCAGGGATTGAACTCACGTCTCTTATGTCTCCTGCACTGGCAGGCGGGTTCTGTACCACTGAGACACCTGGGAAGCCCCCTGTAACTTCTCTTGGGGTTTGATGTTTAGCATCTCAGTCGAGATGGTGGTTACAGTCAAGGGCAGTAGAATTGCATAAAATTAAAATAAGACAGTTCTGCTGCTCTCATCTGTAGTCACGATCTCAACTGAGATGTTAAACATCAAACCCCAAGTGAAGGGCTGAAGACACATCCACTCATTCAGGCACCACCTCCATCCATGAACCTCCCAACCTCCTATTTCTCACATGAGTTCAGCAGACTTTCTCACTCTCTTTTCTCCTTGCAGTTTGTATTAGCTTGCTTCTGCATATCTGAGGAATCATGGTAGTGTGGGTCACCATTTCATCCACGTGTAAAGACAGAAAAATCAGTTCTTACGGTAGGGTGGGCTACTGTTTGATCCAAACATAAAGACAGAAAATCAGTTCGTACTTCCAAATATAAAGACAGAAAATCAGTTCTTACTGATTTCTTCCATTTGTTAAATATCGTACCATTTGGAAATAACTTTTCTGTTGGTTATTATTAGCTCACTGTTCATCCAACAGATATTTCATGTCTGGCTCTCCTGTTCTGATTTGATCTGGCAACATCTTCTAAAGTGTCACCCCGAGGATTTTTCCTCTGCAGGAGGGGAGGCCAGAACCCAGGGTCTTACTCAAGGTCACAGCTGGGGTCTCTGGCTCTCTGTGCAGTGCTCCCTGGTGCCCAGGAGGCAGAATGAAGCTGGTTAGAGGGCAGAGATGGCCTTGGTCAGGAAACGAGGGGAAGTGAAGTGCTTTAAGTTCCTCCTAAGGAGACTTCTCACTAGGATGACTTACAGTGTGATTTTCATTCTAAAAAGCTGCCTGCTACTCAGTGATGTTTGTGAAATGCTTAACCTTATGGGCATTCCTTTGGATGTGCAGAAAAAAGTACCATAAATCCTTTTGTCTTATTTTTTAAATGGAAAGACATGAATTATATTCTCATGAGGTATGCAAAATTAAATGCACAGGAAGATGCAATTTTATTAAAAATTCTGACCAAAGAGTGCAGCAGAATCTCTGCCCTCTTACTGATCCTCTCTGCCCACAGTTTCCTGGAGAAGGAAGACCTGGCTGGGCCGTTGGCCAAGGAGACTAATTTCAGGTGGCTTCTGAGCGGGGCGTGCAGGGGCCTGTGGCCAGTGGGGAGTGTGCCGGCCTTGTAGACGTCCAGTGATGCACAGCACGTTCCTGCCGTCAGATCAGTGCGTCCACGTGTTTATCCACCAAGGAACAAGCAAAGAGAAGAAAGCATAGCTGATGGTGTGGGACCTGCTGTAACCGTGCAAGAGGCAGGAGCAAGGAAGAAGCAGAGAGACCAGCCTTGGGCGCCTGCCCTGGGGAGTGACCATCCCTGCACACGGTCTGTCCAGGGCTCGTGGTGGAAGGTGCTGGCATCACGGGCGCTCGGGATCTGGGCAGTCTGACCTCTGAGATGGGGCTCAGACCACCCCCCACCTGCTCCCCTGCCCCATCCTGTGGGGCCCTGAGCTCAGGGCGGCCGCTCCCGCCTACGTGCCAGGTCAGGTCAGCCCGCTGCCGGCAACCCCCAGAGCTGCCTTCAGGCCCTCCGGCCAGTCCCCGTTGTGGGTCGCGAGGACGCTGAGGCTGCTGTCACCCGGCTAGGAGGCGGCGGAGGGGCACCCAGAATGGGTTGAGAGGATTCCAGATGCTGCTCTTGTCTCTGCCCTGGTGCAAAAAACGAGGGCCTGGTTTGGGCAAGTGGCTCCCTGGTTCTGATTTTTCTTCTTGTTTCTGACTTTTCTTCTTGTCTCTGTATTTCCCTTCTGTCACAGCCTGTGATCCTTAGTTCTGAAAAGCGCCCCTAATCCATGAGCTGCAGCGGAGCAGCCAACGCCGCCGGGGCCCTGCGATGTCTCTGATGGAGAAGGGAGAACAGAGGCACACGCGTGCTGCACACAGGACGTGCACCACACACACAGGCACGTATCACACACAGCACACAGCATGCGTACACCACACACACACATGGGCCATGTACCACACACGCCACACACCATGCGTACACCACACACACACACGGGCCAGGTACCACACACACCACACAACATGCGTACACCACACACACACACGGGCCACGTACCACACACGCCACACACCATGCGTACACCACACACACACACGGGCCACGTACCACACACACCACACAGCATGCGTACACCACACACACACACGGGCCAGGTACCACACACACCACACAGCATGCGTACACCACACACACACACGGGCCACGTACCACACACGCCACACACCATGCGTACACCACACACACACACGGGCCAGGTACCACACACACCACACAGCATGCGTACACCACACACACACACGGGCCACGTACCACACATGCCACACAGCATGCGTACACCACACACACACACGGGCCATGTACCACACACGCCACCCACCATGCGTACACCACACACACACACGGGCCACGTACCACACACACCACACACCATGCGTACACCACACACACACATGGGCCACGTACCACACACGCCACACACCATGCATACCCCACACACACACACGGGCCACATACCACACACGCCACACAGCATGCGTACACCACACACACACACGGGCCAGGTACCACACACACCACACACAAACGGGCCACGTACCACACACGCCACACACCATGCGTACACCACACACACACACGGGCCACATACCACACACGCCACACACCATGCATACACCACACACACACACGGGCCATGTACCACACACGCCACACAGCATGCATACACCACACACACACATGGGCCAGGTACCACACATGCCACACACCATGCGTACACCACACACACACCTGGGCCACATACCACACACGCCACACACCATGCGTACACCACACACACCACACACACACACCACACACATCATACACGCCACACACCATGCGTATACCATACACACACACCACACACATCATACATGCCACATACCATGCATACACCACAAACACACACCACACACACACCACACACATCATGCATGCCACACACCATGCATACCCCATACACACACACACCATACACACCACACATCATGCATACACCACACACACACACACCACATGCCATACACACACCACACATGCCACACACCATGCATACACTATACACACACCACACACACACCATACATGTCACACACCATGCGTACACCACACACACACCACACACACACCATACATGCCACACACCATGCATACACCACATACACACCACACACTACACACACACCACACACACACCTTGCATGCACCACACATACACCACACACATCATGCATATACACATAATACACCCACACCATAGATACATATACCATACACACACACCACACACACCACACACACATCATTCATACATACACCACACACTATACACTCACACCATGCATACACCATACACACACAGCACACCATGAATACACAAAACACACACCCACACCACACACACCATACGTGCACCATGAATACACTCTCAATACGCCCACATCATTTATACATACACCACACACACACCACACACGTGCCATACACACACAACATGCACACAGATAACACATACTGATACCCACAACCACACACCACACACCAACAGCACACACATGTACTCACAGCCACACACCACACACACACCATACACTCACACCACATACCATGCATACACACACCACACACCCACACCATGCATATACACCACACACACACCCACAACCACACACCACACATTCATAGCACACACACACTCATACCCACACACCACACAGCATACATACACACACAACACACACGACACACACACGACACACACACACTGCATACCATGCATCCACATATGACACACACCACACACACACCATACACACACCAAGCATATGGACAACATACACCCACACCATGCATACACCATACACACACACCACACACCATGCATACACACAGCACACACACCCACAACTGCACACCACACACCATCAATACACACACCACATATACATGCTGTACACACACACTGACACCCATACCACACACCATACGAAGACACATGCCATGCACACTCAAACATGAAAGGAAGAGAAGGAAGTGATACGGGTACATCCTTTACATATCTTATCCCAATTAATCCTCACAATAATGTTGAGAGGCTTTGAGTTCATTTTATGCAAGAGGAAACCAAAACTGAGAAAGTGGAAGTGACTTCCTCAAATGCACAAGCCAGTGCCTGCCTCCAAGTGGGAAGATAACTCCAAGCTGGCTGGCAGCCAGAGACAAACATCTGCTTCAGCCAAGTGCCAGGCGCCGGAGGGTCCTCGTCAGGGCCAGGTCTTGGAAGCAGCTGTTTCCAGGTGTCGCTGCCTCTCTTGAGCATCCTCGGGAGCTGCTTCTGATGGAAGCTATTCTGATAGTGGCCACCAGGCAGCCACAGCGGGAAGAGTGGCTGCCAGGAGCTGTTGCCTGTGAAACACAAGGCCTCCACCAGGATCTTCCCCTTCTGTGAGGGCATGAGTTCCTCACGGTCACCACTGGCCACAGTGAGGAGGAGAGCAGGGTGGGTAGACCAGATTGCTCACATGTTTTGATCTCATCACCTTCCTTGATTTTGCTGGTGAGTCTTTCTCTCCCTGGAGGAGGTGACAGCTCACTGGTCGCTCAATGTACTTTTCTCTGAGGAGCCAGGACTCTGGATTCCCAATAGGACATCTGGTGAATCGGGGTTAGGACCAGAACACTTGGAGGGGAACAGTGCCAGCCAAACATGATGGAAAATGTTGAGGGTATTGGTGTCCACCAGCTGCAAAAGATGCATGACCTTCAGTAGATCTTTGATAACTCTGGGCTCCTCTCCCTCTGTCTAAATGGGAATATGATTATCGGCTCACAGGACTATTCTGAGCACTAATTGAAATGATGTGCAAAAAGTGCCTGAGAATATCAATAGAGTTTCTGTTCGCTTGGTCTGGCACCTTCTTCTTACCAATCCTGCCTTCCACTTGGATGACACTAAGCTCTCCCAGCTCCTTACATCCAGGTTAGGTGCCTGGATGTGTTAGGGATGTTTTTGGCTGCAAGGGATGGAAGAGACAAGAAAGAAGGAAGCTAACTTACACAATCAGTTCTGCTGTAAGAGGATGCATCAGTTCAGTCCAGCTGCTCAGTCGTGTCTGACTATTGGCGACCCCATGGACTGCAGCATGCCAGGCTTCCTTGTCCATCACCACCTCCTGGAGTTTATCCAAACTCATGTCCATTGAGTCAGTGATGCCATCCAACCATCTCATCCTCTGTCATCCCCTTCTCCTCCTGCCTTCAATCTTTCCCAGAATCAGGGTCTTTTCAAATGAGTCAGCTCTTTGCATCAGGTGGCCAAAGTATTGGAGTTTCAGCTTCAGCATCAGTCCTTCCAATGAACACTCAGGACTGATCTCCTTTAGGATGGGCTGGTTGGATTTCCTTGCTGTCCAAGGGACTCTCAAGAGTCTTCTCCAACCCCACAGTTCAAAAGCATTGATTTTTTGGCACTCAGCTTTGTTTAGAGTCCAAATCTCACATCCGTACATGATTACTGGAAAAACCATAGCCTTGACTAGATGGACCTTTGTTGGTAAAGTAATGTTTCTGCTTTTTAATGTGCTGTACAGGTTAATCATAACTTTTCTTCCAAGGAGTAAACATCTTTTAAGTTCATGGCTGCAGTCACCATCTGCAGTGATTTTGGAGCCCCCCAAAATAAAGTCTGCCACTGTTTCCACTGTTTCCCCATCTATTTGCCATGAAGTGATGGGACTGGATGCCATGATCTTAGTTTTCTGAATGTTGAGCATAGCTCCCTAAAAAATCACTGAACTGTGCAAAATTGGGCAATCAATCAGTTACAGGGAAAATGGACCTAGGGGCAAAACACTCAAACAAAATCTTCATCTGTGAAATATAAAAGGATAAGAATCTCACAAAAACAGTCATACAATTTTACACGTGTTACATGATGAAGACAGACACCAGTACTACAGGAAATACAGCACTTAGCCTCAAGAAAGCCTGAAGCTTGCTTGAGGATGTAGGTGCTGAGGGGTCCTCTTGTGAGCTCTGGTGACTTGAAGGAAAGAGCGAGAGGTGGAAGGGGAAGGAAAGCTCTAACAAACAGTAGGTGTGTTTCGTGACATGTGGGTGGTACGTGGGAGGTGATGGGGGGGTGTGTGTGTGTTTGTGCATGTTCACGTGGTTTCCAAGCTTACAGCAGCTGGATGTAGCTTACTGCCCTCACCTAGAGTTTCTTGCATATAAAATCATGCATCTGCAAACACAACATCTGCTGGATTATTGTTTCCTAATATATCAACCTCATTGAAACAAATGTGCGTGTCAGAACAAGTGTTGGAGGGGAAGTGACTGTGCCCACATCCACAACTGCACAAGGACCCGAGAGCTCTGGCTCTGTGGGCATCAGGCAGTCTTCTCAATGGAGGAGGGGCTGGTCTCCAGGGCAGAGGGTCAAAGACAACACCGCACTGATCCCCACTTTTTAGGGGGTGACTACAGTTTATTTGAGAGTGACTGAAAGTCGCTCAGTCATGTCTGACTCTTTGCGACCCCATGGACTATACAGTCCATGGAATTCTCCAGGCACAGAATACTGGAGTGGGTAGTCTTCCCCTTTTCCAGGGGATCTTCCCAACCCAGGGATCGAACTCAGGTCTCCCTTATTGCAGTCAGATTCTTTACCAGCTGAGCCACAAGGGAAGCCCAAGAATACTGGAGTGGGTAGCCTATCCTTTCTCCAGCAGATCTTCCCCACTCAGGAATCCGACCAGGGTCTCTTGCATGGCAGGTGGATTCTTTACCAACTGAGGTATCAGAGAATTATCTCTGACCAAAGGCATGTATTACAGATTATTTTGTCTAGTGTTAACTTTGCAAGACCTTCAAACTGGATAACTGCCTTAAAAGTATCTCTATAGAACCCGTGGATTGAGATTAATATTGATGTTGGAAGTACAGGTGAACAGAAAGGCAGTAGCAGCTGCTATATGTCCCATTCAGGATTCAAGTTCTTTCTCTGCCATAATCAGATTAAAAGGGTGATAATCTAATAAAATCTGACAAGAACAAACACAAATTTCAACATTCTAAAAATTATTTGAAATAGAGATTGAAGTCCACTGTCATTGATGAACCTCACCTTTGGTAAGCAGGGAGTTGGTGTATTAACTAAGGAAAGTGCAAATCCATCAGAATTAGACTCTGCAAACTAAGAATCCAAACATGAAGACAAGCATGTGCAACTTTTTTGGCACTGCTACAGGTTTTACATTCTTTAATCCTGTACTTTGCAAAATTCCACTAAACTCAATGATAATTATTCAGAAGTCCCTTTTGAATTCTTTCCCTTAGTGGAAAAGGATGAAAAGCTGTATCAATTGAAAAGCTGCATCAATTAAGAAAATATTGAGACTTCCCTGGCAGTACAGTAGTTAAGACTTCACCTCCCAATGCAGGGAGTGTAGATGTGATTCCTAATCAAGGAGCTAAGATCCAGCATGCCTCATGGCCAGACAACCAGAACAGAAACAATAGCAGCAACATTGGAACAGACTCAATAGACTTTAAAAATGGTTCATGTTAAAAAAAACAAAAAAAACTAAAAAAAAGAAAATATTGCTTCTTCCTTCTTTGGTGAAAGTGACTGGAATGTCAGAGAACACAATGTGTCACATGAGATTGTAGTCTTGTCTTCAAGCACTTCTGGGAAGACACATAACAACATTATGCAAGATTGGCAGAAACCAATTTGTAATTAAATTAGTATGGGAGGTGTCCTCTACAACTGGGTAAAATACAGATGTTTATCATATATCCAACTTTCTGGTACTTCTTAAATTCAGTTTCAATAATGAAATACAGTAAGAACAATTCTGTGATCTGAACAGCACAGGATTCCATTAATAAAATGATAGTTCATGGGAAAAAATGATGTAAGGGTAACCAGGGATGCTCTGCTGGCTGGCACCAACCCCTCTCATCCTTACTCCTAGTAAGGGGTCCTTTAAAATGTTGCAACACTTTTTAAAGATATGGAAACTTGTGTTGCTGTGTGCTCAGTTGCTCAGTCATGTCTGACTCTCTGCGACCCTATAGTCTGCCAGGCTCCTCTGTCCATGGGATTCTCCAGGCCAGAACACTGGAGCGGGTAGCCATTTCCTTCTCCAGGGAAGCTTCCAGACCCAGGAATTGAACCCGGGTCTCCTGCATTGCAGGCAGATTCTTTTTTTTTTTTTTTGCAGCCTGTTGCACTTTAATGTATAATATTCGAGGTACAAGCAAGCTGCATTTAACATTGTTATATAAATAAAACAGATCAGTCATCAAGGGCTCCAGAGTGAACAGCATCTTCATAACCTCCATGCTTATCATCTTTGCTTTCTGGGTGTAATTTAATAAGATCATCAGTTTGAAGAATGGTAATTGTAGCTTCAGTTGCAAATTTCAAGCTTTTAACTTCAACTATGGTTGGTTCAAACACCCCCGCTTGTTTGTTGTCACGGGGTTTACCATTGACCAAGTCAAGACCAATCCATTTTAGATTTTTTCGTTCTGGGTTAACCTGAGCCTCATTATGAAAAGCTCTTAATTTTGGCAGGCAGATTCTTTACATCTGAACCACCAGGGAGTCCTGAAGATATGGGAGGTAAATATAAAAATCTTTAGTCCACACATGTTTAATGTTTCTTACATTGCAGAGTTCTTAAGAGGTGTCAAACATGAAACAGAGTTATGAAAATTATTTGTTCAAAAGTTATGCTTTGAAGGAGTATGTGATAAGAATTAGTTGTCATCATTGCTACCAACCAGATACTTTTAATGAATAAATTGAAAATAAATAATTAAATGAGTTATCTTAAATATTTACTTCAACCCATAGGTAATTTTTAAACAGTGATGAGAAAATAACTACTTTATGAGGGAAATTTACGCTACAGAGAGAGAGGGACTTGGAACTAGATATTTGGAAGTGATGCTACCTTCATGTGACTTTTTGTTATCAAAATATCGTATGCTAACAATGAAAAAACCTCCTAAATATATACATTACAAAAACTTAACAAAAATACATTAAAATATTTTCTAAGATGAGGTATATTGCTTTCAACCCCTTGGATAAAAATGTAAAAATAACAAAATGTAAGCTTGAATGAATAACTGACTGACATTCAGGAAAGTGGAAATTTAGTATCTGGATTCTAAGGACAGCTACAAATCTCCATATAATTGGTGAATGGAATTGAAATGTGGTACCCATCTTTAGAAAGCACAGCTCATGTTTCATTTCTATTTGGATTTATGTACTTCTGTGAAATACATTTTTCAACTATGACAATAATTTAATATAAAAGCTAAATTGAATGTAGAGCTTTAGTGTATTATAAAGTATCAAATCAACATAAAAAATCCTGTTTAATCATATTTTTTTCTCTAAAATATTATTAATAAAGCAATTCTCATGGTGGTACAAAATTTTCCATTTATTTTTAAATGAAAATTTAAAATTAACCCAAAATATTATTCATTTTCTCTTATCTCACCCTGTACTACACACATCTTCTTAGAAGTATGTGAATATAATGAATGAGTACATAAATATACACAATGCTTTTTAGTTTCTCAAATTGATTTACTAAATATTGGGTTGACCAAAAAGATTATTTGGATTTTTCATTACAGATTGTGGAAAAACCTGAACGAACTTTTTTGCCAACCCCACAGATGCATGATCAGAGAAAACAAAATTGCACAATGCTGCTCTAGATAAGAGGGGCTACAGGTGGTGCTAGTGGTGAAGAACCTGCTTGTCAATGCAGGAGACATAAGAGATGCTGGTTCGATCTTTGGGTTGGGAAGATTCCCTGGAGGAGGGCATGGCAACCCATTCCAGTATTCTTGCCTGGGAGAATCCCATGGACAGAGGAGCTTTGTAGGCTACAGTCCATGTCGTCACAAAGAATGAGAGCTCGCACATAGCAGGAGACTGAGGGGAAAATGAGCTAGTGAAGAGGGAAGAACACTGAAGGACACAAGACATACTCACCACTAAGGAATCTGATTTTCTGAACATACACACCCCTATGAAATAATCAGGAAGTGTTAGCTGTCTGCCAGATGCTTTCAAGAAACCTTTGAGGTGTGTACTTAGAGAAGAAGATTAAATTTGCACTGCCTGGAATTCTGACCTCCAGCATTTGTTAAAACTTTACCTAACAATGTTACCTTTCTATTCTCAACGCATTTTAAAATTAAAATGGTTTCATGTGCCTGGAAAATACTAAGATGATGTTGTTCAATCCTCAGAGACCCTGATAATCCAAGAAATTAGACTATGGAAGGCTGTTCATTCAATTGCCTTGGTACTGAAGTGCCTGACAGGCTGTAGAAATGCAGTGTGATGTAATTCTCTGGGAGAAGTCATTTTATGTACATCTTATAAAATTTCCCATGTTTGATGGTTTCAGCCCATTAAAACTGCAACTTTACATGATTTATTCTAGCAATTCCTGGCAATCATTAAGTCCTGAAACAACTCAGCCTGGGTAAATAATTATCAGTAAGTAATTAGTTGAAAGGGCTTTTCTGGTGGCTCAGTTGGTAAATAATCTGCCTGCAATGCAGGACACCCAGGTTGGACCCCTGGGTTGGGAAGATCCCCTGGAGATGGAAATGACAACCTACTCCTGTATTCTTGCCTGGGAAATCCCATGGACAAAGGAGCCTGGCGGGTTACAGTCCGTGGAGTCTCAGAACAGTTGGACACAACTTAGCGACTAAACCACTATCACCAATTAGTTGAAAACTTCCAAAAAATAATACTATAATTTTTTTTCCAGTGCAACCTTTTCTTCTGTAGATGGAAAAACATGCTCAGAAGTTGTGATTGCTCACTGATACAAAGAGATAAAACCAGCCATGGAGTTAGATTCTGGATCTAAAGATTTTGTCAGTGTGCTTTCTTCCTCAAAATTCAGGCACTTCTAACTTGAGAACCAATCTGTCCACCAATAAGGATTTTTAAGCATCCATGGTGTGGTTGAGGAGCTAAGAGATGGAAAACAAAGAGACTGTTAGAGGAGACATGACCCAAGGACATAGATGGTCAGAAATGAACTGAATCATAAACACTTGTGGGATGAGCTGGAAAGGACTTCCTGGCAGGAGGGCAGAATGGAGGGGAGACTTCAGGTGAAGAGGAGAAAGGATGAGATGGGAGGAGAGGCAGAGCAGGAGGAAGGATGTCAGGAACATGGCAGGGATTCCAAAGGAAGCTTGCAGACTTCCCTGGTGGCCAGTGGTTAGGAATCTGCCTTGCAATGCAAGGGATGCAGGTTCGATCCTTGGTCGGCGAACCAGGATCCCACATGCCGCAGGGCAACTAAGCCTGCAGGTAACAATTAAAGGATCTGCTCACCTAAAGGAAAGATGCGCATGACACGATGAAGACCCAACACAGCCAAGTAAATAAATATGAAAAAAAATAATGGCAATGATTAAAACCCCCCAACACAAAAGGAAGCTTCATCATAATGATAACTCCCATTTGTACTGAAGGTATCATTTAGATTTCTTGAACCATTTCATCTCACAGATGAAAAAACCAAGACACCAATGGGAAAGGAACAAACTGAAAGTCATCAACATGTACCATCCACATCAGGGCAGGAACTGCATCTCCATCTGCCCAACTCCCAGTTCGCTGACATTTCTGTCTGCATTTCATGCTTTGGGGTGAAGGATGTTTCCCCACCTCCATCCGGTGAAGCTTCCATTGTTTAGATCTTTGAATCGGATCATGCTGAAAGTGAAAGTGGTTCAGTCATGTCCAACTCTTTGTGACCCCATGGGCTATACAGTCCATGGAATTCTCCAGGCCAGAATACTGGAGTGGGTAGCCCTTCCCTTCTCCAGTGGATCTTCCCAACCCAGGGATCAAATCCAGGTTTCCCACATTGCTGGTGGATTCTTTGCCAGCTGAGTCACCAGGGAAGCCCTAGATTGGATCATGCTAGATATCCACAAATTAATTAAGCAACTAAGTAAATGTATTTAATCTTCTGGTGGGATATGTAATCACCAGGATAGCTACTCAAAGGGAAAAAATGCAAAACAAAGCAAAACAACTGCAATCCCACTGCTGGATATATACACCAAGGAAACCAGAATTGAAAGAGATACATGTATCCCAGTGTTCATTGCAGCACTGTTTACAATAGCTAGGACATGGAAGCAACCTAGATGTCCATCAGCAGACGTATGGATAAGAAAGCGGTGGTATATATGCACAATGGAATATTACTCAGCTATTAAAAAAGAATGCATTTGAATCAGTTCTAATGAGGTGGATGAAACTGGAGCCTATTACACAGAGCGAAGTAAGTCAGAAATACACCAATACAGTATATTAACACAAATATATGGAATTTAGAAAGATTGTAACAATGACCCTATGTGAGACAGCAAAGGAGACACAGATGTCAAGTACAGACTTTTGGACTCTGTGGGAGAAGGTGAGGGTGGGATGATTTGAGAGAATAGTATTGAAACACGTATATTACCATATGTGAAATAGATCACCAGTCCCAAGTTCAATGCATGAAATGGCACTCAAAGCCAGTACACTTGGACAACTCAGAGGGATGGGATGGGGAGGGAATTGTGTGTGTGTGGGGGGCAGTTCAGGATGGGGGACACATGGATACCCAGGGCTGATTCATGTCAATGTATGGCAAAACCCATCACAATATTGTAAAGTAATTAGCCTCCAATTAAATTAATTAAAAAAAACCCCTCAGTTCTGTGCGCACTGCCTTTTATGAGCATTCTCAGATTTTCCCATCAAGTTAGCTTTGGACCTCTCCCAGGCCTTCTTTCATGTGGGTAACTATTTAAAGATGCGATGCTTGGGGGCGCAGTTCCCACAACCCCTTCTCTCTCAGTCGGCTCCCAGTTGGCGGGACCGGAGCGAAGGGCGGGAGTGGCGAGGGGTGGGCGCTGGGGGGCACTGTCGCTCCACGGAGGGGCCGCCGGGCCCCCGGAGGCCTGGCCCAGCGCCGCCCCTCACAAAAGGTGGCCTTTCCAAGGCGTGCGCGGGCTTTGCATCAGTCTCCTCTTCCCAGCGTCCCCGTCCCGCCGCCCTCGGTGCTGGAGGTCGATTTCCGACCGTGGCCGCGGTGGCTCACACGGGTCCAGCTGCGGGTCCAAACCGCCTGCCCAGCTCCGCAGCCCGCGAGAACCGACTTCACATGTCACCGGGGCGGCGGCCCTGACGACATCACTTAGGAGATTGAAAATAAATTGAAGCACATGCCACTTCAAAGGGAGCCCAGAAAGGACATCGGCGTGATTTGATGCGTTAATGAGAAAGAGCTGCTGGCTTCCTGACTTGAAGGGTCTAGACAGAGAGAGGATTTAGAAGCTTGGAACTGCTGGTTACTTCCAAAAACAATGGTTAGATGCCTTTTATGACTAAAATAAGGAAGCACCTCCCTCCCCCCTCCTGCCTACGCTTCAGTTCTTCCTGGTGTGATCTGGGCGATAGGAACACGGTGCTCAGGGAGTCTCCAGTCCACCCCATCTCCGGAGGGCGCCCCAAGAAGTGCAAGGAGGGTGGCAGCAAGGACCCCAATTCCCCAGGCCCAGATCGGTGGGGTCCACAGGACCCCCTGTGCCCCGAGGCCACCTACCCACTGAGGAACAGTGGCCTTGACCTGTCAACTCACCTTAGAATCATCCATCGCCCATTGATCTTTTGTTTCAAAGACCCCTTTCCAGCAGCCTGGGCCGCTCCAGAGAGACTGAAATCCCAGGCTCCCCCAGCCACTTCCTGGCTGCGGGTGGAGGGGGTTTAGAGGGGTACGGAGCACAGTCGTTTTTCATACCTTGTCAGGAGGTCTGAACGCAGAGGGAGTCGCGGGTAGGGGGTGCAGCCGCAGAGGAGCAGAGCGTCGGCAGATGTCCTCATGAAAAATTCACAAGGAATCAGCAGAGGTTCCTGTCCCTCCCCTCCGGGCAAAGCCCTCCCTCGGCTTGTCGCCCAGGCCCCCGCAAGAATACCGGGGAGTGCCCCACTCCGTCCCAAAGGAAATCTGGCCCTGGAGGGGCTAATGCATGGTACTTGATGCACTTGGCCATCCTCCTGAGAACCGGCTGCAAATGCAGTTCAGGCAAAATTGATGAAGTATAGGTTAATCTGAGACTGACAGCTTAGAGAGGTCACAGATGAGAGGGGCTGCCAGGGGCTCATGGAGAACGGCTGGAAAAGAGCTCAAGAGGCAGCCCGAGCCCACGGGCACAGCCGCCTGTCTTTGCCACGTGGGCACTGCCCAATCTCGCCAGATCTCCCATCCTCCCCCACCGGTAAGCAGTTTGAATGTGGACACCCCCCCCCCCAAAAAAAAAATCAGGCCCACACCTCTGAGGCTCCTTTCTTCTTAGGAAGGAAGGAGACGAGAGCTGCTGGTCCCAATTGGAACAGGCAGTTAGAGCGCCTAATGCAAATTTCCTCTTTTAATTGGAGCTCTGAGTCATGTCTTGCCTGGCCCTGCGTTTCCTGCTACAGGAAGGTTTGTCTAGGTAGATGGCAGATCTGCAGATGGTGGGCCAGGCTCTGTTTAGGAGGAGTTTTCTGGGAGTGGTGTCAGCTCCCTGGGAGGAGATATGAACGGATACAAATCCACATTCACCCTTAGCTGTTTTGCATGTGAAAATCTAGGACCCCAGGACTCCGTAATCCATCACTAAGAGGTGTTGCCACATGGTCTTGTCATCTGCGTGTCTTCTAAATTCCAGGGTGGCCTTGAAGACTAGATTCACCAACACTCGGGTTTTATGGGTGTGAAGCAGCAGGGGTTATGGGGTCCAGCTGCCTTGGGTTGGGACCCTGGCTTCCGGATGCTTGGGCTTCCCTGGTGGCGCTAGTGGTAAAGAACCTGCCTGGCAAATGCAGGAGATGCAAGAGCTGAGGTTTCGATCCCAGTGTCGGAAAGATCCCGCGGAGTAGGAAATGGCAACCCACTCTAGTCTTCTTGTCTGGAAAATCCTATGGGCAGAGGAGCCTGGTGGGCTACAGTTCATGGGGTCACAAAGAGTCAGACATGACTGAGCACACGTAAGCATGCAATCCTGATGCTTAGAGAATGAGTTCATGGTTGTCTCCACTTGCTATGGGAAAAGACGACTGGAGGTGATCTTTCAGTTTCTGTGATTAAATGGCTGAGGAGATCTCCGAGTTGGAATTCAAACCCAGTTTTCCACCCTTCTCCATATAATCCCTTTCTTCTTATAACAAGAGTGAAAGTAGGAATAGTAAGAATAATACTGGAGTAGCCAAAGTCTCAGCCTTTATAACAAGCAAACTGTGCTCAGCATCACACATGTAAGAACTCATTTATCCCTCCCCACGAACTTGGGAGGAAGATCTTATTATGATTACATTAGTATTCTTAAGAAAAAATTGTCTTTATTTATTTTAAGCTGTGATGGGTCTTCTTTGCTGTGCAGACTTTTCTCTAATTGCAGTGAGCAGGGGCTACTCTCTAACTGTGGTGTGCCGGCTTCTCGTATTGATGACTTCTCTTGGTGTGGAGCACAGGCCCTAGAGCGCAGGCTCGGGAGTTGGGAACCCCCCCTGGGGCCCTAGAGCACAGGCTCGGGAGTTGAGATTCTGGGGCTCTAGAGCGCAGGCTCAGGAGTGGTAGTGATCGGGTTTCATTGCTCCACAGCATGTTGGATCTTCCCAGATGAATGATTCTGCAGATTCTTTACCACTGAGCCTCCAGGGAAGCCCTCACATTAAGATTCTTATTACCACATCATCTCTTTTAAAAGAAAGGAAAATTGAGGTTGGGCAGGTAGGGACCACAATCTACTCCCTGTTTCCATTTTTCTGGGAACTTTTTCTTTCCCTGGGGTGGGGTTGGAGGTGTCCAGCACTAAAGCTGGTGATTTACACATCAGAGGATATGTGAACACGAGTGATTATAGCCAGACTACAAATAACCATTATTATCAGTCAGTAAGAAAAAGTCTATTAATAATGCAGGTGTTTCCCCGACCAGGGAAAACACCCTTGTATTGCAAGGGAGATTCTTAACCCTTGGACCACCAATTTGAATAGATGTTTGAAAACTGACTCTGATGAAACAGGCTTTGTATGTTTTCAACAGGAAGTCTGAAGCCACTGGGTTCTGTTAGATCCTGGCTTTGGGGGAGGTGATGGAGAAATAGGAAAGGCAGGCACCCTTGATGGGCAGAGGCCACGAACCTGCAGGCATTTAACAGAGAACTTAGGGGCTGCTCTGCCTGCCCAAGGCTTAGCCCTGGGAAGAAAAATGGTCCATGCCTTCTTGGGACAGACCTTTATGAAGTGACAGGAGTTGTGATGGGCACAGCCTTACTGCCATCATGGAACAGAATTTGTCATCATAACAGGGCTAATGTATAAGCCATGAAACACAGATCCTCACATGTCAGTCATCTGAGCAGCACATAAACAGTGATGTTTGAGTGTCTGGGAAGGAACAGGCTGCAGGGGAACCTGGTCTGCCGGTATGCACGTTGGCTTGATGGATTCTGCTCCCTGACACACAGCTGGACCCTTGAGTGCAGAAATCAGAGGCTCTGGACCCCAAAGGTGTCTTTAAGGGAGTGATTTCTTTTTTTAAGGAAAGACACATAACTTCAAAATATACTTTGCATGTGAATAAACTTGTGAAGTACATTATTAGCCTATATTGCTAAGTTGGATTTGGGCATGCCTGTTTCAGGGAGTAAATTTTTAACGTGTGTTCAGGGTTGATAAGACTTTTGCCTTCTCTGTACATCAATTACAGTATAGTCCGGTATTGACATATGGATCAGGGATGAAGTCAACCCAGTTCTGTCGCTGGCTCATTTACATGTCAATGCCAGGCCAGGGCTCTTTGATCACTTTGCTCTTGTCTGAGCTCCCAAAACAAATAAAAACAGAGAGACATATTAGTGGATCTAGAATATCTTTTGTTCACTTGTATGTGTGTATGTATCTGTGTGTCACATAATAATATGACATTCTGGAATTCTTATTTTATCATGCACTTTATGTAGTAGTAACTGTGATAATGGTTTCCCATTTGGATAGCAATATGAACTAATCAGCAAAATTGTCCCTGAGGCCTCTGGTAGAATGTCTTAAATTGTATTTATCAGTTCTGAAGGAAAATATCAAAACTACTTCAGCAGCCTTGATGCTTTTTAAGTCAAATCTTATCTTCCACTGCCTCCATCTAACAAAATGAACTCAAGAACAGCCTGTATCATCGGACGCTGTCTTTGCATATTAATGCCCCGGGAGAAGAGAACCTAGTTTTCAGCTGGAATAGTTGTCACTATTAAAATTTACTTGGTAGCAAGTAAGAAAACTGAACTGTCCTTTAATAGACATGCATTTGTTGACAAGATAATGTGTCTACTGGCAGTCTACTGTGGACAGCTTGTGCTTTCCTCTGCTCACCATCCCTCCCATCTTTTCCCGGAAAGAGGGCCTCCTTCCTATGAGAAGTATATGAAAAGCTATGGCAAACCTGGACAGCTTATTAAAAAGCAGAGACATCATTTTGCCAACAAAGGCCTGTATAGTCAAAGCTATGGTTTTTCCTGTTATCTGAGAGTTGAACCATAAAGAAGGCTGAGCACCGAAGAATTGATGCTTTCGAATTGTGGTGCTGGAGAAGATTCTAGAGCATCTCTCATACTGCCAAGAGATCAAACCAGTCAATCCTAAAGGAAATCAACCCTGAATATTCACTGGAAGGACTGATGCTGAAGCTGAAGCTCCAATACTTTGGCCTCCTCATGCAAAGAGCCTACTCATTGGAAAAGACCCTGATGCTAGGAAAGGCATCAGGCAAAAGGAGTAGGGCATGACAGAGGACGAGTTGGTTGGATGGCATCACCAACTCAACGGACGTGAGTTTGAGCAAACTCCGGGCGATGGTGAAGGACAGGGAAGCCTGGCGTACTGCGGTCCATGGGGTTGCAGAGAGTTGGACGTGTCTGAGTGACTGAACAACAACAATGATCTCTTCCTTTCTGTGGGAGTCCAAGATGGGTCACTCCTTGTTCTCCTTTCTGTGATCAACACAGAGATGGCATAGGTCCCAGGGAGGCAATCCCATGATTCCTATGTGGGCTCCATAAGATAGATTCTGTCCCTGTTCTGGACTCCCAAGGCTGAAATTTTGGAAACCTGCATCTTATTGGGGTGGTACATCACTGAACCCTGCCGCAGGGAAGAGACAGGATGACAATGTACATTACCAGGGAGTTATATCAACCGATGAAGGACTAATGCTGAGAGACACAAGGGGAGAATTCTGACTGCATCTGAGCTTGAGTTGTTGGGATTCTGGACTCAGCACCAAACTTCTCACTGAAAGTGAGTGAGCAAATTCCAGTTGTTGCTTAAGTGACTTTGAAGTGTGCCAGGCACTTGTTATTGAAATAGTGTGGAACAATCATCTACTTTACAGTGGCACTTATCTTTGTGAATATAGTATTTATGATCCTAATTATTGCGAGATCCTATTTAGTTCTAAAACATTATGGAAATTTCTGGAAACCTTTAAAAGTGATCCACAGCAATGTTCTCCCACACTTTTGCTCCTGAAGGAGGCCCCACAGCTGAATGTGAGTCCTAGATCTTTTAAAACTTTACTTCTTTACTTTGATGACATTATTTCCTTTCTCCCTGGGCCCTAACTTTTATTTTTACAGCATTAAGATTTTCCAGACAGTCCTTTCCTTTCCATGGAAGGTCTTCTCCACCTCCTTTGCTATTTTGTCTTCCTTCTCTCATTCTTAAAGGATGAAATCACTTATTATAAAAAAAAAAAACAATTAACAAAGCTGTCAAAAGGAAACCCTCTTACACTGTTGGTGGGAATATAAATTGGTGCAGCTACCATGGAAAACAGTATGCATTTCCTAAAAAAACTAGATAGAGCTACTGTATCATCTAGCAAGTACTTTTATGGGTATTTATATGAAGAACACAAAAACACTAATTTAAATAAGCAATAGTTGAAAAAATAAAATATATGCATTCCTATGTTCATTGCAGCATTAGTCACAATAGCCAAGATATGGAAACAACCAATGTGTTCTTAGGTGGATGAATGGATACAGAAGATGTGATACACACACACACACACACACACACACACACACACACACAATGAAATAATACTCAGCCATAGAAAGAATGACATCTTGACATTTGTAACAATGCAGATAGACCCTGAGAGTATTATGCTAAGTGAAATAAGTCAGATACAGACAAATACCATATGATTTCACTTACTATGTGGAATCTAAAAAGCAAAACAAACAACAAACAAAATAAAATAAATCCAAACTCATATATACAGAGAACAAATTGGCAGTTGCCAGAGGGGAGGGACAGTTGGTGCGAATGAAGGGGCTCAAGAGGTAGAAACTTCCAGTCATAAAATACAGAAGTCATGGAGATGTAACATATAGCAGGGTGACTCTAGTCAGTAATATTGCCTTGCATCCTTTGAAACTTTGTATGGCCAAAAAGATAACTTGGACTTTGTGGTGGTGATCATTTTTCAGTGTAAACAAATATCAAGTCTTTATGTTGAACACCTGAACCTAATATTATATGTCAGTTATATCTCAGTAATAAAAAAGAGAAACTTCTCCAAGTAGAAAATAAAAGGATGGAGTCACTCAGATTGGCCCTGCAGCTTCATCCCCATGCTTTCTGTTTGGTGATGCACATGCAAGGCTGAACCTTTAAGTGGGCTGAAGTGATGACTCTCACCCTCCCATCTCCAGACCTCACTTTGAACTCCAGGCACCCGTCTCCAGCTGCCTTCTTGACGCTTCTTCCTCCCCTTGGGCCTCTGAGGTCAGTTTCCCAGGCCCCAGACTTGACAGTTACCTTCCTTGGGATTTCTCTTTTGTCGTTTTCTTCTCCAGCTCAGAACCAAGGTCTGCTGGTTCTCCCACTGAAATGAATCTCAGATCATAAACACACCTTCGCCTCTGCTGCAGGCGTCCCAGCCAAAGGCTGTCATTTCCTGCCTGGTGACTGCAATCACATGTAACTGGAGCTGCTAGTTTAGCTGCTCAGTTGTGTCCAACTCACTGCGACCCCGTGGACTGTAGCCCACCAGGCTCCTCTGTCCATGGGGTTTCCCAGGCAAGAATGCTGGAGAGTTTTGCCATTTCCTTCTCCAGGGGATCTTCCCAACCCAGGGGTGGAATCTGGCTCTCCTGAACTGGCAGGCAGACTCGTTACTGCTGAGCCACGTGGGAAGGCCATAGTTGTCCCCATTTTTACTTTGTTTCTACTCTTTCTCACTCCCAGCCTTCTGGATCTCACTGTCCTGGAGAGATGGGATGAAATAATGAAATAATCTCTTTTCAGTGTAAAGAATCATCTGACACCACTTCCGCCCAAGCCCTCTGGTTGCTACCACTGCAATCTGACTGAAAGCTGGATGCTTGGCCATCGTCCAGGGACACTCTGCCTTCTGCCTTCTTGTCCACCCTCTGCCTCCTTCCTGGTCTCCTGCACGCCTCCAGGACCCCTTTATAGGCCAAAGTGTGAAAGTGTTACTGGCTTAGTCATGTCCCACTCTTTGTGATCGCATGGACTCTAGCCCACCGAGCTCCACTGTCCATGGAATTCTCCAGGCAAGAATACTGAAGTGGGTTGCATCTCCTCCTCCAGGAGATCTTCCTGACCCTGGGATCGAATCCACATCTCCTGTACTGCAGAAAGATTCTTTAGTGTCTGAGTCACCAGGGGAGCCCTTATTGGCCAAGCTTGTTAGCATCTCAGGCCTTTAGAGGAGATGTTCTCCTGGCCCAACAAACTCCACACCAACTTTTTTTTTTCAGTTCTCAGGTAAAGAATTCACTGCCAAGAGGATTCTCTTGTTCTCTATGCCCCACCCCCATTTCTAATTCAGTCTAATGCTGTCTTCTCCACCCCCACTTTTTATGCTTTCATTTGTCAATGTAAGAAATAACCTTCTTGATTTATTTCTGTATGAGTTCATTTTCTGTTCTCTCACAGAAATATAAGGTCTGTCAACACAGAATCCGTGTCTGTCTTGTTCACTGTTGTATCTTGGAACCCCGCCTGACACAAGGTTGGCTTCCACACACACAGGTGAATGAGCGAATGGATGGATGAGTGGAAGGAATGAAGTTGTGGAGTTGGGTGATCACTGAAAACTGACACATCACACGCACGTGTATGTACACACACACACTCACACAGAGCTGTCATTTCTTCATCAGAATTAAAAGTTATGTCTTTAGTACCATTTTCCTGTCCCACTGCTGGTGTGATACATCTAGCTAGGGGCTTCTCAGCACCACAAAACCTGTTGACAGGTTGGAGGGGCCTTAAGGAAGGACACAGGATGAAGGGACCAAGGAGATTGATTTATGAGCCAAATTACACATACTAAACGCATCCAGCTTGCCTAGAGCACAGTGAAGCGTGGGTAGGAGATACTGTGTGAGATTTGAAAAATGAACAGTTAGAGCTAGCTCTGTGCTTGGATTTGTCATAAGATGAGAGGTTGAACAGAACCTTGATTGTGGGCTGGGGGATTGTCCTCCAGGCCTGGCATGGTAGTCCCTGTATCACTGGACAGGAGACGCTCCCAGAGAAAACATGAGAATTAGGGTTGTCATCAGTTTGTACGTTCCATTACTTAACCATTGTCCGGCTCAAACTCAAATTTATATGAAGCTCAAAGTCAGCATAAATGATCCCAAGTTCAGATTAAATAAAATTTTTCAGGGGATGAAGTGTGAATATGTAGTTTCTCCATTTTCATATATATATATATACATATATATATAATTTTATATCTATACACATATGTGATATTATATATTGTTTGTATATGTGTATACAAAGTATATGGGCTTCCCCGGTGGCTCAGCAGTAAAGAATTTGCCTGCAATGCAGGAAACATGGGTTTAATCCTTGGATCAGGAAGATTCCCTAGAGAAGAGAATGGCAACCCACTCCAGTATTCTTGCTTAGAGAATCCCATGGACAGAGGAGCCTGGTGGGCTATAGTCCATAGGGTTGCAGAGTCAGACACAACTTAAGTAACTGAGCATGCATGCATGTAAAAGGAATACACACACACACACATACATAAATATATATGTGTGTGTGTATATATGCATTGTATATACATTGTGTATACAGTATACAATATATACACATACATGTTGTACATAGCATGCATGTACATAGTATACATACATGTGTATATACATACATAGCATACACTGTTGCTACTATAACAGAATACCACAAATTTAGAAGTTTAACAGCACAACTTAGTTATTTTCAAGTCTGTAGGTAGAAATAGGGCACCACTCTCACTGGACTGAGTATTGTGTGGGCAGGGCAGCATTCCTTTCTGAAGTTCTAGAGGTGAGGACCCTTTTCCTTGACTTTTCCAGCTGCTCCAGGCTTCCCACATCCCTTGTTTCATGGGACATCCTCAAGGACAACAAGGTCTCTCTCTTACCTTTCTTCAGGGGCCTCATCTCCCTCTAGCTCCTCTCTTCTGTCTCCCTCTTCCACTTTTAAGGGCCTTTGTGATGACAATGGGGTCCTTTAGATAATCCAGGCCAAATCCCCCGATTTTCAGGTCATCTGATGAGTGCCCCTGATTCCAACTGCAGGCAGTGTTTCTGCTTTGCCATGTGATCACAGCTTGATGACAAGTTCTGGGGTCTTTGGGTGGGTTTCTGGTGACCACACACAATGCTGGTCTTTGGAGATGGGGAGGGGTGGGGAAGCAGAAGCTGAATGGCGTCCTTCCCAAAGTCCGCACTGGTTTTCCAGTGACTGGTTCCACTTTAGACCATCTGGGGTGCATTTGAGTGCTATATGCCAGCCACAGTTCTCAAGAATTTGCATACATTCTACTACATTATTTCAGACACACATTCACACACACAAAACAAAACAAAAACAAAAAAACACAAAAAGCAGACTATGGGGCACTCGTTATCTGTCAAGGTCCCAGAGGAAACAAGGAGATGCTTAAATTAGAATTTACAGCAGCTCTCATTTCTTTGTGCTTAACTTTATTGCATTTTGGGGTTTTTTCAATTGAAGGCATGTGGCAACCCTGTGTGGAGCAAATTGTTGGTGTCATTTTCCAACAGCATGGCTGTCTTTGTGTCACGTTTTGATAATTTTCTCAATATTTCAAACTTTTCCATTATCATTGTATTTGTTAGGGTGATCTGTGATCAGTGACCTTTGCTGCTACTATTAACATTTCAAAAAGATTATAACTCACTGAAGCCTCAGATGATGGTTAGCATCTGTCAGCAATTAAAGTATTTTTAAATAGAGGTATGCACATTGTCTTTTTAGATCCAATGCTATTGCACACTTACTAGAGACTACTTATGTACATAGTGTAGACACAACTTTTATATGCACTGGGAAACCAAAATATTTGTGTGAATCTCTTTATTGCGATGTTTACTTTATTGCAGTGATCTGGAACCGACATACAGAACCAGAGATATCTCTGAGGTGAGCTTATGTTTGCTCATATCCATTCTTCTTTAGATTCTTTTTCCTCATAGGTCTTTATAGAGTATTGAGAAGAGTTCCCTGTGCTCTATAGTAGGTCCTTATTAGTTATCTAGTTTATATATATATATATATATATATATATATATATATATATATATATGAGATTAACTTTACTATACAGCAGGAATTAACACAACATTGTAAATAAACTGTTTCAGTCATTTTTTTCAAAAATGATGGGGCTCAGGACAGACTACTGAATGTTGTAAGGACAGAAAGTCCTACCACACAGGGGGGTTGAGTCTAACAAGGACTTTCTGTGGAGAGATGATCTAACCCAAACAGACTTGAGTTTCTTCTGGAAGGAGCTAGAGAAACAAATACCCAGGCTTCTCTCTCCCTCTTTCTCTGATCTGCCAAGTCCTACCAGGAGTCAGGGGCATGGAGGGCTGGGAGGGACCACAGAGGGACACGGGTGGGGACCTAAAGGATGTCCTGCGCTCACGGGTGAGGGACCGAGCAGCTGTCCGTGTTCACTAACTAAGGAGCTCTGGGGCTGCGGTTGGAACCCAGGCAGCTGGATTCCAGAGCTTTATTCGGGTTGTATCTTGGTAGCCATGGCATGTGTGTCCTCTCGGCCAACTGTGCTAACACAGAGAAGGAGACTGCCGGTACTAGACCTAGTGCCCTGAGACAGACGGACGGATGCTGAGTGATGGCCAGAGCCAGAGATGTGGGAGGAGATGGTCAGTGTGTGAGAAAGGTCACTTCTATTTGGAGTGTGATAGAGGCCAAGGAAGGATGTAATGCTCCCATTTCCAATGCAGTGGCAGTGGCCAAGGGAAAAAATGGTGAGAAGGGCAACCGGTTCTCTGGCTCTGTGGGTCAACCACCAGTTCAGGCATCACTGGGGGCAGTTTGCAGCTCTGAGCCATAGAGTTCATGGCTCAGGATGGTTCTTTGCAGCCCCACAGCCTGTAGCCCGCCAGGCTCCTCTGTCCATGGGGTTCTCTAGGCAAGAATACTGGGGTGGGTTGCCGTGTTTTCCTCCAGGGGATCTTCCTCACCCAAGGATCCGATCTACATCTCTTATGTCTCCTGCATTGACAGGTGGTTTCTTTACCATTAGTGCCACCTGGGAAGCCCAGTAGCAACATAGGAATCACTTATGAGATTTGGGGATATTCCAATGTTTCTTTAAACACATTTAAAGTTCCCAACCAACATCCTCCAACCACACACCATGTTAATAAAATTGTATCCTGCTTACCAATTAAAGATGAGTTTTGATTGAAGAGCTCTGAATAATTATTCATCATGGTCTGATTTGTTCTGAAATTACCAGCTGTGATTTGTCTGGGTAAATATCACCTCCAGCTTCTGCATCTTTACTTCCATCTTGATACAATCAGAACTTAATTATTTAAAATCTTGTACTTCTGTCATGGATGTCAAATTAAAAACCTCAACATTGCAGATCCGCAAGGTAACATTTTAAAACTGTGGAGTACTTTCTTCTTCCACCTCACGGTATGAATGTACATTCCATAATGAAAAAAAAAATGCCATGCTCCTATAACAACATTATTTTTCTGCATATTTTATTTCTTTCTTGAGCCTGTTTGTTTTGATGGAAGGTTAAGTCATAAATTTGATATGAATATTTGATATGAATATTGGAAAGGATCAAACCAACTTACCTTCTGCATTAAAGTTCTATTAATACATGCCTGCTATCTCCTACTGTAGGAAGCAATTTAGGTATTTTCCCAGAGTAATCGATAAAATGAAACCTCTAAAAATAAGAGAAATGAATTATGAAGATCTCTTTGTTCAGCTGCTATAGGCAGATGACTTTTCTTATGTAAAGAGAACATTCCTGGAAACAGATTTCATTCATTTCAAACAACAAATGCAGTATTTTTTAAAAGGAAAAAAAATAACATTACCCACCCAAGCCAACAACGCTACAGCACTAGGTTATGCATAAGACAGTAAATCTAGTTATTCCACTGAGCATCATGAAATCTAGTATAAAGTGTTATTGCTACTTAAGTTATAAAAGGGTGCATGGGCCATCATGCATGGGGATTGCCTGAAACTATGAGATGCATGACATCTGTTTTCTTTAAAAAAAGGAAAAAAAAACACTTTCAATATATCTTGAGATTTCAAAAGAATAAAATGCAAAAATGGCTCATATTTCAAGTTGAAAGTCTTCTGTTGAATACAGATGCTCCCATTTTATTGCAGTGGAGGTTCTTGCTTTTTTTTTTTTTTTCTTTCTTTTATTTTTGGTAAACTTTTTTCCATCACAAGCTAATGCATGGATATATTTATAGTTCAGTTTCATTTTACTAGGTTCATTTGTACTGTTCTGTGACAGATTTATATGATCATAGATCTTTGGTGTCACTGTTGTATTATTTATATTTCTATAAATTAAGGCCATTATTATCCAAGATGGCCCCTGACAATAGGATGCGGTAGTTGGAAAAAGCATTTAATATTTCCTTAGTCCTGATGAATTCTCTGTGGATTGAATCCTGACACAGACTAAGAAATCATTGTCTTTGCTGGAAAAAGGGAGGTCTTGAGTAATAATAATAATAAGTCACTAATGAAAGACAAAAATTTCAGGACTATTTGTAGACACTGGTGTTTAATCTTCCTAATGATAGCCCTGACGATAAATAGATGAAAGAGATAATACAGAGCTGATAACACCAACAGACCAGGCTTTTCTCCTTCCCACTGCAAGCGATTAGCCTCTAGCACAGATTCATGTCATGCATGTTAAATCTTTCTTTTATCTCTGTATTGGAGGATGACGTCTCCACCAAGCAGTTTTTAAGCAAGGGTTTTATGACAGATGGGGTAGCTGAGGACCTTTCTCTCCCTGGCACCAATAAAACAATCAAGCTTAATTGGTGACTTCAACATGAAACAGTTTATTTCTGGCTTTAGGATACAGTAAATTAATAATCAGGGATAGAGGATGGGCAGAGAAAAGATGATGGGGAAAGCATTGCCTCTGATTTGTTTTAAATATCCCTTTATAGAACCAACTTGGTTGCAGAAGCTACCTTTCTATCTGTGAAACTGAGCTGTTCGTGTCACAGAGCATAGGGCTTAAATATGATGTTAAATTAATACAGGTGCAATTGAGATTGCTAAAATATATAAATTTTCCAGTTGTATGTCTAGCACATAGTAACCTAATGAGCATTTATTTTGTAAAAGTTAGGATATGGAACTTAGAGCATGTTTGCTCTTGGTCATTAACACAATCATATCCTGAGAAAGGAATCTCTCTATATTATCTATTTTCTCTTTTTAATTTGTATTCCCCTATGGACTAGTGACAATGAGCATCTTTTCATGTGCTTATTGACCATTTGTAGATCTTCTTTGCAGAAATATTTCTCCAAGTCCTCTGTCTATTTTCAAGCTGGGTTGTTTGTTTTTTATTTTTGTCCATTGCAGGGATTTTAAAAAATAAATATTCTGGCTATTAATCAATCTTTCCTTAGATACATTGTGGTTTGCCAAATATTTTTTTCCCATTCTCCAGGTTACCTTTTCACTCTTTTTAAAATAATTGAAGTATAATTAATTTACAATGCTATATTAGTTTCTGGCATACAGCAAAGTGATTCAGTTATATATATATATATGTGTGTGTGTGTGTGTGTGTGTGTGTGTGTATTCTTTTTCAGATTCTTTTCCATTATGGTTTATCACAGGATATTGAATATATTTCCCTGCACTCTACAGTAGGACCCTGTTGTTTGTCTCTAATCTGTGGTTTCCGCCCCCACCCCCCCATTCAGGTTAAGCTACTTGAGCAACAGTTAATTAACAGTTGACAACACTCTCTGGTTTAAAGGTTGAAAACATCTCACCTCCATAAGTGGGGAAAAAGTCCTACTTTTATGCATTTCGTGTTTATTAAAGTGCCACAAACCATTAAGTGAATTTCAAATGCCAGAGGCATGGATCAAATGGTCAAACTCCTCCGAGTTGACAAAGTAAAGATTGATGGCAGTGCAGGTGCTTGTGGCCGAGGGGTCAGGGAGGGGACAGGAAACGTGAGGGGGGTGCTGGGATCAGACATGCCTGTGTCTCATGCCCGTTCTACTTTCCCGAGCTCTATGCCCCTGGGGATGTTATTCAGCTTTTTCAAGCCTCGGTCTCTGAATTAATGGAACACGAGCAGTTAGAGCTGCTTAGGGGGTTGATGGGCCACATGTGTGCGACCCCTTGTTCAGAACCAGCCCTGCAGAGGGTCCTGCTCTCTGGGGATCAGCTCCCCACCCCGTGACAACACATCTCAAGAAGGCTCTTAGAGTCCTGGAAGGTCAGGAAGGAATTACTCACTCACTGCGAAGGGGAGGAGCCAAGAGGTAAGAGAGATGCTAGCCCCACCAGTGTCTCGTCCTTACCGGGTCCCAGATGGGATCCCAGACTTTGTCATCTCAGGGCTGTCATTTCAGGGGTGCCCCCAGCTCAGAATGGAAAGCCTGATATAAGGGGAGGGGCAGTCCAAGTGACCTCTGTCTCTAAAGGGGTTTAACTTCTCACTTGAGCATTAAGACAGGAAGTGGAATGTGTGTGGAAAGGTTCTTATCATGGAGATCTGGACCCACCCAGGATGCTGGGGATACACTGTTTGAAGCAATACTGGCAGGCATGCCAGTATCTCTGGGGGCAACTCAGTTCGTTCCTCGGCAACTCTGTTCTCTCAACTGCAGGAAATTGACTGCCCTCAGCTACCTCTGAACTTTGAACATGGCGACTTCATTCAGATGAACCATGTTTGAAATATAGAAGTGTTTTGGGAAACACTCCCTATAATTATTTTTCATCTTTAAGTATCAGGTTGATTTTTGACTTATATTCTTCACCATTTAAGACTTCCCTCCCTGCTTGGTGGTGGGTCACGACCTGTTGAAGTTTAACCCACTGGGGGACACGTTAGAATTTAAAGGTAGAGGTTAGTAGCAAAAGTTTAAAGAGGCTGGAAACTTGCATTTCAGAGTTAGCTTTAGAAAAGAGGATAAATCCAAACTTAAAAGGTAAGCCATGTATTTTAATTCAGTAATCCTTGGACTGCAAGGAGATCCAACCAGTCCATCCTAAAGGAAATCAGTCCTGAATATTCATTGGGAGGAGTGATGCTGAAGCTAAAACTCCAATACTTTGGGCACATGATAGGAAGAACTGACTCATTTGCAAGACCCTGATGCTGGGAAAGATTGAAGGCTGGAGGAGATGGGGACAACAGAGGACAAGATTGTTGGATGGCATCACTGACTCAATGGACATGAGTTTGAGTAAACTCCAGGAGTTGGTGATGGACAGGGAGGCCTGCTGTGCAACCATGGGGTTGCAAAGAGTCAGACACGACTGAGCGACTGAACTGAACTGAACTGAATCCTGTTCTGCCATAGAGGCTGACCACTGTACAGTGTTTTGCCTAAGACTTTACCCATAAAAGCTGATGTGGAATTTGCATTGTAATTCTATTCAGGGCCTCATGGATCCTTGAGGGTTAACTGGAAATGCAAAGACATCAAGTTACTGAGGGCTTGAGGGCAAACCATCTGGCTTGCACCTATCTTGATTGAAAGTATGATCTTCCAGAAAAATGTGCAAGAGATTCTGGATGAGGACACAGGGAAGATAACCTGAGATCCAGCACAGGGTGCCAGAAGGATCTGGTGAAACCAAACCTGGCTGCCCTTCCCCACCCCCAGCCCCACTGTACAACTCAATTTGCTATTTTTGACAGCATCCAACCTCCTCCTGACCAGGCATCCTGAGCTTTCAGAGGAAGGTTTTGGAAATCGTCCTGGGCACCCGAGGAGCCTTGCACCCTTGTTCTGCTCTCGCCCTGCTGCTGTCTCCTTCTGATTCGGGATGCTGGTCCTGCAGCTCCTTCTCTGACCACTGTAACTGTCAGCACCTCATTTTTCCAGGATTTGAAATTCAGCCTGACCAATCAGGCTCCGGCTCGCTTTACCCTCTGGGATGGATGGATATCCTTTGAAGCCACAGTACTCATCTCTTGATTCTTGACAGGGACCTCACTAGCCCCAAGAGGACGAGCAGAAGGTGAAAAGTATACAGGAAGGTGAAATAGGAAGTGATGTAACCTCTCCCTTCACTGCAACATCCTTCAGTCAGGTGGATGCCATCATCTCTTTGAAGATGTTGGCTCTTGGATAACACCTTTCACAAAATAAGCTTATGTGAACTCCCAAACTATGCTCCCCTTTGAGATTGGGGTCCATTTCCCTCAAGGAAGTTATTCAGGAAGATGGAAAGCAAAATCAACTTAAGACCGAGCCTTAAATTCTCATCTCTGTTTTAATAAGCTCTTTCACAAGGCTTAGCTCTGTTGGCCTGACCAAACAGTCCAGAGAAATACGAACAAACGTTTTGGCCACCCCAGTACTATTTTTTTTGGAGGTGGGGGCTAGATTGGGGCTTAGAGATTGAGGGGGAAAAAACTGAAAAAATTCTGAATTTCAATCAATGCATGTGGAAACATCCATCGTACATTTTTGCACATTTTAGCTACTTCATTTATGCCGAATGTCTTTTTATTTAACCATCAGTTTTCCTAACAGTGAAGAGTTAAATAAGATATAAGCACTTCTCCCATAGGAGAAAAGTACTGCCTAGGACCCTGAGATGTTAAGTGTGAGAACAGCCTTAGAACAGCCATGCCAAGGGCCAAGCTCTAGGGTTGGAGGTTCATGGGAAGCAGTGATGCTCTGATGTTATGTGTTGTGTGAGTGAGAGCCCACCGCCCCCCGCAACCCTCACTCACATCAGGTGTCAAGTCCACAACTTTCACTGGCATTTCAGAGCAACTTGTGACCCACGAAGTTAAAAAGTACACTGATCTAAAACTGTGTCCTTGCAGACAAGGTCTCTGGGGACACAGAAGCTGTAAAGTGGAGATAGGACCGGGGTCTCTGGCTGGGCTTGTCAATATGCGATTGACCCAGGGACCTGTGCTCCACGGGCAAAACTACAGCATCGGGAGGCAGAAGCATCTGTGCTTAGTCTCTCCATTTTAGGTGCACAGTGTTGAGCAAATTCAGTCACAAGCCTTAGTCCAATCTCTTTGCTTTGTAAGTGAAGGTATAATGATAACATCCCTTTTAAAGAGCCATCCTGAAAATCAAAAAGATACTGTCTGTGAAAACAACATGGAGCTTCAAACTCTCAAAGAAAGAATCACCTTATGGATCATCTTGGTTTTCAAATCCCATTTAGATTTGAGAAAACTGGGGTCAGAGGCTGTCACCAGGCCATGTGCCCTCTGCCTCTAGAAGCCCTGGTCCTGGCAGGCAACCCCCAGTCTCCACTGTTTATTGGATTCGTCTTTGTTTCCCTGGGAACTTCTGCTCACTTCATTAGAAATCAGAGGACAGATGCTGGCACCCAAGCACCCTTTAACATGTGTTTTTTGTCCTTATCTTATTGACTCAACTTGCAGATATATCCTCCAGAAACATCCAGTGACTCCTTTGTCTAAAGAAGATTTTATATTGATCTTAATTTAATTAGCTGATTTGAACTATGGTTTGTGTCAAGATTCCTGTCTTGATCTAATTAGCTACTGTAGTTGAAGCAGCATGGATCTAAAATCGTCATTGCTGGTGTGCAGAGGCCTTTCCTGTCGGGGTCCGCGTGCTGGATGGAGACATGTCCTAATGCTGAATCGGCTCCAAATCCTTCTAGAAATGCCATTGGACTTGAAGCCGGGAATACCCATGACCTCAAACCCTGGCTCCTGAGTTTCTGGCTGTGTGTCCCTCTGGGCAGTCAGTTAACTTTTTTAAACCTCATTTTCCTTATCTGCCAGAGAGGCACGGTTCTGAGGATAGAGGTTGGGAGAGCCAGCCAGGTAGCTTCTGCAGACAGAGCCCTGGCTTATACCTGGCGGGTGGTAGCTTGAACCTTCTTCTCTTTCCTTTTTGCACTTGTATATTCTCTTTCAAGTTTTTCAAGAAAACAGGTTCCCCATCCCTCTCCCTCCTTTCAATTCCCGAAGTGCATTCCCCAAATGGGCGCAGGGAATGCCAAGCAGGGAGGAACTCACAGTCACAGTTACGCAGGGGGTTGCGGTGGGTGATGTTCAAAGTCTGAGCAGAGTGAAAGGAAAGCCAGTCTAAAGCCTTGACTCTGAACAAACAGTGGAGAACATGAGGGCAGATATGGGTGAGCTGGTGAAACTGTAAGTGTGAGCAAGACTCGCCAGGGCTGGCACGAGGCAGGTGGGCATTCCTGCATCACCCACCCCCAACATCTTCCCCACGGGCATAATAATTCTCCCTGGGGAGAACTTTAGTGACTTGTAACTTTGCTGGTCAGACAACTATTCCTTGTCCATTGTTATACACACTGAGCATTTCACTTGAATTCATTTTTTTCCCTAGTCTACTGTTCTGCCCTGGACTCTAGAGCTTTACAGTTAATGAATGGTTGGTGACGCCCTTTGAAGTCCAGATTAGCCTTCCAGCAGGTTGTCTCTATAGAGATAGAGAATACTTCTTTTTTTTCTCTCTCTACTGCTTTATCATCAGGTCTTGAAAATAGCAGGTTGGCATTTATTTTCTAGCTGCCTCTATCTTATGACTGTTATGGAGACCTCCCTGGTGGCCCAGTGGTAAAGAATCTGCCTTGCAATGCAAGGGACATGGGTTCAATCCCTGGTCAAGGAACTAAGATCCCACAGGCCAGGGATCAGCTAAGCCTGTGTTCTGCAACTACCAAGCCCAAGTGCTGCAACTACCGAAGCCTGAGAGTTCTGGGGTCCACACCGAAACTAGAGAGACTGCAACTCCTGAGCCCGCATGCCACAACTAGAGAGTGGGTGCCCCACATCGAAAAGATCCTGCAATAAGACCCGACACAGCCAAGTAAGTTGATAAGACTGTTATGAGAGTCCAGCAGGGGAATACATGTAGAGGTACCCTGTGTAGCTCAGACATGCTGGGCCAGCAATGGACACTGCTGTGGGGGTACATTTATTTCCAAGGTTGAACTTTGCATCTCCATTAAACATTTACAAGACATCCCCCAATCTGTTGTACGTAGGCCTCTTAAAAGTGTATCGTGAATCCAGAGTTGCTATCTACTGTGTTTGGCATTCAAAATGTGCGTTTGTTCTTGATGAATCCTCTCTTCAGTCACCTGGATTAGTGATGCTTATCCTGAACAATTTCTAAGCTAAAGATCATAGATATTCTTTCACTCAGTCTTCCATTCTATTCCTGGTCTAGCTCTATGCACAGCTTGGCCTTCAATTCAGTGCTTTTTGATTATGGGGGAAAAATTCATTTTTCTCAGTTCTAATCCTGCTCAGATAATAAATGACACCAAACCACAGGCACCAGCAAATCTCTGATTAATGGAATTACACATTGCTTTCCATCCCAGCATTTGGAGACCAGTGACAATATGCATAATGACATGCCACACGCTTCAAATATTATCGGGATGTCCTGAAAAGATTATTTATTGCCTATGGGAGGAATCCATCAATGGGAAGGGCCAGCATCCTGTCCAGGAGCCAGCTTCTGCACTCCCTGGGGAAATGGCCTTGTGTGGGGGAAGTCAAAAGGCATATTTTCTCTTTGCTGGCTGGCTTCTCATCTGTGTACCCCATCTTTCATTTGTTTTAGTAGCCACAAAGTGATACAGACTCCGTCAGACTTCCTGGCTTTTGTCATGTGAATGAACTGGTTAAGGGTTTTCCCTAAGCATGCTGAATGAGAGGGAAATGGAGAGAAATGCACAATATTGGTGAGGCGAAGAGAGTAGGCGGGGAGCCAGAGGAGCTGCGGGCTAATGCTGGCTTTGAACTACGTGAGTTTGGTGGCCTTGAATGAGGCTTGCCATGGTATCCCCCCTGTGAGATGGGAAATGACCTCTCTACTGTGCTTCTTCATTAGCTTTTCGATTCCAAGACATCTCACACCCAGAGTTCCAGCAGCTAGGCCAGGGTCAAGGTTAGTGAGTACTTAGGAAGTACAGACTCAGGAGGAGACCCTACAGGGCCTAGGATGGGCCAAGGGGAGAACTGGAAAGCTTATTCCAGGGGGGAGAGGCTAGTCCTCAGGGCGGCTTTGAGCAATATGTGAAGGAGTGTTTGGAGCCCTGCCTCACTGCAGGCACCAGGTGAGGGGTTCAGAAGTGAAGAGGATACACCAGGTCCCACACGACCCACACCGGGAGTGCACGCTGCAGCCCTGGAAGCATCTCTATCGATGGTGTCTGCAATAAGTCAAGCGAGCTGTCCCCTGCTGTGTGCTATGGACTGTGGTTTTATGCCACCTGTGTTAGTCTTTCAGTAGTGTCCAACTCTTTGTAACCCCATGGACTATAGTCCCCTGGCTTCTCTGTCCTTTGGATTCTCCAGACAAGAAAACAGGAGTGGGTTGTCATGCCCTTCTCCAGGGGATCTTCCTGACACAGGGATCGAAACTTTGTCTCTTGCAGCTCCTGCATTGCAAGTAGATTCTTTACCACTGAGCCACCAGGGAAGCCCCTTTCTGCCTCTTGTTTCTTGTAAATCCAGTCCTCCTCCCAACTTTTTTGAGTTTGTAGAGTTCTTCGAACATTCGGGCAATCCAAATTTAGTGACCATTCTTTCTTACTATCTAGCACTAATCTATTCTTTTAAAGTACCACATTTTTGTCATTTCAAAAGGTTTAGGATGGGAAAGAGCTTGGCCATAGGTATTTCCCTCCCATCTTGATCCAGTCTCCTAGGGAATCTGTGGTCCTTGGGTTCTAAGGTGTTAACATGTCTGTGACTTCCTGGAGATGATCTGCTTTTGATTTTTGTTCTACAATTTTTCTAGCTCTGAAGATTTTGGAAGTCTGTTGTGCAAAATGTTTAACATTTAAATGTCAACTTATATGTCTTTGGGCTTCCCTTATAGCTCAGTTGGTAAGGAATCCACCTGCAATGCAGGAGACCTCAGTTCAATTTCTGGGTCAGGAAGATCCACTGGAGAAGGAACAGGCTACCCACTCCAGTATTCTTGGGCTTCCCTTGTGGCTCAGCTGGTAGAGAATCCTCCTGCAATGCAGGAAACCTGGGCTTGATCCCTGGATTGGGAAGATCCCCTGGAGAAGGGAAAGTTTACCCACTCCAATATTCTGGCATGGATAATTCCATGAACTGTGTACAGTCCATGGGGTCGCAAAAAGTCAGACACGATTGAGTGACTTTCTCTTTCACTTTTTATATGTCTTTGATTATATAGTTATCAACTGATTATATGCCATAAATTCTACTACAGTAAACATTTTTTTTTTATCTTGGTGTAAAGATGGGAATGGCTAATGAAACTAGCATTAACATTTACCCGAATAATGACCTTGACCAATAGCAGTTGTTGTATTTCCTGAAAATCGATCTAATTACTAGCATCCTACACCCACAGAAAGAAGTGAGTGGGCTTTCTCAGGGCAGGAGTTTTCATAAAGAAATACATCAGGGTCTTTTCCAAGAGTTGGCTCTTTGCATCAGGTGGCCAAAGCATTGGAGCTTCAACTTCAGCTTCAGCATCAGTCCTGCCAATGAATACTCAGGGTTGATTTCCTTTAGGATTGATTGGTTTGATCTCCTCGCTGTCCAAGGGACTCTCAAGAGTCTTACTCAGCATCACAATTTGAAATATATTTTCTAAGTATTCTGGACAATTACATTGACTTATATAATCAGATCCAGAACTCTTAGATTTATACTTAACTATTTTCGATGTTCATAGAAATTCTTATTGTTTTACTTTTCCATCCTTGAGCCCTTAGTTTGTATATTTATCTTGCAATTAAAACATGTCTTTAATTTTAAAGATCATTATAGTGTTATCTATTCAAGCTCTGGAAGAATGTAGCAAGTTTTCCTATTGCCTGAGTATGTGATTTTCGTTGCTTATAATTAACCTGGATCTGGAAAGATGAGAAGTTTGAACAGATAGATGAGGGCAGAGGGAAGAATGTCTACAAAGGAAAAGAGATGGGAAGGAAGTGTTGTCTTGTGGATCATAACAGGAGGCTGGTATTAGCAGATCATTTCAGGGCACTCAGAAATGGAGGTGGTCATAGGAGGTCAGAGTTGCTTATGGTGTTTTTTTATACAGGGTGAAAGGATTTAACTTCAGCCTCTACATTTATTTACCTTTCATTTCTTATTTTTTGGGTAGTTTTATTATATATATTATATGTATATAGTAATAAAAGTATGGTTCATGGGGTCGCAAAGAGTCGGACACGATTGAGTGACTGAACTGAATAAAAGTCTAATTTATAAATAGATATAAATGTACATATTGTATATATACGTGTTTGTGTTTGTGTGTATATGTGTGTATGTGTGGTCAGTCTGACTTTTTGCCACCCTATGCACTGTAGCCCACAAGTCTCCATGGTCCTTGGGATTCTCCAGGCAAGAATACTGGGGTGGGTTGCCATTTCCTTCTCCAAGGGATCTTCCTGACCCAGGAATTGAACCCACATCTCCTGCATCTCCTGCATTGGCAGATGGGTTCTTTATTACTAAGCCACCAGGGAAGCCATGTACATGCTCAAAAAATATTTTTTCACAGCAGTGACATCAAATTTTAAAAACATTGCAGTAAATGTTGGAACTCGGGAGCAGGGGTGATGTGATGAACCAGAGCAGGGAACACACACTCCAGCAGGTCTTGGAGGATGGAGGATGGAACAGTCAGGGAGCAAGAGCGGAGGCAGGAGATGTCCTGGAAAGCCTTCGGAGGAGAGGCAGAGGTTCAAGTGGTTTCCCTGGCAGATGACTTACAGCTGGGGCGGCCCTGTCCAGCATTTCAGAGAGTGAAGTCCGTAACCATTAAAAAGAAAACCTGGGGCAGCCTGAAGGGCCACGTGGCCCCTTCAGAAGCCTGGCCCTCGCAGTGGCTGTCACACGAGCCAGAATGCCTCTTCCTTCCGCTCTGCAGGGTGACTTTGTGAAGGTCGCCCTCAAAGGAGTTTCCGGAAGCCTGGTCCCGAGCGCAGTAATGAAAGTGAGTGCAGCCGTGAATTATGTGGAGTTTGAGGGAAGCCGTATAAAAGGCCACAAATCAGCTTGGATTGCTAAGGGTGATCTGCTCCGCTCCGGCCGCCCTGCCCCTCTTTGGCAAGGCCCTCTGGGAGGCAGCTTCAAACTGTTCTGCTGAATAAGTTCTTTCCATTGAACCTGCTTATCTGCAACGACTTCTGCCCAGCACCTGCCGAAGTCTCCTTGCAAGGAGCTCACCCAGCCGCAGCTGGAATGTGGCTGCATCTGGCCTGCCTATCACCCTGCTGCTGGTTACTGCTTTGGGATGACAATACAGGCTCTCCTCCCCAGAGCCGAGCGTCGTTCTCCTGTGCAGCTGGTGCAGGCATTTGCTGTTGTTCAGCTGCGAGGTTGTGTCTGACTCTTTGCAACTCCATGGACTGCAGCATCCCAGGCTCCTCTGTCCGTCACTATCTCCTGGAGTTTGCTCAAAATTCGTGTGCATGGAGTCAGTGATGTTATCTAACCATCTCATTCTCAGCCGCCCCCTTCTCCTCCTGCCTTCAACCTTTCCCAGCATCAGAGTCTTTTCCAATGAGTCGGCTCTTCGCATCAGGTGGTCAAAGTATTGGGGCTTCAGCTTCAGCATCAGTCCTTCCAATGAATATTCAGTACTGATTTCCTTTAGGATGGACTGGTTTGATCTCCTTCCAATCCAAGGGACTCTCAGAAGTCTTCTCCAGCACCACAATTGGAAACCATCAATTCTTTGGTGGCATAGACATGTCTAAATAAAGAATTTGAAAAGATGGAAGCAACTGTATTGCTTTGCTCTGACTGTCATAATAAAAAAGCCTTGCTGGCTTAAGAATAAAAAATGTATTTATTCACAGTTCTGGAACCCAGAAAAAATAAAAGTAGATGACTAATGAGAACCTTACTATAAAGTACAGGGAACCCTACTTAATGCACTGTGGTGACATGGATGGGAAGAAAATCCAAAAGGGAGGGGGTGTTATATATACACATATATATGTATGACTGAAAGTGAAAATGGCTCAGTCGTGTCTGACTCTCTGAGACCCCACAGACTATACAGTCCATGGAATTCTCCAGGCCAGAATACTGGAGTGGGTAGCCTTTCCCTTCTCCAGGCATCTTCCTGACCAAGAGATCAAATCCAGGTCTCCAGCACAGCAGGCGGATTCTTTATCAACTGAAATTTGCTGTTCAGTAGAAACTCACACAACATTGTAAAGCAGCTATACTTCAACAAAAATTAATTAAAATTTTTTAAAAATAAAAACAAGGTGTTGATGAGAGTGTTTTCCTGAGGCCTCTCTCCTGGGCTTGCAGATAGTGCCTTCTTGCTCTGACCTCACAGAGTCTTCCTGCTGTGTGTCTGTGTGTCCTGATCTCTTCTCCTTATCAGAACATCAGTCAGATAAGATCACAACCCACCCTAATGACTTCATTTTAATTAATTACCTTTTTAAAACTTGGATAAAATCACATTGGAGGTTAGGACTTCAGCTTATCAAGATATGAGGACAAAATCCAGCCCCCAAAGGTAGCTCTTTAAAACTTACAGATAGTCGTAGCTCCTAGCACTCCTTCATGTCCCCAGAGTCCCAAACCACTATTATTCACAGGTAAGTGAGGCTGCACCTGGCTTCCTGGGCTCTCTGTATGTTGTTTTTACTCCATGAGACCACATCATCCTTTCAAACCCAGATCAGATAAAACATCCTCCTGGAAGCTTTCCCTGGCCTCCAAGAGAAAATGAGAGCTCTTTTCCTGTAGCATATCAGTGGTAAAGAATCCACCTGCCAATACAGAAGATGCAAGAGACATGGGTTTGATCCCTGGGTCGGGAAGATCCCCTGGAGTAGGAAATGGCAACCCACTCCAGTACCCTTACCTGGGAAATCCCATGGATAGAAGAGCCTGGAGGGCTACAGTCCATGGGGTCGCAAAGAGTCAGACATGACTGAGCACATCCCATATCTTGGCAATGTGGATGATGTATCAATTTGCCAATGACAGAATCGTCCTGAAGAGTGGGCCAGGGAATCTTGACCTTGCAAGGAGGCCCATATATATCTGCTTTGCACTAGAGTTTAGTGAATAAATCAATACAACTAAAGGACATCTGATCCTGGGCTTGCCATTTATTGACCCCATTAATTTGGAAATCTTCAGAACATTCTTAAAACCCTTTCTCTTCATTCATAGAATAAAAACAACAGCATCACTTTCTGTTATTTTGACTACTAAATGAATTATTATTTTAAAGAATATTTTCTAAATTATGGACTTCCCTGGTGGCTCAGATGGTAAAGAATCTGCAGCCACTTACCCAAGGCTGCAAGAGCTCAAAGTCAACTTCCCAGAGGACATAGCATTGCCTTGTTCCAGTGCTTAGAAGTCCACATCTGGGGACGTGTGGAGACGACCAAGGCTGGCTGGCTCTCCAGAACCTCTGGGATGTGTCCATGTCCAGGGAGACACCTGAGTTTGGCCATGGCCTGCTGCAATATGCATCAGGAGACCTGAGCATGATCCCTGGGTCAGGAAGATACCCCGGAAAAAGGAATGGCTACCCACTCCAGTATTCTGGCCTGGGAAATTCCATGAATGGAGGAGCCTGGTGGGCTATAGTCCACGGGGTCGCAAAGAATCAGACATGACTGAATGACTTCACTTCATTATAGCTGGACACAACTGAGCAACTAACCCTTTCACTTTCTAAATTACATTTGTAATCATGCAATAACATTTTCCATATTTTTCTTTCTCAGCTGGGGTTTGTAATTATAAAGAGGCTGATAGAACCAAATGATTTTCATTTTAAATGAATTTCCAGGCAGTATATATATCACCATGTCAGTACTGCTGAAGGTCATCTTATGTCCTTGGATGTTAATAATCTATTCCTCAAGAAGAGGCATTTTCTTCCATAAAGTGGTAAGTGGTGCTTGAAAGCAGAAAGATCAAGAAACTGTCAGGACCAGGCAGTAATCATGTCAGTGGTTGGATCCTGAACTCTGCAGATCTTATAAAAGCCAAGAGTTGTGTGCCTGAACCTAAAAACCTGTGTTCTTTCAGAACAACAGATGAAGGGAAAGAAGCAAAACTTTCACAGAACATTCTGGAAAAGGCCAGAGTAGCATCTAAGGGTATACCATTATTTTGCTTCTACACTCTGAGCCGATAAGGGAAATAATGTAGAAGCTCTGACCTCTTCTGAATGGTCTCATGATTACAGGACCTCTGTATTTGTATCAAGTCACAATTCAAACAGTTTGGGGACATTTGTGTGCCTTACTATAGTGCAAGTAATCATGTCACAAAGAAGAATCTGAAATATGTATCTGAGCTAAATTTAGTGGGCAAGTTCTCAAGTGTGAGAGGTACGTTTTACTTGCTGAATGCTGAACATATTGCCTCGAACTAGATAATGAAAGGGTTTTGTTTAGAAGAATGCAGAGTTGATAGCACACATTTATCAAGGGAAATATGCTTGAAGATACCCCTCTGTTTACCTCAAGCTATTAATATTAGATCAAAAAAGAGTCATTATTAAAAGCTCTCAGATACATAGAATTTTCTGATATAAAATTTCTCAATATAAAAATATATGTTAGATTTCTAATTACCACCTCAGAGCACTGTTCGAGCAATCTGAAAAGAGTCTCTGCCCCACAGAGATGCCAGCAATTGAGTCTTTGGATGTTGGGAGAGGAAGAGAACTCCAGGCTGAATAATGAAGACTGGAGAATACTCTGGAGCCCAAGAGCTAGGGTGTGTGATCTCTGTGCATCTCAGCTCTACATTGCCATGACAACCTTGCTTTTTATGCATCACCTTGAAGTAACCAGGATTCAAACTTAATGGGATTTATAGGTTAAAACCATCACTTTGTATTAACCCAGAAATAAACGGCTAGGTGGTGTGGAAAGAGCTTGGCTATTCAGTATTGAATGCCAGAGTGTCTAAGGCCCTCGGCCCCATCTGGGTGCAGCAGGCACTGCCCTCTGGATGCCCGCACTTCAAGCACAAGCGTGACTCTCGATAAACTGTCAATGTTCACCTCCCCGAACTGCGGGCATGGGGCGTGCACGTCTCGGCGTGTACCCAGCCATGGTTACCATTTACTGAATATGTCCAAGCACTTCACAGAAGTTCTTTCTGCCCCTCCCAGCAGCCCTGCAGGAACTTAACAGCTGAGGAAATTGAGACCCAGGATGTCAGCCACTTACCCAAGGCAGCAAGGGCTCAAAGTCAACTTCCCAGAGGACATAGCATTGCCTTGTTCCCGTGCTTAGAAGTCCACGTCTGGGGACGTGTGGAGACGACCAAGGCTGGCTGGCTCTCCAGAACCTCTGGGATGTGTCCATGTCCAGGGAGACACCTGAGTTTGGCCATGGCCGCTGAAATCCCTGCTTTCAATGGGCCTCCTTCCCCTGATTTTCTGAAAACTACCAAGGTTTTGTTTTGTTTTGGGCCATACCACATGGTTTCCAGGATCTTAGCTTCCCAAAGAAAGAAAGTAAAGAAAGTGAAGTCGCTCAGTCGCATCTGACTCTTTGCAACCCCATGGACTGTAGCCCAACAGGCTCCTCCATCCATGGGATTTTCCAGGCAAGAATATTGGAGTGGCTTGCCATTTAGCTTCCCAACCAGGGATCAAACCCCAGGCCCAAGGCAGTGAAAGCACTGAGAGTCTTAACCACTGGACCACAAGGGGATTCCCCTACCAGCATTTTGAATCCCTTAGTTTCACCTCCCGAGGGTCACTTTTCATCCAGCGCATGGGTGTCTTGCTTCATTCCTGCTCACTCACCCCTGACACCCTCCTACCACACCTGTGTCTCAGACCTGCCACCTTCTCCAGGGGCCTCAGGGATGCCTGGTGGGAAGGAAGGCTGACCTTTCTCGCGACCTCATGTCAAGTGTGGACACAGACCTGTCTTCTAATTCTGCTCCACAATGCGGAGGAGCCACAGTGGTTAACACAGCTGTCTTTAGGAGCTGGCTTTAAAAATGAAAACAAACCTAAATTGGGTGACTCTGCTCTTTCCTCAGGGGTCCCCATGGTGGACCTCCCCTTTGGCCGTCTGCCAATCGCTTGGATTCCTCGCTCAGAACAGAGCTCCCACTCCTGGCTTTGCTCTTCGCTGGTTCCAGGCCCCTCCTACACTGTCTTTTAGATCTACCAGAAGAAGAAAGGAAAATCACTAAGACCAAAATAGAATCTCCCCAGTGATGTGTCTCCCTGCTCCTACCCCCCAGGAAGCAGGGATATGTAAAATAATTGATCAAGGTCCTCTCTCTCCTTTTTCTTCCATTTCCTTCTACCCTTGGCTCAGCTACTTAAGATCTTTATATAACTAAAGGCCATTAAAGTATTTTCCCAAATGAAAGAGCAGTCCTCCCACTAAAATAAATTATGTTGTCACTTCTTAAATACAGACAGTGAGGTTTAGAAAATAGCTGGTTTCAACATAATGTTCCTATAGTTCTGTAACAAATGTATCTGCCTCTGAAAGTTATATTAACATCTTGCAGCCTGAACTCAAGGAAAGTCGCTGTAAGTTTTAGGGGAGGTTTTGAAAATGAAGCATCTGTCTTCACAATATTTAAGAAAGGCATGTAGTCCTAGTTTGGCTATTACTTCTATACCATAAGTAGGACTTCCCTGGTGGCTCAGATGGTGAAAGCGTCTGCCTACAATGTGGGAGACCCGGGTTTGATCCCTGGGTCTGGAAGATCCCCCTGGAGCAGGAAATGGCAACCCACTCCAGTACTCGTGCCTGGAAAATCCCAAGGATGAATGGAGGAGCCTGGTAGGCTACAGTCCATGGGGTCGCAAAGAGTTGGACACGACTGAGCAACTTCACATAAGTGGTCTATGGAAGCAGGGGTTATGCTCCCAGTTTACACATGAAACATCTGAGGCCCAACAATGTTACATCCATCCCCATGCCTAATTATATGGTCAATCCAGGTTCTAGAACCAGGTGCTTCTGACTCCTAGTTCACTGGTCTTTCCGTTGTTTGAAGTTGGTAGCCTGGCACAATCAATTGCCAAGGACATCTAGACATCAGCAAAGACAGAAGTACTTGGTCATTTTGAGGGTCTTCTCTTTCCCCAAGGATTAGTGGGTAAATGGCTTCTTATTGAACCAAAACAGTGATGCTAGGTGTTGGGTGGTAACTGAATCAGTACCTTAGAGCTCTTCAAAGCCCCCCTTTAACATTCATTGTGATGCAAGAGCAACTAGGATGTGTCTGATTCCTGGTGGTGGACCAGGTGTCCAGGTTGTGTTGGAGCAGCTCCAAAAGGGAACAGCATGGGGTGGGGGGAAGAACAGGTGAGCTGGTCTTTGCTCTAGGAAGCTTGGTGAGTGTGGAACCATTGGGGAACCATGAGAATTGTGATTGAGAAAAAAATAAGTTTATGACCAACATGCTGCAAGAATGAGATGAACTCAGAATTTCTTAGGTAACGCGGAAAATTTGACTTTGTTGTACAGATATGGGAGTAGAGAAGACAAAGCCGGTGCCTGTCTGGGACACGTGCTTGAGGGAGATGCAGCATCCACACTGTGATGGTTGTCTGCAGTTACAACGGAGATGACACTTTCCTAGGGCCCTAATTCTGATGGTTATGACAGCAGTCAACTTCACGGGGCTCCTGTTTAAAGCTTTTCCAGGGGAGTCTTTCAGTTTCTACCCTGGTTATGAAGTGCTCATCTTTTTTTTTTTTTGCATGGTTCTTATTCAAAATCCCTGAGAGTGGATTCAGCTGATTCTCTGAGTCGCTGTCAGTGTTGTTGGGCTCTAGGCTGTTGGCTGATCTATGGCTGGGTTGCCTCTGGATCACACCCCTTGCTTCTTCTCACAGCTGCATCTCTGCTAGCAGCATCACGTGCTGGAGAGAGAACCCTGTGTATCCAGAGCCCCACTGAAGGGGGCTGTGCCTACGATCCATCTGGGAGGCTTCTCAGAAGAATGTAACAGGAAATTGTCCGGCTTGCCTGGCCAGGCTCATGCGATTGGCCAGGTGAGCTCCAAGGTAGGAAAATGAACACCTGGGCACTTGCTGGGCAGGTTCAGACCAGAACAGACAGAAACTCAAGGGATGTGTGAGGAGTCACCCAGAGCCAAGTGTCATCACTCTGTAGAGGGTGGGACTTCACCATCCCAGAATGCCCTAAACCCCCAGCCACACCAGGCCCTGAGCCCCAGGGGTTTGTATCACTCAGTGCGTCATATATCATTCTTTCCCTTTTTAGAAAGTGTGTAGATGAACAGAAGCCAGACATGATGAACCTGGCTTGATCACAGTTTATCAGAGAAATGAGCTTTTCTGGGTGTGTCCTACCCTGCTGGCATCTCTGAGTGCGGCCAGCTGGCTTCATCACAGTGCCTGGTCCAGGGTCCAGAATGACATGGTGGCAAGTGTGGGGGAGGGGCCTGCTGCCAATATGTGTGCACGTGAAACCCATTATCTTTGAACACGCTCTCATGGAGCTGGGTGCCTGGAAACAATTATCTGCAGAAGGAAATGTCACAAAAATTCCTTGCATTCTGAAGCGTTTCCAGACAGTAGGGTTGATGATCAAGGACCAGCAGAAGACCTGTTGACCACTGGAATCCCAGAGTCTAATACTTTCAAAATGTGGCCATTCAACCAAGTGAATTGGATGCCATACTCCTGCCTATTGGATTAATGCCCCCCCCCCCCACCATGTGTTGGCAAGAATTGACCCTCATACTCACAGGGCTCTCTTAATTAGCTTTTGGTATTTGACCTGAAGGAATTGTCAGAATATCTACCTCCAGAGCTTCATACAGCAGTGCAAATGTAGTTCCTACAAAATATATGCCACCTGTGCTGTAGCCATTCAAATACAATGGAATATTATTCGGCCATGAAAAAAGAAAGGAAATCCTGCCATTTGAGACAACACAGATGAACATGAAGGATGCTATACAATATGAAATAAAACAGAGAAAGACAAATGCTGTTTGAGTATCATTTATATGCAGACTTAGAAAAAAAGTTGAACTCGTTGTACGTGACAACTGGAGATGCCATAGCTTTGACTATACAGACCTTTGTTGACAAAGTGATGTCTCTGCTTTTTAATACACTGCCCAGGTTTGTCATAGCTTTTCTTCCAAGCAGCAACCATCTGGTGAAAGGGAACAGATAATTTTATAAGGTTGATAAGTTCTGAGGATCTAACGTACAGCATGGTGACCACAGTTAGCAATAATAGTTTATATACTTGGAATTTGCTGAGAGAGTAGACATCAAGTGTTCTTACCCTGCAAAGAAGGAAACTATGAGACGTGATGAGTGTGTTAATTAACTTGATTGTGGCAATGATTTCACATAGACATATATCAAAGTGTCATGTTGCATACTTTAAATATATACAATGTTGTTTGTCAATTATACGTTGATAAAGCTGAGAGGGAAAAAAAGAGAATAAGGTGAGAATTAAATTCTATTTAGCTTGCCTGTGTTGAAAAATTCCTCCATATACTACCATGAATTTTTAATTCCCTGTTTTACAATGAAGTAGAGGAACTAATATTTTTGATCTATTGATGTCCTGCTGTGGATCTTGACCTTCACATAAGTCTTCTCTTTTAATTTCCTTAAGATCTATTTTACAGATGGGGACCGTGAGAGCGAGATCACAAAGCTAGTGAGCAGTGGAAAAAAACCAGACATATTTTGCTTCAGAGCCTGTAACATTCTACTCCAAAGCAACGTGTCCTTTCAAAGAAGGTAGAATATTATTGAAGCAACTATTCTGAAGGTGAAAATAGCAGGTTAGTTTCTGTGCGACTGAAAAAAAATCAGCCTTATTGGGGAAGAAATTCCTTACACATTTAAAATCTGCTGCAGGTACAGTTGCTGCTTATCCACAATGCTCTTTCCATCTGTCTTCCTTTGGTAGTAGAATCTAGACGGGCATCTGGCTGTCCACAGTCTACACTGCCTTCCTGACTTCCCGTGTGACTCTACAGTGAACCCTGAAATGTGAGTCCAGGTCACCTGAGCGACTCATGAGTCAGTTTTTAAGGGAAACGGGCAGTCCCCCACTTCCTCTTTTCTCTTTTCACTGGCTGGAATTCAAACTCATGGAGCTGGCACAGCTATCTGGGAAAAGAAGCTGGAGGACTAATGTTAAGACCTGTGGGCAAAAAGCGTAAATTCTTCTGGGTTCCTGACACCACTGGTGTCCTCTCAGTATCTCCTGAGATGCTAAGTGAACTTTAACCATCTAAGCCTGGTTATTCAGGTCTCTTTGCTATGTGGACCTAGCAAACAATGGTCTGTGGCCAAGTCTGACCCACTCAGTTCAGTTCAGTTCAGTCGCTCAGTCGTGTCCGACTCTTTGCTACCCCATGTACCACAGCACACCAGGCTTCCCTGTCCATCACCAACTCCCAGAGTCCACCCAAACCCATGTCCATTGAGTCGGTGATGCCATCCAAACATCTCATCCTCTGTCATCCCCTTCTCCTCCTGCCCTCAATCTTTCCCAGCATCAGGGTCTTTTTCAATGAGTCAGCTCTTTGCATCAGGTGGCCAAAGTATTGGAGTTTCAGCTTTAGCATCAGTCCTTCCGATGAACACCAGAACTGATCTCCTTTAGGATGCACTGGTTGGATCTCCTTGCAGTCCAAGGGACTCTCAAGAGTCTTCTCCAACACCACAGTTCAAAAGCATCAATTCTTCAGCGCTCAGCTCTCTTTATAGTCCAACTCTCACATCCATACATGACTACGGGAAAAGCCATAGCCTTGACTAGATGGACCTTTGTTGGCAAAGTAATGTCTCTGCTTTTTAATATGCTCTCTAGGTTGCTCAAAACTTCTCTTCCAAGGAGCAAGTGTCTTTTAATTTCATGGCTGCAATCACCATCCACAGTGATTTTGGAGCCCCCCAAAATAAACGTAGCCACTGTTTCCCCATCTATTTGCCATGAAGTGATGGGACCGGATGACATGATCTTAGTTTTCTGAATGTTGAGCTTTAAGACAACTTTTTCACTCTCCTCTTTCACTTTCAAGAGGGCTCTTTAGTTCTTCTTCACTTTCTGCCATAAAGGTGGTGTCATCTGCATATCTGAGGTTATTGATATTTCTCCCGGCAATCTTGATTCCAGCTTGTGCTTCATCCAGCCCAGCGTTTCTCATGATGTACTCTGCATATAAGTCAAATAAGCAGGGTGACAATATACAGCCTTGATGTACTCCTTTCCCTATTTGGAACCAGTCTGTTGCTCCATGTCCAGTTCTAACTGTTGCTTCCTGACCTGCATACGGATCTGACCCACTGACTCTCTGTAAATAAGTAAAATTTGGTTGGAACACAGCCACATGCCTATGGTTATGTTCACATGTGGCTGCTTTCTCGCTACCATGGCATAATTGGGTAGCCATGGTGAAGACAGCCTGGCTACAAAGCCTGGAATATACACTCTGGCCTTTCATAGAGAAAGCTTGCTGCCTACTGACCTAAGTAATGCAAAACCCCAAACGTTAGCTTTGGATAAGCCTAAATGAGTGGAGGTTGTCTTTGTTTTGAATGTCGGTGGATCTGAATTCTAGGCTCAGCTCGGCTTCTGACCAGATGGATAATGTTGGGGAAATCCATTCATCTCTGAATCAGCTTGCACTTCTACGTAGTGAGAAGACTGGTGTTCTTTGACGCATACATACACAACCCATGATGTAGCCTGACTTGTCATATAACTATGGTGATGCAAATTGTGTGACACTTCACTTTTCAAACGCACAAAATTGTCCAGCTCTGAGCTTTCTCCCTTTCCTCCCCTCCCCCAAAAACCCTGAGGATGAGGGCTATAGATGTTCTGATGCAGCCATTCAGATGCCCGACACTATGGAGCTAAAGAGCCTTCAAAGAATTCTTCTGGTGTTTAAACAGTAGTTTATCCTGGCTTGCCATTTGTCAGCTGTGTCAAATACAGTAAAAACTAGTGATTAGCTCAAACAAAACAGATAATCATGGTGTGATCCTTTGAGGTCCCTTGGCAATTTCTTGGCAGTTACCCGTGTTTGATTGTGCTTCCCTCTAGGTCATACCAATCAAAAATAAATAAGGAATTTAAGCAAAAGTTTCCAAGAAGGAATTACATTATAGTCTATGGCAGGAATTGTACCACTGACTCTGTCTGTAAGGTTTAGTTCAGTTCAGTTCAGTTTGGACACTCAGTCATGTCCAACTCTTTGTGACCCCATGGACTGCAGCACGCCAGGCCTCCTGTCCATCACCAACTCCCAGAGCTTGCTCAGACTCACATCCATCAAGTCGGTGATGCCATCCACCATCTCATCCTCTGTTGTCCCCTTGTCTTCCTGCCTTCAATCTTTCCCAGCATCAGGGTCTTTTCTAATGAGTCAATTCTTCACATCAGGTGGCCAAAGTATTGGAGTTTCTGCTTCAGCATAAGTCCTTCCAATGCATAGTCAGAGTTGATTTCCTTTAGGATTGACCAGTTGAACTTCCTTGCTGTCCTAGGGACTCTTGAGAGTCTAGCTGGAGACCCTCTTGCTTCGGTCCATACCTCCAATAAGCACATAATCCCCTGAACCAGATGCCCATCAGGTCTTACTTGATAACTCAGCATGTGAAACCTTCTCTGGACCCTCACAAGGCAGAGTCAGTGGCTTCTTGCCCTATGGTTTCATTACTCATGTCTTTTCCTTCCTGGGTACAATGTAGAATAAACACTCTTTGTAACTTTTGCCATTCAGATTATGATTTTTTTGAGTGGAGAAACATTTTACTTGTCCATAATTCTTCAGGGTCTAACTCAAGCTTTGTATCCACAGGATGTTCAATGCATGCTGAATGAATGGAAAATAAGCAAATAAATCCTATATCAAATGTCATAATCAAAATCCCTAGATTATCAGCACACCAAAACACTTAGCCAAGTAGTCTAATTTCGCAGGGGAACACACATTGACCACTGTTCCTGATTCATGTTTTTCTTGGTGGTAGAGCCATCTTTCTGCTTGCCAATGCAGGAGATACAGGTTCGGTTCCTGAGTTAAGAAGATCCCCTGGAACAGGAAATGGCAATCTCCTCTAGTATTCTTGCCTGGAAAATTCCATGACTGTCATGGGCTACAGTCCATGGGGTTACAGAGAGTTGGACATACATGCATGCAGAACCATCTTTAGAGCTATCTTTCCTTTCATAAAGTATCCAAGTATGTAAGCTCTTCAACCTAGTACTGATTTCATTTTTTCCAAAATCTTCAGTCAGTTCAGTCACTCAGTCGTGTCTGACTCTTTGCGACCCCATGAATCGCAGCACGCCAGGCCTCCCTGTCCATCACAAACCCCCGGAGTTTACTCAGACTCATGCCCATCAAGTTGGTGATGCCATCCAGCCATCTCATCCTCTGTCGTCCCCTTCTCCTCCTGCCCCCAATCCCTCCCAGCATCAGGGTCTTTTCCAAAATCTTGGCCACTGGCAATATTTACACACATCCTTAACAACACAACTTGTAGGATTGCCACATCCTTGTTTTAGACATCATGTTATGAAACATATGATTTTGGACACAGTCTTTCCAAGGACTTCCCTGCCTGAAACAAAATCACTAATTGAGAATCTATTCTATCTTTGACTTCTTTTAAGATTCTGGCCAAACTTCTTCGAAGAGCTAAGGAGAAAAATGGGCTGACTATTCCAGGAGATGAAAAACAGCCTGAACAATAAAATGTCATCACCGGAAAAAAAAACTGTTACCCTCTCCTCTCCTGGAGGACCGGGTGGTAACCAGGCAGCATGGAACATCTGTCGCTTTGAGAGCCAACAATAACAACAAATTATCAGATTTTCTAACATAATCTCACAAATTATCACCTACGCTCTAAAAATGTTAAAAAGACAAATATTTCTTAGTTAAGCTTCAACAGCCTAAAGTTCATTTCTTGATGGTTTGGCAGGGAAAATGCAGCCTGATTTTGAGAATATCCCAGGGGCTTGTGCCTACAGAACAGCATGGCTGCATTCCAATAGCACCTTCCTGCAGGGACCTGGCCTCGGCCATGCCATTCCTGCGATTAATGTGTCTAGCATGCTTTCAGGAACTCACCGGGTCCTCCATAATCCTTTTAATTTGATAAGATGTTTTTAATTGAATCCCTCACTGACGTGACAACAAGCTCCTCGGTTCACTGTTTGTCTTCTTGTCATCCTAGTTATGTCTACAGATGCCCAGACTCTGGTCAATTCTCATCTTAACCCATGAAAGTCACCAGTTACAGCCCACCCATTTTTAGCTCGAGTTCAGCACTGAGCCAGCGCTCCTCCTGAGCAATGAATTTCCTGTTATTAAGAGCTTTTAGTTAAAGGGTCAGGACCACTGAAAGCGCAGGAGTCCTTTTGGAGTCCACTGTTCATATCATCCATCATTCTTGGAAAGATGATTGTCACTGACAGATGCATCAGAGGAATGAGAATTACACCCCATCGATGTCACTCGTCTGGACCAGTCATCAGATGTAGACACTTGTTTTGAAGGATAATTACGATGGAGCATTTAGCTTGTACAGACAAGTCAATGGAGCTTTGCAGAATGATTATCCACTGTGGGGTACATTAATAGTCAAAGACAAATAAGACAAATCCTCTTTTATCTAGCAGTCACTCACCTGACTGTCTTAACTGTCTAGAACTGGGACGATCCTTGTATCAAGGCAAATTACCTGGGGAGGATATGAGCTGTCTGAATCCATGCACTCATGCTTATGAAACTTATCTGTGAAAGAATCCATTAGGCTCTTACATTAAGACTAGATTCTGAATAAGCTGCTCATTAGCTTCCTTAGTTTAGCCATCAGAAGACAGGGGTACTGGCAGGAGTTTTGTAGAAGCACATGCACTAATGAAATGAGAATACATAATACATACATATTAGAGTACATAATGTGATGTTAACAGAGAAGATATAAAATCTCAGAAATGAATGGCACAAAGCTACACAGATGCATGTCCATTTAAGGGGAAACTAATTGTACACATCTTTGCTGGCTTTGAAGCAATGCTGTGTTTTGCGTAGTTCAGTGCACATATTTATCTTAGTCTATCAGGAAATTTAAATATTAACCATGAGTTTCTAACTTACAGAGAGAACATTTATAATACATGGTACAGATTTTTTTTTAAAGAAAATGTTTTAATTTTTAAAATAAGTTTGGGCATATAAAGATGTATTTTCTGTTATTTGTAAAATTACATTATGAGAGTACTTCTGTATTTGACTGAATATATGAGGCAGTCTATTGAAAAAATGAATAATCTTGAATGATGTAGCTAAAACATTAGTTTAGTTCCACTGATGGCATCATTAATAAAATTCTGATTTTTTGATCAGAACAGGAACACAGGAGCAGAAGTCACTGGATCTGGGTCCAACCTTTGAAATTCGATTAAGAATTGATACTGCATTATACTTGGAAGTCTTGCATTTATGGAAAAATCACATATGACATTTTCACATTCCTTTGGATCTGCAAGAATCTCCCATTGAATTGCTGATGAAACTAGAGACAAAGAGGTCGGGAAGCAGGCTGAGAGAAAGTCCAACCATGGCTGAATATGTCACACATGTCACAGGTTTGTGGAAGAGGGGGCGGGGGGTTGAGGGTGTGGGTCTCAGTCTCAGGCTGCCCCGCTTTGAACCCTGGATCCCTCACTCACTAGGTATAACCTGGAAAACTTCCTGTGGTCCCCATACCTGAGTCTCCCACGTTTGTAAACTGGGGTGGTGATAGCAGCACATTCTCCCGCAGGTTAGCATGAAGTTAAATGAGTCAGTGGACATATAACACTTAGTGTGGGGCCTGAAACATAGTACATACTCCACAAGCATTAGTTCTCGAGGTCTTAAAATAACCCTATCAGCCGGCATCGTGTCTCAGCTTGACAAGTGAAGGAGCCGAGACTCAAAGACATTCAAGAACTTTCCTGAGGTCACTGTATAGGTGGTGGATTTTTATAAGGACAGTCTGGTAGGGTATGGGTATTATGCTCAGCTAGAGAAAATTTATCCTAACTCCTCCAAAGCTTTTTTTTTTTTTTCTTTTTAATATGTCTTACTCCCAAAGAAGAAGACCTAAAATCAAATAAAATGTGTGGGAAAACCAACGGTGTGTTTTCACAGATGATCTTCAGAAGTCCACTTCTTCTCTGTTATCTGATAACCAAATTTTGTATCTTGGCAATTACACGTGTTCCAGTGTACTTTTTTGTTTTTTGGTTGTGCCACAGGGCATGTGGGATCTTAGTTCCCCGACCAGGGGTTGAACCCGCGTCCTCTGCAGTGGGTGTATGGGGTCTTAACTACTGGACCACCAGGGAAGCCCCTGACAATGATATGTTCAGAGACTCAGAGATCCTATGATACTTGTTTTAGAACTATATTGTCTTTGCTTAAATGTTTTAAAAACTCCACAATAATGAAATCATTTGTCAATCTAAACTGTTTGCAGACCAATAGCATGTCTAATTTTTTCTTAGCTCTGATTGCTTTCTAGATCTGGGGTTACAAACTCAAGTGATTTTCCAGTCAGGGCCTTAACCCCAAAGGCCAGTGAAAGGGTAGGAGGGGTGGGTGGAGCTTGTGGCTAGCTGCACAACCTGCTGTGTTATGATCAAATCCATTCTGCTCCAGGCAGATTGAACCTTCAAGTGTCTAAAGAAATGGCCCAAGACTCCCCTTTTCTATTACTGGTCTCCTCTGTTCCCACAGAGGTGAAAAGCCACAAGTGCTTCCCTTGTGACTCAACTGGTAAAGAATCCACCTGCAATGCGGGAGACCTGGTTTCAATCCCTGGGTTGGGAAGATCCCCTGGAGAAGGGAAAGGCTACCCGCTCCAGTATTCTGGCCTGGAGAATCCCATGGACTGTATAGTCCACGGGGTCACAAAGAGTTGGACACAACTGAACGACTTTTGATCTCTGTTCCCAATCCTGAGTGTGCAAAAAGGAAAATGCTCTTTGCCTCTCCCTTATTCTGTTCAGCAAGAGAGTCAGGTTCAGAAGCATCGGTGTAGCACCTGTGAGGCAGGAGGCATGGATTAGGTCCAAAGAGGATTGCAAAAATGAATCCAATGACACCAGCAATAACAGGAAAATAAAAACCATTCCTCAGGTGTGTGGTTCATTTCTGCACTCAGGTATGCTCACAGAAAACTGGACATGATGTGATAAGTTCCGCCGTCCAGTGGGTGGTGGTGAGGGAACCAATGCAGAACGGAAGTTCTTGGTTCTTGAACCAAGAACGCTTGGAATTAGCACTTAGCCAACTTGAGGCTCCATCAGCTGGAGGGGCTCTCAGAGCTCAGAGAAGTGTGCCATGGAGGGGGTCAGAGCTGGAACTCGTGTGGCATTCTGCACCATGCCAGGCTTCCCCAGCCCACTCTCCTCCTGGCTCACCTTAGCATCATCTCCTTTTCATCCGCCGTGGTCAGCTCAGTCCTCACTCCTAACATGATGTCCCCTCACCCCAGACAGTAGACGTCGGAGTGGGAGAGGAAACTGTTTAAAAAGATGGTAATGATAACCCTAAATGCAGGACAGAAAAAGAGATGCAGATGTATAGAACAGACATTTGGACTCTGTGGGAGAAGGCGAGGGTGGGATGATCTGAGAGAATAGCACTGAAACATGTATATTATCAAGTGTGAAACAGATCGCCAGTCCAGGTTGGATGCATGAGACAAGTGCTAGGGGCTGGTGCACTGGGAAGACCCAGAGGGATGGGATGGGGAGGGAGATGGGAGGGGGGATTGGGATGGGGAACACATGTAAATCCATGGCTGATTCATGTCAATGTATGGCAAAAACCACTACAATACTGTAAAGTAATTAGCCTCCAACTAATAAAAATAAATGAGAAAAAAAAAAAAGGAAACTATGATATTTAAGCTAATCCCTCCTGTTCCTGTTTTGGAGAAGGAAATGGCAACCCTCTCCAGTATTCTTGCCTGGAAAATCCCGGGGACGGAAGAACCTGGTAGGCTACAGTCCATGGGGTTGCAAAGAGTCAGACACGACTGAACGACTTCACTCCTGTTCCTGGTGAGTGTGGCAAAGACACGGGAAAGACGATGACCTCTCAGGATTCGTCCGGGTGGAAGTTGGAACTCCCTTTTCTGTTTCAGGGTTCTGCTTCCCTTTTTCTAATGTTTCACATCCTAAAAGTTTCACGATCTGAATTACTCACTGTGTCGCTATACATGCTGGTTTTCTCTGTCTAAAATTTTTAACTGAAAAGCACTTTCTTCCTTATCAGGTGAGCTTCCAGTACTAAAGACACCTTATGCTTTAAATGTGCTTTGTCTTACCACCTGCCTACTGAGCGCTCCTGAGTCAATTCTGAAGTTTGAGGGTAACTTTAAATCTTCATTGATTTGAAGCACTAATTCAAGGAAACGTTACCTCCAAGTCAATATGTGCTCATGAAATATTAAAATTATTTCAGTGCCCTTATCTGTAAACGGAACTGAAGTAAAGACCCAGAGGATGGTAAGAGTATTAAATATGGTGATATAATAAATATAATCCATAAATTATAGTTTATTAGATGAACATTAAGTATGATAAGGTTGTGTGTGTGTGTTGTGTCTGACTCTTTGCGACCTGCCAGGTTCCTCTGTTCATGGAATTCTACAGGCAAGAACACTAGGGTGGGTTGACATTTCCTTCTCCAATGATAAGTTTAAGAGATTTTAAAATGGATGACAGTTTTGAGAATCTCTTGGCTTCTTTATTATCTAATGTGAGGAGGAGAAAGATAGGCCAGCAGATCTTTAAAAACAAAAGGAAGGCCTCTCCTCTGAATTAGCGATCTTTTATTAAGAAAAAAATACAAAGATCAACAACTTACAGTGATTCTGTGATGTCCATTGCCCCACGACCCCTGAACTGTGCTCTCTTAACCTCACCTCAAACTGAGAAATTTGAGTTGATTCGTTGAGCATTTATAGGACTGATCACATCCCCTGACCTTGAATTCAGTAAGATAAGAAGCAGTGAAACTCTATTATAGTTGATTTTTATTTGGAAATCATACTCATGGTATAATCTGGGAAAAAATTAAGTTATAAATGCAAATGTTTGCTTCCTTTTTTCCTTGTCCCTTCAAATTAAAAAAAAAATCATCATTGGCCTAAGATTAGAGACCTGATGATATATTTTAGCTTAATTCTTCCACCTGTTAAAAAACAAAAGCAAACTGAAAACAGTTTTCATCACCTGGTGAAATGAAAAGGACTCTGAATTAGTTAATACAGTGAGAGGCACTGACCACAGGAGTGCTCAGGCTCATCAGAGGCACTCTGTCACACTTTCACCACCTGCAAAGCTTCGGTCTGCTCTCATGGGCACCGGAGGACAAGAAGGGGCAGGCCTATGGACACACAGGATGCCACAGTCTGTCCCCAGGCAGAGTGTGGGCTCACATGATGCTTGTCTTCCTGCATGGGGCTGTAATATGGCAGCAAGCTGAGTGCTACTCTCATATTCATGGAAGAAGGCACGCATTGGCTTGCCAATACTGAGTGGGGTAAAAAGCCTTCTCTCTTTCATAGAAATAGTATTGCAACAAACAGAATTGGGCAGTGGTTTCTGGTTCAGACGGTAAAGAATTTGCCTGCAATGCAGGAGACCCAGGTTCAGTCCCTGGGTTGGGAAGGTCCCCTGGAGAAGGAAATGGCAATCCACTCCAGTATTCTTGCCTGGAGAATTTTGTAGACAGAAGAGCCTGGTGGGCTACAGTCCAAGGGGCTACAAAGAGTCAGACAGGACTGAGTGGCTAACACTTTCACTTTCAAAACAACAGTGCTCAATTCATTGCAGCATTATTTATAGTAGCCAGGACATGGAATACAGACTAAATGTCTATTTACAGAGGGATGTATAAAGAAGATGTGATACATAAATAAAATGGAATATTAGTCAGCCATACAAAAGAACAAAATAACGTCATTTGCAGCCACGTGGATGGACCTAGAGATTTTCACACAGGGTGAAGTAAGTCAGACACAGATAAATACCATATGATACCACTTATATGTAGATTCAGAGAAAGGGTACAAAGGAACTTATTTACAAAATGAAAATAGAGTCACAGGTGTCGACAACACACTTATAGTTACCAGAGTATAAGGGAGTGGGGGGAGGAATAAATGGGAGATTGGGATGGACATACCTTTGCTGCTGCTGCTAAGTCGCTACAACATATAAAATAGATAACTACTGAGAACCTACTGTATAGGACAGGGAACAATAATACTCTATAATGATCTAGATGGGAAAAGAACGTGAAAAGGATGGATATATGTGTACATGTAACAGATTCATTTGGCTGTACACCTGAAACTAACACAACATTGTAAATCCACTCTACTCCAATAAAAATATTAGAAAAAGAACCCCCCGCCCCCACCAGCATCCAGGCCCCACCCCTGAAATCTGAGATCATATTTCTGGGGTGCATGCATGCATGCAGTTGCTTTAATTGTGTCCGACTCTTTGCAACCCTATGGACTGTAGCTCGCCAGGATCCTCTGTTCATGGGATTCTCTAGGCAGTAATACTGGAGTGGGCTGCCATGCCCTCCTCCAGGGAATCTTTCTGACTTAGGGATCGAACCCACGTCTCTTATGTCTCCTGTATTGGCAGGTGGATTCTTTACCATTAGCACCACCTGGGAAGCCCCATACTCCAATAAAAATAATAAAAAACCACAAAGGCCCAGGCTCTACCTCTGGAATCTGATGTCATATCTCTGGGGTGGGAACTTGGAATTACCATGTTAAAGACTGTTTCAGTTGCTTCTATTAGGCAGCCAAGGTGGAAAACCTAGGGGTTCTTAAAACTTCCTACCAGTGGGAATCACCAGTAATTTGCTACTATACAGATTCATATTCATGGAACTATATGCTCTCTGGTTCCTCCACCTTTTCTAAAACCAGCTTGAACATCTGTAAGTTCACAGTTCACATATTGTTGAAGTCGGTCTTGGAGAATTTTGAGCATTACTTTGCTAGCAGGTGAGATGAGTGCAATTGTGTGGTAGTTTCAAATTGCCAACATCTGCTGGATCATCAAAAAAGCAAGAGAGTTCCAGAAAAACATCTATTTCTGCTTTATTGACTATGCCAAAGCCTTTGATTGTGTGGATCACAATAAACTATGGAAAATTCTGAAAGAGATGGGAATACCAGACCACCTGACCTCCCTCTTGAGAAATCTGTACTCAGGTCAGGAAGCAAAGTTAGAACTGGACATGGAACAACAGACTGGTTCCAAATCGGGAAAGGAGTATGTCAAGGCTGTATATTGTCACACTGATTATTTAACTTGTATGCAGAGTACATCATGAGAAATGCTGGGCTGGAGGAAGCACAAGCTGGAATCAAGATTGCTGGGAGAAATATCAATAACCTCAGATATGCAGATGACACCACCCTATGGCAGAAAGTAAAGAAGAACTAAAGAGCCTATTGATGAAAGTGAAAGAGGAGAGTTGAAAAAGTTGGCTTAAAGCTCAACATTCAGAAAACTAAGATCATGTCATCTGGTCCCATCACTTCATGGCAAAAAGATGGGGAAACAGTGGAAACAGTGGTTAACTTTATTTTTTGGGCTCCCAAATCACTGCAGATGGTGATTGCAGCAATGAAATTAAAAGATGCTTGCTCCTTGGAAGAAAAATTATGACCAACCTAGACAGCATATTAAAAAGCAGAGACATTACTTTGCCAACAAAGGTCTGTCTAGTCAAGGCTGTGGTTTTTCCCGTAGTCATGTATGGATGTGAGAGTTGGACTGTAAAGAAAGCTGAGAGCCAAAAAATTGATGCTTTTGAGCTGTGGTGTTGGAGAAGACTCTTGAGAGTCCCTTGGACTGTAAGGAGATCCAACTGGTCCATCCTAAGGGAAATCAGTCCTGAATGCTCATTGGAAGGACTGATGTTGAAACTGAAACTCCAATAATTTGGCCACCTGATGAAAAGAGCTGACTCATTTGAAAAGACCCTGATGTTGGGAAAGATTGAAGGCAGGAAGAGAAGGGGGTGACAGAGGATGTGGTGTTTGGATGGCATCCCCAACTCAATGGACATGAGTTTGAGTAAACTCTGGAAGTTGGTGATGGACAGGGAGGCCTGGCATGCTGCAGTCCATGGGGTTAAAGAGTGGGACACGACTGAGCGACTGGACTGAACTGATTCACCGAACTGGATATGTCCACCCTTCCAACAAGCCCCCAGCTGCTGCCAGAGCTGCTGGTCTGAGGTTCCCTCTAAGAAACAATGATCTGCATACACTCAGCCCTCCAGGATCTGGACTTCTGTCCACCTTTAGTAAGGGTGGTTCATGTCTCACACACCTCATGTTGCCTTAGCACATGTACACTTCAGAATAACATATATCCAGTTCCATCCTTTATTTAGTGTTTACGAAAGCACTAATTATCCTTAAAGTAGTGATTGTGAACACATTTAAATAGGTGTAGTTCTACAGTTAGGACACTCTAATTTGATATTTCCAATGCTTTACTAATCATCAGAGTCAACTGGGAGCCTTAAAAATCTAACGGGAATCCTCCCCAAGAGGGGTGGGTGGCAGAAGAGAGGAAGAAACTTTTTAATTAAGCCATGCAGGCGATGGTGATTCAGATGTCTTCACTTTGGAAGTTTATATCCATTTATAAAAGGTAATGAATGAAACAAAATCATTATCTCTTTCACTTCAGTATATGATAAGAGGAAAGCAACTTGGAACTCAGGCACTACAACCCATGGGCATGCTATTTTGTCATAAATTATGCAGGAAATACAATGAAAATACATAAACTTTGAATATAACTGGTAGTGTCAAAATCCTAAATTTAGAAAAATGTTAAAGAACTATTTGATACATAGCCTGCAAATGGGAAGTGAGAGCTGGGATGGCAGGACAAGTCATGCCAGCCTTTATTCCTCCATCTGTTGGTATCCAGATATGCCCTCTCCCCCTCCCCAGTGAATGGATGGCTCTGGCCTCCAGAGGGCATATCCAGCTGGCTGCCACCTTGTTGCAGAAGGAACTGGTTTTCTCAGCAAATCATTTGACCAGCCCACTACATGAGCAGAGTTTACAAACAACAACTTCATGTAATTCTTAGATTAGGACATTCAGAACAATGAAGCAAATGGCATATTTACTTCTTATCTAGAGAGCCTACTTTCATTGTCTCTCTCTTTGTCCCCCTCCTCCCTCCCCCCCTCCCTCCCTCCTCCTCCCCCCTCCTCCCTCCCCCCTCCCTCTCTTCTCTCTCTGTGCCCCCCACTCCTTCCCTCTCCATCTCTCTCCTCCCTCTCTCTCCCTGCTGCACAGAATGAATAGAAAACGCTGCTTCAAGTTCCATCCTACTACCTATGAACCGTGGACACTAGTCCCCTGAGACATCTCACTCCTTTAGAGTCTCAGTCTTTGTGGTTGGCTCTCTTGTGAAAATCAAAGGAGTGGCTGGGGTGTGAAAGCTGAGTATCCAGGGGTCACTCTAATTTCTCCCTGGGTTTCCTCGCACCTGGCCTTTCCTTTCGTGGTCCCACTGCCACACACAGGCCAGAGGCTTCCCCCTTCATGCTCTGCCCACCACCTTCCACCTGTCCACACAGGAGAATTAAAGCTGATTTTGAGGATGACTTCATAAGGCTGAACCTGCTGGTACTGGATCAGTCGGGTCTGACTCTCTGCGACTCCATGACCTCTAGCCCTTTAGACTTCTTTGTCCATGGAATTTTCCAGGAAAAAATGCTGAAGTGCGTTGCCACTTCCTTCTCCAGGGATCTTCACAATCTAGGGATCTAAATGGTGTCTCCTATATCTCCTGCATTAGTAGCAAATTGGTTACCACTCTGCCATCTGGGAAGCCCAAGACTCACTCTGGCTATTCTCAATTATTCATGATAATACCATCCTCATCTCAGCCCTGCCCAAATGAGCTTCTCTGTGACCTTATTTCAAGCAAATATTGCCTATATTTTGTCTAATTCATGAAGTCTTATTTTTATGTATATTACAGCTCACCCACAAATTTATGAGCAGCTTGCTGTTGGGAATGAAGTTTTTGTTACCTTCCTACTCTCCTGGTCTGTGAGATAAGGTAGATGCTCTGTGCAGGCACAACCATTTGAATGAATGCTCAACCTCTGTCCAGAGAGCCTGTTAATCTAGGATGTGGAGGAGCAGAAAGAAGACTACTTTATATTAGAGCATGAATGTTTTAGTTGGTGCGAATCACCCTAAACTCATTTGCAGAAAGCTGTATAAAATACAAAGCAACAAAAAATAAAAATAAATTCAACTTGTAATGTTACTTTTTGAAACCTCAAGCTCTGTTTAGAATTTGCTAGTCTCCATTCTAAATTGACCTCAAGTGTGAATGTAAACTCTTTAAGAAAACTAATAATTGGATTCAACATTGTTTTGGGAGGCTGACTGCCATCTTACCTTCATTATCTTTTACTTTAGTCTCTTAAGAGTCAAATTTTAAGCCCAAGGAGACAACATCTTAAAGTATTCTTTTGAGGCACAATGTGCTATTCTTGGGGCTGATTTTTCAAAGAGTAAACGTTAAGCTTTGAGAATGTGTTGATACAGTGGAAGAATCTCAGAGGGGAGTTTTGCAGATCTGTTTATATTTAAAATGCAAATTTCAGAAAAACATTTTCATTTAGTCCTTATTTAAGCAAACAGGATTTTCACAGCGTTCAGTTTTTGGTCTTACTTTATTTTTGTTTTGTTAACATTCCATTGGAAGCTTGGTATTGTTTTTGTGGAGTGCTTCTAAGTGGGTGTTGTATGAAGTATGTGAAGGAAGAAGACTTCACATCTTATAAAGGAGGGAGCTCAGATGTGGATAAAAGTATTTAGAATCTGAATTAAAGCAATGACACAGGATCCACACAATCCAGATATCTGCCTCAAGTTGTAGGGATAGTGGAATCTTTAAAGCTGACATTTAGAAACACAACCCCACCAAAAAAATATGGCTCAGAAAGGCTGAACTCACTCTGATAAGCTTTATGCTGTCATTGTTCAATTGCTCAGTCGTGTCCAACTCTTTGCTGCGGCCCCATGGATTGTAACATACCAGGTTTCCTTGTCCTTCACCATCTCCTGATGTTTGCTCAGATTCATGCCCACTGAGTCAATGATGTCATCCAACCATGTCTTCCTCTGCCAACACCTTCTCCTCTTGTTTCATGTAGCTGCCATATAATTCAGTTCATTGATTTAGTGTACAAACTCGGGTAACTCTCAGCCTCCAAATGACAACTCAGTCTGTAATCTACAAATGGAGAGACAATTTTTCCTTTTTCCAGAGTGTTCTCCTTCCTGTGGAAAGGGCAAGTTTGGATTCAATCCAGAAATCCAGGGGTAGGAACTAACACCTCAAAGAGAAAAATAAAAACCCAAAGGGCTACTGAGGATTCTGAAATCCTATTGTCCTGCAGGAGGGCTCCAGGCTATTCTCTATCCCGTGGCTGCTGCACTCAGTGAAGCTGGGCACTTGGGTGGTCCTTGCCGGGGGACTGCTAAAGCTCAGGTAGACTCCCCCTTGACTCAGGTGAGCAGGAAGCCTTAAGATTCTGTGCTCCCAGCAGGATGCGTCATAGAACTTAATGGACGTCACTCTTGGGAGGTTTTCTGAGGGAGGAGCAAGTTTCTCTTCCCAAAGTGTGTATGAGGCCCTCTTAGGCTGCTCTTTGGAATGTCCCTGAGACATCCACAGCCCCCTCCCCTCAAGTCATATCCCCAGCTTCAGGACCCTGGTTAGTGGTGAGGAGGGTTAGTGTGTGGTTCCACCATTGGTCCTGTTCTGCATCCCGAACTTGCTTCCCACCCTTGGTGGTGACTCTGGGAGCTCACTGTAGGGTGAGCTGGCCCCTGGTGTCCATCACTGACCAGTTTATCTGAAGAAATTTCAGTCCATCAGAGATATTCTAACAATGCTAACATTACACAAAAGGGTTAGGATCTCAAGCCTCTTTGTTTTAGAAAGTTCTTCGCTCCTGGGGCATTTTTTAAATCCTGTCCCCAGAAACTCTCTAGCATTTTACAAAAACAGAGTTTTGGTAGATCTGTGGGCCTATTGCACCTTTCTCCGGAGTCAGAATCCTAGAATTTAGGGCACAGGGAATGGGTCTGCTTGCCATTGTGACAAGGGGTGGGGGGAGGGCTGGAAGGCAGACACTTCAAAAAAGTGGGGTCATGCTTCACAAAGTTCTTCTTCGTGTTGGATGTTTCTTGTTTCTGCTGGTGTGACGGAAAACCAAAACAAAACAGAGCAAAGCAGAAGGAAGCAATTAAGTGAAAGTTTATTTTATCTTAAAATTAAAAAAGAAAAAGATAAACAAAAAACTGTCTCAAGTTTGACCTCACCAGTTATCTTTTTTTTACCAGTTATGCTTAGTTGAAATATTAATTACGTTAGAATGCGTTTCAGCCTAACATTTATATTCAACAACCTGCAAATTTTATATAAAGAAATTGCTTACAAAATGCCAGCCTGTAAATATTTATTATCCTAAAACAAACTTCTTTATCTTCTTGCAGCTTCACAACTGCTAAGTCTACTTCCACTAATATCCTTGTGCCTCCTTCATGATTTCAGTCTCTTCCTGCCTTTAGGAAGTTTGAATTTCATACTTTCTGGTTGGGCTCTGAAAAGTTACCTCCTGACTGAGTAATGAACTAAGAGTTAGATTTCTAGATTGGCAAGCAAGTTGGTACTGTCTACTCAGTACTGCTAAAGAGTCTCCTTGAATGTGCATTCATAAGATTCCTGTTTAATCACTTTGCACCCAATATATCGGGCTTCCTTAAGCTGAGTTGAAGCTGAAGCCATATCTAAATGTGAATGCAGAGTGGCCTTTAGCAGAAAATAGGGCAAAAGAAAAATAAGAAATACCATGGTTTTAAAATGAACTACATATAGTTACATATGTGTTTGTCAGTGTGTGTGTGTGTGTGTGCATTTATTTAAAAGTACTTGTGAGAAAGTGACCTTATCTCCAAGACTGGATATCATTGTCTCTCAGATTCCTTGCAGCATGACAATTCTCTGAAAAGAAAATCCCTAAGTCTTGTTTTAGTCTCTCAGTAGGATTTTTGTCGCTTCAATTGACCATAAGAGTGCATCTTTTGATGATCACTCGTTTTCCTTTTTCTTGACTAAATTTAAGGCTTTATTGTTTCCAGCTTCTCATGGGTATAAACTGACATGACTTTCATTTCACCTCCTGAGAGCAGTTGGTAAAGACAGAGAGAGCTGCTGACAGAAACAAGGATGGCTTTTAACTTTTCCTCCACCTCCACCAGGTCAGGCTCCCCTCCCAGCCCCACTGCATGCAACTCACAGACTTGCAAAGCAATGGCTTAAAATACCCGGTCAGCTAGATAAACTGCATGCTGTATAGAAGCAAATAAACCCATAGCAGGTTCTGGTTCTAACATGTTTTGCCAACAGTCATTGCACAGGCTAGGACTTGCCACATGTCTCATTTGACTTCTTTCAATGTTGGTTTGCTCCACGTGAGGTAGTAAGAATCTTCCAGCTCTAAACTCCTGCAATATGTAATCACATGAACCATCTATCCACGTGCCCATAGTGGAGAAATCCTTTTTTTGCCAAGTTGTGTCTGATTCTTCGAGACCCCACGGACTGCCTCCCTGTCTTTATGCTACATAGATCAAATAAGCCATATTCAGTCAAAAGCCCAGTAATTTTGCTTGAGTTGATGGATTGAATTGATCTGTCTGGCTAATGCAAGGGCCGTTACCTGAGGGACTGATGCATGTAAACTTTCTAGACACTTGTACTGATTTTCCTAAACAGAGAAGAGACTTTTCTTAGGGGAGTAACTTCCAGGTGTGAAGATGTGCAGGACAGGTAAACCCGAGCTGTCCACTGCTGTTCCCGTCCTGCGGGTGGACTCCCAGCATCTGGGCCTCTTGCTCTGAAGAGACTGCAGGCACAGGGCGTGCTCACGGTCGCAGCCCAGCTGACCAGGACAGAGGGCACCCGTGGGCTGTGCCCAGGATCAACGTGCTTGCTCTTGGGCCGGCTCAGGGCTCTCTCTTGGCTGAGGCAAACAGGAGACAGAGCTGGGGTTTAGAAGCAGGAAAAGAAAAGAAAGGGAGAAATGCACAGAGGAGGATTAAATCATCATAATCGCGAGGCAACTAGTTAGAAGTCCATGTGGCTTGGCGAGAGAGCAGAATTAGAGCGTGGACTTCATTCCTGAGCAGGCTTCCCAGGGCCAGCTTGGGTTCAATATTGTGTAATAACCTATAATAGAAGAGAATCTGAGAAAAAATATATATGCATATATATGTGTGTATATATATATCAATTCAGTTCAGTCATTCAGTCGTGTCCCACTCTTTGTGACCCCATGGGACTGCAGCATGCCAGGCCTCCCTGTCCATCACCAACTCCCGGAGCTTATTCAGACTCAGGTCCATTGAGTCGGTAATGCCATCTAACCATCTCATCCTCTGTCGTCCCCTTCTCCTCCTGCCTTCAATCTTTCCCAGCGTCAGGGTCTTTCCGAGTGAGTCAGTTCTTCCCATCAGGTGGCCAAAGTATTGGAGTTTCAGCTTCAGCATCAGTCTTTCCAATGAATATTCAGGACTAATTTCCTTTAGGATAATTCATTTTGCTGTTCATCAGACACTGACACAAGATGGTAAATCAACTATTCTTTAATTTAAAAAAAGTAAAATAAAACAAGGTAGATGATGCCCAAGGTCCTATTCTTTAAAACAAACAAACAAAAAAGATTCTGTAGAATTCTTCTGTTTTTAGTCTCTCGGTCTCTCATTGATTTGATGTAATCACCCTCTCATTGTAATACTGATGTTAAACATATTCATCCCAGATGTTGGATTTTTAAAATACCGTGTTCAGTGATACTGCCAAACACATTTTCTTATGTCTAAGCCAATTTGATATACTGAGGATGTTGGCATTATATGGTAAATATTTAAATGTAATCCTTTCTTTAAGTTGCTCTGTCGTGTGTTATTCATTACCATAATTCATTAAGCTCCATGGAGGGGCTGGGTGCCAGAAGCGAGACCATAGTTGGGATTTACAGTCTGTTGGAATTGCGGATTAGAGGCAGATCAGGAATGGAAATGAGGACATGGGTCACACCAATGGGGCACCTGAGAGGATGACTGAGGACTCAGCAGTCTTATCAGAGGCTGGCAGCACCCTTGTCCTACAACAACTGTAGGGACAATGCCCAGACTTTTAAGGAAATGGTTCAGGAATCATGAAAAATAAAAATGAAATTTTTAGTCACTCAGTCGTGTCTGACTCTTTGTTGGACCTGCCATGCTCCTCTGTCCATGGGATTTTCCAGGCAAGAACACTGGAGTGGGTAGTCATTTCCTTCTTCAGGGGATCTTCCCAACCCAAGGATCAATCTGGGTCTCCTGCATTGCAGGCGAATTCTTTACCATCTCAGCCACCAGAGAAGCCCTTGGTAATCATGAAGAAGCCAGAAACGGTATTCTAGGCAAAGGTTTGTTATGAGATTAGCAGGTTGAAAAGTGCAAAGGATTTTAAAATGTACAGAATGAGTTGCATCCTTAATCACAAGATGTACAGCTTGGGGAGGTAACGTTACGCACCCAACCTTGGTGCACTCAAATGCAGATGGTCATGATATATTATCAGTGATTCTAAGGATGAAGGTGGTTAAAGAAGAATGCCTAACGAAGGTAAATTTATTATTATTTTAATACCTGTGGCAAATCTATATTTCAGGGTTTATAGAACAATCTTCCTTTCCAATCCTGTATAATCCTCCTAAGCTAATTCATACTTGTCAAACAATGAGTCTCAATTTTCTATTGGAACAATATGGCACATGTGATAGATTAGTGAACGTGTTAGACACTGAGTTAGGTACAACTTCAGGATAAAAGCAATAAAAATGGCTTCCAGAAATCAAATAATGTTAAAATCAGGATGCAGCATTTGGGGTACAAGTTTAAAATGGTCTAAAATGTGTATTATAAGGAAGAAGGTAACGAGTAAAGAGCAGGTGTCTCTAACATGATAAACTGGTGCACGTATGAGTGCAGTCGCTTCAGTCATGTCTAGTTCTTTGTGACCTCGTGGACTGCAGCCTGCCCTTATCCTTCTTGTCCATGGGGTTCTCCAGGCAAGAATACTGGAGTGGGTTGCGTGCCCTCCTCCAGGGGATAATCCTGACCAAGGGATTGAATTCACATCTTTCATGTCTCCTGCATTGACAGGAAGGTTTTTTTTTTTTTTTTTAACCACTAGTGCTACATGGGAAGCCTTTACAGGCTTCTTTCTGAGGCCAGTCCTTGGGGTTTGCCATGTCCAATCTACCTCATTCTCCCCTTGGCTGGTTCTTGCTGGCTGACTCACTGGACTACAGTTTAGCATTTTGCTGTCATCGGGTGACTGGCTTCTTAATTGCTTACCACCAAAATCTCCACTGCTTCTGAGAAAGTTTTTAGACTTGAATCTCACTGCATTTTGTCTTGAATCAAGGCAATTTATTTGGAGCGAGCTTCTGAGGAAGGCAACCCACTCCAGTACTCTTGCCTGGAAAATCCCATGGACAGAGGAGCATGGCAGGCTACAGTCCACGGGGTCGCGAAGAGTCGGACACGACTGAGTGACTTCACACTCACATTCACTCACTCACTCTCTGATCTTCTCGTTATGTTGGCCTATCTCTCTCTCTGCCTGAGCAAAGTGTCTGAGACACTTCTCCAGAGTTAGGGGCTGGGACAGTGGGCTGCTTCTCTTGGGCTGACATCCCATCTCTCTGAGCTAGACTCCAGGTGGTGGCAGTCATCTGTGATCTTCTTGACTCTCCGCTCCTGCTGTGTGCCCTCCACCCCAGGAGGAATTGGATCATTGGCTATTGGCACTGCAGCTTTTTACAAGTTGGATAGAGCCTGTGTCCTGTGGGGCTGGGTGGCAGGGGTAGAAAAAGAGTCTCCAACCTCTTTTCAGCCTCTACAGGTTAGCAGGAATGGGACAGTAATGGAACTGTCATTTTGTCTTTTAATACTGTAAGCCATTTCAAACTTCATCTCTTCTAAAAATTGCATTGTTTTCTGCATGAGACAATTACTTCTTGCTAGCTATCTGTCAAGCGGATGAGCAAAAATGTCAGCCGTAATTATGTTCATAGCTCCAGCTTTGGCATTTAGGGTAATCTGGAAAACACTCACTTTCCTGGGAGATATTATGTAACCAGGACTGAGATTCAACCATGACTGACTGTCAGATTTTGTTCCACTGAAATTCAGCTACAAGTGTGAACTGATTATGGTGAACATGTTGCTTTGTCCTGTGTCTGTGAGAGGGAAGCTTCACAGAGCTTAACATTTATCAGATGAAGCTGTTATCAGAGGAATCTATTTTTAGGACATGTTCATAGCTCAGTAGTTGAGTTTGCAGGTGTTGTCATTAATATTTTGTCTTCTGTTTCCACTAAGAAGTGTTTAAGGATGGTTTCCTTAAGCTGAGAAAATCACTGTGTCCTGTGGATATAAGCAATCTGGGGAGAATCAGCAATTTGTTCATTCAGGTATTTACAAATGATTTATTGAGTCTTTACTGGAGGGAAGTCCACATGCTAGAAACTGGGGATCCAGTTGTGAGTGAAATCCAGATATGACAGGACCATAACGGAGCTCACAGGCTGGTGGGCAAAACAGACCTTAGTGAAAAATATCACACACACAAGAAATCTTTCTGAAACTATAGAAACTCTGAGAGCTGGCTGGTTTGCATCTTCACACAAGATTTTTAACTTCCAGCTGCACTTCTGTTATAGTGTCAGATGAGTTGAAATACCCGTCTTGGTTTCTGGTTGCTGACTCTTGGTTGCTAAATTAAATTTGAATATGGTAATATATGTGATGTACATAGAAAGTGCCTGGCATTTAGTAGGTGAGCTGCCTATGTCAGTTTTCTTCCAAGTCCTGTTTCCTTTGCCACGAGGGAAAGAAAAAAAAAACAACATAGTGTTCTATCTGAGATACTGCTTATCTCTGACAACTCTAAAATTCTGCATGATGTCCAACTTCTCAACTTAGAGATGTTTGAATTTGTCATGAAGAGGCCAGTATGTATTTTATATTGCCCTCTGTGTTAGAAATGTCCAACTGCTTCACTTTAATGGAACTGAGGTGGATCTTTTCCCAGGATTGAAGTGAGTCCCTGTAACAGTGTTCCTTAAACAGGAATCTACTCTTGAGTCAGTAGACATTTTGTGAGAAGTCGTGAAATCTTTACAATGATTTAAAATTCTATATTGATATTATATCTATCTGTATCTCTATCTGCCATCATCACCATAATCTATCATCTGTCTGTCTATCTATAAATATGTATGTGAAAGTGTTACTCATTTGTGTCCAACTCTTTGTGACCCCCATGGATTGTAGCTTACCAGGCTCGTCTGTTCATGGAATTCTCCAGGCAAGAACACTGGAGTGGGTTGCCATTCCCTTCTCCAGGGGTCCTCCCAACCCAGGGATTCTCCCAACCCAGCGATTGAACTTGGGTCTCCTGCATTGCAGGCAGATTCTTTACTGTGAGCCACAGGAAGCTTGTAAATATGTACCTGTGACTATATCTATATCCATCTGTCCATATGTCTTTATATCCTGGATGGTTCAGGTAACCTTGTCTTCCTGACCTGAAGCCAAAAGATCAGCTAAATTTCTAAGCTTAAACTTTTAATGCATTTTCTCACACAGGATCTATGGCTCTGTGGGTCTTTTATCTCTCTCTCCTTCTACCTAACATTCTTTTATCATGGGCTTTGTTAACTTTTTCTGTGTGAGAATATTACAGCTTTGGGGGAAGATTGTGTTTGTGTGTGCTTGGGCATTTCTGGCTGACTTTATTTTTCTGTGCTCCCAAATCACTGCAGATGGTGATTGCAGCAATAAAATTAAAAGACGCTTGCTCCTTGGAAGAAAAGTTACAACCAACCTAGACAGCATATTAAAAAGCAGAGACATTACTTTGCCAACAAAGATCTGTCTAGTCAAGGCTGTGGTTTTTCCCGTAGTCATGTATGGATGTGAGAATTGGACTATAAAGAAAGCTGAGCGCCAAAGAAATGATGCTTTTGAGCTGTGGTGTTGGAGAAGACTCTTGAGAGTCCCTTGGACTGCAAGGAGATCCAACCAGTCCATCCTAAAGGAGATCAGTCCTGGGTGTTCACTGGAGGGACTGATGTTGAAGCTGAAACTCCAATACTTCGGTCACCTGATGAAAAGAGCTGACTCATTTGAAAAGACCCTGATGCTGGGAAAGATTGAGGGCAGGAGGAGAAGGGGACAACAGAGGATGAGTTGGTTGGATGGCATCACTGACACAATGGACATGGGTTTGGATGGACTCTAGGAGTTGGTGATGGGCAGGGAGGCCTGGCGTGCTGTGGTTCATGGGGTCGCAAAAAATCGGACACGACTGAGCGACTGAACTGAACTGAACTGTACACACATTTCCAGTATGGATGTTATGGAACACATATTTGTTTACTGGATGAGTGTAGATGTTTTTATTTTACATTGTGCTAGAGAAACATGACTGGTGGATCACACTGTTGAGTTTACGTCAGGACTAGCAGTCTAGACTTTGGGACATAAACCATTAAAATTGTATGATTCAGGATGTAGAGCAAACACATTGCTGTTTCATTTTCTCTTTAACAGAATAGATGATCTTTCCTATTCTGGCTTATCAAGGGTGGATGTTAATCTTGAAGCCACTCTTGCACAGAGGAGAGGATGGAGGTGTGAGAGGGGATCTGGGAGGAGGGGAGAAGATTCCTCTGACTTTGGGGCTGGTGGATAGTTAAGCAGGGCCCTAGGCCACAGAGATGCATAAGGGCATTCCCAAGAGCAAGGGGTCATTTTCGTCCAGCTGTTTGGACAGAACCAAGAAACAGTGTAAAGGGGACTCGTCGGCTCTGGGAAGAGCCACATCAACATAACCCATCACCTGGAAGTTATCTTATCCCCTTTTGCCTGCCTTGACTCTGGCAATCATTGATATGCTTTTGGTCTCTAGGAGTTTCACTTTTCTTAGAATTTCATGTGAGTGAAGTCATACAGAATGAATCACTTTGTGTCTTTTTTTTCCCTCATGCAGTGTACTAGTTTTGATATTTATCCCTGTTGTTATGGGCATTAATAATTTACTTCTTTTTATTGCTGGGCAGTAGTGTCTCCTGAATCGGCAGGTGGATTCTTTGCCACTGAACAACCTGGGAAGCCTTCTTACAGTATTGTATTGTAGCTTCCCCTGTGGCTCAGTGGTAAAGAATCTGCCTGCCAATGCAGGAGATACAGGCTTGATCCCTGGGCTGGGAATATACCCTGAGAAGGAAATAGCAGCCCATCTAGCCTGGGAAATCCCATGGACAGAGGAACCTGGTGAACCTCCATCCATGGGGTCACAAAAGAGTCTGACATGACTTAGCAACTACACAACAACAGCAACAAGTATTGTATGATTATACTGCAACTTGTTTATCTATTCAGCTACAGGTGAATGTTTAGCCTGTTTCCAATTGTTTGTGATTATGAATAAAACTGGTATGATTATTTGTATACAAGTTCTGCATATACATGTTTTTATTTTGGGAGAAATTATTAGGTCATATGGCAAACATCTATGAAATGTTTATGAAACTGTCAAACTATTTCCCAAGGTTGCGCTACCATTTTTAAATTCCACTAGTAATGTATGAGAATTCAAATTGTTCTATACGTTTGCAAATACTTGGCATTGTTGGCATTTTAAAAGTTATCTTTTAAAATCTACTAATTATTAATTTTATTTAGCCATTCTAGTTTACATACAGGGATAGTTTGCATTTCCCTCCAAATTTCCACCAGTTGACCAGGCCAAAGGAGACTCAAGTCATAATAATGTCAGGATGAAGAAAGGGCTATTATCACATCTTGTAACCAGAGGATGATGAAATGTGTAACATATGCAATACATAAAATAATGATTTTTTCTTAAAAATCAATATTAGGAGCAATATAATGTGGAACAGAGACTTAACCACTTCTTTTACCACCACACACACAGCTGAGCAGAAGCTTGAGCATTTTGGCCACGAGAGAGTAATTGTGCATATTGTAAGGCCAAATTCATCCTTCTTGGCCATGGACTTTGGCATTGAAGCCAGGAAATTATTATTTCTTTGGTTGCTGCTGTCACTCTAGAACATTCTGTGAGGTTTTCCCTGACTGTGGTTTCCAGGGTGCTGAAACTATAGAGATTCAGGGTTGATAATAGCCTCACTGCTCAATAAGTAATAATTTAAGAGAAGAGAAAGTTCAAGGGATTGTAAGCTCCCTTAAAAGAGTGTACATTTCTTGCCCATATTTTGCAGGAAGATTCTCAGAGCATTATTAAACATCGTACACAGAACTTGAATGCACTATTATTATTATGCAGGATTTTAGTTGAAATGAAAACCAGGTTCTGTCACCTCACTGGGGCTTTAGTGTATCCACTCTGGGATCACCAATTCTTCTTTTTCATTTATTTTTTTTTCTGTCCAATACTGGTGGGAACTCAATCCTTAGAAGACAATGTTTGGCATAGCATTGCAAGTCTGACTTGGTTTAATGCACTGTGAGAAATGCATTATTGAAAATAAGATTCCCCAGGAAGGATTGCACTGTGCAGTTTTACACGCCAGTTCAGATAGAACTCAGATTTTGCTGTACCTTCTTCTTCTAATCTATAGTCATGTGATTGGAAGCTTACCCCTCAATAGGTTTCTATAATCACCTACTGTGGAGTATTGAGAGCCTGTTCCACGTGAGTGGCTCCATCAGCTCTCAGCCCCGCCCTCCCTATCCTAAGGAATCTCACCCTGGAGAAATAAGCCTCCATCTCTGAAACCAGATCTCCAGTACCAGGCTCAGGTTTCCATAACCCAGCAGGGTCTGGGTCAAGGTTGGCAACCTGGGGAGTTGGGTAAAAATAGACAGAGATTAGAGCAAGGAGGAGGGAGGGGAAATGCTGAATGAACAGACCAGAGGTATGAAAAAGCCTGTGAGTTTTGCACTGTGATTGGAAAAATCTTTTTGGCCTAAAGACAACTGGATTAGCAAGTAGAATGGGCCAGTTCAGTTCACTAGTTGCTCAGTCGTGTCCAACTCTTTGCAACCCCTAGACTGCAGCACACCAGGCCTCCCTGTCCATCACCAACTCCCAGAGTTGACCCAGACTCGTGTCCATTGAGTCGGTGATACCATCCAACCATCTCATCCTCTATTGTCCCATTCTCCTCCTGCCTTCAATCTTTCCCAACATCAGATTCTTTTCAAATGAGTCAGTTCTTTGCATCAGGTGGCCAAAGTATTGGAGCATCAGCTTCAGCATCAGTCCTTCCAATGAACACTTAGGACTGATTTCCTTTAGGATGGACTGGTTGGATATGCTTGCAGTCCAAGGGACTCTCAAGAGTCTTCTCAACACCACAGCTCAAAAGCATCAATTCTTCAGTGCTCAGCTTTCTTTACAATCCAACTCTCACATCCATACATGACTATTGGAAAAACTATAGCCTTGACTAGATGGACCTTTGTTGGCAAAGTAATGTCTCTGCTTTTTAATATGCTCTCTAGGTTGGTTACAATTTTTCTTCCAAGGATCAAGCATCTTTTAATTTCATTGCTGCAATCACCATCTGCAGTGATTTTGGAGCCCCCAAAAATAAAGTCAGCCACTGTTTCCACAGTTTCCTCATCTATTTGCCATAAAGTGATGGGACCAGATGCCATGATCTTAGTTTTCTGAATGTTGAGCTTTAAGCCAACTTTTTCACTCTCCTCTTTCACTTTCATCAAGAGGCTCTTTAGTTCTTCTTCACTTTCTGCCATAAGGGTGTTGCCATCTGCATACCTGAGGTTATTGATATTTCTCCCAGCAATCTTGATTCCAGCTTGTGCTTCCTCCAGCCCAGCATTTCTCATGATGTATTCTGCATATAAGTCAAATAAGCAAGGTGACAATATGCAGTCTTTTTCTATTTGGAACCAGTCTGTTGTTCCATGTCCAGTTCTAACTGTTGATTCCTGACCTGCATACAGATTTCTCAAGAGGCAGGTCAGGTGGTCTGGTATTCCCATCTCTTTCAGAATTTTCCAGTTTATTGTGATCCACACAGTCAATGGCTTTGGCATAGTCAATAAAGCAAAAATTGATGTTTTTCTGGAATTCCCTTGCTTTTTCGATGATCCAACAGATGTTGGCAATTTGGTCTCTGGCTCCTCTGTCTTTCTAAAACTAACTTGAACATCTGGAAGTTCTCCATTCACATATTGCTGAAGCCTGGCTTGGAGAATTTTGAGCATTACTCTGTGAGATGAGTGCAATTGTGTGGTAGTTTGAGCATTCTTTGGCATTGTCTTTCTTTGGGATTAGAATGAAAACTGATGTTTTCCAGTACTGTGGCCACTGCTGAGTTTTCCAAACTTGCTGGCATACTGAGAGCAGCACTTTTACAGCATCATCTTTTAGGATTTGAAATTGTTCAACTGGAATTCCATCACCTCCACTAGCTTTGTTTGTAGTGATGCTTCCTGAGGCCCAATTGACTTCATGTTCCAGGATTTCTGGCTCTAGGTGAGTGATCATACCATCATGATTATCTGGGTCATGAAGATCTTTTTTGTACAGTTCTTCTGTGTATTCTTGCCACTTCTTCTTAATATATTCTGCTTCTGTTAGGTCCATACCATTTCTGGTCTTTAGTGAGCCCATCTTCGCATGAAATGTTCCCTTGGTATCTCTAATTTTCTCAAAGAGATCTCTAGTCTTTCCCATTCTTTTGTTTTCCTCTATTTCTTTGCACTGATCACTGAGGAAGTCTTTCTTATCCCTCCTTGCTGTTCTTTGGAACTCTGCCTTCAAATGGGTATATCTTTCCTTTTCTCCTTTGCTTTTCACTTCTCTTCTTTTCACAGCTATTTGTAAGGCCTCCTCAGACAGCCATTTTGCTTTTTTGCATTTGTTTTTCTTGGGGATGGTCTTGATCCCTCTCTCTGGTACAATGTCATGAAGCTCCATCCATAGTTAATCAGGCATTCTGTCCATCAAATCAACTCCCTTAAATCTATTTCTCACTTCCACTGTATAATCATAAGGGATTTGATTTAGGTCATAGCTGAATGGACTAATGCTTTTCCCCACTTTCTTCAACTAAAGTCTGAATTTGGCAATAAGGAGTTCATGGTCTGAGCCACAGTCCCCTCCTGGTCTTGTTTTTGATGACTGTATAGAGCTTCTCCATCTTTGGCTGCAAAGAAGATAATCAATCTGATTTTGGTGTTGGCCAACTGGTGATGTCCATGTGTAGAGTCTTCTCTTGTGTTGTCGGAAGAGGGTGTTTGCTATGACCAGTGCATTCTCTTGGCAAAACTCTATTAGCCTTTGCCCTGCTTCATTCTGTACTCCAAGGTCAAATTTGCCTTATTCAAGGTGTTTCTTGACTTCCTGCTTTTGCATTCCAGTCCAGTATAATGAAAAGGACACTTTTTTTGGGTGTTACTTCTAAAAGGTCTTGTAGGTCTTCACAGAACCATTCAACTTCAGCTTCTTCAGCATCACTGGTCGGGGCATAGACTTGGATTACCGTGATACTGAATGGTTTGCCTTGGAAACGAACAGAGATCATTCTGCCGTTTTTGAGATTGCATCCAAGTACTGCATTTCGGACTCTTTTGTTGACTATGATGGCTATTCCATCTCTTCTAAGGGATTCTTGCCCACAGTAGTAGATCTAATGGTCGTCTGAGTTAGATTCACCCATTCCAGTCCATTTTAGTTCGCTGATTCCTAAAATGTCGACGTTCACTCTTGCCATCTGTTGTTTGACCGCTTCCAATTTGCCTTGATTCATGGACCTAACATTCCAAGTTCCCATGGGCCTATAGGATGGTCCGGATTATGATGGTAATAGGAAGCCAGAAATCTGGGGGATTCGCAGGGAAGAATCAAAGAATCTAAAGATCCTTTTCCCACTCCATTCTTTCTGTCCCCAGTTTACAGGGCATGGCTCCGATGAAGTTTTACACCCAAGGCTCTGTTCTGAAGGAAAAAGGGGTGGGTTTCAGGACCCTAGAGGAACAAGATATGATGCCATCATCCCTTATCAGTGCTGGAATGTACCTTCTCTGAGCCTTGCTTTCTTCACCAATAAAACAGAGATTATAATCACCAGTTACTATGAGGATTAAAACAAGAATGCATGCAGAAGTGCTTTATAAACCATGGAACAAACAATGAACAAAGTTATTATATAGAGACACCAGTCAAATGAGTTTTCATAGATACCATATCCACCAGCTGATCTTCTAGATGAAGTGACTGAAAGTCTAGAGATAAAAGTCTGCCTGACCTCATTCCTTCATGAAGACTGGACACACCCCAGGGGCACTGCCTCAAGAAGCCTCTTTCTGGGTGGACTCTGTGAGTGACCACCAGATGTGAGAACAAGGACTCTCAAATTCAGGTGTTTAGTCTCCCTGGAATGTGCAAATGTAAACTCAAGAAATAGTGCTTTGTATGGGAGTCAAAATATGCTTCTTTTCATCTTAATGGCAACCTTAACAAAAGTTTTGCCAGTTGTAAAGATAAAAGTGTACTCTTGTGGTAACAATTTTTAATGGAAAGATGTTTTCCTGTAACGAAGCTGATTTCATATGAGCATATTAAAAAAAAAATAGGCCTGTGGACTCCTGGGACCCATGAATGCATTTCTGAGGAGTCCAAGGGGATTTTTTTTTTCTCTTTAGAAGGATTTTTTCCTTTATCCAAATTTTAGAAACACCATGACACATCTGGGACAGTTTACTTCAGAATTTAGAAATAACAAACATATCTTAACTTTCTACTATGATTATTATTTTAATTTTCCAGTGCAGTCCAAGTCTCTCTTCCCCAGAGTATAGATTGTAACTCTCTCCTGTGAAAACTCAGAACCCCTCTTTAATGGAGGTGGTCCTTTCTTTGTAGATTATGAAGTGTTAGTTGCTCAGTCGTGTCTGACTCTTTGCGACCCCATGGACTGTAGCCTGCCTGGCTCCTCTGTCCATGGAATTTTCTTTGCAAGAATACTGGAGTGGGTAGCCATTCCCATCTCCAGGGAACCTTCCCCTACCCAGGGACTGAACCTGGGTCTCCTGCATTGCAGGCAGATTCTTTACCACTGAGCCCAGGGAAGCTGGGCTCCACAAGTATTTGCTACAGGTGTAGAAAGTCAGTTATTACAGTTAGGGGCCCCCATCACAAGTCTAAAATCTTACTTAACTGCAGAGAAAGAAAGTCTTGATTCATTTAAGTTTGTGCAAGAAATGTGCATGAAGATAGTCAGACTCCAGGCTTCCATGGGGTGATGATGGGAATGTAAAATGGAGTCATTATTAGGCCCCAGTATATAATTGGGCTTCCGCACTGCACAGGTCTCAGGTCTACACAATGCAGATCATTCTGGAAGGATCTCCTGGGCCTCACCCACCAGGTAACACTGAGAAACTCTTGGTCCACCAGGCCCTGACTGCTGAGCCTGGAAGCTCTGACAGGTCCATGACACTTAGAGGCCTGGACTCTTCACTGTGACCTTGAGCTCCTGGCCTGGATTTAAGTTGTCTGACACCAACTTAAGCGATTGCTAAGCAATACTAAGTGAGTAGTATTTTCTTTGGAAATCTGAGTTTCTGTTCACCAAAGAGAGAGAGAGTTGACCAACATGACGTGCAGTTCTCATCTTCTCAGCAAAGGGTGAGGGAGCTGAGTCCTTCCTACCACTGCAGGTCTCACAGATGTGAGTTCATCTGAGGCAGGACTGTGGCTCTGGGCTAACCCTGTGCTTTTCACTTCCAAAGACCCTCTTCCTCTGCCCCCTTCCTCACTCCCTTTCCAAGATACTGTGTATACTGTCTATAAGAAGTTTTGTGTGGTGAGACCAAATCTTTGACACTTAGAGGGTTCAATTTAGTATGTTCTATTTGATTCAGTTCATTCAAACTCTGAGCCCTAATCCTGCTAGGTTGAATTTTAGGGGTAATTGGAATTTTTTCACTTTATAGGCATTGCATAAGAAGATGACACCCATCCATTGTTGGAAGGGTTCTTAATCTGTGGTCCATTGTGGTTAATATTAACATCTTGACTGTCCCAGGCATTCTGGTTTTTCATGATTAGGCAGCTCATCTCTGTGGTTCCTATGCTCTACTTAGGTCCTGGGAATCCAGACCCAGCTACCTTCATGACACCATTGTCCACTCCATCATCCCATCACTGCTTTGGGTTCTGAGGGAAAAGATGGACCACAGGGCTCTATAACTTATAAGGTCCCATGTCTGTACCCCTCTCAAGATCTAGGAATCTTTGCCTCTTTCTCTTGTTCTTTTCAGTAGATTTCAACTCTCTTCCTTTTTTTAAAAAAAATATTTGTTTGTTTATTTGGCAGAGTTGGGTCTTAGTTGCAAAAGTAAAGTGAAAGTGTAAGTTGCTCAGTCCTGTCTGAATCCTTGTGATCCCATGGAATGTAGCCCTACCCCACCCTCCCACCCCCCTGCCCAGGCTCCTCTGTCCATGGGATTTCTCAGGCAAGAATACTGGAGTGGATTGTCATTTCCTTTTCCAGGGGATTTTCTCCACTCAGGGATCAAACCCAGGTCTCCTACATTGCAAATAGTTTCTTTACCACTGAGCCAGAGAAATCCATGTCACTAGCTGTAAAGAACCCACCTGTCAATGCAGGAGACATAAGAGATGTGGGCTCTATTCCTCTACTGGGAAGATGGGAAGAACACGAAGTTTGGATTAGGTTGTGCTGGGTTAGCACCCTGACTCGGCTGCTTTCCAGGTGTGTGGCCTCTGGGAAGCTCCTCTCCTGATTGGTCCTGTCAAGCTGACTGCTCTACATGTCAGGTTCATAGGGGTTTTCATCCATGTGACTCTCATCTGTCACTGAAGGGCTTGAAACCTTATCTACTTTTGTGACACATTTTTTCCTCCCTAGAAATGTTTGGGAGATAATCTTTATACTCAGAGTTTTATTATCGTTATCTCATCAACCTTGTTTAATTTGTATTTTCAAATGCTCTTTTAAAAAAAACACACCTTTTTCTTATATTTATGTGTAGCCAATTAACAATATGGAGATAGTTTCAGGAAGACAACAAAGGGACTCAGTCAGACATATACATGTATCTATTCTCCCCCAAATACCCCTCCCATCCAAGCTGCCACATAACATTGAGCAGAGTTCCCTGTACTATACCTGGTTGCTTATCCATTTTACATATAGCAGTGTGGACATGTCCATCCCAGACTCTCTAACCATCTCTTCCCCCAATTCTTCCCCCTTGGCAACCATATTCTCTATGTCTATGAGTCTATTTCTGTTTTGTAAATAAGTTCATATCATTTCTTTTTAGATTCCACATATAAGGTACGTCATATATTTCTCCTCTGTCTGTTAACTTTGCTCAGTATGACAATCTCTTGGTCCATTCAGGGTGCTGCAAATGGCATTATTTCACTCTTTTTAATGGCTGAGTGATATTCCACTGTATATATGTATGACAAATGTTCTTTCTTGAAAGTTGTTTGCAGATGTCATTAAAGCTCATGGGTTTCTTCTTAGAAAAGAGAAAGAAGATCCAATTTCTGAGTTAACTTCCTCTCCTCAGTTGTGGTTCTCATAGATATCACCTATGAGCAGGCCAGACAGTAGATGTTAAGTTTCCCTTTTTTAGACATCACCATCCACTGAGGGAGTAGGGAGCATAGACACAGTATGGTCCCCTCAAGTCAGCAGATGGGGACCAGGTCCTGAGCAGGACCTGAGTCTTCCCTAAACTCCTGTCTATTCCCCATTTGCACAGCATCCCTTGATACATCTGGTCTGTATTGTCCAGGCTAGAAACCTGGTCAGATCAAGAAGACCCAAATTTTTGACAATAGCTGCCTCTCCTTGTGGTTCATGCATGCAAATGCGTGTGTGTATGGATGGGGGGCTTGGTTTAGATCTTGCTTTTCTCTGCACCATGCCCTATGTGGACTGCTTATTTTTCTATAGAAAAGTCTATCTTGCCATGGCAATTCCATAACATATAGGTAATTGGAGGTAATTGGAGATGCCCTAAGATAATGTTCCTTCAGGTAGAAAATAATCGTGAATATGGTGACAATAGTGACAATGAATAGAGCAATTATTACATGCTGCTGAGTTCTAGATACTTTACAAGTGCCTTTTCTAATGTTCCCTTCAATCCCACAAGGGACCAAATTTATCATCTCTCTTTGGCAGGTGAAATGATTGAGGCTTATGGAGGTAATTTGTCCAAGAACTCTTCAGCAAAATTTATTCTGGATTTGTCTGACTTTTAACTTCTCCATTATTTACAGTTTTCCATTCACTGTTCTCTAAGAATTGGAAATAGAGGACATCTCAACTTGTTAAAAACTTATTTTGGATTGGGAGATGGCCAGTTAACAAACAATGTTGTGACAGTTTTGGGTGAACAGTGAAGTGACTCAGCCATATTTATACTTGAATCCAATCTCCCCCAAACCTCCCGCCCATCTAGGCTCTCACATAATATTCAGAAGAGTTCCATGTGCTATACAGTAGGAAGGACATCTCAATTTTTAAAAAAACTAAAATCTCTTGGAGCGTAGTTGATTAGCCATGTTGTGTTAGTTTCAGGTGGACAGCAAACGGATGTGGTTATATATATACTTGTATCGACTCTTTTTCAAACTCCTTCTCATTTAGGTTGTTACATAGCCCTGAGCAGAGTTCCCTTTGCTATACAATAGGAACCTTGTTGCTTAACCATTTTAAATATAGCAATGTGTACATGTCAACCCCAAACCCACCAACAGAAGACATCTAAAAACTGAAACACACATATAGTTATTGTCTTCAATGCCTAGAAGAGGAGAGATACTTGAAAGCTTTTGGGGGAACTAGTGAAATGACTCATTGCCTTGTGTCAAGCTCATGATCATATATAAACAGTGTTAGAAAGGCAGCTCCCAGGGCAGAGGTGTGTGAGGGCAGAGGGCAAAGCTAAGGATAGTGTGCACCATCTGTCTTCCTGTAACATCCTATCCTCATTACCTTGGCATTATAAGTCAGTCATTTAAAAGTTATATATATTCTCCACTCAACTGTGAGCTTTTATTTAAATGAAGGATTTTGTCTTATCCCTCTTTTTAACCTCAACATCCAATACAACATCTCCTGGCACATTATAGATATTAAAGTATGTTTGCTGACATTAAGAAAAAAACATGGACTATCACAAAATCTGTATTTTCTAATCAAAACAGTTCAGTATTGAGCATAACATTCGAACATATCTGTTATCACTTAGTCTTGCTCCTTTAGCCAAATCTATTAAATCTGTTCTGTTCTCCTACTGATTCAGAGCTTGGGTAATTTTCTGCTTCATCTATTTCATAGAAACCCTTTTGAGCAACTTCTGACAAAGCATTCACTGTGAAAAATGTCTTAAAATATATTTGGGTTGCAAGGAGGAATTCCAGTTGCTGCTGCAATGTTATTTCAGTTCTTTGCCAGCAGGGAGCTCTTCTTCAAACACATTTTTTGGCATCCTTGGAAGACAGCTGAGGCCACATCTTCAACCTGGGCTTCTTAGTACGGTCCTGATGGCCTCACTGCTGACGCAGTAGGGGGCGGATTTCCCTGAGGACTCTCATGACCCAGAAGCATCCCTCCTCACAACCCTCTGTCTCACTCTTCCCCAACAGGCATCCTGGGTTCTAGCCACCCTGGACCAAGAGCGTCTTCCTCTCAATTTCTTTCTGATCTTCATGTAGTCAAAGTCTGATCATTCCTCAAGGTCCTGAGAGCTGATTCCCAAGCTGTACTTTCATAGAGGCTTCTCTGTTCTTTCAGCTAAAAGTTCTCTCGCTATTCTTTGAATGTCCCACATCAGTTGCCACCTCCGTTGTCATGCGTTCAGGTAAAATTATATATACCGCCTTCCTTAATTAGAATACAGAGTATGTTTGAAAGGGGGAACTTTTCTGATTCATTCTGGGTCTTCTCCTTTTCACGGCATTCCAACCTTTTGCACATAAAAGATGATGACTGATAATTGGCTTTGTGAGAATTAAAGAGTGTGAGCACCTTGGCAGTGTGGGGTATGATTGAAAGAATATGTACTGGGTCCAGATCTCAGGAATTGAGACTTCAGCTCCATCCTTTTTAAGGAATTTTGGGCACATACACTTTAAAACTTCTTTTCTTTTTCTTGGATAATGACATTAAAACATGAATGCAGGGAAATTAAGTGTTTTTAGCTATTGAATTGCTGCGTTCAAGACGGGGGAGAATGAATACATGTATATGAATGGCTGAGTCCCTTCACTGTTCACCTGTGATATTGTTCACCTGTAACAATATTACAACATTGTTAATCAGCTGTACCCCAATACAAAATAAAAAAAGTCTTTAAGAAAGACTCAGGCTCAAGGAAATTCTCTTTGGTCTCTATTTTTCTTCTCTCCTCTTTCCTTCCCCAATAGCAACAATGGCAATCTTGACTTTCATTCCCTGTCACCTTAATCTCTTTCTTTCTTCTAATCATAGTGTCTTTCTGCTCTTCTTGCAGCACTGGTACCCAGTAGGGAAAAATATATATGTGTATATATATATATATACATATATATATATGTAGAAAGATTGGTCTAATGGATGAACAGAAACTCTGATATTCTGTTAGTTTTTGCCAGTGGTGTATGCTGCTCGGCCACTCATGTCTAGTGAGAAATGCTAGAAGCTCTTTTTCTAGATTATTTTCCTTCCCCAGCAAAATGGAGCTCACAGATCTCCTCTCTTCTTTAGACATCATATCCCTAATCAATATTTCCCCAAAGTGTTTCCTAAGAAGAATGCGTTTTATCACAGAAGCTAGTTAGAAGAAGAGAAGGTAGAAGAGGGGAGGAGGAGAGGGAGGCAAGGAAGAGAAGGACTAGAGGGAGAAGAAGATTCAAAGTCAAATAAGTCATTTGACCAATAAACCTCTTTTTGCTTTGAGTAATATCTATTGATGAGACTTTCCAGGTGACTCAGTGGTAGAGAATCTGCCTGCCACTGCAGGAGACCTGGGTTTGATCTCTGGGTTGGGAAGATCCCCTCGAGAAGGAAATGGCAGCCCACTCCAGTATCTTTGCCTGGAAAACCCCTCGGACAGAGGGGCCAGGTGGGGAGTCTGTGGGCTCGCAGAGTCGGGCATGATTTAGTGACTAAACAACAATGGTATCTATTGGTATCAAAATTAGTTTAGAAGGCACTCTTCTGTTTCACTCATTTTTGGCTACATAGAACTTCTTCTCATTTGAATAGTTGCCTGAAAAATTCCCTAAAATGTAGCATTTTTCAATATGAAAATTCCAGGTATGGGGGAAATCCTTCATATCTTTCTTTCCTGATGGCTGGCAACTAGTTGTGCAATGACAGATGAAGTCGGTGACTGGGTCTTGTAATCCCTCCAGTTCCACTGCTTGTACCACGTCTTTCTAGCACCTCTTTAGGATTGCATAGGTGAGGGTTTGAAGCCTTGTAATGGGACTAATGGTTTTTTCAAAGATATTCCTAGAGATATATTCAAATCCTGCCTGAAATAATAAATGGGGGCATAATGAGGGGCATTTATTTCTTAGTGCTTACCTGCAGTGTTACCTCTCTACACTCACAATTTATGACGAGTAAGGAGTTTTTTGTGAGTGGAATGCATTACGTTAGGAAAAAAAATTAATGGCCATCTGTAAAAGTGAGGATGGCTGGCAAGTCAGTTATGCATGTTGTAATAAAAATGGTTTATTGGGCTATCGTGGTCAGACACAGGAGCCAATTCGCTGCAGACTCAGCTGGGGAACATGATTGGACTTAATACTATTTTGACTTACGCTGTAGTCTCTCTGAAGCACTGTTCTTCTGACCCATTCTGAAGAGGTTTTCTACAATGGATTCCTTTTGGACTGCTGGCCTTGGCCCAAAGATTGCTGGTTTGGAGCCCTAGGTTCCCACCTGCAAATGAAAGTTTGCATCAGACAATCTCTAAGGTCCCAGGCACACATCGCTAGTAGGATTTGAATTCCCATCTTGGGGATAAAGTCTCAAAAGTCTAGTTAGCCTGCATTCAACTCCACTTCAGTACTTGTAAGAACAATAGAGATGATGTATCTGCCATCTTTCAAAAACGCGTTGTTTCATAAAATAAGGAAGTGCTTGGAGAGCAGGGACACATGAAAATGCCCAGTTGTCAGCCAGAAGAGGAGGCCGCTGACCAAACTGGAGACTGTCCGAGCATCAAAAACCCAGCAGACCATGACAGCACTGCTTATATCACAGCTGGATCAAGCGAGAATCTCCAAGTCCACACCGACATGCCAGTCAGTCCGGAACAGAATGTGTACCGTCCTCATCTTGGTGATATTCACCTTGACCCTTGATTGAGGAAGTGTCGGCCAGGTTTCCCACAACAAAGATCCTATTTCTTTCCTTTGTAAATATTACTGTATTGTGAAGAGGTACTTTGAGGTTTTCTTTCCCACCATTTTCCTCAACATTTTTTGCTTATAACTTTCTGGAAAACTCACCTCAGGCTCCTTATACTGGACTGATTCATGTTACTCTGCATTCCGCTTTTCTAGAAAGGTAACAGTTTATGCCTATTGTCCAATTAATATTCTAGAGCCCCTTTCACTCACAAAAAAATGCCTCTATTTTGGTGAAGTATCTATTATTTGTCTGATCCATCCAGAAGGGCAAAGTTTGGATTCAACCATATACTACTGAGTATTGTGGTTTCCACACAAACTTCAGACCAGCTAACTAGGAAGACTGAGATTTCAGGACATACCCAGGATTACTCTGTGTGTGTGTGTGTGTGTGTGTGTGTGTGTGTGTGTGTGGTGGGTTTAAAGGGGACATCTGTCCCCAATGTGTTTCCATGGTTCCTCCTGAAAACAAATTAATTAGGTGAAGTGGGAATGAAGGAGAAAATGTAAAGAAAGGTGTCCATAGACAGATCTGTCTATGGTTGAACTTCCCAAGTGGCGCTAGTGGTAAAGAGATGTGGGGTTGATCCCTGAGTTGGAAAGATCCTTCAAAGAAGGGATCCAGTTTAGTGTTCTTGCCTGGAGAACCCCATGGACAGATGAGCCTGAAGGGCCACAGTCCATGGGATCACAGAGAGTCGAACACGATTGAAGTGATTGAGTACACACGTGATGGTTGAACTAGGGCTTGTGACTTTTGAAAACAAAAAACAAAACAAAACAAAAATATGTTGCGGGATTGTGGGGAGAAGCATGTATCTGGCATAAACCTTTGCATAGCTCTGCCCTTGATCAGGGCACTGTGCAGACCACAAACCTTACAGGTGACTGTGATTGGGGGAGATGGTGGGGGGCTTTAAGGCACACGTGGAGAATTCTAATTGAACACAGATGGGATCCGGGAGGGGTCTAGGAGCAAGCCCAGCCTGTGGGAGCACAGGGAGGGGCCCTTGGAGGAATTCTGAGGGCTGACAGCTCACAGTTCTCGAGGTGGGCAGCCTCTTAGGAGTGGGGAGGACACAGAAGATGGTTTGGAGTGGCCACCAAGAGCCAGAGCCAGGAGCGGGCAGGGCCTTGAGAGCGAAGCCAGTACTGGGCTCTGCGGGCACTGGGATGTACTGACAGCGCTGTTTGTCACCAGAAGATTGGAACGCGACGACAAAAGGATAGACGTGTCCTCTTAGACTTCTCAGTGCCATCTCCTCGTTTACCACTGAGGAGCTCATTCTCACTTACAGGTTGAAGTGAAGCGAAGTGAAGTGGCTCAGTCGTGTACGACTCTTTGTGACCCCATGGACTGTAGTCCACCAGGCTCCTCCATCCATGGGATTTTCCAAGCAACAGTACTGGAGTGGGTTACCATTTCCTTCTCCAGGGGATCTTCCCGACCCAGGTATCAAACCGAGGTCTCCCGCATTGCAGGCAGACACTTTACTGTCTGAGCTACTAGGGAAGTGTCTGCTTACAGGTTGGGCTTCCATCATGGACAGGTGGACCTGGATCCATGCGGGTGCAGCTGGGCTGAATTAGCCAGTAGAACCCCCTCAACCCTGTCCCTCGACCTCTGCCCCAGGATGGGTGGAGCTGCCGCAGGGAAAGTTCAGGATTGGATGTTTCTTCATTTCAGGATGACAGAAAGCCATCGTCCAAGGTTACCCCGGGCCCCAGAAAGCCTAACCTCCTCCAGGCATGGAGCCCTGACCTCTCCCTAGTCCCTTCCCTCCACTCCTAACTCACCAGGCGCGGAGCCCTGGGGCGGGCATCAGTTTCAGATTCTGATCTTGAGTCAATGACTCCATCAGCAACCCTGGAAAGTCATTTATATCCCAGCACGTCCTAGGTGTCAGCCAGGCTTTCACACCCGTCCTGCACCCACATGTGTGTCTTAATCGCTACCAGGTACCAGGGCTGAGCTGGGTGTAGGGTATGCAGATGTCAGCACCTCAAAAAGGGGACGGGGCTTCCCTGGTGACTCAGTAGTAAAGAATCCTCCTGGAGGCATACAATCCCTGGTCTGAGAAGATCCCACATGCCTGGGGGCCACTAAGCCCGTGCACCACATCTAGTGAACCTGTGCTCTAGGGCCTGGGAACCACAACTACTAAGCCCATGTGCTCCAAATACTGAAGACTGGGCACCCCGGAGCCAGTGCTGCGCCTCTGCACCACAATTAGAGGGGAGCTCTCGCTCTCCACAACTACAGAAAAGCCTGTGCAGCAATGAAGACCCAGCACAGCCAAAAGAAACAAACAAAATACAATTACCAAAAGAGAGACCGAAATGGGACCCTTTGTGCTCACTCAGTTCCCTGGGTTGATGGTATTTACCTCCATCAGCCGGTTGTGGGAACTGGTATATAAACAAGGTAACTATTTTGCCCAAAGTCACACAGGAATATAGTAGGCCAGAGATTTATGGACTGATCTCTGATTTAAAGTCTCAATTTCCTTTGCTTTCAAAGTTATGATAGTTAGACTAGATTGCTTCTAAGACCTTTGCCTCTCCAAAATTCTAGGATGCAGTTTTAATTCTATGTAACAGCTTTATTCAGTCGCTGACTCAGTTGATTATGCTTTCAACACACAGATTTTCAGAAGCTATTGTACATCGGTTGTCCTGTTCTCTTTCCAAGATAGGATGTTTCATTGGTGGGCTGAGACATAGTGGCATAATCATTTCCATGTGATTAACCTTTTGAAGACGTCTTGAGGACAGATCTCAGTCTGTAAGACAGAGAAGTAGAAAGCTTTGTTCTTTAGCTTAGAGGCTGGTCTCTAGGGACATGGTAAAGGAATTAGAAAGCAGAGAATCACAGCTTCTCCCAATTTGTAAATGAAACATAAGTCATTTTTGTCTCCAGTAAACCTTTGAAATGTTGCTGAGAATGACTGGAGAAAATCAAACTAGTTGATGAAAGGGTTTCAAGCACATTTTTGCAGATACAATATACGAACATATCATTGTGGGGAGGTGGTGGGGTGCAATCATTTTGGGTCTCCTAGGGCTCACAAGCTAGATCTGCAAGCATCCAGACTGGACTTATTTGGCCCGAATAGATTTGAAATACACAGGCTTAGAAGGAATGACATTCTCCTGCATGTTATTTTCTCTCCTCCTTATGGCCGTGTATCCAGCTGCCTTGTTCCGGCCCTGATGCTGGGGGTTTGTCCATGTTGGAGTCCCACCACCCAGGGAAGCAGGTGATGTCCTGAGGTTGAGGACCAGAGGGAGAGCAGCAGAGAAGAAGAATACTATGACCTTAGTCCCAGGTGCACTTTGACCTTCATTGGTTTATCTTCTTGGTCCATTTAGTCAATGCTCTGAACCTTGGTTGCCTTCTGATACTCTGAGCAATAATCTTGCAGTATATCTCTGAGATTTGAAAGTAAGAAATAATGGGAAAGAACCCAACCTACCATGGGCACATACCTGCTGCTCCTTAAACAACAGCTGTTATTTCCATATTCACCTGTTCATTACATTTGGTGACCACATTTCAAGTGCTGATGACCATGCTTCTTTCAGGGGCTGCAGTGAGATGGAAGTGTTATTTATTTTTCTGGAAAGAAGGGTGTTCATCCCCTCCCTCTGGTGGCTGAGAACAGACGGGGTTGCCTGGAGGATCCCTCTGATCCCTGCCCCTTTCTCGGTTCTGTGACCTCCCTGGGAGGTATCACTTCTCCCTGTAATGAAGAGACGCCTGGGTTCACACCCCGTTTCTGGTCTGGGCAGCATATGCATAATCAGCTCATTTTTTTCTGAGGCTCGTTGTTGGGAGGGGTGGGGAGAGTTGCTAATCCATTTGCTTATGTATAACTCTCGTCATACAGTCAATTACAGGACTCTTTGAAAGTCACTGCCGAACACGTGTTTGGCTTAATCAGCTCTGACAGCAGCCAGGCCGGGGCTGTGATTCAGCGTGCTGCACAAAGGCGTGTCATTAGTGGGCTGGTCTCAGGGTGCTGATGTGTCCCTCTGTGTTCTCGGGGTGATGGGACTGACAAATGTCACCTTATGAACTGTTCTGATCACCTCTAAGAGCAAGTTAAAAATAATAGGCTTTTGGAGACTATACCAGCCCAGGACACAAGTGTGTGCTAAGTCGCTTCAGTCGTGTCTGACTCTTTGTGACCCCTGTGGACTGTAGCCCTTCATGCTCCTCTGTCCATGGGATTCTCCAGGCAAGAGTACTGGAGTGGGTTGCTGTGCCCTCCTCCAGGGGACCTTCCTGACCCAGGGATTGAACCTGTGTCTCTTATGTCTCCTGCACTGGTATGTGTGTTCTTTACCACTAGCACTACCTGGGAAGCCCACCAGCCCAGGGAACTTCCTCTAATTCACAACAATGCCAGGAACTGCCTCCAAAGAGCCAGATTCTGAAGTCAGGTCACTGTTCAAGCACCAGTTACCCCACCTTCTAGCCCTGTGACTTGAGCAAATGAATAACCCCTCTGTGCCTCAGTTTCCTCATCTGTAAAGTAGCATCAGTGAGAGAATGATGGAGCCCATCTCAGGACTGAGGGGGATACACATGAAGCATCTGGTCCAGCTCCTGGACCATCATAAGCCCTTAAAAAAGGTGAGGAGTTGTGTCTATCACCAAGGGCAGGACAGACCACTCCTCCCTGGACATCAGTGTCAACATGAGACTCAGAATCACTGAGAACTTGTTTCATGCCAGGATGTACTCGACACCGTTTACACGTAGTAACTCATGTGCTCCTAAGAAGGAAAGCTATGGCCAACCTAGATAGCATAATCAAAAGTAGAGTGATCACTTTGCTGACAAATATCCATATAGTCAAAGCTATGGTTTTTCCAGCAGTCGTGTACAGATGTAAGAGATGGACCATAAAGAAGCCTGAGCACCCAAGAATTGATGCTTTTGAACTGTTATGTTGGAGAAAACTCTTGAGAGACACTTGGACTGCAAGGAGATCAAACCAGTCCATCCTAAAGGAAATCAGTCCTGAATATTCATTGGAAGGACTGATGCTGAAGCTTAAGCTCCAATACTTTAGCCACCTGATTAGACGAGCTGACTCATTGACAAAGACTCTGATGTTGTGAAAGATTGAAGGCAGGAGGAGAAGGGGGTGACAGAGAAGGAGACAGTTAGATAGCGTTGCTGACTCAACGGACATGAGTTTGAGCAAACCCCAGGAGACAGTGAAGGACAGGGAAGCCTGGCATGCTGCAGTCCATAGGGACGCAAAGATTCAGGCATGACTGAGTGACTTAGCAACAACTCATTTTGATCTTCAGCAAATTTGATGAATAAAAATATTTCTCTTTCAAAATGGAGGAATCTGAGTGTTAGCAGAGTCTCAACGAGAACACTCATTTATCTGACTGCAAAGTCTACACCTGAGATCAGGGTTTGGAGAATATAGTTTAGTTTTTAAACTGCAGTCTTGTCATCATGCTCTGGACCAGTGACGCTATAACCCAGAGATTTGGCTGTTCTGGAAACCAGAATGTTGGAGACATGGGGACAAAGGAGAAAACTTCTTTTTCAGTCTTTTAAAACATAGAGACTGTTGACAGAAATAATCAATAAACAATCTCTAATGGAAATATAAAAGACTTATATTTGAGCCAAACTGAGAACTATAACCTGGGAGACACAGACTCAAGAAGCACTTGAATTGTGTTCCACTGGACTACAAATGCAGGAGACTGATCAAGTCTTCTCAGGTGGCACAGTGGTAAAGAATCTGCCTGCCAATGCTGGACACATGGGTTCGATTCCTGGGTCAGGAAGATTCCTTGGAGGAGGGCACGGCAACCCATTCCAGTATTCTTGCCTGGAGAATCCCATGGACAAAGGATTTGGCAGGCTACAGCCCATGGGGTGCACAAAGAGTCAGACATGACTGAGCACACACACACAGATATCAAGGCAAAACCTACAAAATTATACAAGTTGTTTGTCAGTAATTGTAATTGGTGCTGCAAGAAGTAGGGGTGCTTGCTAAGCAAGAACTGGGTTTGACACAGTTGCACAGTTACCAGGAGAGACCCTGAGACCCTCAAGTTGCAGCTGCCAGTAGACCTTGTTCTGAGAATGGCTGGGGGTGTCCTTTGAGCCTGACCCTGTTCAGAAAAGATCTTGGGGTTCTCAGGGATGCAGGAATGCATCTGAAATCACATCCACCATGGCCACCCAGCTCCAGTAGGGATGCTTGAACCACAGTGACTCCATTTTGATTTTTAAATGTTTTCTTTTCTTTAATGATTAAAGCAGATGTACAGCGCATGTTTGACGAGCCCTAAGACAGGCTGTTCTGGTTAGCGTAAAGTTCACGTTAAATCATATATAAGCTGGAATGACTTCCCATCCTTCAGTATGTGAAAATTTCTTTCATCAAGACTAAGGCAGAACTTTGTGTTTCTGTATAGTCCTCTGACACACATGTGAAACACCAGATGCATGTAAGCTGCTAGATGAACATGTGTGGTCCTGGACCTGCAGGCGTGACACATGTGGGCCTCTTCTTTTTCTGTGCCTGATTTTTTTCAGACATGACTGTTTCTTCTCTTTCCCCTCATTCTCATTGTTTTTCATCTTTTAAATCAACGTCAATGTTTATCCATCCCTCTCTCAGTTTTGCTCTGGCCCTCTGCCCTGGAAGACAGAATGCTTGTTAAGATAGCAGAATGTTCCAGATCATCACTGCTCAAAGTGTACTGCACAGACAATGACATCCCTCAGTTCCTTATTAGAAATATGGAACCTCAGGCTCCCCTTCCAGTCCTACAGAGTCAGAATCTGCCTCCTAAGAAGACTCACTAAAGTCAGAGAGCCTCTGGGCTAGAAGGAGCAGGAGCCTGGGTCCCTGGAGGAACTAGACCTGAATCCCACACTCCGATTGACCATCTGGGCTGCCCTGGAAAAATGCATAACCTCCTGAAATTGTTTTCTAATTATAAAATGAACTTAATTATATCTTGTAAGAGTGTTGCAAGAGCTGGTGATAATTAAAGTAGCTATGTTGATTACTCTGTACTCAGTATTACATGAAATGTGGGATGCCTGTATTCTCATTTCATTTTCAAAACAAGGCTGTGAAGTAGGAGCTAGGTATATCTTAGCAATGAAAAAACTAAATTTGAGAGAGGGAAGTACCATGCTTTCAGCTTTTCTGTCTCTCTTGCTTGAGCCAGGCCTTGGACCAAACAGATAAGGACATAACTTCTGTAAACACCATGAAGCTCCAAGCCCACATGCCTCTGTGGAGACCACACACACACCTTATCCTTTGATTTACTTTGTTGAGGACTAAAGGACAAATAAAATTGCTTGTGTAAGAAGTACACGGCATGATAATTTGTTATATGTTGTAGAACAATTATCAAGATCAAAATAATTAAAATCCCATCATCTGACATTATTAACACAGAGCCTTTTTTATTACTATTATTTTTTGGCCATGCTGCATGGCATATGGGATCTTAGTTCCCTGAAAGTTAAAGTGTTAGTTGCTTAGCTGTGTGTGACTCTTTGAGGGCACCATGGACTATAGACCGCCAGCCTCCACTGTCCATGGAATTCTCCAGGCAAGCGTACTGGAGTGGGTTGCCATTCTCTTCTCCAGGGTATTTTCCTGACCCAGGAAATGAAACTGGGTCTCCTGCTTTGCAAGCATATTTTTTTTTTTTAATGTCTGAACCACCAGGGAAGAGGGATCAAACTCTCGCCCCTTGCCGTGGAAGTGCAGTCTTAACTACTGGACCACCACGGAGGTCCCCCACAGTCTTTAGACCTACTCTCTATTACACATACATACACACTAATACCCTCTATTAGTTCACTAGGGCTGCAGTGGCAAAATCTCACAGACTGGGGACTTACACAGCATGAATGTGTTTCCTCATAGTTCTGGAGGTCAGCGTTGGAGGTCAAAGTGTCAGCAGGGTGGGTTCCTTTGGGGGCTGTGAGGAAGAATCTCTTCCAGCCCCCTCTCCTGGCTTCTGGTGCTTTACTGGTGATCTCTGGTGGTCCTTGTGTCTGTGGCTTATAGACCCATCACCCAGAAGTCTCCTTAATGTGTGTGTGTCCAAATTTCTACTTTCATAAAGATCCCAGTCACATTGGATTAGGGCCCACCCTACTCCAGTATGACTTTATCAAACCAGTGATACCTTTAAGAGCCTATTTCCAAATAAAATCACCTTCGGAGTCACTGGGGAACTTAAACACATGAATAGTGTTTCAATCTGTGAATGCTTGCATGCATGCCTGCTCAGTCACTTCAGTCATGGCTGACTCTTTGCAACCCCATGGACTGTAGCCCACCAGGCTCCTCTGTCCATGAGACTCTCCAGGCAAGAATCCTGGAGTGGGTTGCCATGCCCTCCACCAGGGGATCTTCCTGACCTAGGGATTGAATCAGCATTTCCTGGTGGAATCTTTACCCACTGAGCCACCTGGGAAGCCCCAGTGAATGCTTAGGGAACAAAATTCAACCATAAGAAATCCTATGCAATAGACTTTGGCATGTGTACTTTAAAGATGAAGATGATGAAACCTTGAAAAGAGGAAAAATTTTCCAAGATCATCTAGCTTGTAAATCTGACCTTAAAGCCTAAGCCCTCGTCATAAGTCTTGTCGCTTCTGAAGAGAGGGCAACTGTACCCCACCGCCTTGATTTTCTGAGTCAGCCTGGAGAGTTTGGGGTGAATGCAGATTTTGAGGAGGCCGAGTCCTGGTGGCCTGCCACCTGCCCTTCTTCCTTCAGCCTTGTCTTTCATCTGTGTAGATATACTACTTGTTTATTAGCTGCCTCTGTTGCAATAAAGATAGAGTTAACATTTGCATCACAAATGGCTGAGTCCAGGGGCTTTTAGTTTTCTGTAAAATTAAATTCTAGTGCAATCTTTCCTGCATTTTCTTAGCAGGGAGGTAAAAGGCCCACTTAGATGCTATTTGTGGGTTGCATTTTTAAATGAATGCAGCTGGGTATTTTGATTAACTGCATATTGAAATCCACTTATAACGAGTGAACCAAGACAATGAAAGGGCCTCAATGCTCCATTAAGATTATTTTCTGAAATTGTTCATGTTAAACAATTCAGTAGGATGTCACCGTGCTCTGGTGTCTCCTAGAAACAGGCACTGATCCTGTGACAGCGACATTTGCCAGCCCCAGGAGACAGTGCTGTCGAGGGTGGGACATCCAGACCAGGGGCGCTGCCTCGTCCAGGTGAAAACATCCATGGGGCCAGAATTCAGTGCAATCCTTGAGGTGTAGCAGGTGCTCAGCAAATTCGAAATAGAATCACTGATGCGGCTTCTCATAGGCAAAGCAGTTCCATGGCTGGGATCAAAGCTTTCCGATTGGCCCTGCAGCCTTTAGACCATGCTCCCACCTTCAAAGAACTGTTTACTTCCTGTGGGTTCTCAGAGTCACCCACGGAAACATTCCCTTGCCTTGATATCTTGTCCCCTGGCCACTGGAGCAGGCAATTCCTGGGAGGCACCTACTGACCCCACGCCCCTGAGGGCTCCCAGGTTGTGAGCTGATGTCAGGGCTTGGACAGGGAGGGAAGCAGTCCATATTCACTGTATTGACTCGCCTGTGTCTGTGCTGCTGTGAGGCAGAGGCTGGAATCCCTGAGGTCACAGGACATACCGCAGTCTGCTGGCAAAGACAGTGAACGTAAGTCAGCGTGATCACTGCTCTGATAACAGTGGTCCAGGTGCTGGGAGAGTCCTGTAGGCAAGGGAGCCATGCCTGTGGGAGCAGCCCCATACTTGAGTTTTGAAGAAAAGTAGCAGAGGACAGGGAAGCTGGCGGGCTCCAGTCCATGGGGTCACACACAACTGAGACACTCAACAACAGAGAGTAAGACAAGAGAAGGGTGTCCAGAGAGCTCCATAAACAGAGAGAATAGAACAGGTGCTCACAGGTTTTGGAGGAGTAAGTCACGATGGATGGAGATTCAGCTCTGGAAGATGGCAAGCTACAAGGTTTACAAACCTTTATCACCCCGGCAGAGGAAATACAATGGAGGGTCTTCAAGGCCAGCAGCTTGTTACTTACTTACAAGCATCCATAAAAACACATCCTCTCCACGGGATGACCTGAAGCCGGAGTGATTGTGTCATACAGCTTCCAGACAAGCAGAGATCTGGGTCAAGATCATCCTTGGGTGTCCTCATTGTCCCCTCTGAGGCCCTGCTTTATAAAATCTGAAAACGCTACATGTAGTGTAGGTACCAGGGAAGGTTTGAAGAAACAGGCACTGTTCTTGAAGACTTAAATATACAGACAATTTTAGTATTTAAAGTTACTTTGAGAGTCTTTCGGTCAAATAACCGAACCAACACATTATTAGCAAATGGTCATTTTTGTCTTTGCCTGAATACAATCTAACCTAATGCTTTTACTATTGGTCAAGTACAAAGCATCCCAAGGCTGTGCATTCTATTGTTAACATCTTTAACTTAAAAATTATCCCTTTTTTTTTAACCTCTCTGGATGTAACATCAAACAAGTACCCAGACTTCCACAGGACATGACAATACTTTTGATGCTGTTTTGCCTTAATCTTTTCTCAGTCAGCCTGCTACAATAGAAAGAATGTAGATTATGTAGTTAAGAAAACTGGATTAAAGCCATCATTTTCATAGTTAATATTTACCTTTGATACAGAAATTCATAAGTTGAATCTCTGGGCCTATTACTGGTCCTTTCTCATTTAATTATTGGGCTTCCAGACTTCTCCAACCCTTGTAAGTCAACTGTAATCCCTAATGCTCATTGACTTAAGCTTTCTTAAAACTTTTTCAGTATTTCTGTCAGAATTTGAATGGGGTAAGACCTTCATATATGCTTTATATATGGAATCTAGAAAGATGGTACTGATAAGCCTATTTGCAGGGCAGCAATGGAGATGCAGACACAGAAAATAGACTTGTGGGTACAATGGGGGAAGGAAAGGGTGGGACGGATTGAGAGAGTAGCATTGAAACATGTACTTTACTTTCAGATAGATAACCAGTGGGGATTTGCTATATGATACAGAGAGCTCAAACTGGTGCTCTGTGATAATCTAGAGGGGTGGAATGGGGTAGAGGGGGGGAGGAAGGTTCAAGAGGGAGGGGACCTATGGTTGATTCATGTCTATATATGGCAGAAGCCAACAAATATTGTAAAGCAATTATCCTCCAATTAAATAAATTTAAAAAATAATATCTGCTTCATGAGGATAGTAATAAATCTGGCTTTACACACTACCACCCGCAGGGCCTGGAATAATGATAGTGCCCCATACCTAGATAAATGAATGAATGAAATACTCTTTACATGCCGAGTTTTCTTCTTTTTTATAATTATAATAATTATTATTATTTTTTAGCTGTGCTGGGTCTTCTTGCTGCGTGTGGGTTTTCTCTAGGTGCAGCACATGGGGCCACTCTCTGGTTTTGGGGTGAGGGCTTCTCATTGCGATGGCATCTTTTGTTTTGGAGCAAGGGCTCTAGGAGCAAGAACAAGGGCTTCCCTGGTGGCTCAGATGGTCAAGAATCAGCTTGCAATGCAGGAGACCTGGGTTTGATCCCTGGGTTGGGAAAATCCCCTGGAGTAGGGAAAGGTTACCCAGTCCAGCATCCTTGCCTGGAGAAGTCCATGGACTGTATAGTCTATGGGGTTGCAAAGAGTCAGACACAACTGAGTGACTTTCATTTCACTTCACTTCATGGGCTCTAGGGCATGCGGGCTTCAGTAGTTGTAGCTCAAAGGCTCCACAGTGGTGCATGGGCTTAGCTGCTCGGCTGCAAGTGGGATCTTTCTGGATTAGGGATTGAACCAGTGTCCCTTTCACTGTGAGATGGATTCTTAACCACTGGACCACCAGGGAAGCCCCGAGATTTCTTCTTGAAATGTCTAGTATCTTGCCTGTTTGAAACCAATAGCAGCTTTTTTTTTTTTTTAAATGCAAATATATATGCTAGGTGCTGGGCAAGATACGTCACACTCCTTATTTTGTTTAATCTGTATGATTTCTCCAGGCAGGTAGCTAAATGGTTAAGGGCATAAGCCCTGGAGTCATGCTGTCTGCCTGAATCCCTGCTCAGGCTTAAGTAGCTGTGTGTTCCTGGATGAGTTACTCAGGCTCTCCGGTTTCAGTTTCTCCCAGTGTGAATGGGGGACATGGATAGTAGCTTCTATATGGGGGGGTGGGAATCTTATTTTGCGATGAGGAGCATCGTGGTCTCCTAACCAGCCCTTTACCTGGGGTCTCTTCTTGCAGCAGAGCTGCTGTTTCTCAGTCTGAATCCCCTGGATCACTTCTTCCCCACAATTCTGGGCTGCCCTGCTCCACATGCTGTGCGTTTGTTCTAATTGCCCTCAGCTGAAACTCTTGTTGAGACTCCCATCCCACTCTGCCTGTCTAGAGAACCAAAGGACTGGGAGTTCAGGCCTTTAGGATGCCCTTAGACAGAGACCAGCAGATGCAGGGACCTGCTCGACTCCTGTGAAGGAGATGCCCCCCACAGGACCACACTCTGCCCCGAGGTTCCACCTTCACGCGGCTCCTTTTCTCCCATCTTGCTTCCTCCTCTGCCTTGCCAGTTTCTCCTGGGAGCACTTCTTCTGGAAGTCATCTGCCAAGAGTCTGCAGCTGGGAAGCCAGAGGAAGTGTTTCTTCTGTTGAGAACAAACTGTGCTTTCAAATGCCATTGTTGTGTCCCATTAGGAGCACCAAAGCTAGTCCCTTTAGACGAGCCAGCAATGACTTGACAAGAAATTTTTGTCTTTCCCAAATCTTCTAAAGCTAAGATCTTCAAGCTCTTCTTCTTATAATTTTGTGATATTTCTGCACCACCTATTGGAGGCTCTATTTTAGACTGTCTTGCTGGAGGATGGCTATTGGTTTCCTCTCTGTGTTGTTCTGCACCCGGAGACAAGCATCCTGTCTGAGCTCTGCATGATGCTGAAGTTACAGTGGCCCAGGTCTGATCCTTGGCCTCAGTTCCTTATACGTTTGGACATATTGCTCATATCCTGACTCATTTCCTTGTCTGTAAAATGAGGAAAATCATATTCCGGTCTTGCTGACCTCAACCCTCTTTGTTATTTGTCAGTTCTCCGTCTCACTTGCTAATTCCGTCTTGCCCTTTCATTTTTTTGGTCTTTTATTAAATTAAATTTATTTATTTATTTTAATTGGAGACTACCTGGAAAGTGAAGTCAGGTGGGCCTTAGGAAGCATCACTATGAACAAAGCTAGTGGAGGTGATGGAATTCCAGTTGAGCTATTTCAAATTCTAAAATAAGATGCTGTGAAAGTGCTGCACTCAATATGTCAGCAAATTTGGAAAACTCAGTAGTGGCCACAGGACTGGAAAAGGTCAGTTTTCATTCCAATCCCAAAGAAAGGTAATGCCAAAGAATGCTCAAACTACCGCACAATTGCACTCATCTCACATGTTAGTAAAGTAATGCTCAAAATTCTCCAAGCCAGGCTTCAGCAATATATGAACCATGAATTTCCAGATGTTCAAACTGGTTTTAGAAAAGGCAGAGGAACCAGAGATCAAATTGTCAACATCTACTGGATCATCGAAAAAGCAAGGGAGTTCCAGAAAAATATGTACTTCTCCTTTATTGACTATGCCAAAGCCTTTGACTGTGTGGGTCACAAAAAACTGTGGAAAACTCTGAAAGAGATGAATACCAGACCTGCCTCTTGAGAAACCTGTATACAGGTCAGGAAGCAACAGTTAGAACTGGACATGAAACAACAGACTGGTTCCAAATAGGAGAAGGAGTACATCAAGGCTGTATATTGCCACCCTGCTTATTTAATTTATATGCAGAGTACATCATGAGAAATGCTGGGCTGGAGGAAGCACAAGCTGGAATCAAGATTGTTGGGAAAAATATCAATAACCTCAGATATGCAGATGACACTACCCTTATGGCAGAAAGTGAAGAGGAACTAAAGAGCTTCTTGATGAAAGTAAAAGAAGAGAGTGAAAAAATTGGCTTAAAGCTCAACATTCAGAAAACTAAGATCATGGCATCTAATCCCATCACTTCATGGCAAATAGATGGGGAAACAGTGGAAACAGTGTCAGACTTTATTTTTGGGGGTCCAAAATCACTGTGGATGGTGATTGCAGCCATGAAATTAAAAGACGCTTGCTCCTTGGAAGGAAAGTTATGACCAACCTAGTCAGCATATTAAAAAGCAGAGACATTACTTTGCCAACAAAAGTCTGTCTAGTCAAGGCTATGGTTTTTCCAGTAGTCATGTATGGATGTAAGAGTTGGACTATAAAGAAAGCTGAGCACAGAAGAATTGATGCTTTTGAACTGTGGTGTTGGAGAAGACTCTTGAGAGTCCCTTGGACTGCAAGGAGATCCAACCAGTCCATTCTAAAGGAGATCAGTCCTGGGTGTTTACTGGAGGGACTGACATTGAAACTCCAATACTATGGCCACCTGATGCGGGGAGCTGATTCATTGGAAAAGACCCTGATGCTGGGAGGGATTGGGGGCAGGAGGAGAAGGGGACGACAGAGGATGCGATGGTTGGATGGCATCACTGACACAATGGACATGGGTTTGGGTGGACTCTGGGAGTTGGTGATGGACAGGGAGGCCTGGCGTGCTGCAGTTCATAGGGTCGCAAAGAATTGGACATGACTGAGCAAATGAACTGAACTGAACTGAATTACTTTAAAATATTGTAGTGGTTTTTGCCATACATTGACATGAATCAGCCATGGGTGTACATGTGCCCCCCATCCTGAACCTCCCTCCCAGCTACCTCCCCATCCCATCCCTCAGGGTCATCCCAGGGCACCAGCCCTGAGTACCCTGTCTCATGCATTGAACCTGGACTGGTGATCTACTTCACATACAATAATATACATGTTTCTCATTTTCAGCTCTGGTTTCTCTTCTGAGATTTTCCTAAATTTACAGGCTTAGTAGGTGCCCCTCTTGGTTCTCCCACCACACCTCATGCAGTTCTCTATCAAAGGCAACTACTAGCTTTAAAATAATCCACCTGTCTCTCTTGCTGACTTTACTACATAATGGGCTCCTTGAAGATGGGCATTACCTCATTCTATCCTGTGTCTTCTTTCTCTTGTTCAGCTTTTGGTCTGTGATAAGTACTCAGTATGTGCTTTTTGGAAGAATGTAAATATTAGGGTTTTCTTAGATTCATAAGAACTTTGCCTCCTGATAAAAATATCTCATATAACCTTGTGCTTTTTTTTTGAGAAATAAACTAACACAAGAAATTGTTTTATACATGGTTTATGCTGTTCTTACCCAGTAGAAAGATCTGGGGGTTGTATAGTCTTTTTCTTTTTTTATGACTGCAGTCATTCTTAATGATCCTTGCGTGAACTTATTAATAAAAGCATGATGGTCTTAAAATGTAAGGATTGTTACATGACTGATATATTGGTCTAGCTCATATATCACCGTCATCAGTGAGTGAAAATATTGCAGGTTGATTGAAGTATCATCAAAGTAGCTTGTTGAGATGCTACATTTGCTGCCAATGGAACACTGCACCTTACCATCCAATCTTAGCACTTGGTTTTGCACAGTATGTGTTTCTTCATATTCTGGGTGGAAATTTACAACAAATTATGGTTCATGATTCCTAGGGAGTGTGGCAGCATTACCTCTTTGCAGTGGCCTTTGTGACAGGATGTTGTGGTTTAGTCCCGCAGTCGTGTCTGACTCTTTGTGACCCCATGGACTGTAGCCCGCCAGGCTCCATGGGATTTCCCAGACAAGGATATTGGAGCACGTTGTCATTTCCTCCTCCACGGGATCTTCCCCACCCAGGGACTGAACCTGCATCTCCTGCATTGGCAGGTGGATTCTTTACCCTGTGCAACCTAGAAAGTCCGTATACCAAAACTGGCAACATAGAACCAATGTTGTTCAATGAAAAGACTTTAAGAAACTTTGAGTTGGAGCATGATACATTAGGCCAAGGTCAGCACTTTCCTGGAAGCACTGGAAGCATTACCTGTTGATCGTTCCTCTGCTCTTTCAGCTCAGAGAACCAGTTCGTTCTCTTCTCTCTGGGACAGTGCTTAAGATCCACAAAGACAGCTCCTCCTTCCTCCCTCAGCCTTTCCCATTCATGCTAAACATCTCCAGATCTATAAACTGTCTTTCATGAGCTGGTCTCTCTGCATGTCTTTTACCATCGGGAGGTCAGAAGGGAATTAGAATTCTAGGTGCATTTTGCATGGACAGGGGAAGAGGGGCCCCACTGCCTTACATTTAAAGTGAGGTGGACAGCTTGTTCCCCTTTTCTTTAGCCTGAATTATATCATTTAGTTATGGAAAATTTAGTTGCTTGCCAATCATTATCAGCCATGAAATCTGGACCTCTTTTTCTCACGACACATAAAAACCCTGATTTTTTTTTTTCCTTGAGAACTCAATGGCCTGGAGTATTATAGGCACAAGGACATTTTGAGGGAGAGGAAAGCAAGTGAATTTTGTGCTTTACACTGAAGCTGTGCTTTTCTCTGATTTTATTAATGGAAGGTGATTATAGAATATTTTAATGTCAGGAAGGTTTGAAAACCATTATGCTTCTCTGCAGATCTAAAGCTTTTCTGCCTAATGACTACTGTGGATGTGCATGATCTGTCTCTGTCTGTCTCTCTCTCACACACTCCACATGCAACAGTAGAGAGTTGACCCTGCTCTCATTTGTCATGCCTTCCACAACTCCTGTATTGCTCTTAGGAGGTGCTCAGCATCTTACAGTACTCAGAAACGCTGACACAAAATACAAAGATGATCCAATTACACTTTCTGCAACTGCATTTCATTCTGCTAATGCTTACAAATAAAGGGCATCTGTCGCTGCTTGCATGAGGCCACACAGAGAGTGCATCTGACCTCATGAATTTTAGAGTGTGTGCTCAGAGTGTGTGCTCGGAGGAAAAGCAGAAACCAATCCAAAGGTAAGGAGCTGACACAACAGCTCGTAATCCCTGTCTAGCCGGTATGAAAATCTGCCTATGTGGGGAATGCAAAACCTAGTCACCCAGTCACCCATGGAGTCCTGGGTCTTTGGGGGTGTTACTTTACCAGATCAGAGGCAGGGCTGCCCTGACTTGAAGTATTTAAAGAGGAATCACTTTTCTGGGTTGAAAAACACGCACGTTCTCAGCTCTTTTCAATCAGCACTATTTTGGCCATTGTCCTTTGCTTTTAAAACTATCAGCATGTCTGTGGATGCCCTGGTATTCACTGGGATGCTGCAAGATCAAGATTGTCTCCAGCATACAAATTGGGCTGCAGAGGCTGAGGGGTGACCCAGCCTGTGGGATCCTCACCTGTTGGATGCTGACAGCATGGAGGAGGGACTGTGGTGGGTTATCAGCAAAGATGGTCTAGTTGCCCTCATCCATACATGTGCATTCAAAGGTCAGGGCAGCTTTGACCAATGGAATGTGCTAGAAGGGGTGCCTAGCCAGTCACTGCTGAGGCCAGAGAGGCTGAAGGCTCCACTTCTGCTCTCTTGGAAACCCTGAACCCCACCTGGGTTTTCATTAAACCACTGATCCCCACCCCTTTCTGTTAACCCCCCTTCCCACTCTGTCCCCAGCTGAGCCCATTCTACCTACAGGAAAGTAAAATAACAGAGCACTGGCATTTTAGACACAGAGTCTAGGAGTGGCTTCTGTCTCTGCCCCTTAGGATCTGTGATCTCAGTCAAATCTCTCAGATTTCTAAGTTCTCAGTGTTCACATCTCTACAATGGGAATTACAGTGTGTGTGTGTTAAGTCGCTTCAGTCCTGTCCTACTCTGTGTGACCCTATGGACTGTAGTCCACCAGGCTCCTCTGTCCATGGGATCCTCCAGGCAGGAATACTGGATTGGACTGCCATCTCCGCTTCCAGGGGATCTTCCTGACCCATGGATCGAAGCCAAGTCTCTTAAGTCTCCTGCACTGACAGGCAGGTTCTTTACCCCTAGTGCTATTTCTGTTGTTGTTCAGTCACTCAGTCATGTCTGATTCTTTGAGACCCCGTGGACTGCAGCACGCCAGGCATCCCTGTCCATCACCAACTCCCAGGAGCTTGCTCAAACTCATATCCATTGAGTCGGTGATGCCATCCAGCCATCTCACCTTCTGTCGTCCCCTTCTCCTCCTGCCCTCAATCTTTCCCAGCATCAGGGTCTTTTCCAGTGAGTCAGCTCTTCACATCAGGTGGCCCAAGTACTGGAGATTCAACCTCAGCATCAGTCCTTCGAATGAATATTCAGGTTGGATTTCCTTTAGGATTGTCAACATCCTTGCCTTGAAAACTCCATAAACTGTATAAAAAGATAAAAAGCACCACCTGGGAAGCCCCTTTTATGTGGACATATGTTTTCAGCTCATTTGGGTAAATACCAAGGAGTTTGATTGATGAGTCATGTGTTAGAAGTATGTCAAATTCTATAAAAAAGCTGCCAAACTGTTCACAAGTGCCTGTACCATTTTGCATTCCCGCTAGAAATGAATGAGAGTTCCTGTTCCTCTGCATCCTAACCAGACTTGGTGTGTGATTTAGAGTTTGGCTGTTCACCGAGGCTTGTAGTGGTATCTCACTACAGTTTTAATTTGCATTTCCCTAGTAACAAAAGACACGAGCGTCTTATCATACGCTTATTTGCCATCAGTGTATCTTCTTTGGTGAGGTGTCTGTTCAGGTTTTTTGCCCATTTTCTAATCAGGTTGTTCATTATCCTATTATTTAATGAAGTCCCTGTACACTTTGGAAGACAGGTTTTTATGTCTTTCTTCAAATGTCATATCCCAGTCTGTGGCTTCTCTTCTCATTCTCTTGATACTGTCTTTAGCAGAATGGAAGATTTTAATTTTAGCCAAGTCCAGCTTATCAATAATTTTTCTTGTGGATTGTTTTGACTTTGGTGTTTCAGCTGAGGAAGTATCACTATACCCAAGGTCATCTATGTTTTCTCCTGTATTTTCTTCTAGGAATTTTAGTTTTGTGTTTTGCATTTAGGTCCATTTTTAGTTAATTTTTGTGGCACATGTCAGGTCTTTGTCTAGATTCTTTTTTTTTTTGACATGTGAATGTCCAGTTATTTCAACATTATTTGTTGAAAAGGCTGACTTTGCTCCATTGGATCCCCATTTACCCTTTGTCAAAGATCAGTCCACCATATTTACATAAGTCAGCTTCTGAGTTCTTTCTGCATTCCACTGGTCTATATGCCTCCTCTTTCATCTGACCACATCATTATGATTACTGTCATTTTATGATACTTCTTGAAGTTGGGTAGTGGTTGGTATTCTGGTTTTATTCCTCTTCTATATTGTATCAGCTATTCTGTGTCTTTTGCATCTCCATATAAACTTTAGAGGGCTTGCCGGGTGGCACTAGTTATAAAGAACCCACTGCCAACGCAGGTAGACCTAAGAGACGGGAGTTTGATCTCTGGGTCAGAAACATCTCCTAGAGGAGGTCATGGCAACCCACTCTAGCAATCTTTCTTGGAGAATCCCATTGACAGAGGAGCCTGGTAGGCTGCCGTCCATGGGGTCATACAGAGTCAGACACGACTGAAACAATTTAGCATGCAAGCACATAAACTTTGGAATCAGTTTGTTGAGTGCCATAAAGTAACTAACTGATATTTTAAATAGGATTGCATTAAATCTATAGGTCAATTGGAGAAAAACTAACATCTTGAGAATAGTTAGTCTTCTTATCCACCAGCATGGATCATCTCTCCACTTATTTGGTTCTCTGATTTATTTAATTAGTCTTATAGTTATCCTCATACAGATTTTTATGTATTTAATTAGATGTATATCTAAATATTCAATTTTTGGTTGCTAATATAAGTGATATTGCATTTTAATATAAAATTCCACTTACTTATTGCTCATATTTTAAAAAATGATTGACTTTTGTATATTAATTTTATATTCTACAAAGCTTACTAATATATAGTTTCAGTAGCTTTTTGTCTTTTCTTTCAGAATTCTACATAGACAATCATATCATATATGAAGAAAAGCAGGTTAATTTCTTGCTTCTTGATCTGTATACCCTTGTCTTACTGCATTAGGGAGGACTTCAGTCTGAAGTTGGGAAGGAATTGTAAGAGAAACATCCTTTCCTGGTTGCTGACCTTAGTGGGAAAACTTCTAACTTCTCGCCATTAAGTTTGATGCTAGCTGTAGGTTCTTTGTAGTTGTTAGAATTGAGTTATTACCTCTTCTGTGGTTTCTTCTTTATCAATTTTCTCTCTCCCCAGAAATGCTTCTGTTTCTCCCATCTCAGATCTTTAATTAAAAAAAAAAAAAAAAAACTTTAGTTAAATTAATTAGTTTATTTTTGGCTATGCCAGCACATGTGGGATCTTAATTATTTGACCAGGAATTGAACCTTGGCCTCCTGCATTGGAAGTGCACAGCCTTAACCACTGGACTGCTAGGGAAGTCCTCCAAAACTTCCTTTATAGTAAAATCATCTTTGACTCCCTCTGAAGCTTTCCCTACATCAGTACAAAGAAACTCCCGCCTTCACCAAACTGAACTGTCCATCAGATAGACCTGGTTGACCCAGCGGTCACTGGACTGATGAGCCTGGGGTCCATTCTGAGCCACATTATGAAGCAGGGGGTTGCATTCCTTCAAGCCCACTCACAGTGTACTTACCCATGATGTCCATTTTTACAAATGGAACTCCAATGTGGATAAATGGAACCTCTCTGCTTACCAGAATATTGAATTAATCCAATTACTCATCTCCAATCTATGGAAGATGAACGGAAGGTTTTCTTGTAGTTGAGTCAAGTGTTTTATTGATACTGGAGCCATCTGTTCCAGTAAGAGCAAGGCCCGTGAAGCCTGCACAACTTTGGCACTGCTGCTAGTTTTCTTCAGCTCTGGTTATTTGCTTTCAAAGTAGTGGAAGCAGAAGCCTGAGCTATAGGAGTAAAAAAAAATCAATGGTGAAACCTGTGGTTGTCTCCCTCTGTAATTGTTTGTTGTTGTTGTGCGTGTGAGTTTTTATCACAGAAAGGAAAATGATTTTCAGATATTCATGGGTACCTAAAGAATTAGAGCGCAAAGATAATTTGAAAATACTTTTGCTAGTGCTGTCCTAGTTGAGGCTAAGATGAACCAGCACGTGTTGCCTAGTAATTCATCAACTCGGCACTTTATTTTTAGCATGTTGGGGTTACAATCTGGGGGTCTGGAAAAGTCAGAACCAGAGTGCAATCGCTGTCTCCTCTTTTGACTTCACTCTTCTCTTTTGACTTCACTCTCCTCTTTTGACCTCACATTCTTAATAGTTTTTTTTTCTTACTTAAAAAAATAAAATAAAATAAATGGAGGGAGATGATTTCTCTGAACACATTCTTGCTACATTTTGTTTCTGTTTTTTCTTATTTTGACACTTCCAAGGGGGTTACTTTGGTGTTGCCTGGATTTGTAACATAATTGTCAGTAAGTCTTTTATTTCCAAATGCTACATCACAGTGCACTCCACTCCCTAACCTCCCCCTCCCCCCACCCGCACCCTCCCCCACACGCTGCATCCTCCCTCCCACCCCACCCTGCACCCTTCCCCACCATTCACAGAACAGGCCTGTGGCCAGTGCAAACTAGTCTCTCAACCCAGTGGGTACTTTTTCCTGATATGATTAATGAATTATACATGTTTTGTATTTCAGCCATTCCCAAATTCACTCAGCTCTGGGGGGCTCTGTGGACTCAAAATTGGTTTGGTTAATAGCCCGGCAATTTTCTTGAATAGCTCTATGAAAAACCCCATAAAGGTCAAAAAAATTTTTTTTTTTTCCTATTAACACTTCAAAAAACCCAATTAATTGACTCAAAGTGCCTCAGGGAGGAGAATCTTTCCCCAATTATAACAAGCTCCGTTTTGAATAGGAATTGAAATCTTATTATTATTTTCTTTTTTCCTGGAGAAACTTGAAGGTGAGGTTGCTCTCCCAGATCCCATATTTCTTTCACAGGCTGAAAATATAAACAAATCCAATGAGATTCATATGCCTAGCCTGGAGCATGGGGGCCCTAGGTCAGAGACTTGGGAGAGACACAGGGAAAGAGAGAGGGAGGGAGAGAGAGAAGGGGTGCGCTGAAGGGGAGAGAGAGTCAGAGAGCCGCCCACCATCTGTCCCCAGTCCTCTACCAGCGACTTTGCACTACACCCAGCTTAACTGTAAACCAGCAACTGTGACATAGAGACTGAAGACCCTTTAAGCCAGGTCCAATGAGCAGGAAAGAAGGGTCCCTTATGCATGTTATCCTAAATCTTTCTGCAGGAGGGACCAGGAAACTCCTCTGTGGCTTTATCTGCTTTCGCCCACACAGTAAAATGCATCTTACTTAAGGAAACAAAAAAACAGGGATGAATCCCACCTAATAAGCCAGCTACTTTAGGGGGGCGGGGGAATAAAAGCCAGAATTTAGCATGTATAATTTCAAAAGGAGATTTTGCTCTCTGCCTCATTTTTATGTTGAAAAGCAGGGGGAGAAAAAAAACCACAGGGCACTTGCCCCACCCCCATTCCTTGAATTCTGGGCTTTGTGTCTGAGGATTGCTGGGGGATGGCCTTGTCGGGGAGGGGAGCGCAGCTGGTCTGGGTGGGTGAGCTGGGGGGCTGGCTGTTAACCCCACAATTGCCAGAGGGCTGAGAGTTCAAGCCAGAGATACAAATCTTGTCAATATCCTTAGAATCAGCTAAAGGGGGAAGCACGGACACGGTCTATCCAGAATGATTTTTACATGTGAAACTAATTACATTTCTGTTTCTAAAACCAGTATTTGATTATTATGTAAGACTACAAAAAACCAGGAAAGGCAAGAGAAAAAAGGACCATAATTCTACTATCCATTGGTAACTGTTATTTATGATGGTTAATATAATTATCATTGATTACATTTAATAATATAGATAATTTAGGGAACACTGTGCTGGTACTCCAGAGAGTTAACCTATGCTTCCTACAACTGTTATAGAATATTTTATTAGTTTCTTCATTTGAACAACAAGGAAACCTTTCACATATTCCTTTCAAGTTCCCCTTTTCTGTGGGTACTGAAGTGTACTTGGGTTATATTTGTGCAGTCTTCTTCTCCCACTTGACAATGTGAAAAACTCCATATTTCTACAAACCACATTTTTAAATTACGTAACTGTAGAACATCATGAGATACTTAGCCATTTCTCTATTTTTAGATAATTATATATTTGCAGAATTTTTTTCTCGTAAATAAGATAGTACTATGGATATTTTTTGGCACAAAGCTAATTATTCCTTAGGCCAGATTGCCAGAAGTTTCTCAGTCATTGGGGGCTGTTGAGGCTCTTGATACATATGTCAATTAGTTATGGAGAACAATTATAGCAGGCCACCTCTGCGGGTGTCCAAGGAAATCATGGCCCATGAATAACCTTGCCAGCACTGAACACAGGCTCTTTGCTCAGGTGATCATGGCATTTCTAAGCCAGTTGCATGCATTTGATTTTCTCCAATTCACCCAGGTTGCAGGAAACACCCTTAGCTAGTGCAAAAATTTCTGAGGTTTAACTGGTCATTATTTCCTAGAAAGTGCTCTCTGCAAGTTGAGTGACTTTTTTCTATAGTTTTATGTGTTTTTAAGTATTGCATTTTTAAATATTCTTATGCATTTCAAGGTGAACAGTGAATGTGTTTTCTATTCCATAAAAGGGAAACAGACATTGTAAAATGCTTCTTTGATTTACTCCCCCTCTCATCCTAAATGTGGGCATGAACATTTAGGAGTTCACGGCTTACCCACAAGTATCTGTATGATCATTATCTTATTTTCTGGAGGAAAGAAATCTCATTAGGGGTCCATCTATGACAAGGAGAATAACATGAAATTTTACATTCACCTTTCTTGTTGAACATTCCAAGGTGGAATGTTGATATTCTGGCAGGTTTGTGGCCATGTAGATATCAGTGGTGAGCCGAAGGTATGCTTGTGTGTGCCAGTGAAGATTCTTGGGAAGCCATGTGGGTTTGGGGATGCTATGGTGGATCTGGGGCTATCATGGTAGGCTGGGGGAAACTAGTTAGGTTGGGGAGCTAAGATACATTTCTTTTTCTGTAAAGTAAAATTTCAAAGCTAAGTAGCTAATGATTTTGCAAATAAGTTCTTAGAAGGCAAATGAAGGAAGAGAAAGGGAAAACACACTCTCTCAACATCAGCTTGAGTGTGTGTTCAGTCACTTCAGTTGTGTTCAGCTTTTTGTGATGTTATGGACCGTAGCTCACCAGGATCCCCTTCCACAGGATTCTCCAGACAAGAACACTGGAGTAGGTTGCCATACCCTCCTCCAGGGGATCTTCCCAACCCAGGGATCAAACCTTTGTCTCTTGTGTCTTTTGCATTGTAGGTAGATTCTTTACCCACTAAGCCACCTAGGAATCACCAACATCAGCTTGTTTGTTAGTTGTTGCTGTTCAGGCACTCAGTTGTGTCCGACTCTTTGCCATCCCGTGGAGCAAGCCAGGCTTCCCTGTCCTTCACTATCTCCCTGAGTTTGCTCAAACTCATGTCCATTGAGTCAGTGATGTTATCCAACCACCTCAACCATCCATGTCTCTTAAGTCTCCTGCATTGGCAGGCAGGTTCTTTATCACTAGCGCTACTTTTGTTGTTCAGTCACACAGTCATGTCTGACTCTTTGTGATCCCATGGACTGTAGCACTCCAGGCTTCCCTGTCTTTCACCATCTCCTGGGGTTTGCTCAAACTCATGTCCATTGAGTTGGTGATGCCATCCAACCATCTTATTATCTGTCGTCCCCTTCTCCTCCTGCCTTCAGTCTTCCCCAGCATCAGGGTCTTTTCCAATGAGTTGGCTCTTTGCATCAGGTGGCCAAAATACTGAAGCTTCAGCTTCAGCATCAGTCCTTCCAATGAACATTCAGTGTTGATTTCCTTTAGCATCGACTAGTTTGTTAGTAAAGGTATCTTACTGCCAGTGCTTTGTTTTGTTTGGCTTGTTTCTCTCACAGAACAGCTGGAGCCTTTTTCCCTTTTCTGGGTCCTGTTTCAGTAATCCTGGAAGGTTCTTCAGCACTAGCCCTAAATAATCTATTTCTGTTAGAATCAATTTTCTTTAACTTGCTTTGAATATTCTGGATTGTCCTCCAAACTCCATTCTGATTATTTCATTTATCTTGTGGTAAGTATAGTGGCAACAGCTTGCTTGAGAATCTGTGTCCCAGTCCCTATGTCAGCAATTCGGTTTTCCTTTGGGGCTTTGGTTTTCTAGATTTTCCCAAACTTGGCCAATTATGTGAGTTGGCTGTTAAAAATACAGCTATAAGGCCGTTTTCCAGGAAAAGCTGTTTAGTGATTCTGGACAGGATGCTTGAGCACATGAATTTGTCAGATGATTACCAAATTTCGGGAATTGCAGACCATAGAGACCATGGCATAGCTGTGGTGTGGGCTTCCCCTGGACTTATTAGAGACACAGAATATTGGGTCCCAACCCCAGACCCACTGAACCAGAAAATGCACTTTAACAGGATCCCAGGTGATTTATAGAACAGGGAATTTCAAGAGGCATGGGGCTAAATGAGCTCTAAATTCTTCCGTCTCAAAAATGCAGTAATTCTGAGCTTTCCTTCCATATTCTGATTCTATTTCCAACTCTTTTCATATTCTTTTTTTCCCCTGATATGCTGAAGAAAAATTTCTCTGTGTTAGGTAGATATTCTATTTGGTGAATTTCCAGTTTGTCTGCAAGAGGTTTTGTATGTCAAGAGGAATTGGGACTCAAGGAGTTAAACACAAAACACATTACCATAAGACAGCTGCCAAGGCATCACATTCTGAAATCTGATAAATGAAAAATGGGCATGGTATCAAATTTAATCACATTTGTATTCAGATGTTGTTGAGAGCAGACACTGATTTATGAACTAGCAACAGACACCAGATTTCCTGCCTATGTTATATACATATGAATGGGTGGACGGATGGATAGATAAACAGACAGTGAAATTATGTTGCAAATTACACAGCACCAGACGTGTTTATAACCTAGATCTCATCAAACTGATATTAAAAAATACTACAGATATAATTTTTTTCCTGGGCAGTGGCTGTTGGTTTGCTTTCACCCTGAAAAACAGATTGCTTTCAAAGCATAGTCTTGCTTCAGTGTGTGCAATGTTGAAAATGCTTCTGCTGTGCTCCGTGGCTGTATATTATTTGTTCATCGAGAAAATCCTTGATGAGATGGAAAGGGAGAGGGGGATGCTCAAACCATTGCTGCATTCTGTTGCACACACCCCTTCTCCCCCACAACTTCATGACATGTCCCCAGTGCAAAGAATGGCCGCATACATCTGGGACTCCATTGCTAAGATCCAGGCTTCCGAGGAGCTGTAACGTGCTGAGCTGGAGGAGGAAATGGCAACTCACTCCAGTGTTCTTGTCTGGAAAAATCCCATGGACAGAGGACCCTGGTGGGCTACAGTCCATGCGGTTTGCAAACAGCCAAACATGACTGAGCACTTGTCAGCAGCAGCAGTGAGGTGTTGAGGTGCAAGGGGGAGAACATTCGACTTGGATTAACAATGAAGAAGTTAAACACCTTCTTAGCCAAGCAACATAGGAAGGGCTAGGTTCAGTGTTTCTGTAACACTGACAATTAAAAAAAAATCATTTGGATCCTAAGACTCTCTATTTTACAACAGGTCACTGTTTAGTCTCACCAAAGACATCTAGTCCTCTGTGAAGTGATTTCTTGACCATGCCCTCTGTCTATGCCTCTTCTTTTCAGAGGTTTATCCTCAAATTTGGCAAGTTTGGTCACATTTTATTCATCATTCTGTGGTCACGTAGATACATTAATTCACTTTCAACACATGTTTACCAAGACCCTATCTTGTTCTGTGCACAGGAAAAATAGAAGTAGATGACCCCTCAATTGACATTAAAAAAAGAATCAGGTCAAATGAACTTTTTTCCAGGGCAGGAATAGAAACAGAGATGCAGAGAAAGGACATGTGGACACAGGGTGGGGGAAGGAGCAGGTGGGATGAACTGGGAGATTAGCCTTGATATCAATATCAGTTCAGTTCAGTTCAGTCATTCAGTCGTGTCCAACTCTTTGTGACACCATGGACTGCAGCACACCAGGCCTCCCTGTCCATCACCAATTCCCGAAGCCCACCCAAACCCATGTCCATCGAGTCGGTGATGCCATCCAGCCATCTCATCCTCTGTTGTCCCCTTCTCCTCCTGCTCTCAATCTTTCCCAGCATCAGGGTCTTTTCAAATGCATCAGCTCTTTGCGTGAGGTGGCCAAAGTATTGGAGTTTCAGCTTCAACATCAGTCCTTCCAATGAACACCCAGGGTTGATCTCCTTTAGGATGGACTGGTTGGATCTCCTTGCAGTCCAAGGGACTCTCAAGAGTCTTCTCCAACACCACAGTTCAAAAGCATCAATTCTTCGGCCATTACACACACACACACACACACACACACACACACACACACACATATATATACACTACCATGTGTAAAATAGATATTTTGTGGGAACCTGCTTATATAACACAGGAAGTTCAGCTGGGTTACAGCAGGTTCCCACTAACATATATATATATAGCAGGTTCCCATACATACATATATATATGTAATGACCTAGAGGGATGGGATGGGGTTGGGATAGGGAGACCCAAGAGTGAGTAGATATACGTGTGTACACATACACACACACACACACACGTAACTGACTCACCTCATTGTACAGCAGAAATTAACACAGTGTTGTAAAGCGAACAGACACCAATTAAAAAAAAAAAAACCAGCTCAGGAACTAGGAATAAGTCAGATAAATATAGACAATTTCAAAATAATTAAGAAGAGTAATTGAATTCAGCACAGAGAGCTAGATTAGCTCAGAGAAGCGACACCTAAATCAGATTAGGAAGGTGCCAGCCAAGGGTTCCTGGAAGACGTGACCCTGAGTGGAGTCCCAGAGAACGAACCATCTCCCACTGATCCTTGAAGAGACAGGAGGGTGGGGATTGCTGGTGGAGAAGCACTGAAGGACCAGGCATTCCCAGGGCTGGAAACCACAGAGGTTGGGAGAGCATAGCGGTCAGGGGACAGCAAGCAATTGCGATACAACTCAAGTGCACTCTGGCTGCTATGAGACAGGGTGAAAAGACGGCAAAGAAACCATTACTACAACGTGACCTTGAGGTGTCCAGATCCACTCTTTGGGGAGAAAATCACATCGTCACCACCTGAACAAATGGACAGGTGGACAGGTGTGATGGGAAAGCTAAACAATGGGAAGAGTTCAGAGACCCAAGTGCAATGAAGACTTTAACTGACAAGGAATGTTTTGAGAGAAGGACATGACTTTGAGTAGCTTCAGGTCTGGATATGGAAGATAGTCAGGACCAAATGGCTGATGAAGAAAAGAGGATTTTATAAAAGGGCCTGCTCCATGGCATTTTATGTAGGTGATGATGTTCTTTACTGAGAGAACATCCAGAAGAAGGGGTTTGCTTGTTAATTTGATTTGCTCTGGATGGAAGTGGGGGGAACACAGGGTACTCCTTTGCTGTGGGGTGGAAGTGACATTAATTGAAACCTCCCCTTCCATAAAGAGCTTGCCCTAACATCTGAGCTAGAAAGCAAGCTCCTTCTGTGTGCCTCTAGGAATCAGTGGATATTACCCATTGAGAACCCATTATTGCTCTGAACTTTTGGTTCTGTTTTCATGTGCTGTCTTATTTTCTTAATGAAATTATCTCCTCTAGGGGACGGCCATGCCTTATTCCTGTTAGATCATTCACAGAGCCTGAAGCATAGTGCTCCATGAAGAAAATATTGGTCAATGTTTGTTAATTGACTTGTTGGATTTCATTTTTTCCCACTGAGTACGTTCCCAAGAAGGAGCCAAACCTAGAGTTAGGGAGCCATCTGGCAAAGCCTGTTTGAGAGAATACTGCTTGCCTCTCATAGCTTAGTGGTGTTCTTAAAATGGCTCACATTTATTGAGTATATGTGCCAGGCTCTGTGCTGAGCCCTTTATGTGTATATGTATAAAGAGATGCGAGTTCGATCCCTGGGAAGTGAAGTACCCCTGGAATGGGAAATGACAATATGCTCCAATATTCTTGCCTGGAAAAATCTCATAGAGAAAGGAGCCTGGTGGGTTAAAGTCCATGGGGTCACAAGGAGTTGGACATGACTTAGCAAATGAACACACATGTACATGCACATATATATATAAACATATATATAAATATATATATATATATATATATACACACACACATACGTATATATAATGTCATCTCATGGCATCTTCAAAATAATCCTGTGACATAAATGCTATGAATATTCTCCCTTTAAAACTAAGAAAAATGAGGCCCAGAGAGATCAAGCCATTTTTTAGATCAGTGAGTTGCAAACATGAGTCAATCCAGCTTCTCGATCTACCAACCTCAATGTCCATGAAATCTGTTCCCAGATGGAAAACACCCAATGCACTCTCTGCCTGCTCTCTCCATCTCGCTCTCTACCATCTGAAATACTGATACACTAGGACTAGACCAGCAAAGCTTCTCCGTGGTTCCCTGTGCAGAGATGGAGCCGGGAGCTGAGATTAGGTAGGGTGGCATTGTATTTGCTACTCTGTTACACTGCTTTGAAGACAAAGCTATTGAACCAAACTTTTTTACTGGGCAATAGGGGTCACAGAAAAACTTAAAGCCTGCTATTTGGCTCCAGAAGCAGTACAAACTAGTTTGAGGTGCATGACAGAATCTCTAAAGTTAGATTCTAGAGTAGAGCAGCCCTGGTAAGACCCTTACAGACAACACACTGAAAGAAGGACAGTTTGACACAGTGGGTATTCGTGATTTAGAAAATATGGGAAGGTTGTGATTCTTTCTTCAGATGAGCAGAGCCTAACTCTCTCTGAATTCTCACAGAGCAGATTTTAGCCACATCCCATCTATTAATAAGTGGTTGTCAATAGATATTTTAGCAACTAATGTTGTCAGTAGTGGCTGGTGTGAGTGTGTGAATTAGTGCAAGTTCCACTGCTATTGTTATTCAAGCTGGGGCTGGATGACTGGATTGATAAAATACAGAAAGAATTGCTGTATCAAGAGGTGGACTGTGCGGAGGTTGGACAGGGTGACCCCTTCAGCATTGTGTTCTTGATTCTTTCTAGGTGTCTAACTGGTTGCTACAAAGCCTAACCACCCAATTCATAATTTTCCTCCAAGATGGTTCTTACATGCATGAGCCAACTGCCTATGGTATATGGATTGGGGAAACATTTTTTTCCATTTCAGTTGGCCCTAGATTTGAGCCTCACATAATTTTCAGGCCTTTGGTATAATGGTCAGGACTACATGCCTATCTATTAAGGGAAGGTACAGAATCACTCTAGAGATTGGAGCATAAAATTAGCAGCTTTGTACTCCAAGATGTCCCTTCTTTCCACTGGAGAAAGTAAGTTAGAATTAGAATGTCACACACTCCCACATATCCTCAAACTTTAAGGTATAGTGTGTACAACAATTCAGGTCCTTTTAGGATATTTTACTATTCGTAAAGCCTGTGAGAAGACAAATCAGCCTTAAAACCCTCCTAATGATTATAGACAGTTCACAGTCTTTATTGGTGACTCAGTTTCAGGTCATTGAAAGTCAAGCTTGGGTAAAGCACAAGTGAAAATTCATTCCTGCCATTCCTGGGACCAACCACAATTGCAGCAGTCAAGTCAAGACCTTAAGATATGTCTACAAGATCCATGGGCACAGAGGAGTTGGATTTCCTGTTGGATTCAGCTCTGAGTGTGGCGTGCATGGGCTGGGGTGATAAGGCAATGGGCAGAGACAACAGATGACCTTCTGAGGTCAAACTCAGAAGTCCAATCGTTGGGTCTGAAATCAAGTCTGCCCACTCACTCCTGTGACTTTGGGCAAGTCATTTTGTTCCTGCTTGACCCCTACTGGAAGTAAAATGCCTAATTGGCTAAAATAACCCTAAAATATTTCCGAAATTTATTGTGAGAATTAAGTGAGTCAGTACTTTCAGAGCTTTTAAGTCAGAAGTGAAGTCCTTCAGTCGGGTCCGACTCTTTGCGACCCCATGAACTATAGCCTACCAGGCTCCTCCATTCGTGGGATTTTCCAGGCAAGAATACTGGAGTGGGTTGCCATTTCCATCTCCAGGGGATCTTCCCTAACCAGGGATCAAACCCATGTCTCCAGCATTGTGGGCAGACACTTTATTCTCTAAGCCACCAGAGATTTTATTACAATAGCAATCACAATCATTATTCCTGGAAGTAGAAATAAGGGGAAAATCACTAAACAGGACGAAAGGAAGGAAAAAAAAAAAAAAAAAAAAAAACACAACCATAAGAGGAATCAGAGAGATTTGAAGGAAGAAACGAGGACGTTTGGGAGACATTAGTTTTACTCCAGATTGCTATCTAAACCAGATTGTAGGTTCTTGAGATGATGCTGTTCATACTGGTCAGGATTCATCTGCTCTCAGCATGTGATAAAATGCAGAGGATGCAAGGCTGGTTGATGTGTAGAGCTCCAGCTGAAGCCAAGGTCATGGTGCTGACCCTTGAAGTTCCTAAAGTTGAACTTGATTCTTCATATTCCATGCAGAGGCCCCTGAATGTGGAGCCTTGGTCTTCTAAATGCAGTCCCTGTTTTGATGAGATTCCACCATCTGGCTTGTGTGGCAGAGCTTCCAATTACAGCTACATCAGTGTACAGGCTCCCTTCGGCATGCTCACAGCAAACCCTGCTCTCTTGGAATTTAAGATCCCTCTTCTGAAATTTTAGAGGAGGGGAAGTCTAGGGGCCCCCAGAGGGTTGTTAGCAGATACAATGCTCCATCTCAAACCAGACTTTTGCAAACTTCTTCTTCATTTCAAAATTGGACATTAGGATGGTATCTGAACTAGCATAAAACTGTTTATATAAGTTTCTTGCCATCATTTTCTTCACTATCCTACAGATACCCCAGACACGACATCTGAAGACTTCAACTGAACAATAATAGCCTATGGGAAGATACGGCATAGCTACTATGGGGAGCAGGTGGTGACTCTTGCTGTCATAGCCTTGAGCACACATGTCCTTGCACAGAACTCCCCAACACGGTTTCTCAGATGAGATCACCCTGCCCTCCAATTCCAATCCTGTCTGTTCTCAGCCATGGACCGTACTTCATAGACTTGCAGTGAGCGTCATTCATCTCTGATTTCCCAGCCTCTGCTAGAGAACCTGACATGTAAAAGGCTCTGTAAATAACACAAAAAGAAAAAAAAATTAAAGCCAACTTAGGTTGCTTCCATATCTTGACTACTGTAAATAGTGCTGCAATCAATAGTAGAGCCCATATATCTTTTTGAATTATGGCTTTCTCAATATATATACCCAGTAGTGGGATTGTTGGGTCATACTGTAGTTCTACTTTTAAAACGTCATACTGACTACACCAACTTATATTCTGACCAATAGTGTAGCAGGGTTCCCTTTTCTCCACACCCTCTCCAGAATTTATTGCTTGTAGATTTTTTTTTAATGATAGTCATTCTGACCTATGTAAGGTGATACCTCTTTGTACTTTTGATTTATATTTTCCTAGTAATTAGTGATTTTTAATATTTTTTCATGTGCCTCTTGGCCATTTGTATGTCTCTTTGGAGAAATGTCTATTTAGATCTTTTTTTTTCCTCTGATATTGAGCTGTTGGTATATTTTGGGGTTTAATCCCTTGTTGGTTGCTTTCTTGGCAAATATTTTCTCTTAGTCTGTAGGTTGTCTTTTAGTTATGCCTATGGTTTCCTTTGTTGTGCAAAAGCTTTTGCATTTGATTAGGTCCCATTTGTTTATTTTTTGTTTCTATTTTCATTACTCTAGGAGTTGCATCAAAAAAGATCTTTCTGAGACTTTTGTCAGTGTTCTGCCTATGATTTTTAGTTGTTTAATCCATTTTGAGTTTATCTACAGCACTATTTACAATAGCCAGGATATGGAAGCAACCCAGAAGTCCATTGGCAGAGGATAATGTTGTGGTACATATATGTAATGGAATATTATTCAGCCATGAAAAGGAAATTTGCCAAGACATGGATGAACCTAGAGATTGTAATACTGAGTGAAGTCAGACAAAGAGACAAACACTATCATATGATATTACTCTTATGTGGAATCTAAAAAAAATGGTACAGATAAACAAAGTTACAAAACACAATTAGAGTCACAGATTACCAAGGGAAAAAGAAAGGGAGGGATAAATTGGGAGACTGGGATTAGCATATATATACATTACTATATGTACAATAGATAACTAATAAGACCTACTGTATAGCAAGGCAATACTATACTGGTGGCTTGGACAGTAAAGCGTCTGTCTGCAATGCTGGAGACCCGGGTTCGATCCCTGGGTTGGGAAGATCCCCTGGAGAAGGAAATGGCAACCCACTCCAGTACTCTTGCCTGGAAAATCCCATGGACAGAGGAGCCTGGTAGGCTACAGTCCCTGGGGTCTCAAAGAGTTGGACACGACTGAGCAACTTTACTTATAGCAAGGAACTCCAATCAATACTCAGTAATGACCTATATGGGAATAGAATCTAAAAGAGTGGACATAGGTTTAAATATATAACTGATTAACTTTGTCATAAAGCAGAAAGTAACACAAATTGTAAATCAGCTTTACTCCAATGAAAATTAATTTAAAAAGTAAGTAAATAAAATAGTCAAACTAACTCATTAAAAACAAACAAACAAACAAACAGCTTTAGAGGAAGAGGGCTCAGGCAGACTACAGATTTTAAGACCTCCATCTCAGAGGACCAGCAGTCATGTTGATGCTTTTATGCTCTCTTGAATATAAAAGTCACAGTTTACTTTTCTCTTAGTGACCATGTACAAAGGCTCATTTATAATTAATGTGCCAAGTCCTTAATAAAGCAAACCAAATGTCATGTTTCCCCTTTTCTACATTATCAAGTCATTATGTCTGGATGAAAGCACTTTTGATCCATGAAAGCAAAAACAGTGAGATCAGTTGGGTGGATTCAGTGCATAGAAATATTCTTTCCTGTTATAGATGCTCAGTTGTCCTCATCACTCTTAGGATAGTCTCAACCAACCATGCTTGAGTGAGCAGTATTCTTATGAAAGCCGCTGTGAAGGTCTGGTTTGTTGGAGTGATCCATGGTGAAAATGAAACTCTTTATATGTCAACAGAGTTTCTAAGTGAAGCTTTTATATATCATCCACCCATCTATGAACGCGGGAAGAGAGAATGATACTCTGCTCACCTCTGTATTTCTATTTTAAAAATTATTATTATTTTTTGGACATGCCACATAGCATGTGAGATCTTAGTTCTCCTCAGTTCAGTTCAGTTCAGTTGCTCAGTCATGTCTGACTCTGAGACCGCATGAACTGTAGCATGCCAGGCCTCCTTGTCCATCACCAACTCCCAGAGTTTACTCAAACTCATGTCCATCGAGTTGGTGATGCCATCCAGCCATCTCATCCTCTGTCGTCCCCTTCTCCTCCTGCCCTCAATCCCTCCCAGCATCAGGGTCTTTTCCAATGAGTCAACTCTTCGCATGAGGTGGCCAAAATATTGGAGTTTGAGCTTCAGCATCAGTCCTTCCAATGAACACCCAGGACTGATCTCCTTTAGGATGGACTGGTTGGATCTCCTTGCAGTCCAAAGGACTCTCAAGAATCTTCTCAACACCACAGTTCAAAAGCATCAATTCTTCAGCTCTCAGCTTTCTTCACAGTCCAACTGTCATATCCATACATGACCACTGGAAAAATCATAGCCTTGACTAGATGGACCTTTGTTGGCAAAGTAATGTCTCTGCTTTTTAATATGCTGTCTAGGTTGGTCATAACTTTCCTTCCAAGGAGTAAGCGTCTTTTAATTTCATGGCTGCAGTCACCATCTGCAGTGATTTTGGACCCCCAAAAATAAAGTCAGCCACTGTTTGTACTGTTTCCCCATCTATTTCCCATGAAGTGATGGGACCAGATGCCATGATCTTAGTTTTCTTAATGCTAAGCTTTAAGCCAACTTTTTCACTCTCCTCTTTGACTTTCATCAAGAGACTCTTTAGTTCTTCTTCACTTTCTGCCATAAGGGTGCTGTCATCTGTATATCTGAGATTATTGATATTTCTCCCGGCAATCTCTGATTCCAGCTTGTGCTTCTTCCAGCCCAGCGTTTCTCATGATGTACTCTGCATATAAGTTAAATAAGCAGGGTGACAATATACAGCCTTGATGCACTCCTTTTCCTACTTGGAACCAGTCTGTTGCTCCATGTCCAGTTCTAACTGTTGCTTCCTGACCTGCATATAGGTTTCTCAAGAGGTAGGTTAGTTCCCCTACCAGGGGTCAAATCTGCAGTCCCTGCCTCATAGGTGAGAGTCTTAAGCACTGGGTCACCAGGACAGTCCCATCTCTGTGTTTCTAGTGTCACACCAATTCTTGGACTTCATCTGGTGCTTAACGGCTATTTCTTGAATGTTGACAGCCACCAGTTGCATGAGCTTTTCCTCAAGGCATTGCTTTCTGGGATCCTTTGTTCCCATCTGCAGAGAAGGACGCTGTCACTAGATGGGGCTTAAGGCCTTTGAACTCTGTCCATGATGCTGCCTCTCCATGTGTGCAACGATGGACCTCTTATTCTTCTGGGCAATGCGCTGGACAGAGTTAATACTAGATACTATTTTGTACACTGGTGAAATCTGACATTCACTAATATTTGACTATGTCTCTGTATTTTCTTAAAGGAAGATGGAAATAAAAATTCATGAATTGAAGTTGAAAAGCTTATTAATGTCCCTTGGAATATTTTGACATGCAAAAATGTCTCTGTAAATTCTAAGGAAGCAAAAAGTTCAATTTTCATAAGGTTTTGTGTTAAAAAAAAAAAAGTTTTTCTTCTTTTGAACTTACACTAGAGATAACATAGGCCCAAACAGTGTTTTGTAGCTGAACAGATGCCTCAAGCTTAATGGATCTTTGAGTATAACTTTTAATCTTTTGTGTGGTTATGACTTTTTGAAATTAATGAACGTAGAACCCTCTTTCTACTACACACCTCATAGCTTTTTATTCTATGTTAGTATCTTGCAGAACCTCATGAATTAATGATATTTAGTGGGAAGAAGAGTCAAAATCCTGCTTCTAGCCACTGCTTGTACTGCCATCACAGAAAAAGAAATTTCCCACTATGTTTTGGCTTTTTCATTAAGAAGTAAAATCATCGCATAAGATGATTTCTTTGCCATTTCTGGCTAAAATTTTCTACTTTTATATTATTTAAACTACATATCTTGTGACGAAATAATTTCTCTAAAGGGAAGGCAAGCAAGAAAGTATGAGAGATCAGTGCCTCACTCTTTTGCCTACCTGAATTCTCTCTGTTTCACCCAATTACATGGCAGTTGTATTACATCTCAGTAATAAGAACAAAATGGGAGCTAGTAAGATCTTAATAAAGCTATTATGGAGATTTGGCTCATTGGAAACTTAGGGAAGTACCAACAGGAATCAAAATGACACATAATAGAAAATCACATGCTTAACTGGACATGTTTCTGAGAACTGGATGCAATAAATTTTGAATCTTTTTTTGAAAGAAAAAGTGTCTAATTCTGTACAATTCAGGGTGTACACTAGAAGGATCATTTGTTTTATGTATCCTGTGAGCACTGGTGATGTTGGAGCTCAGCCAAAAATAAAAGTCCTTGGGCATCAGACAGGCTAATACTCATCAGTTTTGGAATCCAGATTGAAGCCTCTTATTTTAAAAAAGGATTTCTGTCCATTTGAAAAGAACACAATATTGTAAATCAGCTATACTCCAATAAAAAATTTTTTTAAAAAAGATTTTTTGTGAGCAAAATGTATAAAGTTTCAGAATTTTATTCAATTCATCTGGAGGCCCTCTGAGATGAAGCCAGTATGTTTCCTCCATGTGACCTTGGCTCTCTCTGAACAGCCCTGTGTGGTCCATCTCCCTCCTGCAGGAAAACAACCCACTAGGTGAGGAAGAGCCTGTTCCTTCAAACAATGAACACTTACATTTTCCCAGCTTTCTAGAAAAGTGTGGGATTTCCAGGATAGAATTGCACTGCTCATCTTTGAGGGTACTTTTATTGGTTTTAGTGATCATTGTCTTGCTACTCTAAATTTTCAAAAAAGAGGGGAGAAGTATGCATTTTAGGGGGATATAAAATCATGTGTAGCTTTTATTTTTTGTATTATTTAGTGTAAAGACAGACAAATTCACTGGTGAATGCAAAGAAGTGGGAAATATCTATAACAATTATGTTTCTTTGGGTATTGTGTCAGCCCATAAACCATTTAAATCAGCCAATGCTTGGAGGAAAACTTTCTGAAAGAGTTGATATTTGCCTAGATTTGAAATAGGAGTAGGCATTTGCAAAAGGACATTCTTGTTCTGAGAAGAACCTTTGTAAAAGAAAAATAATAAGCAATAAATATTTAAGCAAGACAGGATGGAAATGATGCATACAGGCAACGAGACCAGTGTAGAGTCTATTTACAAAGCTGATTGCTCTGCGTAAGTGTAGGGATGTGATACGTAGAGTGAATGGGACATAGATGAGAGAGGTCATTAGTGGATAGACTGTTCTAGAACAGTTTCTGGGATGTATTATGGGGACATTTAGAAGGAGTAGGCAAGACAGAAGAGTATTATTACCAATACTCTGTGAGTAACATGACTAGAGCCTGGATTTAGTCATTAGCAGTGACACTGGTGCAATAGATCATGGAAACTGTTCTTAAGAGACTTGGAGAAGGTAGAATGGACAGGATATGCTGACCATGTAAACATGGGCTTGATGGTGAAACACATGGTGAGAAAAGACCAGGCAGGCATTGCTCAGAAGTGATGGGTACTCAGGACAATTCTATTGACTCGGCCTATTACAGACACCAAATAAGATGATGCCTAAGCATGGAGCTGAGACTTCTTAATTTTCATCCATTACCACATAAAGACTGAAGAGCATCGTTTATTTATGATCACAGGTCATTGTGAGAAAACTCTCCATATGGATCTTTGGCTAAGCCACCATAGATTAACTGAGGGTTAGTTTTGGTCTCTGGACAACTGGCTGTGTCAGTAGACATTGGATGTCTTGAAACTAATGGGTGATTATCTTATTCACCCCTTAATAATCATGCCTGCCCAGTTCTAGATACAAAAGATCTATTCAATAAATGTTCACTTAATGGATCTATTAAATATGCTCACTGTGGATCCTACTATTGTACTAGAATATAATTCTCTCCATAGAATTAGAGATGTCTATCAAGTTACATTTGAAAACTTGTCTTATCTCATCAGCCTAAGTCAAACCTTCTTAAAAATTAAAGTGAATAATGTTTGTTTTAAGTCCAGCACTTTCCCTGAGTTCATTTTATTTTTTCCCATATGCCACACTTTGCACCCTAATTGAAAACTCTGTAGTAATTCTTTTCCCTGCCTCAGTTCAGTTCAGTTCAGTTGCTCAGTCATGTCTGACTCTTTGTGAACCCATGGACTGCAGCATGCCAGGCTTCCCTGTCTATCACCAACTCCGGGAATTTACTCAAGCTCATGTCCATCAGTTAAGTCAGTGATGCCATCCAACCATCTCATCCTCAGTTGTCTTCTCCTCCTGCCTTCAATCTTTCCAAGTATCAGTGTCTTTTCAAATGAGTCAGTTCTTCACATCAGGTGACCAAAGTATTGGAGTTTCAGCTTTAGCATCATTCCTTCCAATGAATATTTAGGACTGATTTTCTTTAGGATGTACTGGTTGGATTTCCTTGCAGTCCAAAGGACTCTCAAGAGTCTACTCCAACACCACAGTTCAAAAGCATCAATTCTTCAGCACTCAGCTTTCCTTATAGTCCAACTGGAGTGGTGAGCATCTGAGAGGAGATACCCCATGTCCAAGGTCAGTAGCAGCAGCCGTGAAGATATATCCCACGTCCAAGGTAAGAGAAACTCCAGTAAGATGGTAGACACTGAGAGGGGGCATCAGAGGGCAGACAGAGTGAAGCCACAATCACAGAAAAGCAACCAATCTAATCACATGGACCACAGCCTTGTCTAACTCAATGAACTAAGCCATACTGCGCAGGAACACCCAAGACGGACAGGTCTTAGTGGTGAGTTCTGACAAAATGTGGTCCACTGGAGAAGGAAATGGCAGACCACTTCAGTATTCTTGCCTTGAGAACCCCATGTACAATAAGAAAAGGCAAAAAGATAGGACACCGAAAGATGAACTCCCCAGGTTTGTAAGTGCCCAATATGCTACTGGAGATCAGTGGAGAAATAACTCCAGAAAGAATGAAGAGATGGAGCCAAAGCAAAAACAACACCCAGTAGTGGATTTGACTGGTGATAGAAGTAAGGTCCAATATTACAAAGAGTAATATTGTATAGGAATCTGGAACATTAGGTCCATGAATCAAGGCAAATTGGAAGTGGTCAAACATCAGAGGGCATGAGTGAATGTTGACATTTTAGGAATCAGCAAACTAAAATGGACTGGAATGGGTGGATTTAACTCAGATGACCATTATATCTACTACTGTGGGCAAAAATCCCTTAGAAGAAGTGGAGTAGGCATCATAGTCAACATAAGAGTCTGAAATGCAGTACTTGGATGCAATCTCAAAAATGGCAGAATGATCTCTGTCTCCAAGGCAAACCATTCAATATCACGGTAATCCAAGTCTATGCTCTGAGTAGTAATGCTGGAGAAGCTGAAGTTGAACAGTTCGATGACGACCTACAAGACCTTTTAGAGCTAACACCCCAAAAAGATGTCCTTTTCATTATAGGAGACTGAAATGCAAGAGTAGGAGGTCAAGAAACACCTGGAGTAACAGGCAAATTTGGCCTTGGAGTACAGAATGAAGCAGGGCAAAGGCTAACAGAGTTCTTCCAAGGGAATGCACTGGTCATAGCAAATACCCTCTTCCAACAACACAAGAGAAGACTCTACACATGGACATCACCAGATGGTCAACACCAAAATCAGACTGATTATATTCTTTTCAGCCAAAGATGGAGAAACTCTATACAGTGCAAAAACAAGACCTGGAGCTGCTTGTGGCTCAGATCCTGAACTTTTTCTTGTCAAATTCAGAATTAAATTGAAGAAAATGGGGAAAACCACTAGACAATTTAGGTTCAAGTATGACCTAAATCAAACCCCTTACGATTATACAGTGGAAGTGAGAAATAGATTTAAGGGACTAGATCTGATAGACAGAGTGCCTGATGAACTATGGATGGAGGTTTGTGACATTGTACAGGAGACAGGGATCAAGACCATCCCCAAGCAAAAGAAATACAAGAAAGCAAAATGGCTGTCTGTGGAGGCCTTATAAATAACTGTAAAATGAAGAAAAGCAAAAAGTAAAGGAGAAAAGGAAAGATGCACCCATTTGAATGCAGAGTTCCAAGGAATAGCAAGGAGGGATAAGAAAACCTTCCTCAGCAATCAATGCAAAGAAATAGAGGAAAACAATATAATGGGAAAGACTAGAGATCTCTTCAAGAAAATTAGAGATACCAAGGGAACATGTCATGCAAAGATGAGCTCAATAAAGGACAGAAATGGTATGGACCTAACAGAAGCAGAACATATTAAGAAGAGGTGGCAAGAATACACAGAAGAACTATCCAAAAAAGGTCTTCATGGCCCAGATAATCATGATGGTGTGATCACTCACCTAGAGCCAGACATCCTGGAATGTGAAGTTAAGTGGGCCTTAGGAAGTATCACTATGAACAAGGCAAGGGGAGGTGATGAAATTCTAATTGAGCTATTTCAAATCCTAAAAGATGATGCTGTGAAACTGCTGCACTCAATATATCAGCAAATTTGGAAAACTCAGCAGTGGCCACAGGACTTGAAAAGGTCAGCTTTCATTCTAATCTCAAAGAAAGGCAATCCCAAAGAATGCTCAAACTACTGCACAATTGCACTCATCTCACATGTTACTAAAGTAATGCTCAAGATTCTCGAAGCCAGGCTTCAGCAATATGTGAACAGTGAACGTCCAGATGTTCAAGCTGGTTTTAGAAAAGGCAGAGGAACCAGAGATCAAATTGCCAACATCCGCTGGATCATCAAAAAGGCAAGAGAGTTCCAGAAAAACATCTACTGCTTTACTGACTATGCCAAAGCTTTTGACTGTGTGGATCACAATAAATTGTGGAAAATTCTGAAGGAGATGGGAATACCAGATCACCTGACCTGCCTCTTGAGAAATCTGTATGCAGGTCAGGAAGCAGCAGTTAGAACTGGACATGGAACAACAGACTGGTTTTTTCCAAATAGGAAAAGGAGTATGTCAAGGATGTATATTGTCACCCTGCTTATTTAACTTATATGCAGAGTACATCATGAGAAATGCTGGGCTGGATGAAGCACAAGGTGGGATCAAGATTGCTGGGAAAAATATCAATAACCTCAGATATGCAGATGACACCAGCCTTATGGCAGAAAGTGAAGAAGAACTAAAGAGCCTCTTGATGAAAGTGAAAGAGGAGTGTGAAAATTTGGCTTAAAGCTCAGCATTCAGAAAACTAAGACCATGGCATCTGGTCCCATCATTTCATGGCAAATAGATGGGGAAACAGTGGAAACAGTGGCTGACTTTATTTTTTGGGGGTCCAAAATCACTGCAGATTGTGATTGAAGCCATGAAATTAAAAGATGCTTGTTCCTTGGAAGGGAAGTTACGACCAACCTAGAGAGCATATTAAAAAGAAGAGACATTACTTTGACACCAAAGATCCATCTAGTCAAAGCTATGATTTTTCCAGTGGTCATGTATGGATGTGAGAGTTGCACCATAGATAGAGGTGAGCACCGAAGAATTGATGCTTTTGAACTGTGGTGTTGGAGAAGACTCTTGAGAGTCCTTTGGACTGCAAGGGGATCCAACCAGTCCATCCTGAAGGAGATTAGTCCTGAGCATTTATTGGAAAGACTGATGTTGAAGCTGAAACTCCAATACTTTGGCCACCTGCCGTGAAGAACTGACTCATTTGAAAAGAACCTGATGCTGGGAGAGATTGAGGGCAGGAAGAGAAAGTGACAACAGAGGATGAGATGGTTGGATGGCATCACCGACTCAGTGAAGATGAGTTTGAGTAAACTCTGGGAATTGGTGATGGACAGGGAAACCTGGCGTGCTGTGCTCCACATGTTCTCAAAGAGTCGGAGAGAACTGAGCAACTGAATTGAAACTGAAACTGACACATCCATAGGTGACCACTAGAATAACCATAGATTTGACTACATGGATCTTTGTTGGCAAAGTAATGTCTCTGCTTTTTAATATGCTATCTAGGTTGGTCATAACCTTCCTTCCAAGGAGCAAACGTCTTTTAATTTCATGGCTGCAATCATCATCTGCAGTGATTTTGGAGCCCAAGAAAATAAAGTCAGCCACTGTTTCCACTGTTTCCCATCTATTTGTCATGAAGTGATGGGCTCAGATGCCATGATCTTAGTTTTCTGAATGCTGAGCATTAAGCCAAATTTTCCACTCTCCCCTTTCACTTTCATCAAGAGGCTTTTTAGTTCCTCTTCACTTTATGCCATAAGGGTGGTGTCATCTGCATATCTGAGGTTATTGATATTTCTCCCAGAAATCTTGATTCCAGTTTGTGCTTCCTCCAGCCCAGCGTTTCCCACGATGTACTCTGCATATAAGTTAAATAAGCAGGGTGACAATATACAGCCTTGACGTACTCCTTTCCCAATTTGGAACCAGTCTGTTGTTCCATGTCCAGTTCTAACTGTTGTTTCCTAACCTGCATACAGACTTCTCAAGAGGCAGGTCAGGCAGTCTGGTATTCCCATCTCTTTCAGAATTTTTCACAGTTTGTTGTGATCCACACAGTCAAAGGCTTTGTCATAGTCAATAAAACAAAAATAGATGTTTTTTATGGAACTCTCCTGTTTTTTCAATGATCCAATGGATGTTGGCAGTTTGTTCTCTGGTTCCTCTGCCTTTTCTAAAACTAGCTTGAACATCTGGAAGTTCATGGTTCACTTACTGTTGAAATCTGGCTTGCAGAAGCTTGAGCATTACTTTACTAGTGTGTGAGATGAGTGCAATTTGGTGGTAGTTTGAGCATTCTTTGGCATTGCTTTCTTTGGGATCGGAAAGAAAACTGACCTTTTCCAGTCCTGTGGCCACTGCTGAGTTTTCCAAATTTGCTGGCATATTGAATGTAGCACTTTCATTGTACGTATCATATTTGAGGATTTGAAATAGCTCAAATGGAATTCCATCTCCTCCACTAGCTTTGTTCATAGTGATACTTCCTAAGACCCACTTGACTTCACATTCCAGGATCTGGTTCTACGTTAGTGATCATAACATTGTGATTATCTGGGTTTTGAAGATTTTTTTTGTATAGTTCTTCTGTGTATTCTTGCCACTTCTTCTTAATATCTTCTGCTTCTGCTAGGTCCATGTTCCCTGCGTCACTTCATCCCAAATCTTTCCTTCATTCTTACATAGCCAGAGAATTTCTTGGGAAAAAATTCACAAAGAAGTGAGAAAAGAAGATCAAAGTGTAAATGGCAGAGCAATGTGATGGAGGATCCAGAAAAAAAACCCCACTTTTTCCTTCCTGTGGTTTTGCAAAAACAAGGAACTGGACTTCCCAAGAGAAAGAACAGACTTTTGAAGCCTCAGGGATGTGAGGGTCTTTTTAATCCAAATTTCTGCTCAGTGACAAAATGGGTCCTCCTTGCCTTCTAAGGCATCATGTATTTTTCTTTTTTCTTTTCTTTTTCACTATTGATATATTCGTACCAACTCAACTTATTTAACTTTATGATGAATTGTGATATATGAATGCTGGATAAAAATGGAGTCTTTAATGATGTTATTTCTCGAAGACAGGAGTTCATCAATATCTTTTGCTGCTTCATCTGTGAACAAACATTTTAATTGAGATTACCCACATTTCTGAAGGTCTAATGTCTTTGCAGAACCCAGCACCAGAACCTAAACTTGGTAGGGATCAGCCCTGAATTTACAGTTGGGACACTGAGATTCCAGTTGTCTTTTTATTTTAACTAGCACTGTGACCATGGGCAAATCACCTGAATTTACACCTGGATCCAGCAAATTGCTGGATTTTTAAAAGTAAGCTAACAGACTAGATAGTATTAACACCTTTTCCACTTCAGAGTCTCTATGACTCCATCAAATTTGCGATTCCTTCTTTTTTTGGAATGGCTACTAGAAAGGATGTGGGCTTCTGACTAAAGAAACAAGGTTTCATGAGAAGTTTTGTAGAATTTTGAGGGAAGCCAGAACTAGATAGAAATTAAATGGCAGTCTAAATAAAAGCATCTCTCACATTTCTGCTTATTTATTGGGGTTGCGGTGAGACTAAACAAAGAGAAGAAAAGCATTTTGATGTACAGAAAATGCAACTTTTAAAAAAATATAAATTATGTCACTATTAAAAGTTCTTTGAATTTTGACATTCCTGTTTTATTCTTCAAGCATGTCTGAGATAATCTTTCTTCAATCAATAATAACCCCAAATTACCATATTTTAATGTGCCAGGTATATCTTTGTCTATTTTTTAGATTTGGTTTCGGGATTTGGTTACCCCTTACACAAATGGTACAAGTGATGATTTGCAACCATTTTCCATTATTTTGGAAAAAAAAAAAAAAGACGATGGGTTTAGAAATAGAAGATAAGTTTTTCTCCTGGAAACTAGAATCAGAGAAGAAAATTTGACCAAATGGGTTGGGGAGAATCAAAGCCATAGGAAAGAAAACCAGAGTCTGGGAACTACTGTCAGTATTTGGAGACATGTGTCTATGGGAGTAATACAACATGGTCTGAGGTTATAGGATCACATGCCCCATGAATGGGTGGGAGTTTGGGGAATATCTGCTCATGCTCTCCAAACAGATTAAATAACAGTTTTATAAAATATTTTTCACCTTCCATAGCTTCTATCTTAAGTTTTTGGGAATATGGTGATAACCAGGATGTTTTTAAGGTGGTGCTAGATCCCTGGGTTGGGAAGATCCCCTGGAGGAGGGCATGGCAACACACTCCAGTATCCTTGCCTGGAGAATCCCATGGACAGAGAAGCCTGGTGGTCTATGGTTGCAAAGATTCAGATGCAACTGAAGTGACTTAGCACACAGCACAGCTGGAGAACCAGTCACATAAAGACATCCGAAGCAATCTAAGTAGGCATGTTGTTTAAATCAGTTAAAAACAAATGTACAAGGGTGACACTAAAATTCTGAAGAAAAACATGCTAAATGCTTTTTAATAAGCAAGGGACAGTAAATGGAAATTAATAGTAGAATACTCACTATTATTTTGAAAACAATATACTCCATTGTTAAAATCTTTATCAAATATCATGTCTTTGTTGTTTCTATAAATATAATAAAATACATGAATTTATGTAGGTTCCCTCACACATTGTCTACCACTATTTTACTAACTAGACCTGGAAATTCTGTTACTGTGTGAACTTTGGCCAGACTAATAAGGGACTGATTCTGTTCTGTGGCCCTAAAAATGGTATCACTTCCTGTGAAACCCGTAAATCTGCTACCTGACAGATTTTTTAAGTGCTGTTATGACTTAATTTATTTATTGTTTGTTTGTTTGACTTCACTTTTTATTTTACTCTATTTCATTTTACCAATGTCATTGGGGAAAATGAGATTAAAACTAAAGGCAATTTCTTTCTCCAAATACTTTACTCTGAAGATTTGTATATAAGTTCTACTGAATTATTTCTGTACTGAAAACTGAAGTCAAATATGATGAATGATTATTTATGAAAAGATAAAAAGAACTAAAGAACTCAGCATATATTGTACTGTAGATTTGATAGGAAATGCAGAGGGAAATTTTTATAAATAGCCTTTGTAGAGAGAAGCAAGCGTGGGCCTTATAAACATCTATCAGAGAGAACCCAGACTCAAATATAAAAGTAAACACTTATATGGGCCTCCTGAATAATGGTCCCAAAGTTCCATTTTGACTTGGAAATTGGCCCACGAGGCTCTGAATTTACGAGCTATTATCCTGCCTCTAAAGCGTGTACTGTAAAAAGTATTGTCGCAGATTGAAATATGGTGCTACCCACGCTGGTGTCCTGTGCTAAAAGGCTCTGACATCCCTTAAACTTTATGCCGAATGTCGTGAGGTTGTCATGATGACCTGCACTCAGCAGTTTTAGGCACTGTTTTCCTCCTATTAAAACAAGTATTTTAACAACCTTTTAATAAATCATTGCTCTCTCATTGACACATTTATTTATTTACTTTAAAATTTTTATTTGTTTTTGGCTGTGCCGGGTCTTGGTTGGTGCATGGGCTTTTCTGTAATTGCGGTGAGCAGGGGCTATCCTCTAGTTGCGGTACCCAGGCTTCTCATTGTGGTGGCTTCTCTGGTCACAGAGTGCGGGTTCTAGGGTTTGAGCTGTAGTAAGGCACTGGTTCTAGAGCACAGGCTCAACAGTTGGGCACATGAACTTAGTTGCTCCTTGGCATGTGGGATCTTCCCAGATCAAACCCTTGTCTCCGGCACTGGTGGCGGATTCTTAACCACTGAGCCACGAGGGAAGACCCCTCTCATTGATGTTTTTAAGATTGCAAAGTTTCCCTTTTCAATTCATGAAAGGATGAACTGTAGTGAGATCTTTTTTAAGCTGTCATTTTGAGTTAAGCTCTTCATTCCTTCTGTTCCTAACAGAAAAATTGTGATGTCGAAGGCCAATTAGTTAAGGTTACTGGGAGTTTGTGAAGCACTGTGAGGGATGTTACATAAAACACAAAAATGGATCCGTATCTGAAGGACTTATCATCTACTGAGAAAACAGAACAAAGACAAGTCACCCAGAAGTGGGAAGTCAAGGTGACATGAACCTATAGAATTTAATTAGGACAGCACTTTTTGTTATTAGGGAATGAAAAGATTGGCAAGTCTCCCCTTGAAACAAATCTAAACTAAGGGAATATATGGAAAAACAATCATTTGAAGGATCTGGAAATTTTCTAGAGAAAAGCAACAAAATAATAAACACTTAATTCATGAAAAACTGATACAATTTTGTGTAAAATAAATGGGACTCTACATCCTTTTGGGCTAAGATTATTCCCATTCCTCCACCTCCAACCAAGTGGGTTGGTAGAGCTGGTGATATTTTTTTAGTGGGGTCACAGGGAGGAAGAAGGGGCCTTGTCCCTCAAAGTATTGTTAAATTCATGGCCAGAGGCATCAAACTTGATTTAGAGCAGAGAGGGAAAAATCTTTGCCCCAATAGCTGGCTCAGTGGTAAAGAATTTGCCTTCCAAGGCAGGAGACAAGGGTCGATCCCTGGGTCAGGAAGATCCCCTGGAGGAGGAAATGGCAACCAACTCCAGTATTCTTGCCTGGAGAATTCCATGGACAGAGGAGCCTCATGGGCTACAGTCCATGGGGTCGCAAAGAGTCAAACATGACTGAGTGACTGAGCACAATGATCACAGAGGGTAAAAATCTTTGTCCCATTAATGTCAGCAAAAGTGGCACAATCAGTAGGAAATGAATGGAACATCTATAACTGCTGGTATGAAGCTGAGTCTGGCTGGGGTGAGCGATGGGTCAGTTGGGAATATAATGGGAAGTTTCTGAAAGCAAGAGCACCGTGGAGGGCCACATGAGTTCTCTAAACCTTGTTAAGGTGAAAAATGAAGTCGCTCAGTCATGTCCGACTCTTCGTGACGCTATGGACTGTAGCCTACCAGGCTCCTCCATCCATGGGATTTTCCAGGCAAGACTACTGGAGTGGGTTGCCATCTTCTTCTCCAAGAGATCTTCCTGGCCCAAGGGTTGAACCCAGGTCTCCTGCATTGTAGGCAGACGCTTGATCTGGGCCAGGAGGGAATTCTAAACCTTGTTAGTTGAATCCAAAAGGAGGATGTACACAGGAAGGATACACAAAGTTAGACCCAGCAGAAAGAAGAGCCAAGCATGGATGGAAGACAGCTCGTTAGATGCTCTTCCCTTTGAAGCAGATAGATCCATTGACAGGGCAGATATCTCATGGACTCCAGATGTGTGCACACCATCTTCCCAGCTGTTGCCTCAGTAGATTTAGTGGACTGTTAAGTCCACTTAGCAATTTAGACACAAGGATGGCCACTCGATATCAAGATAAACTAAGACAAGAATTAAATAATGGGGAGGGGGAATTCCCTGGCAGTCCAGTGATTATAAGTCTCTGTCCTTCCAATGCAGGGGGTGTGGGTTCAATCCTTGGTCAGGGAACTAAGATCCAACGTGTGCTGGTGGTTTAGTCACTAAGCTGTGTCAGACTCTTGTGATCCCATGACTGTTGATCTCCAGGCTCCTCTGTCCATGGGATTTCCCAGGCAAGAATATTAGAGTGGGTTGCCATTTCCTTCTCCAGAGGATCTTCCTGACCTAGGGACTGAGCCAGTGTCTCCTGCATTGCAAGTGGTCTCTGTATTGTAGGTAGATTCTTTACTGACTGATTCAACAGGGAAGCCCCCTGGCAAAAAATAAAATAATTTTTAAAAAATTATTAAAAAAAATAGTGTAAGAAACGAATTAAAAAATAGGGGACAGGAGGACCATAGACAGTAAAGGAGACACATGACCAAAAATATTCTCAGGATAGAAATCATTGAGTATGGAGGTGCTTCAACACTAGATTACCTAAAACGTCTAGTTTGCAAGTAAAAAATTACAGAAAAGAATTGCCGTTATGATGGTCGCTGTGTCTTTACTTGCGGGTCCCCCTCACCCAGAACCTCTGCACTCTTAGTTCTGAGAAAAACTCACAGAGGAAGTGAGACCTGAGCCTCCCTTTCCCATGCTCCTTCTCCGTTGTCCCCTGGACACCCTGCTTTTGCAGACAAAATTGATAGCCTCTCCCTGGAGCAGAGCAGGGAAGCAGCTGGCCTCACACATCCCTGTTCTGCAGGAGATGCCAAAAGCTGAGGCCAGGGTGACAGAAAAGCAACAGAGAACACACAACGCCCTCTTCCTTCCACCCTGCCTCGGAACAAATATGAGACATGATTTTATGTAAGGCTTTAAGAAGGAGATGCTGCAAAGACTCAGTTACCCTTAAGAAGGACCTGGGGCAAAAGCTGCTGAGCTGGGAGCACAGTTGGCCTCCCCAGGCTGTGCCAGGATGCAGGATCTTCCTTCCCAACTTCCGACAATGAGAAATATTTTGTGCTGGTGTGGAGCTATGGATATGATAAATATCCTTAATTATATGATAATCAGAAATGAACTAATTAGATAGCACTTGATAACTAATCAGTTGCAACATTCATAAAACTGATTCTCATTTCCTCCTCACATCCTTTTAACAGATGGTGCCTGGTGTTCTCAGGGCAGAACTTGTAGGCAGAGCAGGATGTATGATTGCGGTCAGAGGATCAAATATTTGGTGCAGGCATCAGGGGGCAGCAAGGCCGTGATGCTGAGAGGCATGTGATTTACTGTTGGATTTAATCTACTTGAAAAAAAATCTCAGAGTCATATTAAGAAAACCAAAATGTCATCAACTTAACACCTGAAATTCCTCAGCACCATCTGTCTGTGACATTAAACAAAACCCAGGGGACTCTGGGAGACAGAACATGGCAAATTTAACGATGAACTTCACCTGGGTAACTTGATAAATGTTACCTTTGTGGCTAGTCATTAGCCAGAAAGTCCCTAAAACCACAGAGAAAGAAGCCTGCAAAATGCTTTAGTTGTGGAAGGGTTTGCTCTCACAGCACATGAGACCTGGCATGTATTGCCTGTCAACTTTTGCTCTCTTGCAGAAAGCTAGCTGTGTTGAAAATAGGACAGCTCCTCTCTCCTTCTTCCCCTTGGACCAGATTTCCTTTCGGTAATTCAACCTTAGGAAACACTGAAATCTAGTTGTGGACTTATATATCTGTCTCTGTAGAACATCTCCATGAACATTTACCAACCTGCTACAATACACTAAGACTGCACTGGACACAGAACATAAGTTGCATTCTGCTAAAAGGAAGATGTCATCATTTCTCTAGATGTGTGATGATTTTGTGAATTAATAAGGCAAATAAAGAAACAAGCCTGCTAAGGATAAATGGGAGTGGGCCTTAGGAAGCATCATTATGAACAAAGCTAGTGGAGGCGATGGAATTCTACTTGAGCTATTTCAGATCCTAAAAGATGATGCTGTGAAAGTGCTGCACTCAGTTATCAGCAAATTTGGAAAACTCAGCAGTCACCACAGGATGGGAAAAGGTCAGTTTTCATTCCAATCCCAAAGAAGAGCAATGCCAAAGGATGTTCAAACTACTGCACAATTGTACTTATCTCACACACTAGCAAAGTACTGCTCAGAATTCTCCAAGTCAGGCTTCAACAGTGAACTTCCAGATGTTCAAGTTGGATTTAGACAAGGCAGAGGAACCAGAGATCAAATTGTCAGCATCTGTTGGATCATAGAAAAATCAAAATAATTCCAGAAAAACATCTACTTCAGCTTTACTGATTATGCCAAAGTCTTTGACTGTGTAGATCACAACAAAATGTGGAAAATTCTTATAGAGATGGGAATACCAGACCACCTGACCTGCCTCTTGAGAAGTCTGTATACAGGTCAAGAAGCAACAGTTAGAACTGGACATGGAACAACAGACTGGTTCCAAACTGGAAAGGGAGTATGTCAAGGCTGTATATTGTCACTCTGCTTGTTTAACTAATATACAGAGTACATCATGTACTCTGGGCTGAATGAAGCACAAGCTGGAATCAAGATTGCTGGGAGAAATATCAATAACCTCAGATATGCAGATGACACCACCCTCATGGCGGAAAGTGAAGAGGAACTAAAGAGTCTCTTGATGAAAGTGAAAGAGGAGAGTGAAAAAATTGTCTTGAAACTCAACATTCAAAAAAGTAAGATCACGGCATCTAATCCCATCACTTCATGGCAAATAGATGGGGAAACAATGGAAACATTGCCAGACTTCATTTCCTTGGGCTCCAAAATCACTGCAGATGGTGACTGCAGCCATGAAATTAAGACTCTTGCATCTTGGAAGAAAAGCTGTGACCATCCTAGACAGCATATTAAAAAGCAGAGACATTACTTGGTCCATGGCCAACAAAGGTCCATCTAGTCAAGGCTATGGTTTTTCCAGTAGGCATATATGGATGTGAGACTTGGACTATAAAGAAAGCTGAGCACTACAGAATTGATGTTTTTTAACTTTGGTGTTGGAGAAGACACTTTAGAGTCCCTTGGACTGCAAAGGAGATCCAAACAGTCCATCCTAAAGGAAATTAGTCCTGAATGTTCATTGGATGGATGATGCTGAAGCTGAAACTCCAATACTTTGGCTACCTGGTGCTAAGAACTGACTCATTGGAAAAGACCCTGATGCTGGGAAAGATTAAGGGCAGGAGGAGAAGGGGATGACAGAGGATGAGATGGTTGGATGGCATTACCGACTTAATGGATATGAGTTTGGGTAAACTCCGGTAGTTGGTGATGGACAGGGAGACTTGGTGTGCTGTAGTTCATGGCATCGCAAAGAGTCAGATACAACTGAGTGACTGAACTGAACTGAACTGATGTTAACTTTAAGATGCTGCCAGATTTCAGAGCAGTTAAAATGTGAAAAATGTGCTGTTAAGAGTCAAAGAACTTTCTGGGAAATTCTTACTATGTAGGTTTGTGTTAACTTTATTTGTTTTTGTATGGTCGTCTCTCTCTCTCTCTCTCTCTCTCTCTCTCTCTTTTTTAACGTAAACCAAGTTTTCTAAAAAGAAAGAAAAGTGACATCACAGTGCATTTAAGACTCAGGGCTCACCATTGGCCTTTAAAAAAACAAAACTATTTGCAAAATAATTTTAGATTCACAGGAATATTGAGCACTAAACAGAGAGGTCTCCATATTCCCTTGATGAAACTTCATTTTCTGAAATTAAGTAACTTGAACTAGCTGGATAAAACCCAATATAATTATAGAAGAGAGACCACTTTAGTCACCTCTACTTATATTTCACTATGTGACTTTTTTCCCAGACATATATAATAATTCAGGAAAGAAAAAAGCAAACAAAAAAAATGTAATTCTCTTAAGCAGATGCTGTGAATATGGCCTCTGCTTTAAAGAAATTAAAGAAAGAAAATTTCTTTAAAGCAGATGCATCACAAAGAAAGTTGAGCAATGAAGAACTGATGCTTTTGAACTGTGGTGTTGGAGAAGACTCTTGAGAGTCCCTTGGATTGCAAGGAGATCAAACCAGTCCATCCCAAAGAAGATCAGTCCTGAATGTTCATTGGAAGGACTGATGCTGAGGCTTAAGCTCCAATACTTTGGCCACCTGATGCGAAGAGCTGACTCATTTGAAAAGAGTCAGGATGCTGGGAAAGATTGAAGGCAGGAGAAAAAGCGGATGACAGATGATGAGATGGTTATATGGCATCACCGATTTGATGGACATGAGTTTGAGTAAGCTCCTTGAGATGGTGATGGACTGGGAAGCCTAGCGTGCTGCAGCCCATGGGGTCACAAGGAGTCAGACAACAACCGAGTGATTGGACTGAAGAATATGGAAAAATCCTTTCAATCAATATCTCATAATCATATCTCTGAGCATGGAAGAATTGACTCATAAAAATTACTAAGCATCCATAATATTCCAGGAGTTTGGGTACTCTACAAATTGGAATAACTTCAAAAATCATATAACCACTGACACTTGGATTTATGAGTGGTATCTAAGTATCTTTTGTACCAAAAGAGTTATGTTAATCAAGGTTATTCATAATAAAGATCACACTAAATTAAATAATTGGGAAAAACTCCCTAATAGCAAGAGATTCGCAACAATACTTGACTAAGGTGAGATTTAGGGAGACTGTTGGATCTATGTGTCTCTAACTCTCACTTAGAGCACAAAGAATTTTATATAAAAAATAACCAGTAAGTGTCCTTTATAGCATGATAATTTTATAATTCCAAGTCTACCTTGGATTTTGGGAAGTAACAACAAAGAATGGCTTTGTGTTTTTAGTGATTTTAAATCTTGTAATGTTTTAGGATAAATGGATTATCCATTATGAATCAATTTTAAAAAAAATCTCAAAAACAGGATCTCCTATTTGCTAGACATGAGACCAGGAATTGGAGCCGGCAAGAGGTGTGGACTACAAGGACGGGAAGAGGTCAGCTCAGTAGGAGGCACTCTTCCTATTTAAACCGTATTTCCCCATCTGCGTGCATACATCTGGCATCCGAGACAAAGGAGATTTAGTTTTCCTGACTCTGTCTACTGCAAAAACCCTTGGTCTCACCACTCTCTTCTTAGCTTCTCCATTTTCTTATCTCATTTTATTTTCCCACATTTGTGCTCATTGCTTGGGCCGAATGAGAGTTTGCTTTAGCAATTTTGCAACTTTACCTCCTTTTTTTTTTTTAATTCAATTTTTGGCTGCTCTGGGTTTTCAACTTTTGTGCGCGGCTTCCTCTAGTTGTGGGGAGTGGGGCTACACTCTCGTCACAGTGTACAGGTATCTCATTGCAGTGGCTTCTCTTGTTGAAGAGCTTGGGTTCTAGGCAGGCGGGCTTCAGCAGCTGTGGTACGGGGCTTAGTCACCCGGAGGCATGTGGGATCGTCCCAGACCAGGGATCAAACCCATGTGCCCTGCCTTGGTAGGTGGACTCTCAACCACTGGAGCACCAGGGAAACCCCTCAAGTTCACCTCTTGGATGCAGTGTTACTACTGTCCCTGGTTCCAATCACTCTTCAAACACACCGTTTCACTCAGAATTTAGCACCCCTGGTCCCCTTAGCCTATTTGGCCAGCACCTCCTCTGGACCTTAGACCACTGATGAGTCAAGAGCAGACAAGAGACTTTGGTGATGAGGAGGGACGTAAAGAGATAGCTCTCCTTCCATGGAGGATCACATCTCATTTGGAGACACTGCCACAAATGTATGACAGGTGGGAAATTAGAAAGCACTTGCCTGAAGTAGAGTTATGATCATCCTCTTATTTATAGAACCAGATTGCATTCCATTTTTGACATTGAATTTTTGATTTTTGTTCGTTTGTTTGACATTGCAAGTCTCCCAGGAAAATTATGTGAAGTCAATCATGTTTGCTGATATAATTGTAGTGCATATGCATTAAAGAAGCAAGCACATGCATAGAAAGAAATTTACATTGCATTATTGGGTTACCTTTCAAAAATAGATGTTTTGATGTAAGAAAATAATTTTGAACTTAGTAGAAGGAAATATAATCCTGGTTTTATATTCACTTCTCATGAAACTGCAAATCACTCAGTAAACTTCTTTCTTTCTGAAAAATTAAATGAGTATAGATAGTTTTATTTTATTTTCTTGGGCTCAAAGATCACTGCGAGCAGTGACTGAAGCCATGAAATTAAGACACTTGCTCCTTGGAAGAAAAGCTGTGATAAATGTAGACAGCTTATTAAAAAGCAGAAATATCACTTTGCTGACAAAGGTCTATATAGTCAAATCTATGGTTCTTCCAGTAGTCATGTATAGATAGGAGAGCTGGACCATAAAAAAGGCTGAGCATTGAGGAATTGATGCTTTTGAATTGTGGTGCTAGAGAAGACTCTTGAGAGTTCCTCAGACAGCAAGGAGATCAAACCAGTCAATCTTAAAGGAAATTAGTCCTGAATATTCCTTGGAAGGATTGTTGCTAAAGTTGAAGCTCCATCACTTTGGCCACCTGATGCAAAGAGCTGACTCATTGGAAAAGACCCTGATACTGGGAAAGATTGAAGGCAGGAGGAGAAGAGGGTAGCAAAGGATGAGATGGTTAAATAGCATCACTGACTCAATGAACATGGATTTGAGCAAACTCTGGAAGATAGTGGAGGACAGAAGAGTCTTACCTGCTCCACGGGGTCACAGAGTTGGACACGACTAAGGGACTGAGCAAAAACAAGGTTTATATTTAGAAATTCTTTCCAACTTAAAAATTCTATTATTTTAAGCCCTGTAAGCTCGAGTTTCCTAGGAGATAAGACACAAGATTATATTTCATACCCAAAGATTACCTAGAAAGGATTAAGAGACATTTATACTAAAGGCATGTATTTTCTTTGGTCTACATGGACTTCAAGGAAAAAATCATCTAAAGAGTTAATTTAACCCTTAGTCACACAAGTCGACTTGAAAATTGAGTCATCATATCACACGTGCTCAATCATGTAAAGACTTTTTATCTTTCTTTAGTAACTTTTCATTCTTTATTCATCAGTCTCAGGAACAGGCTGATCTTTGTTTATCTGGCATTCTGCTCTATGTTCTGCATTTCCTGGGTTATTTGGAAGTCTCTACAGATAATTTTGGTTGACAGAGTGACTGCAAGCCAGCTTCCCAGGCACTGTCAGAGAGTCCATTTTGAATCATGACTACTCCAAGCCAGTCTTCTTTAGAAAGCAAGGTTTGAGATAAAGGTGAGATACCTATTGGGCTAAACATCTCACTGATAATGATGAGAAACTGCACAAAAATTTAAAGACAAAATTATCTGAGGTCCTTGCAGTGCAACTCCAAAGAGTCAGACACTGAAGAGGATGTGATGCTTTGAACTGTCCTGGGTAAGATCCACATTGGACCATCTTTTCCCCAGAGGACACACTCCAGGCCACATGGAGTGCTTATAATTGTAGTTCTTTTCTGTATATAATTCATACTTTTTCTTCCATGCATCTTGGATCCTGCTATTTCCCAGGAATTTACTTTTCCATTCCTATCTATTCTGATTACTTTCACCCTTTCAACCCCAGATATTTGTCTAGTTATTAGTGAAAACTTTCTTGACCTTGCATTACTTTCTCTTCTGCAATTTCCTGAAGACCTTGAAGTATGTGCCACTCATTTGCTTTTATCTATATGCAATTTCTTATTTGACTATACTTCAAAAAAAACACTCCATTTCTAGAGTCAAAAGTCTGTACATGTTGTCTCTTGTCTTCCTGCTTCACTTTGTTTAAAATTTGAAGTATAGTTGATGTAAAATATTGTATGAGTTATAGGTATGCAATACAGTGATTCACAATTTTTAAAGGTTATATTTCATTTATAGTTATTATACTATATTGGCTGTATCCCCTGTATTATATTCTTATAGCTTATTATATACCTAATGGTCTGTACTCTCCTCTCCCTCAGCCCTATCTTGCCCCTCCCCGCCGTGGTAACTATTAGTTTGTTCTCTATCTCTTGAGCTTGCTTCTTCTTGTTATATTCACTAGTTGATTATATTGTTTTAGATTCCATGTACAAATGATATCATATAGCATTTGTTTTTCTCTGTCTGGCTTATTTAACTTAGCATAATGCCCTCCAAGTCTATCCATTTTACTGAAAACAGCCAAATGTCATCTCTTTATGGCTGAGTAGTATTTCATTATACATATATTCCAGTATATATGTATTTTATATATATATATATATATAAAATATATTTACATATAATGGACACTTAGGTTGCTTCCATACCTTGGCAATTATAAATAATGCTGCTATGAACATTGGGGTGCATGTGTCTTTTTGAATTGCTGTTTTTTTTTCTTTTGGATATATATTCAGGAGTGACATTACTGGGTCCATATGGTAGTTCTATTTTTAGGTTTTTTTTTTTTTGAGAAAACTCCATACTGTTCTCCATCCTAGCTGCACCAATTTACATTCCCATCAACAGAGTAGGAAAGTTCCCTTTTCTCCACATCCTCTCCAACATTTGTTATTTGTGGGTTTTTTTTTTTTTTGATGATGGCCATTCTGACAAATGTGAGGGGACATCTTGTGCTTCTGATATGCTTTCCCCTGATAATTAGTGACGTTGAGCATCTTTTGATGTGCCTCTTGGCCATCTGCATATCCTCTTTGGAGACAGGTCCGCTGCACTTTTTTAGAGCACTCTCATCTCATTTCTGAGACTTACCTTCTTTGAACATGTTGGGCTTTGAAGTGAGGTATGCCTGGGAGGTGTTAGACCTCTGAATTTTGACAAAATACCAACTATGAGCTCCTCTGTTTTCAGTTGTAAGATGAGAGTGATGACAGTAACTACCTTTCAGGGCTGTGATGAGGCTCAAGTGAGGGGACTAATTAGAAGGGTCTGGTAGTAAGTAGATACTTTTCTATGGCAAATCTCAGCCCTTTCCCCAGGAGCCCGGATGGCAGATTGTAAAAGTACTGAGAATTCTTCCCATCCTGAATGCAGGCTTGGCCATTAGAACAATAGCAATCAGGAGCCACACAAGAGCTTGAATAGACTTCATGCCTCATGGCTTGTTGGTCCCTGTGCTTCTGTGGAACCCTGAGATCCTGCAGTAAGGAGTCCAGGCCAGCTTACTGGGAAACGAAACCTCATGGAACAGAGGGGAGCCTTCTCCTCTCCTTCTGAACATATAAGATATTCAGAAATTCATAGATCATTGTGTATGTACACATATATAAAATATTCAGAAATTCATTCCCAACTATTTATATGGAGTAATGCAATAATATCTGGTATAACCTTATCCAAAAAAATAAAGAGAAATTTAAATTTACTTATCTTTAAGTAAGTAGAAGGAAGAATATACTAAGATAAAAGTAAATCAATAAAATAGAATACAGTCAGGTAATAGAAACAGATAATTAAATTCAAAAGTTAACTTTATGATGTCTGATCAAGCAAAATGCTTAAGAAAAAAAAAGTAAACACAGACTACCAATATCAGATAGGAAAAAGGAAGTATTATTATTATGCCACATTCTACCAAAATTCCAAGGATAATTATTCAGTATCATATTGATGTTGTTTTGTCACTAAATCACAGCTGACTTTTTGTGACTCCATGGACTATAGCTTACCAAGTTCTGTCTGTGGGATTTCCCAGGTGAGAATACTGGAGTGGGTTGCCATTTCCTTCTCCAGGGATTGAACCCATGTCTCCTGCATTGGCAGGTGGATTCTTTACCTCTGAGCCATGTGGGAAGCCCATTCAGTATTATAATTTTATATTAATAAATTTAACAATCTATGCCAAATGAATGACTGTATTGGAAAAGTGAAAATGAAAGTGAAGTCGCTCAGTCGTGTCCGACTCTCTGTGACCCCATGAACTGCAGCCTCCCAGGATCCTCCTCCCATGGGATTTTCCAGGTAAGAATACTGGAGTGGGTTGTCATTTCCTTCTCCAGGGGATCTTCCCGACTCAGGGATTGAACCTGGGTTTCCCACATTGCAGGTGGACACTTTACCCTCTAAGCTACCAGGGAAGCCCTGGAATATATTGGAAAAACAATTTATAAAAACTGATATACAAAGAAAAAAAAAATGAAACTAGCTCTTTATATACTAAACTATCAAACATGAATTAGGAAAGAAAAAGAACCTCATTATTAAGAAAAGTTCAGGCCCAAAGTTTCCCTGACATACTCTATAAAAATTAGTAGAGATAATACTACTCTTCCACAAAGGTTTTTAGGAAATAAAGAGGGAGGGAAAACTTGCTCCAGTTCATTGTATGGAGCCAGCTTCAATCCGACACACAAATCTTTTAAAATGAACTTTTAAGAAAAGATATTTGAGTGATATCTCCTATAAACATACTCCAAAATCCTCAGTTTGATACCAGCAAATAAACAAGTGGGCTTGTCCCAGGAATGCAAGGTAGGTAAAACATTAAAAAAAACAATAATGGTAACTTATCTCTTCAATAGAATAAATAAACAAACAAATGATTATCTTAATACATACAGAAAATGTGTTTAAAAATAATTCTGCTCCTGTTTATGATAAAACCTCACAGTCAGTCAGGAACACAGAGATCTCCTTCAACTTATGGGTCTCTGCCCAAAATCTGGAGCTAACATCATCATTAATGGTGAAATAGTAAAAGTGGTTCCTCTAAGATGGGGCCAAGGCAAGGACAGTCAACTTCAGTGCTTCCAGTTAACATCTTACTGGGTACCAGCCAGGGCAGTGCAGAGAATAAATGAGTCAAGTTACCCTAATTGGACTTGAAGAAGAAAACCTGTCTTTGTCATAAATGACTTGTTTGCTTGGTTTAGGGTTGTGGTTTTCTTTTGCCATTGCAGAAGATTGCTTAATCTCATACTGGGTTTTATCACCCTTCCCATCTAAGCCTCATTCTGGGCTTTAAAAAGGCCCATACTTAGTTTACATCTTTCTTTTTTTTTTCCTTAAGCCATCCGGTCTAAAAGTATCTTCATTCTGTTATTACACTTAAGTGGTTATTTGACCAGATACAGAATTCTAGGTTAGATTTAATTTTCCCTAAGCATTTTAAAGAGATTGCTCCACTCCCTTCTATTAGATGTTACTGTTGAAAAGTTCAAGATCATTCACATTTGTGATTCTTGTTGGAAACTTGTTTTATCTCTCTGGAAGCTTACATACAACATATTCTCTGTTTATTCTAATGAGCAATTTTCAATCTTGACATTCACAATTTTTATTATGGGAAATTTCCTTATATTATTTCTTTGAAGTTTTCTGTTTTCTTCCTCTGTATGTTCACATTTCTGAATGTCTACTATTTTGTTATTGGGCCGTCTGGATTGATTTTCTGATTTATCATTTCTCTATTGTTTTTCTCTGTCTTTTTATTCTTTTGTGTGCTGTCTTTCTAAATTTTATATTTCAACCCTTCTATTGAGTTTTAAATTTCTTCTACCATTCAAAAATAAATCTAATAGACCTTCTGTTCTTTAAAGTAAGGGAAAATTATTTTTCTTATTTCACAGATGCTATCTTTTTAGTTAGTTGAAGCTGCAGGAACCTTTCTAACACAGAGTCAGGGCCCTCCGACCCTCACATGCCCGAGGTCCTCTCTCCCCTTCTCATACAGTCACTCTCTCCTTCTCTGTCTCCCTCTAACCTTCATTCCTTCATTTATATACTGTACAAGTGACTCTAAAGAAATCACATATATTCCTCATTGTCTGTCTACCTTGCCTCCCGCTATCAGAATCACTTTCCATGAGGTTGGGGGCCAGTGGTCAATACTGCTTTAATAGTTTGGCTGGGTGTCGTGTCCTGGGGGCCTGGAATGATGTCTAACACATAGTGGGCTGTCAGTCTTTTCATTCTGAATGAATGAATTCATGAATGAGTGAGGTGACACCGGGACCAACAGGCCCTTGCAGAGGCCCAAGCACAGTTGTTCTGTTGAAAACGAAGCTGAAATACACAAGCCCTGTTCAGTTTTACTCAGAGCCCGACAACAGGTCTGCACTGACCCAGATTGGGAACCTTGGGTTGATTAAACGCTTGGGGAAAATTGATCCCCGGGAAGACCTATTTCCTCTCTCCGCCTCCGCTGCGCTGCACTCCACTTCCGTTTACCAATTCAGTCTGATGCGTGGGCGCAGAGTCCTTTTACCTTTGGAGGGTGTCTTGGGACCTGGAGTTGCCGCCTGTGTTTTCACTTAGAATTTTTAATCCACAGCTTCCAGGAGCAGCAGAGACCCTGCTGAGTGGCACACACCTAACAGGCACCAACAGGCCCTGGTGTAAAGATATTCATGAAGCGATTTGCTCCAGCAACTTGCCGCACGCCACATTGCTCCCTAGGCGTGCAGACAGCATGCAAGCCTGGGCCACCACAGAGAATATGAAAGGCCTTTTCTCCACGGCTTTGTCCCAGAAAGGCAGTCCCCAGTGACAAACAGGGGACTTGCAAGCTGCCTGGCTTTGGAATCAGGCAGATTCTTTTCTGGACAAAGCTTACAACCCTGAGAAGGTGACTGTGGAGTTGGACACCTGTCTCTAACCACAGTAGCAGTGACATGGAGGGGGGCCTTGGGGTAATTAACCTGCCGGGTCCCTGGCACTCAGACACCAGCTCCTTAACTCTCGCAGCTACATTTTCTAAAGGCGGCAGCCGAATTCTTTTATATTCATGTATTCTTTCCCCTGCTGTTCTGAGAACACCCAAGCAGCAAACTCTTGCAAAGAATGCTTGTATTAAAGCATTAATTTTGTTCCCACTCCCTGAGGCTTCTCTTATGATTTAAGGTATGGAGCCTCTGTTGCTTCTACTCAAAAGGAGTTGGGTTCAGAGTAAAGATCCAGAAATGTTTTCAGGCTGACGCAACACTACTTGCTTCTTTTTGGACCCCATGTCCTTCATATGCTGGCAAATGGGGCAGTGATAAGGGGAATGTGAGTTGTTCACGCAGGTGCTAGGCTAACGCACAAATCTCTGGCTCCTAGATGTAGAATGGGAGTGCAATCTGGGGAGTAGAAAATCAGCGCAGATGTCAAGAAAGAAGGCTGTCAGGATAGAGTGGAACTCCAGGTCTTGGGCTGGGTGCTGCGGACAGTCAGACATCACCTGGCTGTCAGGGGTGGTCGTTCAAAGCTGAGTGCATTTGTGCATTCCGTTTCCCTACCAATGCATTTGCTCCTGTTTCCAGTGATTTTAATTTTTAATGATAAGCAGTTGCCTTGAACAATCAGAGCGAACAGATCCATAGACGGTTCAGAGGCAACATTCCAGAGATGTACATGCATGCAGCACTTAGAATCATGGGAACTTGGTCCAGACCCATCCTATTTCTAACCTGAATGTGCTAATCTTGGGCTCCCCAGGTAGCTCAGGGGTAAAGAAGCTGCCTGCTAATGCAGGAGATGCAGGAAATGCAGGAGACATGGGTTCAATCCCTGGGTAGGGAAGATCCCCTGGAGAAGGAAATAGCAACCCACTGCAGTATTCTTGCCTGGGAAATCTCATGGACAGAGGAACCTGGTGGGCTACAGTCCATGGGATTGCAAAGAGTTAGACACAATGTAACCACTGAACACACACGTGCTATCTTATGCTGTAGCTTTGGATATGTTACTGGTCTGATGTGTACCACAGTTTCCTCATCTATAAAGTGGAAAGAATCATAATCGCAGCTTTCTTCTCTGCTTGTTGGACCATTAAATGTAATATTCACACCAAGTGCTTACTACCAGGAGCAACACACAGTAACCACTCCTGAAAGTCAACTATTGGAGCGTAAAACTCTTCAGCCGATGAGATGACATATTCAGCAGAAGTAGGAACATCATCTCCTGTAATCAATAATAAAAGACAAAGAATAGGCATAGCTGTACATCCACAATTCAGGTCTGCATGCTATGACGCAGCTTCACGCTGGACCTCCCTTGACAGTGCAGAGAGAGTGTGGAAACACAGTCTCCTGGAATGGTGGCAGCACTAGATTCTAGAAGACATGGAATAAGCTCCAGGGCCTCCCCAAGCCAGCTGGTACAGCTGGGAAGGTGGAGATTTGGGTTGAAGAAACAACTAGAAGGAAGGAAACTAAGGAAAGCCTGAGGGTAGGAATGACATCCTAGGACTGGGTACACATTTGGAAAATAGATAAAATGAGTCCATATCTCACACCACAGATTTTGAAGCTTGATGTTAACTGGCTGTACACCCTACAAGATCATTACAAGTACAGTTGTCTCAACAGTAAAAATGGTGCAATGTACTCACCATCTGAGGTGGTAAAGATTATAGATGATAAATACAGAATATTTAACCACGTATATTGCTATTGATGAGCCTGCAGTCTAGTGCTGAACTCACACAATAAAAAATAGTCACATACATCTTAACATAAGTGCACAGAGAAGAGGAATCCTCTTCTGATGTAGCCTATACCTGGTTCTCTTGAGGTTAAACTGATGAAACAAGGTCTGAACTGAGAGTACAATCAACTTCGCAGTGGGGTATACTTGGCATCTACTCTTTTGCTCTCTATTCTAGAGATTTTGGTTGTACCTGAGAAGAAAAGAGTTTCAGTTGAATCTACAATGTTACATAACTTACACTTTAATGAATAGTTCAATGTACATAAATTCTATCATGTACTTACCAGTGTTTTCTTAACCTAGATTCCTAGAACTGCAATTATCTGTTCAAGATGGGAACGCATTGCCATGTTGCTTTCTTGGAATCCTATACTATCATACTCCCAACAGCAGGGCAGGAGAGTAATATTTAAAAGGGATTAAAACTGCATAGTTGCATTCTTCTAAGAAAATTAGGAAGGAAAGCAAAATGGAAAAGCTTGCTCATATATCACTTTCAATAAGGATTAATTCCATATTCCCCTGTTTTAGAACAGTTTAAAATTTCTTGTTTTCTTAGATGAGTGTCAAATAATTGTGATATATATCAGAAGTGTTTGTTGTTTTTTTAAGAAAAAATTAATCATAGCAATTTATTTGTGTATACCAGTGTCAATGGGTAGAATCCTCATCTATCACTGTCTTCTACATTCATTTGTCTTTGATCTCTTCATACTATATATTTTAAATTCCATTCACTGATGAAAAAACAAACAAAAAACCTAGCTAATCAGCATTGATTCTGTTTTATATTAAACAAGTGTATGAATTTCTGTGGTATCACTGCTTTCTCTGTATCTCAGAGAGATGGCATTTTTTTTTCATTTATTTTTATTAGCTGGAGGCTAATTACTTTACAATATTGTAGTGTTTTTTGTCATACATTGACATGAATCAGCCATGGATTTACATGTATTCCCCATCCCGGTCCCCCCTCCCACCTCCCTCTCCACCCGATTCCTCTGGGACTTCCCAGTGCACCAGGCCCGAGCACTTGTCTCATGCACCCAACCTGGGCTGGTGATCTGTTTCACCCTAGATAATATACATGTTTCAATGCTGTTCTCTCAAAACATCCCACCCTTGCCTTCTCCCACAGAGTCCAAAATTCTGTTCTGTACATCTGTGTCTTTTTCTGTTTTGCATAGAGGGTTATCATTACCATCTTTCTAAATTCCATATACATGCGTTAGTATACTGTATTGGTCTTTATCTTTCTGGCTTACTTCACTCTGTATGATAGGCTCCAGTTTCATCCATCTCATTAGAACTGATTCAAATGAATTCTTTTTAATGGCTGAGTAACATTCCATGGTGTATATGTACCACAGCTTCCTTATTCATTTGTCTGCTGATGGACATCTAGGTTGCTTCCATGTCCTGGCTATTATAAACAGTGCTGCGATGAACATTGGGGTGCACGTGTCTCTTTCAGATCTGGTTTCCTCGGTGTGTATGCCCAGAAGTGGGATTGCTGGGTCATATGACAGTTCTAATTCTAGCTTTTTAAGAAATCTCCACACTGTTCTCCATAGTGGCTGTACTAGTTTGCATTCCCACCAACAGTGTAAGAGGGTTCCCTTTTCTCCACACCCTCTCCAGCATTTATTGCTTGTAGACTTTTGAATAGCAGCCTTCCTGACTGGCGTGTAATGGTACCTCATTGTGGTTTTGATTTGCATTTCTCTGATAATGAGTGATGTTGAGCATCTTTTCATGTGTTTGTTAGCCAGAGAGATGGCATTCTTATTTAGTTTCTCAAGGGGAGCATTCAAAGTTCTTTCAGTCACTTAAAAACAGAATTGGAAAAAAAAAAAAAAAAACAACTTTGGGCCTACACTATTTAAAACAATTTTTTTTTTCACATGCTCATGGAATGTAGATCAAGACAGATCACACCCTGAGTCATAAAACAAACCTCAGCAAGTGTAAAAGAACTGAACCATGTGCAGCATGTCCTTTGATAGCCATGGAACCATTACATTTGTTATCAAAAAGCTATTAATGTCATAGCACCACTTTGGTGATACTGAATATAAAACAAAAGAGGCATATCTATTGACAATGAAGTGCTAATTTTCTTTGTGAATCCCAGAGAAAAACTTACACATGTGCACAGGGAGGCATGGTTAAAGATGTTCACTACAACATTATTTATAATTGTAATAGAATATGAAACATCTAAATGTTTTCCAGCAAGATAATAGTTAAATAACCATCTAACACATACTATTACATGGAGTCAAATATAAAGTAGACCCACATATATTAAAAGAGAGATATATCTAACACACATTAAGTGAAAAAAGTAAATTAAATAACAAAACGATAGCAGGCTTCCCAGGTGGCTCAGTGGTAAAGAATCCTCCTGCCAATCCAGGAGACATGCAGGTGACACTGGTTTGATCCCTGGGAGGGGAAGATCTCCTAGAGAAGGAAATGGCAAACCACTCCAGTATTCTTGCCTGGAGAATTCCATGGACAGAGGAGCCTGGTGGGCTGCAGTCCATGGGGTTGCAAAGAGTTGGACATGACTGAGCACACACACAAAGCAATTTTCTAATGCCACAAGAGTGCTGTATTGTGAACCACTACAAAAAGTTAGTGTTATCCAGAATTTGCTTTTCCTACTTAATGTACATTAGATATATCTCTCTGTTAATATCTGTGGGTCTACTTGCATCCATCAATAGCATCCATTTAGATTGGGCATGGATGGGAAGTTCCATGTCAGCTGGGCACTTGCTCTTATCTGATGAACAGCTGAGGGTCAGCTGGCCTTGGGTGGCCTTTGCAGGATGAGCAGGGGAACCTGGTTCTGCTCCATACCTGCCTTGTCCTCTGGAAGGATGACACAGACATCTTCTCCCAGGGAAGGTGGAAGAGCCAGGGAGCAAGTGGGAGCACACAGGCTTCCTGTAGCCTGGCCAGTAATGGAATGTTGTGACTTCCACCTGATTCTGTAGCCCCAGATGAATCCCAAAGATGAGCTCAAATTCAAGGGCTGGAGAAAGAGACTGCCTCTTTGGTGAGAGAAAAAGGCATGAAAGGGCATGTGGCAATAGCCATGATAAAGGATAGGGTGAGTATTTGGGCAATCAATCCACATCAAATACTTACAGTTACGTATTGCATATCTCTTGGGCGTGGGCTGGGAAGGATTGAGGGCCGGAGGAGAAGGGGATGACAGAGGATAAGATGGTTGGATGGCATTACCAACTCAATGGACATAGGTTTGAATGGACTCCGGGAGTTGGTGATGGACAGGGAGGCCTGGTGTGCTGCGGTTCATGGGGTCGCAAGGAGTCGGACATGACTGAGCGACTGAGCTGAACTGGGCATGGGACTGAATTCTTAGATTATTGGGGCAGAACACAAAGGATAATTTAGCTGGAGCTGGAGCATTGACTTTTTACACCAAGGATGTGTGTATATGTGAAAAACATACAGTCTACATAGAACAAGCTAGTAAGGCATTTATAGAATTTGGAGATACAAACAAAAAAGCTATATATTATGGGTGAGATCTGAGGAGTGTGAAAGTAAATTAATAACATCTTCAAGGTCCTAATCAGGAAGAGTGGTAGCTCCCTTACTTTGAAGTAGTAAGTAATCGATTTGCCGACATTTATTGTGTTTGCTATGTCCCAGGGTCTTTTCACTATTTCATCCAACTATCCCAGTAATTTGCGTGGATGGCATTAAGGTACCCATTCTAGAGAAGAGACAGCTGAGCCTTCAGGGCAAGTGAGTACTTTAACCAAGTTTATCTTGTTGATAAGAGAGGGGCTGGCGCTGCACTTGCTACATCTAATGTTCTTAACTTTGCCCCTAATTCCTCTTAACAGGCACATGGCATGAAATGTGTCAACACATGTGAAATCTAGGTAGGCAGAATGGCAGAATGGGCATGATAGATGCAAAGACATATTTTCTTGAATTGATTTTATAGTAGACAGTATTGAGTGACCTGGGAAATCACACATGCAAAAATGCTGCTTTTTTCAAATACACATTCACAAAACTCACATAAATGCAGAAATGGACAAAGAACAGGTATTGAGTCTAGTCAACAGTAAAGTAGGACACTTGTTTCTTGTTTCTCTCTCTTTCTCTCTTCCTTCCTTTTGGCTGGCATTTTTTTTTTTTAAATGAGAGAGACACCAGGGAATAAAAGTGCTGCACTTGGTTAGCATCCTGAAAAGCACAGATTAGTAAATAAATACCTTATGCCTGCGTGCCAGGGCTGAAGTTATAATTAGCCGTAGGTGGGGTTTACGCTGTTGGCTGTTTTGTACAGAGTCTGGAGAGAGTGGCCCGCTTCCACATGGCCCCGCAGCTTCAGGTCTCAGCAGGACTGTCATCAGATGTCTCTTTTGTCCTGGGGCTGGGTGGTCAGGAAACAGTCTCCTTGTCCTGTCCTTGAGAGAGGATGCGATCACCAGGTGGCCCTTGGATGGCAGGGCGCCAGTAATTTGACATCATTTTTGGCACAGAATTACTGATGAAGAAATTTCTACAGATCTTGAAGTTTAAAAAAAAAAAATCAAACTAAAATAACATCACCCTGCTAGTTGGAAAGCATTCTTTTCTTTTTGTTATTTTTGCCTCAATCTATTTCCCAGAGTTGTGGGAGAATTTTGGATTCTTCCCTTTGAGCTTGGTGTGTTTTCTCTCATTGTAACAATGCACAGCAAGATTTTATTATGAGGATTTTTGTCATAAGCTGTAATTCAAATATACATCTTTGTCTGGAAATAGTGCAATTTTTAATCTCTTCTTCAAAAACTGTGAAAGTCCTACTCTGGCCAGATTTAAGGCAGACTGAGGACCAGCACAACTAATTTAAATCCTAGGAATAGCAGAGACTGTTAAAATCTTCAGAAATCAAAGACAACAGTAATAAAAAGTTGATTTTTATTTTTTTACCTAACCATTCTCATAAGAGATCACTGACTACAGGGGTAATGGTGTCTAATGATTAAATTCATTTCTATATAATTTCTAATTTTTTTTGGTTCTTCTATAATGAATGGTTGAAGTATTGGGGTATTTTAAGTACTTGGAGTGGGTAAAAACCAGTATCGGTATGAAATAAATCCAATAAATCTTGGATTTATCAGAAGTTTGTGATAGAGAACCAATACATTTACCATGGAGGTTATACTAACATAGCAGTAAAAGGTTGCTTGAAAGAAAGTCCAAGGAGGCTTGATGATCTCGTTGTTACAATATGGTTACTATTTTGAGTTTCAGACACTGATTTTCAATCAATATTTTTATCATATGAAGTCCTTTTCTCTGATCGTTTGGTGGACGTGTACAAGGCCAATGTCAATTTAATGAGAGGGCTCTGAGGCTTCCACCAGCAAGACCTACTCTCAGGATCCCCAAAGGCTCCATATTTGAACTATTTTTGTCTACTCAACTGCATTTACAAGTAATAACACTTTTATTATCTCATGTTTTATTCATCAAACACTATATAGCTGCCAATCAAGGCTTCTAATCAACATGAGATTCCTGTGTTATTGACATGAGGTTGACAGCAATAAGGCAAGGAGTGGCTTGTTTTGTGGTTTAGAGGCTGGGGTTTGGATCTCAGTCACGAGCTTTGTGGTGTTGGCAAGCTATTTAACCAGTCTGTCTCTCCCTTTCTGTCCATCTCTCTCTCTTTCTCTCTCACTCCGGCTCCCTGTAGGCTTATAAAATGTTAATGCTGATATATTGCAAGATTGTTAGGAGGGATGCTGAGACCTCAGGATGGGAACCACTGTACCATGGAGACTCTTCTAAATGGGATAATTGATGATGGAAAGAGACAAAGACCCCTAGAATCGACCTTGGGAACAAATAGAGCGGGTTATCTATACAACACTTGCCTAGCTGTCATGACATTGATGATCCAAATGATAGGGAGAAAACTGCATCAGAGACAGACATGGGGGCTAACCCCAGGATGCCATGGGCATGAGGCCATAGAACCAGGACAAACGCTCAAGGGTGTCAGGGGCAGCACAAGACCACCTAGAGAAAAGCATATCCAGCTCCTTCATCGTAGAGTGGGGAGACAGGACCAGACACTGGGAGCCGATTGCCAGGCAACACTGAGCTGAGTCCTAGACTTGGAGTCTGAGTGCTCCCTTCAGACATATTCCATTTATGATGCCAGTAAATACATGAGAGAGCACACGGTCAATCAATAAGTCGTGTGATTAAATCACTAAGTCGAGTCCAACCCTTTTGTGATCCCATGAACTGCAGTCCTCCAGGTTGCTCTGGATTTCCCTGGGATTTCTCTTGAAATCCCATGGGATTTCCCTGGCAAAAATACTGGAGTGGGTTGCCATTTCCTTCTCCAGGGGAGTGTCCTGAGCCAGAGATCGAACCCATGTCTCCTACATGGGTTGAGACTGATCTTGATCAGTCTGATCTTGATCTCTGAGCGACCAGGGAAGCCTATATATACCTACTATATATATAGTATTGAATTAGAAAAATAATAGCTACATTTTTTTCAACTCCATTATGTACCAGCCTCTTTGCTGAGTGCTTTACACACATTACCTTATTCTGGGCTCACAAATATCCTGTTTTCAAATAAGATAAAGAAGTTTACAAAGATTAAGTGATTCTCCCAAATATGTGCAGCTCAAAGTTGCCTGGGTCAGAAATCAACACTGGGCTTTTGGATGGGCTAGCTCATCCATATTCCAGTGCACCACCCCATACATGCCCCAGGATGTAGGGAGCAACGATCCCCTTATGTTTTCACAGTGCATCAGGTACAGATGAATGTTCATGTCTACTATCCAGCATCCAGTTTTTACCACAAACACACAGAAAAATTAAATGGTGCAGTAAAAGGCTCTTAAGAAAGAGAACTTGCACTTGAACTCAAACTTTCTGAAACTAGAAGCTGTGCTGTCTTCACTGTAAGGTGTTCAAAGGAAACAGTAACCTCTTCAGACTTCAGTAGGGGGGGTGCAGTATGTATAGAATCAGTAAGAAAGTTTCACAGAGGAGATGGGCTTGGATTGGCCCCAGGTAGGACATGTGGGATTTTGTTGATAAAAGAATAATGAAGGAAGATAATTAAGGAAGAAAGTTTCCCCTATAGGACATGTACCAAACATTATTCATAGAAATTTAACCTGTATTCATATTGTAGAAACACCTGCAACTTGATTTTAATTGATATACATGTACTGACATGTACATGTACACACATGTGAGTGTGTGCACACGTACACACACATGTTGTGTGAGAACACAAGATTATGTAGCGAACTGGAAAGAACCCAGGCTTGATGCTCAGGAGACCTGGCTCTTGGCTCTTGCCATTAATTATTTCCACGATCTTGGCAAAGTCACGTACAGTTCACTTTGGCAAATTCACTGTAGATTAGATGAATGATTGTTAACATTTCCATGGCACTTAACCAAGTGATTTCACATAAATTATCTCGTTTAACACTCAAACAGTTCTACAAGACAAGAAAGGGCACTTGTTAAAAATGCAGGTTCTCTGGTGGGATTTAAGACTGGTGAAGTTGAATAACTGAGAGTAGGACCTAGTTTCTTGCGTCTGTTCCTTTATTCCAGAAGATGGTTCATTCAGCTAGGCTGGAGACCCGATATTGCCTGTCCTAGGTATTTTATCCAACAGCATGTGGTCTCTGCAGCCGTCCTTGGGAACCTCAGATTGCTTGATCCATGCATCCCTCCATCATCCTATGCCATCCATCTCCAGGGCGAGCACATCTGAAGCCTTAGCCTGATCAGTGTGAGTCAGGAGTCTCTCCGTGGCAAAAAGAGGCTGGCTGTGGTAAAGCTAAAGGGAGGACCTTGTGTCCTGCGTTCACCCAGAAACCTGCAATAATGCAGACCTTTCTTTCCTCCCATGTTTAAAGCATGATCTTCTAGTCCTTCAAGGTTCTTACACCTGCAGCTGCTTGATAATAGTACAGTCCATCTCCTACCTACCAGTCCAGGAGGTATGTGAGCACCTTGTCATGTTTTCTCTAAGTTTGCTCTTTTCCAGGCTAAAAACTGTCAGGAGTTCAGAAAAGAACAGGAATGTGTGTTTGATATTGAAGGCTGTCTCTGAATGTACCCAGCACTTTGCACTAAGAGGTAGGTACTGAACTCCTGTAGGTATTTAGATATTTTATGCCCCACCTACTGGCGAAAAAAGCTTCTCCTGACAGAGATAAAATCTTTAGAACTTAGTGAAGTTCTGCAGTGAGAAAGCTGGAAGGTGGCAGATGTTCTGTTCTTTGGCACGTGTGCTCATTAAGAAACACAAGGACCCGGTCACAGCAGAAGAAACACATTTTATTTTGTGCTTCCTCAAGGAGAAGACACACTTTACGTTTTATTTTGAGATTTCTGTTGGATATAGTGGAGTACTGGTGCTCTGCTATAATAAAATTCTCTATTTATCTCTCAGTTCCATGCACTGAGTCTTCGAAAACTTTACCAACTTAGGGATATATGTTGTCTGTAATTTGGTCTGAGTATTTTGCAGTTAATGTGTTTTTTTATAGAGCATTTCTTCATTCTTACTCTGACATAAAACTACTAACTCTCACAATGACACAAGAATAATAACTTACACCTTTAAGGAATCAGCAGGTGGAGGGGAAACATACCAAACATGTTATAGACATTGCTTAATTTAGTGAACTTACTGACTCATGTGTGTGTGTGCTAAGTCGCTTCAGTTGTGTCCAACTCTTTCCGATCCTGTGGGCTATAGCCCACCAGGTTCCTCTGTCCATGGGATTTGCTAGGCAAGGATGCTGGAGTGGGTTGCCGTTTTCTTCTCTAGGGGATCTTCCTGACCTAGGGAAAGAACCCATGTTTCCTACAATGACAGGTGGATTCTTTACCACTGAGTGTTGTGTTAGTCACTCAGTCATGTCTGACTCTTTGCAACTTCATGGACTGTAGCCCTCCAGGCTCCTCTGTCCATGGGATTCTCCAGGCAAGAATACTGGAGTGGGTTTCTATGCCCTCCTCCAGGGGATCTTCCTGGCCCAGGGATCGAACCTGAGTCTCTTATGTCTCCTGCATTGGCAGGCAGGTTCTTTACCATTAGAGCCACCTGCGAAGACCCAGCTGGCCTCATGGACAGATATTAAATATCATCCTCAGTACACAGATGAAGATAGAGGGTGCAGAGCTGGGAATAGCTGGCAAGTTGACTCAGAAGCTGGTTAATAGAGGAGCTGGACCGGTTCTGATCCAAGCATTTCTCTCCCCAGGCTGACTGCCCACCTCTCATTATTCTCCCATGTGTAATTATAGAATTAGGCTTAATTATAAAAGAATTCTGACTTTAGCACATAGGATTGAAAGTCCCCTCCTTTTTCTGTCCTGATTTTATCCTTTATATGGCTTAAAAATATTAACAGACAATTGACATTATTGCTTCCTACGCTGACCTCATGTCCAGGCTCCATCTCCTTCTGCCTGTCTGGTGTCCTCACCATTCTAAAGCCTCTATTTTACAAAGGTCGCCAATGATAACCTGAGAATCTTCATTCAAAACTCTTTCCATGCCTGTCTTGCCATCACTTGGATTGTCCTTTAAAATAGAAATGCATAACATAAATGTCCACAGACAGAGGAATGGATAAAGAAGATGTGGTTCATACATACAGTAGAATATTATTCAGTCTTTAAAAGAATGAAATAATGCCATTTGCAGCAACGTGGATGGACCTAGAGATTGGCATACTGAGTGAAGGAAGTCAGACAGAGAAACAGAAATATTGTGCGATATCCCTCATGTACAGAATCTAAAATGAAGTGATGCAAATGAACTTATTTACAAAGCAAACAGACTCACAGGCTTGGAGAATGAACATATGATTACCAGGAGGGAAGGATGTGGGGAAGGGGTAGTTAGGGAGTTTGGGATGGACTCATACACACTGCTGCATTTATAATGGATGGCCAACAAGTACCTACTCTGTAGCACAGGTAAGTCTGCTCAATGTTATGTGGCAGGCTGGATGGAAGGGGAGTTTGGGGGAGGATGGATACATGTACATGTATGACTGAGTCACTCTGCTGTCCACCTGAAACTGTCACAACATTGTTCATTTTCTATACTTCAGTATAAAATAAAAAGTTTTTTTAAAGAAAGAAGTGCTCCCTGGTGGATTAATTTCCTGTGACTGCTGTAACAAGCATTCACACGTTTGGAAGCTTACAAAGAATAGAGATTCATTATCTCAGAGTTTTGGAGGTCAGAAGTCCAAGATGTTGGTGGGGCCACACTACCCCGGGAGAAGCAAGGGAAGAATTTGTTCTCTGCCTCTTCTAAAGTCTGGTGCAGACAGCACCCCTTGGCTTGTGGTCACATCACTCCCTCTACCCTGTCTTTTCAGAACCTTCTCTGTGTGGGTCTGACTCAAATGTCTCAAGGCCTCTTTCTCACAAGGAAGCCCCAGATTGCAGTAGGACCACCCAGATGATCCATATGCACTCCTCTTCTCAAGTTTCAGAACTTAATCACATCTTTTGTCCTCAAAGCCACATCCATATACTCTAGGGATTCAGACATGGACATAACATGGTGGTGGTGGGGTCATCATTAAGCCCATATACCTGGTTCTGTCTGTAGCCACAGTGCCCACCTACTCTTGTAATCTTCCTGGTTATTTTTCTTTTTTTAAAAAAAAAAAATATTGGTTATGGAGACTATTTATTTTTATTTACTTTTATTATATTTTATATTTTGACTACACAGTGTGGTGTGTAGGATTTTAGTTCCCTGACCAGGGATTGGACTCATGCCCCCTGCTCTGGAAGCACAGAGTCCTAACCACTGGATCATCAGGGAAGTCTGTCTTCCTGTTTATTTCACTAGTATTTCCTATTATCTTGAAAATTCTCAAATTTACAGCCTTGGCAGAGTTCTTCTGTGCTTTTAACATTTCTTTTTCCTACATATGCACATAATCACGGAGGTTATATAGGTTTATAATACAAAAATAAGATACTGGCCAAGCTCTGACCACACTCGTTTCAGGGTAGGCTCAAATTTCAGCTTTTATCAGCTGACTTCCTACAACACACAAGAGGGGTTTATATCTTCTCCCAACTTACCTTCCCTTAAACGAATATACCACACCACATTTTTTTGTTAAATCAATAATGTTTACACTATTTAGCTAGATATCAATGTACTAAAACATTACTTCCTTTTTAGTACAATGTATTTTGCTTTCCTAGAAGTCAATAATCATCGTATTAATTACATAGCCTTTTTGCTTAGTTTTTGTTATGTTTGTTAGTTTGCTTTTTTGTTTCTGTTTTGGGGAAGTTAGCCATGATTTAAGAATTTTAATTATTTAACCCATAAATTCAATGCTAGGATGTAAATCTTCTCATAATGTGTTTAAGTGTATCCACATGAGCCATAAATCTCATTTAAGTCTTAAAAAGAGCTCACCTGTAGGTCTGCTGTGCAGCTGTGGGGTAAAGGTTTCCCTTCATGGTCAGTCTAAGGATTTATCTTCTTTTCTGGGTTGGATCTATACTTTTTTACATTTCCTGTCCTTTTGGGTTTATTTTCTTATTTTGGTGGAGTATATCTTCTTTCAGCATGATACTTAAAATTCTTGAGAGGGTCTGAAAAAAACTCTTATAAATCTCTATTCTTAATTAATATTCTGTGTGTGGATGCTCAGTCACTCAGTCCTGTCCAACTCTTTGTGACCCTATGGACTGTAGCCCACCAGGCTCCTTTGTCCATGGGGTTCTCCAGGCAAGAGTACTGGAGTGGGCTGCCATGCCCTCCTCTGGGGGATGTTCCCTAACCAGGGGTCGAACCTGTGTCTCCTGCATCTCCTGCATTGGCACGTGGGTTCTTTACCACTGAACCATCTGGGATTCTGGCTGGGAGCAAAAATATTGTTCACAAATTATTTGTCATAATTTTTGAATGCTACACGCCCTTTTCAGACTTGCCATGGTAGATGTTAGGAGCCATTCTTGTCCATATCCTCTGTTTGTCCTATTTTCCTTTTCTGTCTGGAAGGCTTTCAGACTTTATTTTCTCCCCAGTGTTCTGAAATTTATGATACTGTGGTCCTTCATGTGTGGTCTTTCTTCTTCAACTGAGCTGGGAAGCAAAGAGGAATGATCAATCTGACAAAGGGTATTCTTCAGTTCTGGGAAAATTTCTTAAACTGTGTTGCTTTTATTTCTTCTCCTTTTTTTTCTATTTCTATTTTTTCTGGAATTTTCTATTTTTTGAACACTTTGGATTTATGTTTTAGTTTTATTGCATCTTTCCTATTTCTTCTATCACATTTTTCTAGAAAACTTTATCAACTGTATCTTCCAGTCTTTTCAATGAATTTTTTATTTCATCATCTAATTTTAATATATGAGAGATAATTTTTTATTATTCTAGGGGAAAGAAGCCTTTATTTTTGTTTTTTTTCATAGATACTGTATCTACATTCATATCTCTAAGAATATGTGCATATTTTAAGGTTCTTCTCCCCACTATACTTTGCATTCTCTTTCTAGTTCTTTGAGATTTAATTTTTCTCAAATGTTAGTTCATTCTTTTTATTTTATCAGAGTAAAATTGCTTTACAATATTGTATTAAGTTGCTGCTGTGCAACAAAATGAATCCACTATAAGTATATATATATATATATATATACCTTCCCTCATGAGTCTCCCTTCCACCTATTTATTCTTAGTAAGTGTCTTCTCTGACCACAGTAGCATGAAGCTACAAATCAGTATTAAGAGAAAAACTGGAAAATTGAATACATGGAAATTAAACAATTGTCTCTTGAACAACCAATGTCTCAAAGGAGAAATTAGAGGGACAATAAAAAAGTTCCTGGAGACAAACGGAAATGGAAATGCAACATACAAGAATTTATGGGATGCAGCAAAAGTTGTTCTAAGAGGGAAGTTCATTGCAATAAACTTTTAATTGAAGAAACAAGAAAGATAAATAAGCAATCTAGTGTTACTTCTTAATATTTTTGGCTTTTATGGGAAGTTTGGCTCATTTGTTTCCTGAGAGAGAAGTCCTAAATTTTCATTCATGGACAGCTTAAGATCTACAACCAGTGTTCTATGAACCAAACACGGAAAGAAAACAGGAGAAAGTAGATTATTGATCAGGCCTCCATGTTCTGTGGTTTCCATAAGCTGTGCCTGATGCCTTCGCAGAGTTAAACTCCTGTATTTGCTATAGAGAAGGACACTTGGCTTATTTTATGAGATACAGGAGGAATCTTGCATTTTCAACTGGTCCTTAGACGTTCCACCAGTCCTTCCTGATTCCAGTCTCCTATGTATGTCTTTTAGTGAGCCAGTAATATGAAGTGCCCACTAATCTCCAACTGGAAGACTCAACAAGACCTTCCCTTAAAATGACCATATGTAAACTCATTATCTTTCTCTATATGACTCCTCCTCCTGAGTTCCAAATCCTAATAGCAGCAGATGCTGTGGTCAGCCTCTGAAATCCCTTTCCCAACCTAGAGGACCAGCAGAAGTACTCATTAGCTTGACCTCTGTGAGTCCTGAATGGCTTATAGTTCTTACATAGATACCTTTTTCTCACCATTTCCATCAGCTAAAAAGAGCTGCTATGCCTAAGGTCACTGCCTACCAGGGACCTTGCCCTAATGTAGCACAGTCTCTGCAGGACCATCCTATCCTAGCACTCGCTGTGGCACTTTGTTAGGAGGCTGAGTCTTTGCTCTGCCCAATTTGGCTTTCTTTGCTTTCTTCTACACTGATGTTAATCCCAAGTACTCTGCATAATAAACACCTTGCATGCAGAAGCCTGTCCTGGAGTCTTCTTCCCTGGGGAACTGACCTGTGTTGCTTGTGAGTAGCATCAGAACTAAGCTGCAATGCTGAAGCCCAGTGGGATGGTTCACATTCCCTCTCCCTCAGCTTACCTCCACATTCTACTGCGTCCATTTCCTTCTGTCAAATTGTTTCCTGCTGCTCATTTCTCATAAATGGATCTTCATCCCTATTTAAGTTTGTAAAAGATGGCAATCCAGCTTGTCATCTATGCTATTATTATCGGTGGTCACGTTTCTGAGTAATCATGGTTCTTCTTTGCTCTGCATGCTTTGGGAGTTCTCATCACTTGGCTTGATAAATCCTGGCCAACATCAGGAATAGGAAGAGGCTCACAACCTGGCTTACCCTTTCCGCTCTTCCAGCGTCATCCTGGGGGACATTCTCATCCATTTCATTTTCTTTTCTGCACACTTCACATTTCTTACAATTTTGTAAATACACCACTTGCACTTGACTTCACGCAACCTTTCTTTCTCTTCTTTCTACTTGAAAAAGCCCTTCTCTGGTTTCAGGACTGCTTCCACAACACCTTTCCCTGGAGCTTTCTTCTCCCTTTCCCCTGACCTAGAGAGGGGTCCTTTCTGCAGCCTTTTGTAGGTAATTCCCCTGATTTAGCACACATCTCTGGTAGCTTAACTGGTAAAGAATCAGCCTGAAATGCAGGAGACCCTGGTTCGATTCCTGGTTTGGGAAGTTCCCCTGGAGAAATGATAGGCTATCCACTACAGTATTCTTGCCTTGAGAATCCCCACGGACAGAGGAGACTGGTGGGTTACAGTCTGGGGTGTTGCAAACTGTCGGACATGACTGAGTGATTGAACACACACGTCACACTAGACTACTAGTTCTGTACATTTATCTGTCTTCTTTCTTGGCTAATACACTTGCAAAGGCTGAGGCTGCGTTTCTCCTTAGGTGATCTTATTCCTAACCAGGTGTCTGGTATAGTGATGGCTAATAGACTTTAATAAGATAGACATGAATCAATGAAGTGTCAACAAGTACATCTGTTATTAATTTGAATACATTTGTACAGAATTTACTTAGACAGTAATTATGATACAGCTTTTAATACTAGTTGCACATTTAATAAAAATTTGGGGCTCTGCTTCATGTTACTGAATATGTAAGTGGGGAAAAGCCCTGCTATTAAGAATAAGCATGTATTTAATTACATATGATAAATATAAGCAGATAAATTGCATGATTCATCAACTCTTTCCCCTTTTCTTCATTACTTTAGCATCAACCTCTGATGCTTATCATGATCATATTACTTTTCAACTAGATTCAATCAGTTCAGTTGTCGCTCATTCTCGTCTGACTCTTTGCGACCCCATGGACTACAGCATGCCAGACTTCCTTGTCCATCACCAATTCCCAGAATTTACCCAAACTTATGTCCACTGAGTCGGTGATGCCACCCAGCCATCTCATCCTCTGTTGTCCCCTTCTCCTGCCTTCAATCTTTCCCAGCATCAGGGTCTTTTCCAATGAGTCAGTTCTTCGCATCAGGTGGCCAAAGTATTGAAGTTTCAGCTTCAGAATCAGTCCTTCCAATAAATATTTAGGACTGGTTTCCTTTAGGATGGACTGGTTGGATCTCCTTGCAGTCCAAGGGACTCTCAAGAGTCTTCTCCAACACCACAGTTCAAAAGCATAAATACTTCTGCACTAGCTTTCTTTATAGTCCAACTCTCACATCCATACATGACTACTGGAAAAACCACAGCTTTGACTAGACTGTCCTTTGTTGGCAAAGTAATGTCTCTGCTTTTTAATAAGCTGTCTAGTTTGGTCATAGCTTTTCTTCCAAGGAGCAAGTATCTTTTAATTTCATGGCTGCAGTCACCATCTGCAGTCATTTTGGAGCCCAAGAAAATAAAGTCTGTCACTCTTTCCATTGTTTCCCTATCTATTTGCCATGACGTGATGGGACTGGATGCCATGATCTTAGTTTTATGAACAGGTATAATTAAATAAGATGAGGCTATATTGGAAGGCTGTGGGTCTAAAACCACTATGACTGGTGTCTACAAGATGAGAAGAACTGAGTCAATCAGAGACACACAGCGAAGAAGTTCATGTGAAGACAAAAGAAGAGATTAGAGTAGTGTTTCTAAGCCAAGGAATGCCAAGGGTTGCCAGCAACCCCCAGAAGCTAGAAGATGATTTTATTATCTTTCAGATTATTCAACAAAGGCATATAATTTAAAAGTATGTTATCTTAAATATTTATTAGATCATTGCATACTTTTTAAAATATTTATTAGGTTACCGAGTGTATATTATTGACCTCCTGGGAACAAAGAGGAAAAATATTAGTCTAGAGAACAGGGACCACAATGATACATCATTGTACACATCCAGGGCCTGGCAGTGTGCTTGCATAGAGTATGTCATTAACAGAGTGGGTGGAAGGAGTACACACACTGTACTTCTGTTGTACTCAAAGTGTTTTCCTGAAGATCAAGGGTCTGTTGTCAGTTAGCTCCTCTGAATTCCTTGCTTATTTCTTTGTAAATTCCCCAAAAGTTTTGGCTAGTTTTGATTATCTTGGTTTGAAGATAAAATTTAAAAATAAATTTGTGATTTAGTACATTGTTTAAAAGATTTTAGGGATATCTGATAGATGTTTGTAACTGCTATTTTCATCTTAGTACACTGAATGAGGTCTGTAGTTCTTAAACCCACGAGTTTATAAATACCTGTGTGCTTTGTCTCCATGAACCTTGGGTATGCAGAACTAGGGAATGAGAAACTTGACCTTCAAGATCTTAAATTTAGAGGACTTCCTTGGTGGGCCTGTGGCTCCTCACTTCCAATGTAGGCGATCCAGGTTTGACCCCTTGTTGGGGAACCAGATCCCACATGCCGCAACTAAGAGCTCGCATGTCACAGCTAAATATCCTGCTTGCCAGTACTAAGACCTGGTGCAGCCAAATAAATAAATAAATAAATAATTTTTTTTTAAAAGATCCTAAATTTGAAAAAGAGACAAAAATGCACCGATATTTAACTGCTAGTAAGTTTGTGTATTGGGCTTCCTAGGCGGCTCAGTGGTAAAGAATCTGCCTTCCATGCAGGAGATGTGGGTGTCTGGTGCCTGGGTTGGAAAGATGCCCTGGAGAAGGAAATGGCAACCACTCCAGTATCCTTGCCTGGAAAATCCCATGGACAGAGGAATCTGGTGGGCTACAGTCCATGGGGTCACAAAGAGTCAGACAAGATATAGTGACTAAACAACAACAATAAGTTTGTGGACTACTGACCTTCCTGTTGTATTCAGATGAGATATCAATGAAAAACATTCTTCAGCTTCTGAATTTGTGTTTGTTGCATAATTATGCAACCCACAAATATTTAGTTTCTAGGAATCATCGGCTCTTGGGTGGGAATGCAAAAACCACCTACACAATTCACTAAGAGGTCAAAGATATTCCTTCAGAAAAGGTTATGGCTGAATGTTTGACCCATGATTTTCACGAAAAAAATGTAAGACTCAGCAAGCAGAGACAGTTTCCCATAGGAATAGTACATGAAAGCTTCAAGGCATTCAAGGCAAATCCATAGACTGGTTTCCGGTGCTGCCAGACACCATTTCTGATCACTGCACATGTGTTTATTTGCATGTGAGAGGCTTAGTCACATGTTTCCCAAATCACAGGTTTTACTCTCAGATGTGTGCTGAGTAGATTACATCCCTAAATTAATATGTAAAGCAAAACTCTGTGAACATACCAGATGAGCGACTCTGAAACTCATAACCCTTTCATTCCCACTCAGTTGTCATTTTCATTTCTATACACTGAGCATGCCTCATGGATGGCTATTCCCCTTCTCAGGGTTTCTCAAAATAGCTTATGAGAATATCATACCAATGAAGAAAAACAGCCCCAAATTAATAATGAACATTTTTCTCTTATTAGTGATTGAAATCCACTGTTTTATACCTGGTTGCAAATGATTAAATGGATTTTTTGTATTCATGAAAAATGAGATGACTAGAAAAGAGAGGTTGAGAGTAAGATTTCAACAGTAAAGTGGACTCACTAAGTGTTAAGTGTCAGCCACTCAGTCATGTCCAATTCTTTGCAACCCTATGGACTATAGCCCTCCAGGCTTCTCTGTCCATGGGATTTACCAGACAAGAGCATAGGAATGGTGTTCCATTCCCTGTCCAGGAGATCTTCCTGATCCAGGGATTGAACCTGGGTCTTCTGCATTACAGGTAGATTCTTTATCAACTGAACCTCACTAAAGGGATATGTTAAAGCAAGATTGAGGAGAACCTCGAATGGGCAAAAATTGCTAGCTCAGCAGAAGGCCAGATTTTGTTTCTTCTTAGATGGACCTACTATTGCAGGGTTCAGTTTTAGAATAGGCAGTGGGACCAAACAGTTTGAAAACATATTTGCACCTAGGACCAAAATTTTGGAAGCTTAATACTAAAAGAGCAGTATTCACATGAAAATACAGCACACAGGATCAGAGGTGTGTAAAAAAGGTCCTAAGACTGAAGTTTATATATCAAACAATTTATTCTTTTTCTTGGATGGGTTTTAGTGATCTTGACACAACACAAACGTGGAAAGATGGACAATGAATTTATCTGAGTTCACAATGAGTCATATAGTGCAAGGATTAGGTCTTACATAAAGGACTAGAAGACAAGGATGGGCATAGAAGAGGTGGAGGACTGTATGAACCCAGAGCCCAGGTCATGCTAGACTTGCTTGCAGGAACCCTCTGAGTAGAGTGTGATCATTCAGGTTGATGAGGATGAATTGCATTCAAAATTCTCCTGGAAGACAAGCTGTTATCCTGCTCCACTCCCCCATTCCCGTAGTTCCTAGTGACATCGTGCTTATAGTTGCACTTTGTTTTCTGGAATATGATGTTAGATCATTCTGCATACAAGGCCGTCAAATGACCTGAGCCATCTTCTCATTACATGGCGTTTCCTCCCACAAACCGCTTTGGGAAACCCTTTTATTCCCGCAGCGTATCTCCTCTCTCTCTCTCTTTCATTTTAATCTGGTAACAACATTAATTAGGCTTGTGAAGTACGTCCGTTTTCTGTACAGATGAATGCTTCTTTTGTTCTTTCTGTCTTCCAGACACAAGTTTATGAGTCTCCCCAGGCCTAGTTTATTAAATAAAATGCCTTGTCCCTTTTTTTTTCTATTTTAGAGAAAGATGCCTCATGGTAGAGTTTATATTTTAGCTGGGAATAGAGTCTTGGCAAAATTGGAATTCTTGGATCATTTTCTGAATTATTATTTTATCTTTTTTTTTTTAAATTGATCTTTAGATAAGAGGAGAGACCAGTAAGAATCATCTTTACTATCTCTAAGATTAAAAGTGCTCTGGGGCATCACATATAATGAAGCCCACAGAGAAATTTCTCTATTAAGCATTCTTACTAATTAGTACTCTTAATTAGTAGCATAATTAAAAGAATAGATGCATCTATTTTTGATAAATTATAGAACATCCACTTTAATATCACTGCAATTTCCAGCACATGTGTACTAGCTAAAACAACACAGGTAGATTGAAATGTGCTGTGAAAAACAAGTGGAAGGAAAGATTTAGTATTTCTAAACCCATGGTTGTGCAAATACATGCACACATTGTGGTCAGAGAGGGGAAATGTGTGTCTCCCACGCCTTGTCAGGTGACATTTTATCCAAGCCAAAAAGCAGGGTTGAATACAGAATGAATGTGGGTTAAATACAGATGGCCAGCTAAATTTGAATTTTAGATAAACAACAAATAAATTATATATATAAATATTTCCCAAATATGACATGGGACATACTTATGCTGAAAATTCTTTATTTGCCGTTTATCTGAAATTCAAATTTAACTGGGCATCCTGTTTGTTTATTTGCTAAATCTAGCAACCCTAAAAATGAGTCAGTTGATATCAAAAAAGTAAAATATGTGTCAGTGTCCCTCAAAACAAAATATGCCTTTATGACAGTCTGGAATCATTCTCATAATTTGATAATATAACCTAGGTCTCAGAAGTTTTCAAAAGGCTTTCAGAGATATTAGCAACCAATAAGATAAACTTAACTGATTCTATTCTACTGCTGAAGAAATAGATATTCAGAATGGTTAAAGGCTGGCCTGAAGCCAAACTAGTCCTACGAGATGTATGCTAGGTCACCTTAGTCGTGTCCAACTCTTTGCAGCTTCATGGACTGTAGCCCTCCAGGCTCCCCTGTCCTTGGGGATTCTCCAGGCTAGAATACTGGAGTGGGTTGCCCTACTCTCCTCCAGGGGATCTTCCCGACCCAGGGATGGAACCCACGGCTCTCATGTCTCCTTCATTGGCCTGTGGGTTCTTTACCACTAACGCCACCTGAGAAGTCCAGTCCTAAGAGATGGAACCACAACTAGTATCGAGGTCTTGAGATTCCTAATCTGTATTTCCTTGTTGACTTAAAAATAATTAATTGGATTATAAATAATCTAAACAATGTAGTCATATTAATCATAATCCACCTGCCCTGGACAGTAATTATATTTTTTGGCAATAGCCACTCTGATTTGAATTGAAAATGACCAAGGGAGCATCTGAATCCAACCGTGCCCCGGAAGCAACGTGAACTATCTCGCAGAAGCTCTGCATTAAAATATGCACAGCATGGCTTGTGGCTGACATTTCCCCACCATTTCTAGAGAAATCTGTAACTTTTATATATATTATGTACTTCCATTTTCCATACAAGTGGCAATGTACTTTGATGTCAAGTAACTACGTGGTTGTTAAGAATAATTCAGAGGCGCTATTGGTTTTCCAGCCCAGAAAGGATGAAAAGTCGTTTCGTGACACTTCCACTCACGGATCTGAAGAGTAACTGATCAGGGTCTCATATCTGACTGCGTTTGCTGGGCTGGCACTCAGAGAGACAGACTTCTCATTTAAAATTCAGCCCTTCTGTGAGACACTGAGTGAGGATCTTGGAACCAGACAAAATTGACCGGAATTTGTGAAAAGGTAATCAACCATTCCTCGCTGAGGAAAACCAGTGAATATATGTACATACTGCTTCGAGAATCTGTTCTTTTTGTTACAGAACAGATGTCTGGGAGGTTTTTGGCAGGCCCCACTCTGTCAAACAGTCCAGTTTTGACAGTTCCTTGCTTGAGGCATGGCTGAAATGCAAAGTATTTCTGATCAGAATATCATATTCATCTGGATGTTAATTACTGTGTCTGCCTTGGTATAAATAATTAATTATGCAAAACCCACACAGCTGCTGCTGGACAGAGTTAAGTAACTTGCTGTCAGTCTTACAGTTCTGGAAAGGAAAGGAGGATTTAGAAAAACATGCTCTGTCACTGTAGGGAGGGGGTGCTTGTCATGATCCTCCTGCGGCCAGATGGAAATCATTGCAACTGAGCGTGAGGTGCACGCGTGCGCGTGTGTGTGAGTGTGTGTGTTTCAGATAAATAAATAGCATCTCCTAATTGATATTAGTTGGTCCTGAAAGCAATTCCCTTTTCTACTTGTGTAGTACCTTTCTAGGACCCCAAATACCATGCCAGAGAATCATTACAGATCTGACTTCTAAATCCTTCTCAGCTTGTCATCATATCCATCAACTGTTCAAGTGTTCTCCTGGAGCAGGACATTCAGGTTACACTGTTAGGTGAACTTTTCTTTTGCTTTCTTTTTTAATCTCTGGAAAAGCACAGACAGCACCAGCTCATTTCATTCATGTTGGAGACTTGTTTCAAGTTTCACCAATCTCGTCAGTGATGACTGTGTGAATATCTAGAGTGCTGAGAAATCATGATGCATCCATTTAAGACGTTTTCTGTCTCCATTATTTGACTCAAGTGCAAATGACTTGTTTATGTTTAAATACAACTAGATGTTGCATTGATATAGGCTAAGTGCTAGTTCCATGTAACTTTTTTTCTGTGTGTGTGGCAAAACAACACTGTATGTAGAAACAGTGAGAAAAAGAGGGGATTAAAAAACACCTCTAAAACCAAGGCTTTCATAGACTTATCAGATGGGTTTTTTTGTGTCCTGTAAATATTGATATTACTTTAATGAAGCAAACTTCCAGAACTTACAAAGAATGTTCACACAGAAAAGGCGCAAACTCCCCCTTTGAGAAGCAGCTGTCGTAGAGTGGATACTGGCGGTGAGCAGTGGCTGTGGGCACCGGGCTCCACCACATCCCAGCTGGGTAACTTAGGACAAGTCACAGGAGTCTTAGGGAAATTCCTTTTCTGCTCTAACCTGGGATCAGTGGTAGAATCACATGAGATCACTGGTATGAAAGCACTTTGCAAACTGGGATGGTATTTAAAAATACAGAGTATCATTTCACATCCAACAATTAGTTATTGGGCGAGTCATGCTAATGAAACATCCACCTGTTATACTTCTTCCTTTTAAATTTACCTCCTCATTTATTCACCCAGCAAGGTTTTGTTATCTCCTAATCATGTACCAGGTACTCCTGTGATCAAGAAGACAGGAGTAGCCCCTACCTTTTGTGGAGATCATAGTTCAGTGAGGAGAATAAACACAGAAGAAAATATATGAATAAAACAATTGCAAATAAAGTTGAGTGCCAAGAAGAAAATAGAATGAGGCAGAGGGATGGAGAGCGGTTGAGTGAGCAATTTAAGATGGGGCGGTCAGGGAAAGGCTCTGAGAAGAAGATTTGATCCTTAAGCAGATGCCCAAATGAAAAGACGGACCTAGCCAGGTGAATTAATGCCAGAGAAGCTAATGCCGAGCTAGTGCCAAGGTCCACAAGTGGAGACACGCTTTGTATGTTGACAGTGGGAGGGTGCTGGAGGGCCCGCGGCTGCTCTCTGAGGGAGGGTGATAGGATGTGAAACCTACCATCTCTCTCTCTTTACTAGATCACAGAACAAAACCTCTGCACACAACACCGGCTCTGTGATTTTCATTCACAGAAGACACACCATGTGGCTGTAAAGACTTCGATTTTCTTGACAGAGCAATGAGATTGTTCTTGCTTGGAGAACATTGGGATCGTGCATAAAAGAGTGGAAAAAAATTCCATCCCACATGTCTTTAGGGAACTGCAAGTCTGAAATATCTGTACTGATTTAGTTTTCCTTCCTGTTGACTTCTGACCTAACGATTTACAAAGTCTTGCTACGCCTTATAGAACAACCCATGAAAGATATAGGGGAGGGAAGGAAAATTAGTGCTTCCTTTAAGTCTTCACATGGGACACCTTAAGTGTGAGATCCAACTAAGTGTGTGTGCTGATAGACCAGTTTTTGCTGACATGGATATTAAGAGTTTTATTTTAAAAAAATGTCTGCTAGGATGAGGAGCCAGCACACCTCAAAATTCTGGAGTCCATTTGGCTGAAAAAAGTTAGTGGTGTATCTCCCTACACATGCATCCCCCTTTGCATGGAATTACTTATGTAATTGTTCTTTGCTGTTGTGAGGCGAGCAGAAGTAACTCCATGGCAGGCAGCTTAGATTAGGAGTAGGCCTTCCTACTTCTGTGTGGTAAGATGATCAGGCCATCTGGATACAACCAATCAGCTTAACACTGACCGCTGTTTGCCAATTAGGAACGGGGCGGAAACCCCCGGGAAAGTCCCGCGCGTGCGAAAGTTTTGAGTGTGTTTGACCAATGAAATTGCTTTGCAAACGTGTAACCAATCCGGTTAAACCAACTACCCACACCATGTGCTCACCCTATAAATTTGTGTAACAGTTTGGGCTCGGGGCTCTCTGACCCCGCACCACTGCGTTGGATGCCGCAGGAGCGGCACTCGAGTCAGCAATAAACTTCCCTTTTTGCAAGTTGCATTGTCTTGGAGGCCTTCTCTCTTCCCGCTCGGGGATTCAGACATCGGGCATAACATTTGGGGGCCCGTCCGGGATCCCTTGACCCGGGGAAGAGAACACTTCCAGGACAGAGGGGAAGGATAGATAATAGCACCAGTGGCTCAGGCAGGACAGGAAAAGTCCAGTGTAAATCCGAGGCCCTGCTGTGAAGCAGGAAGGTATCTGGCACAGGAGAAGGCTTCCTATAGAGGGTTGGGAATGGACTGGACGTTCCAGCCGGGGCAAGACCGAGGCCAGCGAGCGCGCTGGAAGGCAGCCGGCTCTGCAGGAAGAAGAGTTCCTCTAATGATCCCAAGTCTGGTGAGCAGTGGATGCCACTCGGTAAGGTGAACCTAGTACCAGGAGGCAAGAAAACTCAGGGGGCCTGAAAACCCAGTGCTGTGTTGTCGGCCGACGTTTGTCTGTCCGTGTGTTTGTCTTCGGCTCTCTGTGTTTGTGTGTGTGCCGGCATTGTCTCTGGTCTCGTTCTCTTCCGGTGCATCGTTCTCTTCTCTCTCTTCTGACTTCTCAGTAACTTCCTCTCTATTATGGCTCCGGATCCCTGGGGCCATCCGGATCAGGTCCCCTATGTCATGGTTTGGCAGGATCTAGTGGAAGATCCGCCTAAGTGGTTAAAACCTTTCGTTCACAAATCTCCTAGCTCTTCTAATTCACAGGTCCTGGTGATGAAGACCCCCCAGGAGAAAACCAAAAAGAAAGAGGACCCCAAACTAGTCTTTCAGGAATCATCTGATCCAAACCTGACAGATCTAGAAACAAAGATGAGGCCTCCACCATATGTGCCCCCCTTGCAATTCCCTCCGAGGAGGGAAGCTCCCACGGGTGAACCGAGAGGATTAAGAGGGCCAACGGGGGAGAGCCATGGCGGCCTCTGAGGCGGCGGATCCCGCGGCTCTCGCCTCGGGCGCCCCGGCCGTCCCGGCAGCCGCGAGGGGAGCCGCCGCCGCCTCGGGCCCGTGGGTGCCCCCTGGGAGGCTGAGAGGCAGCCGGCCGCGACCGCCGGCGGCGAGGCAGCAGCCCGCGGGTTCGACGCCGCCGGCCCGGGAGCTCATCCAGCCGTCGGTGAGCGAGCTGTCCCGGGCCGTGCGGACCAACATCCTGTGCACAGTGCGCGGCTGCGGCAAGATCCTGCCCAACAGCCCCGCGCTCAACATGCACCTGGTCAAGAGCCACCGCCCGCAGGATGGCATAGTAAATCCAACAATAAGAAAAGATTTGAAAACTGTACCGAAATTCTACTGTTGTCCAATTGAAGGATGCCCTAGAGGCCCTGACAGACCATTTTCTCAATTTTCTCTCATAAAACAGCACTTTATGAAAATGCATACTGAAAAGAAGCATAAATGTAGTAAGTGCAGCAATTCGTATGGCACTGAGTGGGACTTGAAAAGACATGCAGAGGATTGTGGCAAGACCTTCCAGTGCACGTGTGGCTGTCCCTATGCCAGCAGGACTGCGTTACAGTCCCACATCTACCGAACTGGCCGTGAGATCCCTGCAGAACACAGGGATCCACCTAGTAAGAAAAGGAAAATGGAAAACTGCTTGCACAGTCAGAAGCTGTCCAGGAAGACCGCTGAATCACTGAGCAACCAACCAATTCCACGACCAGATGCTCCAGAACTAGAAACTTCAGAAATAAAGCTGGTGGCTTCCTTTGAAGACTCTTGTAGCTCTAATGCCAAACAGCAGACTCTTCCAGCACCTCCAAGGTACCCTCAGAAGTTGCTTTTACCAAAGCCCAAAGTAGCTTTGGTTAAACTCCCCGTCATGCAGTTTTCTCCTGTGCCCGTCTTCGTGCCTGCAGCCGACTCCTCGGCCCAGCCTGTGGTGTTGGGTGTCGACCAGCAGGGCTCTGCCCCCGGGGCCGTGCACTTACTGCCCTTGTCCATTGGAACCCTGATCCTCGGCCTGGATTCGGAGGCCTGCTCTCTCAAGGAGAGCCTCCCTCTTTCAAAAGTTGTCAATCCTGTTGCTGTTGAGCCGATTAGCACAGGTATTCAAGTGAACTTGGGTAAAAATCCATTTAGCCCATTACAAGAACTTGGGAACACTTGTCAAAAGAACAGCATTTCTTCCATCAATGTACAGACAGACCTGTCCTACACCACACCACAGTTCATGCCGTCTGCACAGTGGGCCAGCCCTGACTCCTCTGTGTCGTCCTGTTCGCAAACTGATTTGACATTTGGTTCCCAGGTTTCCCTTCCCATTAGTGTTCAAACTCAGACTTTTTTGCCCAGTTCTAAGGTAACCTCATCCATCGCTGCTCAGACTGATGCATCTATAGATGCCAGTTTCCAGCCAGGTGGGATCTCCCGAGAAACTCAGACCAGCGGAATGCAAAGTCCAGCAGAGGACCGAGTACAGATGGACCAAGCTGTAATGTGTGGAGACATTTTTGAGAGTGTCCATTCATCATACGGTGTGTCTACAGACAACATTATAAGCAGTGGCTTAGTAGCAGAGACTGTAACTCATGACTTGTTACCTCAGAACCACCCTAAAACTTTAACTCAAGATATTGAGAAATCCACCCCAATTATAAACTTCAGTGCACCAAATAGTATGCTTTCGTCACAGAACATGACAGATAATCAGACCCAAACCATGGATTTATTAAGTGATCTAGAAAATATCTTGTCAAGTAACCTACCTGGTCAGACACTGGACAATCGTAGTCTTTTGTCTGACACAAATACTGGACCTGACACCCAGCTCCCATCTGGCCCAACCCAGAATCCTGCAATTGATTTTGATATCGAAGAGTTCTTTTCAGCCTCAAATATACAGACACAAACCGAGGAGAGTGAGCTTAGCACCATGACCACTGAGCCAGTCTTGGAGTCGCTGGACATAGAAACCCAAACTGACTTCTTCCTTGCAGACCCTTCTGCCCAGGCCTACAGTTGTAGGGGGAATTCTAGCTTCTTAGGCCTTGAGATGTTTGACACGCAGACACAGACAGACCTGAACTTCTTTTTAGACAGTAGCCCCCGTCTGCCACTGGGAAGTATCCTAAAACACTCTAGCTTTTCCATGAGTACTGATTCATCTGACACAGAGACCCAGACTGACGGAATCTCCACTGCTAAAAACCTGCCTGCCCTGGAAAGCAAAGTTCAGTTGAACACTGCCGAAACACAGACCATGAATTCTGGCTTCGAAACTTTGGGGAGCTTATTCTTCACCAGCAATGAAACTCAGACAGCAATGGATGACTTTCTTCTGGTCGATCTGGCCTGGAACACGATGGAATCTCAGTTCAGCTCTGTTGAAACCCAGACGTGTGCAGAACTACACCCAGTCTCCAACTTCTGAAAGCGGAGTCCACATGGGGGATGGATTCACAGTTCCCTTCTGGATTTAGAAGATGAAGAACAGGGACAACAGTATTAACTCTACTGAATGTAGTCAATGATACAGTTACTTCGATTCTTTGAGGTTCTTTGCCTTTTTGTACTTGTAAACTAAATTTGTGTAAAAATTTATGAGTGTATTATAAAGTATAAGATGTTGATCTGAACATGATTGTTTTTGTGTTGCCGACATTTGCCCTTTCAGTGTAGTCTTCCCTTCTTTAAAAAAAAAAATGTATCTCACACCTTTAAAACCCATCTTGCCATTTAGCTGAAGCCAAGCTCACCAGGACTTAGGGTACAAACTTCATATCTTCAAAACATTTTCGTCAAAGCATGACTGACTTAAATTGCACCGAAAATACTCTTGCCAGTGCTTGTTAGGAAATTCCTGTTCCCTGATGACGTGTAAAGAAGTCTGACGCTGCACCGTCAGATTTAAACACCAACAGCTTCACCTGCTTTGACATCTCACTCTTCCCTGATTTGAAGACACAAAGGAAAACTGCTGTTGTTTTTAGCTCCTGAGACAATTTGCATATAGTCAATGCCATCCCTCTACGTGAACTGTTACTGGTATGAACATAAGTGTATAGTACTTTGCTCACAAGACATGTTGCTGTACAATTATTGCTTAAAGTAGTAGCGGCAAGCACCTAGTGTAAATAGTGATCCTTTCAGTCTAAGTGACAGTAAGTCACCCCAACTCTGGAAAGGCTGGGCTGTGGAATCACGCCTGTTAGCTCCTCCTGGACTGTGTCCCACAGGCCATTCCTCTTGCACCCTGCCGGAGGCCACGGTGGTGCTCCAGAGCTGCTGCTCAAGGCGCACCCACCCTCTGAGTGTTGTCTCTAAATGTTAAAAAACAAACACAGTGATGTAAGGAGAAAAAGATATTCCCTGTTACACTTCCATACTTTTCATAAGCTTGCTAGGGCAAGAGTGCAATCAGCAACTATAGTAAAGTGAATCTTCTTTTCATCCACCTTTCATTTTTTTCCTTGAATGAGGAAACACATTGGTCTAGCAAGAACAGTGTTTGTGCCTTGAAGATAGCAATTCTAGAATAGATCTGTCTAAAATACGGCATTCTGCATTATGTTGCTTTGTTTGTTTAGAGAGGGTAATACTGAACAGTCTTCAAAGAAATGAGGTGAAGATCCAGTACTTCAAGAACATAATATGTTTTGAGATGGCTGAGCAGTCAGATACACTTGTAGGGTTTTTTGTATTTATAAGATCCTGAGTTCTTGATTGTTGGCCAGTTTTCAGGCAGGTAAAAATCAATGCAGTCTGTACATTTTTCTAAGTTTACCCAAAAAAATGCTCTATTCCTCATGTGGCACATGCTTTATGCTGCTGAAGACTAAACCCTCAAAATACAACCTAAGGAGGGAACTAATAATAATTCGTTAAGAGAAAATCACTGGTGTTGCTACTAATTCCTGTCCCATTGGTGGTAATGGATAAATAACATGTCCTGGGCAGATGAACTCAACCTGGTAGATAAAAGTTTGCTTGGGTCACAGCTGCCTATGAATATGGGTTTCAAAACAAACATAAAGCCTTAACTTAGTATTTCATTATGTTTTAGAATCATCACTGCCTTAACGTTTCAAACATCTATTTCAGTTCTCCTATAGGAGAAGTGCATGTTTGTTTTGGCTTTTTGTAAATATATATGCAGTGATCTATGGCTTTAAAAAATTTTTTTTTGTGTTTCTGTGACAATGTTTGTTAATCCAGCCAACTGAATTATTTACATAAAATTGAGCATGTAATAGTTCATGTACCAGTAAGAACTGTCTCCCACCCCGAACCTTAGTTCCCTGAATTGTTCTAAGATTTGTAAAAGCTGAACACTCAGTGATTAAAGAGAAGTGAGAATTCTAAAAAAAAAAAAAAAAAAAAAAAGAGGGCCAACGGGAACCGACCATGGGGGGGGGGCGGGGGCAGCACTGGGGACCCGGGAGAGAACTAGGGGAGATGGGGTGGGCAAGACCCTGGGGACCCAGAGTTACCCTCATCCACTGTTCAGGCGCTCCCCGTCCGAGTGGGACCAGCTAACCCGGACGGAGAGCGAACCTATCAGTATTGGCCCTTTTCCATGAGTGACCTGTACCCAAAACCCTCCTTTCTCAGAGAAGCCCCAAGGCCTCATTGACCTCTTAGATTCCATTTTGTTCACTCACAACCCCACCTGGGAACCAGAGGGAGCTAGCCCAGATTCTTTTTGCGGGGATAAAGGCCGGAACAGAATTGAGGGAACCTTGAGACCCCCGGATGGGAGAAAAAGAAACCAAAGAGGCAGGCCCTAAAGAAAGATCAGTGCGCCTACTGCAGAGAACAGGGGCACTGGAAAAACGAGTGCCCTAAGAGGGACCTGAGGAGAGGTACGACCCAGAGAGAGAGAATCTGCCCTGGAACTCGAGTTCTATATGCATGGGAAGACAGTGACTAGGGGAGTCAAGACTCGGCACCCCTCCCGAGTCCTGGGTAACCATACAGGTGGAGGGGAAACCCGTTGGCTTCATGGTAGATACTGGTGCCCAACACTCTGTTTTAAATCAAAAACTGGGACCAATGTCTAAGAAAACCAGCTTGGTATAAGGAGCCACGGGGACAAAAAGATATTGTTGGACCACAGAACAAAAAGTAGATCTGGGGACCCACCAGGTGTCCCATTTGTTTTTGGTGATACCAGAATGCCCAGCCCCTCTACTTGGAAGAGACTTGTTGACTAAAGTTAATGCTCAGATTCATTTTGACCCTGGGGGAATGTCAGTCATGGATGGACTTGGACAGCCGATACATGTCTTATCCCTAGCCTTAAGAGATGAGTACAGACTTTTTGCGCCTAAGCCCTCAGAGACCATAGCACCAGATGTACAACCGTGGGTCCATAAATACCTGTTGGCCTGGGCAGAAACGGCAGGGATGGGACTGGCCAAACAGAGACAAAGATGGATGGTACCGAGATCAAAACAACAACCTGATATTGCCTGCCACCCTGGGTCATCACCTGTGTGAACACCTGCACACAACTACACACTTGGGAGAAAGAAAGACCCTAACACTTCTCCAGATGGCCTGCCTGAGGTTCCCTCGACAAAATGCAACTGTACGAGAGATAATTCAGGCTTGCAAAGCATGCCAGCTGATGAGGACAGGGAAAAAGCAGCACACAGGAACAAGGTACCGAGGGGAAAAGCCAGGGCAACACTGGGGGATAGATTTCACTGAGGTAAGGCCAGGCAAGTACGGGTATCGCTATCTGTTGGTTCTGGTAGACACCTTCTCAGGGTGGGTGGAGGCCTTCCCCACTAAGGGAGAGACAACAATAGTAGTTGCTAAAAATATCTTAGAGGAGATAGTGCCTAGGTACGGGCTGCCAGTGACTATGGGCTCTGATAACGGACCTGCCTTTGTGAGCCAGATTGTACAAGGGCTGGCCCAAGTTCTGGGGACGAAATGGAAGTTACATTGTGAATATAATCCCCAGAGCTCAGGACAGGTTGAGAGAATGAATCGGACCCTAAAAGAAACTTTGACAAAGTTGGCAATAGAGACTGGCGGGGACTGGATGAGCCTCCTTCCCTTTGCACTCTTTCGGGCGTGCAACACCCCTATAACACACGGCAAAAATTGAATTGTGCCAGAGGTTGGGGGTTGGTGGACTTGTTCACATACTAGGCTAACCCTATGTTTAAATGTGAAGGTTTTTAACCACAGTGTCAAGAATTCTGTATCTTGGTTGCTGTAATGCCAAAAATCTTATACCACTCTGAAGAGGTTATATACTCACATTGGGACCGGGAAATGCTAAAACAAAAGAGAGAGCCAATCAGTGCGATCACCATAGCAACCTTGTTCAGTCTTGGGCTGGCAGGAGCAGGGACAGGAATAGCTTCACTATCTCTGCAAGGCCAAGGGCTTTCCTCCCTACGAGCCGCTGTAGATGAAGATATAACTCGCATAGAAGAATCAATCAGTCACTTGGAGAAGTCTTTGACTTCCTTGTCTGAGGTGGTCTTACAGAATAGGAGAGGATTAGACTTGATTTTTCTCCAACAGGCTGGGGTCTGCGCGGCTCTGGGAAAGGAATGTTGTTTCTGTGCAGACCATACAAGAGTGGCAAGAGAATCTATGGCAAAAGTGAGAGAGGGACTGGTGCAATGAAACAGAGAACGGGAAGCCCAGCAGAGATGGTTTGAGTCTTGGTTTCAACGCTCCCCCTGGCTGACTAACTTAATTTCCACCCTCCTGGGTCCACTTACAGTGCTATTCACATTTGGAAAAAATGCCTCAACACCATTCAGATTGGTGTTGAGACGACAATATCAGCCAGTGGCCCAAGATGAAAAGAGGAAGATTCCTCTACTTGAACAACAGACAGGGGGGAATGTGAGGCGAGCAGAAGTAACGCAGCTTAGATTAAGAGTAGGCCTTCCTACTTCTGGGTGGTAAGATGATCAGGCCATCTGGATACAACCAATCAGCTTAACACTGACCGCTGTTTGCCAATTAGGAACGGGGTGGAAACCCCCGGGAAAGTCCCCCACGCGTGAAAGTTTTGAGTGTGTTTGACCAATGAAATTGCTTTGCAAACTTGTAACCAATCCGCTTAAACCAACTACCGCATGTGCTCACCCTATAAATTTGTGTAACAGTTTGGGCTCGGGGCTCTCTGACCCCGCACCACTGCGTTGGATGCGGCAGGAGCCCTGACTTGAGTCAGCAATAAACTTCCCTTTTTGCGAGTTGCATGGTCTTGGAGGTCTTTCTTCCCGCTCGGGGATTCAGACATCGGGCATAACAGCTGTCTTGTGTGTTGATGATGATGCTGTATTCTTGCCCAGCTGTTTGGGCTGAAGGTAAATAGCGGGGTTGGGGGCTAGAGATTTGAGAGAAACTTGGTTCCCCTTTCATTCTAAAGGTTAATGTGCCTTAACACTGGCTCAATATTGTAAATACATCAATACCAGTGGCACCTAGTAGAGATAATTACTCAGCCAAGGATTGCAGATTGTTAGAGAGAGTACAGTTTACTGTAAAAGAATGCAACCTAGAACTAGAAGATCTCATATCATGGATCTTTTTTTTTCTGTTTTTCTTTTTTTTTTTTCTGTATCTTTTTTCTTCTGTATCTTTTGTTTTCTGTTTTAACAGTAAGAACATGACACATGTATTTGAATTAATAGTAAATAGTACAAAATTTCCTGTAGTGATAAGCAACAATTCTCTACTCCATCACTCCCAACTCCATCACCTCCTTAAAAATGTTCACCACATTTCGTTTTAGTTACCTTTACATGTAAATATGCTCAGACTATTAAAACATGTGGCAAATAAATATAATACTTTATTTTTTTTCATCCTTATGAGGTAAACAATACTACCTATCTATGGTACAAATGATCATTTGCTACTGTGCTTATCAAATTTGAGAATACATTTAATGTGAAGCGTGTGGTAGACCTTAGTTATTATTACACTAGTTTGGAGAGGAAATTTGGTATACATTTACTATAATTTCCACTGGATTTGCTTAATTACATTTTCTTTACATAGCATGTCATTGATACAGGGCATTGACAGGTTTTGCATTACAAAGCACAAATTAATATCAGTACCTCTGAAAAAAAATTTGAGGGCAGAATGTGTACACTATGAGAACAAAGCAATCTTTATCTGGGTGTGAAGTGCTAAAGTTGCTACGCTCCTAATTGTGGAGAAATTGTAAATTCATCTCATAGGAGCTATCTCCTGACAACCAAAGAAGCTGGGCATATATTCACTTGGTGTCTTAAACTGAACAAAACCCTCAATTGTTTCTAACCAGTCATCTTTGAGTTGTGATCTGAGGAAATACAAAAGTATAAGGACCAAGAAGTTATTAGTTGGCCAAAACAAGGGACAAACCAAATAAGTTATGGTTAAACTGGACTAGCTATTAGAACCCACACTTCAAATGAAGAAAACCTGTAACAGAAATAATGGACAAGAAGGAAGATATGGCTTAGCATCAGATATGCGAAAAACTTCTATGAGTTTTAGATGATGACATAAAAGTAAATATGTTTGAACACGCAGTGTGGTTTCCAAATAAATCAGTATGGCATGAGGTTGAATTACTGTAAGTATAATGTGGGGAGCAAGGTATACAGGGGCTACTGGGTGATCAGAAGGTAAGTTCCCCGTAGAGAATGCCTCTCTGTGTCTGTCAGTTACATTTCCAGAATGGCCAGCATGGGGAAAGAGTTAAAGCCATTCCATACAAGAAATGAATGAAAACATTTAGCTTCTTGGAGTTTCAGGAGCAAAATCTGAAAGCAGCACACGTCAGAGAATGGTTCATGGCTTTCTCAGATCATCCGGGTGGGAATAAAAAAGTTGAATTCGATGACTTTACTCTCTTTTCCGTTGATAATTAGGGCCCATGGCTCACAACAATGTATCAACGTTAATTTCCTTGAAGACTTTGTCCAAATCGCTATGCAGTACCTGGAAAATAGCATGAAAACCGTGTTTGGAGATACGAGCTTGCATCCAGGTCTTACCACTTAACCTGTTTTGTCATTGTATGATGTGTCCTCTCTCAACCTCACTCTCCTCATCTGGAAAAATAAGGTTAGTGTTCCTTACACGGAAGGTTTTTGTGAGAATTAAATCACCTAAAGCTTGTGTAATGGAGATGACATTTCTGTAAAATTACCTTCCATTTAAAGCTTAGCTATGAAGCTGGCGTGGGTAAGGAGGAGAACACGTCAAAGATTAGCAATACTGGGCACTAGTTGAAAGTAATGAAAACAGGTTGTATTGTCTATTGCAATAGGAGCGTCCAGTGTAAGCCAAGCTCATCTTCAGTCCATGTGGAGGTGACTGTGTGTTTTAAAGGATGCTGAAGGTACAGGGAGCAGGAGTAGGTAAAAACTGAGCAAAGTTGGGGAGATGGATATAAACAAAAAGCAGGAAGGAGTGCTGAGCCATGAAGTCTTTTATGAAATCTTAGGAACTTGAAGAAGATGTTCTTAAACCCTTTTCACCAACCCCACTCCCAGGAGCTGATGATCAGTATCGAATCATCCATACTCTCTGCCACCTTGCCCCCTTCTCATGGGTCACATAGCTGGGATGGATTTCAGATGAGCTCTCAACATGATGGTGACACAATTATGAGAAGCTTTTACTGGGCCTTTTCATCTGAAGCACCTTCGTCTGTGCAGGCATCTGTAATGAAGTACCGTAGAGGTACCGTGTTTTCACATCAAAAGTTGGTTGCTCACAGTTCTGAAGGTTGGAAGTCAGGCTTGGAGTGCCAACATGGTTGGGTTCTTATGAGGACTTTCTGGTGGGCTGCAGACAAGCTCCTTCTGGCTGTGTCCTCACGGGGTAGCAAGAGAGTGAGGGGTCTCTATTACAAAGAAGGGCTCCAATCCCACTCCTGGGGGCTCCATCCTCAGGACCTCCTCAAGTCCCCACCTCCTAACACCATCACCATCAGTGTTGGGTTTCAACACATGAATTTTGGAAGGACACACATACTTAGTCCATAGCAGAGAGAACATACAAAGGAAAGAAACACAGGAAGAAAGAACGGAGGTAAAGAGAAAGAGGAGACTGAACCTGTGGACTTGTAGTTCTTCTCCACCCCGCCTGATGGCTCAGCTGCCAACTCTTCTCTGTGCTTTGCTACCTTCACTTATCCTGGTTTTTACACAAACAGAAAGAGCCTAATTCAGGTCAGCATTAGTGAATATGGACTTCGTGTCATATACTGGATATACGTTTAAATTAAACCTGAAACTGAATTTTGAGAAAAATAAATAGTCCCCAGTGCTCAGATGTTTACTGAAAAAGGATAGGCTTTGAAATTCTGTTCATCTGGAGTTGATTTTCTTTTCTTCTACTCTTTTTTTTTTTTTTTTTTTTTGGTGACACATTTCATGGAGCAAACTTTCTGAGACTCAATTTCCTAATTTAAAAGAAAATCTCCACTTGATTAAGCACAGAAACCCCAGTAAAAATACCACTTCCAAACACAGTGGGAGACCAGCTCAGACTCTGTGCCCACTTGCCCTGTCTCAGATGGAGGTAGGCGGGCATTCTTCTAGAACTTGGGAGAGAGACCAAGGTGGGTGAGGTGCTGAGAGTCAGTCCTTGAGAAAAAAAAAAGCAGATGACCTCCTCTGGGCAGAGGGGAGGTGAAGGGTTTACCCCAGTGTGCTTCCCCCCTGCTCCTGGGTCAGGCAGACAAAGGTAGCTTCTGTCCTGGATGCATCAGCCACACAGAGTGCTGAGGGCCACCTCCGGCTGGGCTGGTCCTGCCTCACTCCAAGGCTGCCATCCGTGTCTTCCCCTTGCAGGCGTTTTAGTCTGATCTCAGTTTCCTTGTCTGCGAAATCGAGATAAAGTCCACTGGCAGAAATGAAGCTGAGGGACTGTCTTACAGGACCGAGGCCTCAGCTGGGATGCTGGCTCAGCAGGGAGGGGCCAGCTCTTCCCATGTGTTCTCTCTTCCTCCAGGAAGCTAGTCGAGGCTGGAGTATGAAATGGTCCCAGCAGCGAGAACCAGGAGGCTCTAACCTGCAACTCCTCTCGAGCATCTGCGTAAGTGTCATTGGCCATTGTTCCATTGACCAAAGCCATCTCAGGGTCAGCGCCAGGCAGCGATCACCGCACGTGTGTGTACAGGGAAGCGATTATACTGCAAGAATTTTAGCAAAGGGATAAGGACAGCTGCCTAATCAGGTTATTTGAGGATTATAGAAATTAACATTCAGGAGGCATGTAAAGCAAAGCCTGGAACGCTGTAAAGACTAAGTAAGGGTTTACCGCTGTTATTAACTCCTGGGGTCCCTCTCAGTGATAAGGTCTGTGACACCAATGATTTTATCCAGGAATCTCATACTTGATATTTTGCCCCTACCACAAACCTGTGGAGTTACTTCAGACATACAAAGAGTTTCTTTTGGTTCTAGTTTCTTTTCAGTTTGTAAGTATTTTTTTAGTGACACAAGTAATAAATAAATACATGGTTATTATGAATACTAATATTATTATGAAAAAGGGAATATAGAATAAAAAGTATAGTACCTATTCAGTTCAGTTCAATTCAGTTGCTCAGTCGTGTCTGACTCTGCGACCCCATGAACTGCAGCACGCCAGGCCTCCTTGTCCATCACCAACTCCTGGGGTTTACTCAAACTCATGTCCATTGAGTCAGTGATGCCATCCAACCATCTCATCCTCTGTCGTCCCCTTCTCCTCCTGCCTTCAATCTTTCCCAGCATCAGGGTCTTTCCAATGAGTCAGTTCTTTGCATTAGGTGGCCAAAGTATTGGAGTTTCAGCTTCAGCATCAGTCCTTCCAATGAATATTCAGGACTGATTTCCTTTAGGATTGACTGGTTGGATTTCCTTGCAGTCCAAGGGACTCTCAAGAGTCTCCTCCAACACCACAGTTCAAAAGCATCAATTCTTTGGTGCTCAGCTTTCTTTCTTTTTTTTTTTTTTTCATTTATTTTTATTAGTTGGAAGCTAATTACTTTACAATATTGTAGTGGTTTTTGTCATACATTGACATGAATCAGCCATGGATTTACATGTATTCCCCATCCCGATCCCCCCTCCCACCTCCCTCTCTACCAGATCCCTCTGGGTCTTCCCAGTGCACCAGGCCCAAGCACTTGTCTCATGCATCCAACCTGGGCTGGTGATCTGTTTCACCATAGATAATATACATGTTTCGATGCTATTCTCTCGAAACATCCCACCCTCGCCTTCTCCCACAGGGTCCAAAATTCTGTTCTGTACATCTGTGTCTTTTTCTGTTTTGCATATAAGGTTATCATTACCATCTTTCTAAATTCCATATATATGTGTTAGTATTCTGTAATGTTCTTTATCTTTCTGGCTTACTTCACTCTGTATAATGGGCTCCAGTTTCATCCATCTCATTAGAACTGATTCAAATGAATTCTTTTTAATGGCTGAGTAATATTCCATGGTGTATATGTACCACAGCTTCCTCATCCATTCGTCTGCTGATGGGCATCTAGGTTGCTTCCATGTCCTGGCTATTATAAACAGTGCTGCTATGAACATTGGGGTGCACGTGTCTCTTTCAGATCTGGTTTCCTCAGTGTGTATGCCCAGAAGTGGGATTGCTGGGTCATATGGCAATTCTATTTCCAGTTTTTTAAGAAATCTCCACACTGTTCTCCATAGCGGCTGTACTAGTTTGCATTCCCATCAACAATGTAAGAGGGTTCCCTTTTCTCTACACCCTCTCCAGCATTTATTGCTTATAGACTTTTGGATAGCAGCCTTCCTGACTGGCGTGTAATGGTACCTCATTGTGGTTTTGATTTGCATTTCTCTGATAATGAGTGATGTGGAACATCTTTTCATGTGTTTGTTAGCCATCTGTATGTTTTCTTTGGAGAAATGTCTGCTTAGTTCTTTGGCCCATTTTTTGATTGGGTCATTTATTTTTCTGGAATTGGGTGCTCAGCTTTCTTTATAGTCCAGCTCTAACATCCATACATGACTACTGGAAAAACCATAGCTTTGAAATACTTATATTCATCCCCTATCTTCAATCTCAATTGCCAACCTGATTAAAAATGTATTATTTAACCTTCCTTAAATATATATATGCCTGTGTGGTGTAATGAAATATATATACAAAATCTGCCTCATAAGTGAAAAATACATGTGGAGATATAGATACAGATTTCACATCTGTGAAATCTATGTATGTTTCTAATCACAAAATTTATAAATTGCATCAGATCATTTACTTATATAAAAGGGCCATACTCTGTGTAGTATACTATGAATTCTTTTTTCAGTGATATATACTGGAGAACTTTCAATCATATGGATAAACTCTATCATTTATTTTTTAAACCCCAAAATATTTCATAGTACAGCAATACCTCATCTTATTTAAATATCCCATTGTAAGATGCATTCAGGTTATTTCTATGTTTTCATCCTTGTAGGCAGTGCTACTCTTCACCTCACCTATATTATGCACATGTATATAGATATGTTTATACCTGATGACTTGCTGGGTTGAAGCTATGCATGTCTTACATTTTGAGAGATTCTGCCAAGTGTTATTTCTCAAAGCCTGTGTCAAGTGTTCATCAGTGGACTTAGATATCATGTGGAAGGCTTGGGGTACATAATTTTTAAATTGCCTTCCAGGAAACTTACAGTTCCGAGGTTCTGATCAAGACCTTGGCACCAGATCAGAACTATTAGGACACTAATGAACCATCCTGTACTGACCATCTCAGAGTGCAGTCGTAACTGTAGGCCAAATTTAGACAGCTTAGTGAGTTTCCAGGCACAAACAGCTAAGAGCTAATTTGCTCAGTGCTTTGAAGTTTTTATTACATAAAATCTTTATACTCTGGATTAAGTGAGCAGTGATATCCCTGAACCACGGGAGCCCCGATTCTCTCATTACTGTCCCATTTGCCAATCATAGGTCACAGAGTGTGTGTGTAATACAGGCACTGTGTCCACACGCTTGTCCCCACGGGCCAACAGAGGAAACCTGCCTGACCTACACCACCAGGTTTCTCCTGGGAACTTCAGTGGAAGATCTCGAGGACCAGAGTCATTTTGGGTCATTCTAATAAGGTAATATGAGCTGAAGCATGACTGACAGAAATAAGAAGTTAACATTCATGAGAGAAACCTCAGTCCTGGAGCTGTAGTAGGCAGACCGCCAACAGAAATTGTTTTGTGGATGAAATATTTCCTAAAAATAGCTCTCCCAGATCAGCCTAATGCAATTAAAGTTAGTGATGTACATAATAAGGAAACTGGGAGCTCTTCCTGCTAATAACCACCGTGGAACCAAGGCAATCCATTCCATTAATTTAATATACACTTTCATAGTCCCTTGGTAATAGAAGTATAATTAAAATGATATGCTTTGATAGGCTTTTCTTTCCAAAATGAAATTTTGCAAGTACAGGTTTTGAAGTATATATATATATGCATACATATATATATGTATGTATGTATGTATATGTATTCTCCTGTAATTATTACTCATTGTATATTTATTTTGGTCTCTCTTTCCTCCATGCCATCCCTCCTACTGCCAACTTTTTTTTCTCTTAAAGTTGAATCCTGACAATGATACTGACAGATTTCTTGATGCAGAAAGCTGTTTGAAGAAGAGCTATTAAGAGCATGGCAATTAACTGCTGAAAACAGGTAGGGGGGATTTGGGGTTGAATTTGGGTTTATTTGGGATTTTTATTCCAACAGTATGTGAAAAGGTGCCTTGATTCTGCACTTCACATCCTGCAGAACTGCAAGAAATAAATTTCTGTTGTTTATTTTTTTAAGGAGTTCAATTCAACTTTTCAATTAAAAGACCACAAGACTTGGGACTTCCCTGGCAGTCCAGTGGTTATGACTCTGCACTTGCGCTGCTGGGGGCCTGGGTTTACCCTGGATCTGGGAAGTAAAATCCTGTAAGTCATGCTGCATGGTGAGAAAATAAAAGACAAAAATCAAAAGGACTGAAAACAACGCAGTGAGCCTAAGAAAATGGACTCCCGTTAATGAACAATTGGATAAGCTACTGTTTCCTATCATTCTCTGACCATATGATTTCAAGAAGCTTGTTAAAACAGATGTCATATAGTTTACAATAAAAGAAAAGTAGCTCTGCTCTGTTTGGGAGTCATTGGGAAATAAATTATCTTACTATTTATTGAACTCTATTTTAAGGTACATCAAGTTAATATTACTATGCTCCCACCTAAGCATGAAAGGCACACATTTGAATCAACTAAAAAGATATTTAAAAGTTATGTCCCATTAAAAAATTGTAATAAAAAGATATTTTCAAAGGAAAGGGCTATTGAAGTGTGAGTAAGTTTGAGCCAAGACCTGAGATCTGTTGGGAAGTCAGAACATTGATATAGAGTTTTGTTGGGCTTTGTCTGTGACACCAATGCCAGTGAGAGGCACCGTTGTCTACTACACTGTACCAACCCCAGCTGCACGCCTTCAGCAGAACCTCTCAGTATCTTTACCTCCAAACTAGGCTGAGATTCTGACCCCATCTCAGCCTCTTCACTGCTAAATCTTCACCGAAGCTGCCCTTGTCTCCTGCCAGACTATTGCAATGACCCCTCAACAAGATTCTAGCTTCCACTCTTGCTGCCCACGGAGAAGCCAGCTGTGGACCCATCATCCTCAAAAACACTGCGGTGACTTCCCTTCTCACCCAGACCAAACACCTTAACGCCCTGCAAGGTCTCTCTTCCCCTCTTTCTCCTGCCGCAGGTCCACCCTTTAACCCCAGCCCCTACTCTGTTCATATTGATTCACCTCTGCTGGTTTCCTTGCAATTGTTCGAGAAACACTTTTTCCTAAATAGTCTCAATGCCTTGATCCCTCAAATTATTTGTCTTTGCTCAAATTTTGCCTTGTAAAAAATGCCAATGTAGTATGCCCTTAAAAAGCCACTCCATCACATCAATTGCTGTTTCTCATATTTATTCTCTATTTTTAAATAATCCTTAGCACACCTGACTTATTATGTATTTTTATTTCTCTCATACCCATCTTGCTTCATTCAAATCTATGTTCCTTAAAAAAATAATATGTTTTCCTGTCATACCTCTGGTGCCTAGAATAATGCCTTGCACATACTAGTTGCTAAACAAATACTAGTTGGAAATGCTTATTTTACTTTTTTATTTCATTATAGTCTGATAGTAACATTTAGTGATTTCTAAAAATTCATAAACCCATTTCTAAAAATTCAGAACCCATCATGAGAAGATAAATCCAGTTAGTAACAAATTTTCAGATACTTTATTGCCACTTTTTCATGCATTCATCATCAGGCTGAAAGATTACTTATGTGTTTGGACTACACATTCTTCCATAAATTTTCTTCATTAAAAATATAAAATAAAATTTGCTGATTATACCTACCAAATTCAATATAAAATCAGCAATCATGGACATTATATGGTACATAATTTTCATAACTATCAAATAAACTTGCTTTTTTAAGCTCAGTTTTAAGATAATTAATACATATTGACATAGAATTAGCTGTGCACTGATTATATCTTTCACTTGATTACTAATCTTAAATTAGCAAGGGTGTCTTTTCTGATTGGTGATTTTAAAAAGCTTTCTTAATGTAGAAGCATATTTTTTCATGATTGAAAACAATTCTAATATTTTGAATTAAATTGGAAAATGTCATTTATAGTGTTAGAAACTTAAATGTATATTTGTGTTACAGGTTGGATGTATCCTCATATTCTTAGACATATATCTTTATTACCAGAGTGACAAGGGAACATGAAACGTGTTTTGGAGATATTTGAAGCTAAATGTTGAAGAGCAAGCCTTATGGATCAATTCATATGTAAATGAATGGTCTGCACCTGTTGCCTAAAATTCTTGCTGAGTAATTAATTAGCCTTATTTAGTCTACTAAGATCATGGCATGTGGTCCCATCACTTCATGGCAAATAAAAGGGGAAAAAGTGGCCGTGGTGACAGATTTTATTTTCCTGGGTTTCAAAATCACTGAGGATGGTGACTGCAGCCATGAAATTAAAAGATGCTTGCTCCTTGGAAGGAAAGCTATGACAAACCTAGACAGTGTATTAAAAAGCAAAGACATCACTTCGTTGACAAATGTCCTTATAGTCAAAGCTATGGTTTTCCAGCAGTCATGTGTCGATGTGTGAGTTGGACCATAAAGAAGGGTGAGCATCGAAGAGTTGATGCTTTTGAACTGTGGTGTTGGTGAAGACTCTTGAAAATCCTTTGGACAGAAAGAAGATCAAACCGGTCAATCTTAGAGGAAATCAAACCTAAATATTCGTTGGAAGGACCAATACTAAAATTGAAACTCTAATACTTTGACCACCTGACAAGAAGAACTAACTCATTGGAAAAGACCCTGATGCTGGGAAAGATTGAAGACAAAAGGAGAAAGGTGACAGAGGATGAGATGGCTAGTTAGCATCACTGATTCAATGGACATGAATTTGAGCAAACTGTGGGAGCTATTGGAGGACTGAGGAGCCTGGCGTGCTGCAATCCATGGTGTCACAAAGAGTCAGACATGACTTAGCAAATGAATAACAACAAAATTCTATTGCAATATTATAATTACATTAAATAATGCTCCTTTTCCCTTCACTTTTGGTGTCCTTGTTTTATCTCACCAACTTCTAAGTTTCTAGATCATTGGAAGCATATCATGCCTACAATTTTGCCCTGAATGAAACCAAGGCTGGTGGTACTGGAATACTCTCTAACATCTACAGAGCTTGTAGTATATCTACAACCTCTAGGAGTTGGGTTTCTCTACTTTGCTTATGCTTGTCCTACTTTCTTCTGGTAGATTTCCACATTTTTTTCAGCTTTGTTGTTTCTGCTTTGAATGTTCTCTGAGAACATCTATTAAAGAGTGGACGTCTCAGAAACTTTTGATCACTCACTTACACAGTCAAACTTTCTTATGGAAATTGCTATAAAAATCCAGATTCTTTAGAAAGACATTCATGAAGAAGGAAAAGGTGAGCTTACGTCCTTTATGTTTCTCCATAGCAGGGAGAAGACAAGTTTCTTTCAAGGGTTGGTACAAGAATTCTGTAACTAAGGCTTGGTGAGAAAAACTAGTGCTGTGAAAATGGATGTGTCTGAAATAGAAAAGAAACATCAGGTGATAAATTGAGGTTATAGTAAATGTGCTTTTGCTAACAGTATAAATAGTAACAAAGTATCAAATGACATATAAACTCAACATTATACAAAAACTTTATTTTTCACTCAATCTTCTAAAGTTTGTGTCATTTTTTAAAATTTTTTTTTAAGATTTTTTTTTTAGTTAAGGACACTTGTTCCTTGGGAGAAAAGCTATGACAGCATATTAAAAAGCAGAGACATTACTTTACTGACATAGGTTCATCTAGTCAAAGCTATGGTTTTTCCAGTAGTCATGTATGGATGTGAGAGTTGGACTATAAAGAAAGCTGAGCACTGATAAATTGATGCTTTTGAACTGTGATGTTGGAGAAGACACTTGAGAGTCCCTTGAACTTCAGGGAGATCCAACCAGTCAATCTGAAAGGAAATCAGTCCTGAATATTCATTGGAAGGACTGATGCTGAAGCTGAAACTCCAATACTTTGACCACCTGATGTGAAGAACTGACTCATTGAAAAAGACCCTGATGCTGGACAAGATTGAAGGCAGGAGGAGAAGGGGACGACAGAGGATGAGATGGTTGGATGGCATCACTGACTCAATGGATATAAGTTTCAGCAAACTCCAGGAGTTGGTGACAAGACAGGGAAGCCTGGCATGCTGCAGTCCATGGGGTCGCCAAGGGTTGGACAAGACTGAGCAACTGAACTGAACTGAAGATTTTTTTTTTTGTAGACAGTTTTAAAAATCTTTGTTGAATTGTTACAGTATTACTTCTGTCTTATGTTTTGGTTTTTTGGCTGCATGACATTTGCGATCTTAGTTTCCTCACCAGGTATCAAACCCTCACCCTCTGCTTTGAAAGATGAATCTTAACCACTGGGTCACCAGGGAAGTCCTAAAAATTGGTACCATTTCATTTTAGAGATGAGAAAACTGAGATCAGCTTTACATATGTCAATGGTCTCCTCATCACACTTCATGGTAGTTAAGTCTAGAGCTCTTCCCACTGCAGCAAATCCACTTTTCAGTATTTCAGGTCTGCGCACAAGCACCTTTGCCTGGCGTGTCCTCTTCTCCCTCACTGGAGTTTCTGTGGCTATAATGGCACTCACTTCACCTGTTCGGCTGCCTCATTCACAATCAATTTGCCTCTCTGCCTTCTCATCATAACCCTTTTGGACTGAACACTTCTCAGAAAAGCAGAGATATTATCCTCATAAAGTTAAGAAACTTTAAACCTCAGAGTTGCTAGCAGAATAAATGAACGACTTGAGTCTGAAGATGCAAATGCCAGCTACTGACAAGATTGACTTACAGGTGAAACAAGCCATAGACGGTGAGCCAAAACATCTGCCTGTTAGAATTTCATCAAAAGCACTCCACTACAGCTCCTTAGAAAGATTTTCCTAACAGTCCCCCATGGCATCAACTGTGTGGTTGTCACATTCAATGGTAATACGTTTGCTGGAAAGAGGCCAACAGACATAGTTAGAGGGTGTAATGTTTCTTTAATGCAAAAGATGTGGAAAATTCAGAATGTAACCACAGGATCAGGAGATGGCAGAGCACGCTCCCAGACAGAGTTGGCTTCCAAGCATTCTCAAAGATCGCTTTGAAAACGAAGCTCTAAGGATGTCACTACATAACTGGAATGACAGTTTCGCCAGGTAAAAGAATTTTTGTCATTCTGAAGGCAGATTCCTTTTCTCTTGACCAATCTGGAAACAGCCTTCTCTGAGGAGCTGCATAGAATGTATGTGGAACAAACTCAGCAAAGTCCTGAGTGAGCATCCAGGAATATTAGGATATTGGGGGTCAACTGGGGGACAGTCCTCAGCAGACCAGATGTTGCCTTTGTCTGAGGGCAACTTTGGAAGCTTTAAAGTGGCTTACTTTGTAGACAAAATCAATAGGCATCTCAACTTTTGCTCTTACTGACTTGTAATTGTGGATTCAGAGGTTTGAGTTTTTGATGGTCTCTGTTGTAGTCTAAATATGTGTGTCCCTCCAAAATTCATAGGTTGAGAATTTAATCTCCAAAATGATGGACCTTTGGGAGGTGATCAGGTCAAGAGTCTGGAGCCCTTATGAAGGGACTAATGCCCTTATAATGGAGACCTCAGAGAGCTCACTGCACTTTCTGCCAAGTGAGGACACAGTGAGAAGATGCTGCCTGTGAACCAGGAGACAGGATCTCCCCAGACACCAAGTCTACCAGTATCTTGCTCTTGAGGACTAGCAGCCTCCAGAATTGTGAGAAGTCTTGTTTATGTGGCTTATAAACTACCTAATCTCTGAAGCTTTGCTACGCTAAGTAGACTAAAACAGTCTCTAAGAGTTTCTCAAACAGGAAGAAAGGAATATTAATGAGATGCAAAATTATTGTCTGGGGAGAGAAATTTGCCACATGAATTTTGCTTACTGCTGTTGAAACACACTTGGAAAGGGAGCTGATTGGATTTCAGCCTCAGATGAGTCTGCAAGGATGCTAATCTTGTCTCATTGTTGACAAAGGAGAACAGTTATTTGTGACCAGAGCCCAGGAGGTGCTACAGAATTCTTTACTGCTGAGCAGAAACCTTTCTGGAAAATAGTCTTTCTGGTTAACTGGTGCCTAATGAATCTTGTTACTGACAGAGAGATTTGGCCATTTGTACTTTTCCAACAGTACAGCAGTGCCATATTTCAGACCTTGGTCCCTCTGCAGGACTGAACACAGTGTGGTCTCAGATGTGACATAAAGATTGATGATTTCACTTGCCTAAAGTAATGCAGGGAGATCAAACCTGTCAATCCGAAAGGGAATCAACCCTGAATATTCATTGGAAGGACTGATACTGAAGATGAAGCTCCAGTACTTTGGCCACCTGATGAAAAGCTGACTCATTGGAAACGACCCTGATGCTGGGAAAGATTGAGGACAGGAGGAAAAGGACATGACAGAGAATAAGATTGTTGGATGGAATCACTGACTCAATGGACATGAGTTTGAGCAAACTCTGTGAGATAGTGAAGGACAGGAAAGTGTGGTGTGCTGCAGTGCATGGGGTCAGAAAGAGTTGGACAGGACTGAGTGAATGAACAAAACACAATTGAAAAAGGAACTAGTGATAAAGATTAAGGTTTATATATATGGGGGGGAGGCATTGTGGATATGTGCAAATCTAGAGTCAGAGTCAGAGGAAGAAAATTATGGAGATAGTCCAGGCAGATGAGAAAGGTAGATTTGTGGAAGATACAGAGAAGATAAAAAAATGCATCTATAGTTTTTGGTAGGGAAGGATCATGAAAAATTTTACTATCTTTCCACAAAACAAGAACCTTATAGCATGTCTCTATTGATTCATTCACTGATGACTTTTTTAAACTAATGTTCTTTTCCACTTGAATAGAACCATTTGCTAAGTAAATTCTATCTTGCTAAGAAGAAATAAAAGAAGCCCTATTTGTTTGCTAGTTTTTTCTATTTAAATAGGATCCTACACCACTCATCATACAGAAATCTGCAGTGTCTAGAAAACATGTATTAATGTATTTTTATTTCAGTGAAATTACAAAAATTCTTTTAGTAATATGTGTATGTGTGTGTGTGTGTGTGTGTGTGTGTTAGCTGCTCAGTCATGTTGGTCTATAGCCCGTCCAGGTCCTCTGTCCATGGGATTCTCTAGGCAAGAATATTGGAGTGGGTAGCCATGTCCTACTCCAGGTGATCCTCCCAACCCAGGGATCGAATCTGGGTCTCCCACATTGCAGGCAGATGCTTTAATGTCTGAGCCACCAGGAATGCCCTAGCAATACATATCATGATGCTAACTATTGTGCCCAGGGACAGGCAGCTGGTGAAAAAAGCTGGGCTGACTCATTTTGCACTATGTTCTTATGGGGCGAGCCAGGTAACAGTTTTTTGTTTTTTTTTTCCTCTTGCTGTGTTAATGAAGCAAGAGGGATATTTGCCAGTTAAAACTCAGAGTACCTTCCCATTATTAGGAACACATGCCATATTCCTGGAAGTATATTTAGGGTTCCTATAAAGATGGTCTCTTTTGAAATTGTGAGTTTTGCACAAGTGTTAACACCTTACAATATGCTCTTGCTTCTACTTCTTTGGTTTTATTAGAACTTCCCATAGTAGAAAAGCTATTATTTCCCCTATTTTATAGCTTTAAAAATGAGACTCAGACAAGGAAAAAAAGGAAAAATTTGTCAAAGGTCACAGAAAGATTAAGCAGCAGAGACCAAACCAAATCAAACTCAAACCTAGGTTTTCTGCTCATCCTAGAAACTTCCCTGGACCAGACTTTGTGTTTTTTTAGTGAATTCTAGAATGAGAAAACTGAAAAATTGATGGTTGTGCATTCAGTTAACAAATATTTGAAAGTCTTTTAACTGTCAGAAATGGAGACATTTACAAAGTGAAACTGAGCAGAAAGAAATCATTTTATTTTCCTCTGGGGATAGAAGGTTGAACTTCCGAGTCCCCTGGTACCTCCACGAGATTAAGTGATACATTTGGGGCAATGGAATGTTACCCACTTCCAACCCCTTCTTTTTATTCTCCACTCTCCCAGCTCCCTTTTTTTCAGTCCAGATTATGGAGAAAATAGGAGTTACTACAGCTCGATGGAGCCACTGAGTGGAAAGGCTCCTGCCTCAACCATCATGTCAAAACTGAGCAGCTTTTCACTGCACTGCTGTGAGTAAGCAACAAGCCTTTACCTTAATAACATTTTGTCATAGAATTTGGATGCTATACACCCTAATACAGATTATATATTTCTGCCACCAAGCAGCTGTTGCTACCATAATCTCACTTGGAAGACTGAAATAACCTAAAACTGACCTTTGCTCATGCTCTCTCACCCTCCTCCAATCTATTTTTGAAACAAAAATTTGATAAGTATGTGTCATTGCTTGACGTCTTTAATGACTTTCCAAAGTTCGTATGATAACCCTTTCATGTAGGATCTAGTCCCTACCAAAGTCATCTCTCCTCATTTTCTGCCTTTCTCTCTCTGTATTTGTTTCATAATGTCTGTCTTTCAGTTCTTCTAATCACTCTGTGATGAAAGTTTATATCCCAAACAGTGATGTTCTGATATATGTTTAATGACTAGCTCTGGAAAAAAAATGTATGCACGTGTGTGTGTGTGTGTAAATTTATTTTTATAATGTACAATTTTCCAATAATACAATATCCAATACACTTTATTGTAAGTTTCATTTTCCAGTTGGTTGGTTCTCACAAAATTTGCTCACTGATACTTGCCAAGATCTTGTATTCATCACCAGCCTATGGTTGCAATCAAACCATAATTTGACGAAAATCAAACCATGAGTAAATATTTAATTACTGTCTGATTCAGAAAAGAAGTTGCTTACAACATTGATAAATGAATGTAGTTTCAACATGAATGTTGGTTGGTATTATCATTTGAGGAACAAATAAAACAAAAGTAAAAAAAAATACAAAGATATCTGTTGAAACCCCACTCAAATTTGTGAAGGATATGAGTGACTTCTTAGCAGAATAAGATAAGAGCTTTCAATTACTGGAAGAATATTGCCTCAATTTGGGGGACTATTTACGATGTAGGAGTTAATGACATGCATATGTAAAGTTTGTTCAGCACTGCTAAGATTGTCTGCATCACTTTCTTAAATCTAGACAACTTAATTTTCAACCACGACTATAAATGAAGCCCTGATTTGTAAAGTTTGCCTGTTTTATTGTGCAAACATTCCTTCTGGGGCTGATTTCGACCTGTCAATGAGATGCTACTGAATGTGAAATTGGGAAGAAATGTGCAGTTAGTGGTATTTGTTTAGTCACCAAGTTGTGTCTTACTCTTTGAAGCCCTATGGATGGCAGAGAGCCAGCCTTTTCTGTCCATGGGATTTTCCAGGCAAGAATGCTGGAGTGGGTTGCCATTCTCTTCTCCAGGGGATCTTCCCAACCCAGGGAGCAAAACCTGTCTCTTGCATTGCAGGCAGATTCTTTACCACTGAACTACCATAACAGCCCATTATGCAGTATTTCTACTGTACAAATAAAACCTAATAAATCCTCTAAAGAAAAGACATACAACTAAAATACAATTGAGTAATGAGTTTTTCATATAATTTACTTGGTAGCTCATATAATTTGTTTTGCAAAACAAATTATATAACAAATTTGTAAAACATGGCTGTGTTTATCAATCAGCTTACAACATTTCTGAAAATGTCACTGCTAGCTCTCTTAGGCCAGTTTCTGTTGATAATAGCATACCATTTCACCTATACAGGACTTTTGGATATGCTATTCCTGTGTTAAGAACTCTTCTCACCCCTTTGTACCTGACGACCCATCCTATATCTCAACTCATAGTTCATTTAATCAGAGAAGATTTTTCTGTGTCTACATTTTTGCCGTATCTTGTTCTTTATGATTATAAGTGTGTTTTGCAGATGTTGAAACAAACTTCTATTTTGATAGGCTTTAGCATTTCCAACAAACTTTTACATACATTCTGACATTTGTTTTTCAGTTCAGTGTGTTGGTTAGAGGGATATACCCTCTAAGGGATATATCCCCTTCGTGGATGAGAAGCAGAACTTCAGGAAAGATATGTGTATTTTCTTAAGTAATCTGTGGTCCTGAAAGTTAGAGATGATACCTGAATGCAGGGTCTTCAGATTTTAAAGGCAGTGCTTTTCAATTTTAACACAAAGTCCTATGACTGAGTTTACTTTGAGAGATGATTCTGTGATTAATGTGAGAAGAATGAAAATTGCTTCAGGAATGCATTATGATTTAAAGGCATTTGCAGCATTATTAAGTTAACATTTTGTGTAAAATACATAAAAGAGTTAATAAATTACCATAAACTTGTTTTTTCTTAATTAAAAAAGTCATCCAAGTAAATAGGATAAGAGAGAAAATGACATGGAAAGCCAAGGGTGGGGTCGGGAACTGGGAAGCCTTCTGGGTTCCTGGCAGCTGGGTTCTTCACCCTATGTCTGGATTCTCTCTCTCTCACAGGACGTCGTTTTCACAGCATCTTTCCTCACTTGGGTGCATCGCTGGCCTTTGCCTATGATTTGGTGAGTTCTCTTGGCTTTCTCCAGTACACAATCCAGAAAGTTCCCCTCTGTTTTGCTTAATTCATTACCGTGGGACCTGTGGGGCAAAGCCCTTTACATTGGGAAATTTCCTGGATCACCTGCCAGGCTACAGCTGGACTTCCCAGGAGTGACCTTTCAAGTGGGTTCAGGGGTGTCTTTCCAGTATTAGCTGATGCTGCTTCTTTCTGAGGAGGCTCTGGGTGGGGCAGCTTTCTCATCGAGATTTTCAGAGAAATGATGATGACCAGTGTGGGCTCTGATCTGTATCTTCTGTCTCCAGAGCCAAGAGATGATGTGCTAATTTAGATTATTTTTTTGCCCAGAAAAACTTGAGTTTAATCTCCATTTTTATTTTTTACTGACTATAGGAACCCTGTGCAAAACCTTACCACTTATGGATTTGGATTCTCTTAACAGAAGAAAATAAAAGTAAATATTAAAAAAACAAAAACAACTAAGATCATGGCAACCAGCCCCATCACTTCATGGTAAAAATAGAAGGGGGAAAGGTGGAAGTGGTGACAGATTTCCTCTTCTTGGACTCTAAAATCACTGCAGATGGTGACTGGAGCCATGAAATCAGAAGATGATTGCTTCTCGGCAGGAAAGCTATGATAAATCTAGACAGTGGGTTGAAAAGCAGAGACATTACTCTGCCGACCAAAGGTCCATATAGTTAAGGCTATGGTCTTCCCAGTGATCATGTACAGTTCTGAGACACGAACCATAAAGAAGGCAGAACACCACTGTGCCATCTTTAATATCCCTTTAAAACTTATGAGTTCCCAGATGGATTCCTTAAACATATTAATAAATTTAATTGTTTTAGGGACAATTAAAAAATATAGGAAATCAAATATAAGAAATGGTTGTTTTTCACTAAAGTTTTTATTAATGAAAAATGCCCAGCCTAGACAAACAAGTCCAAGGTAACCATTTCAGTATTACAAATGTATAAACTCATTTGTAGGAGCAATTGTATGAGCAATGTATAAACTCTGGTTCAAGAATGAAACCGAATTTGTGGAATGGCTTTGTTGTCACGGATACTGGAAAGATTTCAGATCTCAGAAGTTGCCTGCATCAGTTTCTACTTGGCCAGAGGCTTATGGTGATTTCTAATCCAGGAAGGAGGGTCAGAGTATTCTATTTTTGTTTCATACAGTGTCCTTATTTGTTAAAAGTGCTCAAGGCGGCTTAGAACAGGCAGACGGTTATGAGGGAAGCAGATATCGGAGCAGAAGGAATCTCCCGGAACTGTAATCACTCACCAGGACAGCTCACCTTCCCTTCAGCATCTCACGAGTCCCGACAAGCACAGGCAAAGGTATCCATGGACTGGGGATAAAGGGGCTGCTGGGTGGTGAGACCCAGACTGCCCTGATGAGAGCAGAAGGATTATCACACCGCGACAGCTGATCAATAGATATTGATGCAATCCCCTGCTCTAAATGCAGCAGGGTTAATCAGTGTCTAACGGAACAATGGGCTGAAAGGCAATCTTCCCAGTCAAGGGCCCCAAAGAGGTGGGTCTGTTTGTTGCAGCAGCTGCCTGTGGAGCAGAGGGCAGCAGCTGGGCCTGTACTGACGGGCCTGGAGCAACCTGGGCGGGCCGGAGAGACAGCTGCACAGCTGACAGGGGCCGAGTGGTCAGAGCCTCTGTTTCTGGGTCCCTTGAAGTCTTCGAGGCCATCTGTCCCTCCGATAGAGGGAAAGTAAAGCTGCTCATGGACTTTTGCACCTGAGACCTTGGGGTCTTGTTTTGCCAGGTAGTTCCTTGCACAGAGACTTTTCCAGGTGGCACAGTGGTGAAGAATCCGCCTGCCAGTGCAAGAAGAGCAAGACACACGGGTTTGATCCCTGGGTCTGGAAGATACCCTGGAATAGGAAATGCAACCTGCTCCAGTATTCTAGCTTGGAAAATTCCATGGGCAGATGAGCCTGCCAGGCTACAAGCCGTGTGGCTGCAAAAGGATGGACATGACTGAGTGAGTGAGTGCAACTACTTGCCCAGAATATTGGCAGTTTGCAAAGAAGGGTAAAGGCATACGCTCTCTGGTGTGGAATGTCCTAGACACCAGGTTTTGCTTGAACTGAAAGCATCATCTATTTAAGAAGGAAACAATGAAAGAAAAAAAGAAAGAAGGAAGGGAGAGAGAGTAAGAAAGAACAAGAAAAAAATTAACAGGAAGATAATGTATATGCATTTTGATCCAGAGGAAAAATAGCAGCAGGCTTGGGCAAATACCACCTGAATATTTCATCATGAACTCTCTAGGAAACACAGTCCTGGTGAACTGTGTGTTTTCTCTGGCAGGAGTGAGATTGGAGTTGAGGAATTAAGAAATTAGCATGTTTCTGTATGCTTTTATCTTGTGCACAGGAAGCCTGTGGTTCCAATTACCAGTAATTCTGAAATGTCATACTCAGCACATAGACAAAGGCAATGAAGAGCTTGTTTCAAATCTCAGTTAGGTAAGAGTGTGACAGGCAGAGAGTGAAAGATACTTGACTTTATTTTGCCCAATGGTAGGTCTCAACTTCCCTGGCATGGACAGTCCTGATTTCAAATATTTTGCTCCATGAAGCCCCATTTAGACTTTCATACTTATCCAAGTAGTAATATGATTTCAGTTTAGTTAATCCCCAACTAAAAAGCATTTTCAGCTCCTTGTCAAAGATGTTTTCAAGTATAAATTCTTAGATTTGTGGTTATATAATTAAAACGGAAACAAGAAAAAACAAAATTAAAAATCAATACCACAACTGAGTTTTTAAAATATTTTACCAAATTATAAGAAAAGATAGGTCCCAGTTAATTAAATAACCAGTGTTCATTTTTGCCAACTGTGACATGAAAGATATCAGCATATTTATCAGCTATCATATTTTTAAATTACAAGGTTGTTCATTTTTTTTTCCTTTAATTTTTTATTTTTCCATTTATTTTTATTATTTGGAGGCTACTTACTTTACAATATTGTAGTGGTTTTTGTCATACATTGGCATGAATCAGCCATGGATTTACATGTATTCCCCATCCCAATCCCCCCTCCCACCTCCCTCTCTACCCGATCCTTTTTCAATGAGTCAGTTCTTTGCATCAGGTGGCCAAAGTATTGGAGTTTCAGCTTCATCATCAGTTCTTCAAATGAATATTCAGGACTGATTTCTTTTAGGATTGACTGATTGGATCTCCTTGCAGTCAGGGATTCTCAAGAGTCTTCTCCAACACCACAGTTCAAAAGCATCAATCCTTTGGTGCTCAGGTTTCTTTATAGTCCAACTCTCACATCCATGCATGACTACTGCAAAAACCATAGCTTTGACTAGGTGGAATTTGTTGGCATCCCTTTCAGTTCAGTTCAGTTCAGTTGCTCAGTCAGGTCTGACTCTTTTCCACCCCATGAACTGCAGCACGCCAGGCCTCCCTATCCATCACCAACCCCCAGAGTTTACCCAAACTCATGTACGTTGAGTTGGTGATGCCATCCAGCCATCTCATTCTCTGTTGTCCCCTTCTCCTCCTTCTCTTATTCTTTCCTAGCATTGGGGTCTTTTCAAATGAGTCAACTCTTCCCATCAGGTGGCCAAAGTATTGGAGTTTCAACTTCAACATTAGTCCTTCCAATGAACACCCAGGACTGATCTCCTTTAGGATGGACTGGTTGGATCTCCTTGCAGTCCAAGGGACTCTCAAGAGTCTTTTCCAACACCACAGTTCAAAGGCATTAATTCTTCAGTGCTCAGCTTTCTTTATAGTCCATCTCTCCATCCATACATGACTACTGGAAAAACCATAGCCTTGACAAGACAGACATTTTTGGCAAAGTAATGTCTCTGTTTTTTAATATGCTGTCTATGTTGGTCATAACTTTTCTTCCAAGGAGCAAGCATCTTTTAATTTCATGGCTGCAATCACCATCTGCAATGATTTTGGAGCCCAAGAAAATAAAGTCAGCCACTGTTTTCACTGTTTACCCATCTGTCTTCCATGAAGTGATGGGATGGGACTAGATGCCATGATCCTAGTTTTCTGAATGTTGAGCTTTAAGCCAACTTTTACTTTCTCCTCTTTCACTTTCATCAAGAGAATCTTTAGTTCTTCTTTACTTTCTGCCATAAGGGTGGTACCATCTGCATTTCTGAGGTTATTGATATTTCTCCCAGAAATCTTGATTCCAGCTTGTGCTTCTTCCAGCCCAGCATTTCTCATGATGTACTCTGCATATAAGTTAAATAAACAGGATGACAATATACAGCCTTGACGTACTCCTTTTCCTATTTGGAACCAGTCTGTTGTTCCATGTCCAGTTCTAACTGTTGCTTCCAGACCTGCACAGAGGTTTCTCAAGTGGCAGGTCATGTGATCTGGCATTCCCATCTCTTTCAGAATTGTCCACAGTTTATTGTGATCCACGCAATCAAAGGCTTTGGCATAGTCAATAAAGCAGAAATAGATGTTTTTCTGGAACTGTCTTGCTTCTTTGATGACCCAGCAGATGTTGGCAATTTGATCTCTGATTCCTCTGCCTTTTCTAAAACCAGCTTGAACATTTGGAAGTTCATGGTTTAGGTATTGCTGAAGCCTGGCTTGGAGAATTTTAAGCATTACTTTACTAGCATGTGAGATGAGTGCAATTGTGCGGCAGTTCTTTGTCATTGCCTTTCTTAGGGATTGGAATGAAAACTGACCTTTTCCAGTCCTGTGGCCACTGCTGAGTTTTCCAATTGACTCACATATTGAGTGCAACACTTTCACAGCATCATCTTTTAGGATTTGAAATAGCTCAACTAGAATTCATCACCTCCCCTAGCCTTGTTCATAGTGATGCTTCCTAAGGCCCTCTTGACTTCACAATCCAGGATGTCTGGATCTAGGTGATCTGGGTCATGAAGATCTTCTTTGTATAGTTCTGTGTATTCTTGCCACCTCTTCTTAATATCTTCTGTTTCCTTTAGGTCTATACCATTTCTGGCCTTTATTGAGCCCCTCTTTGCATGACATGTTCCCTCAGTATCTGTAATTTTCTTGAAGAGATCTCTAGTCTTTCCCATTCAATTGTTTTCCTCTATTTCTTTGCACTGATCACTGATGAAGGCTTTCTTTTCCTTCCTTGCTATTCTTTGGAACTCTGCATTCAAATGTGTATATCTTTCCTTTTCTCCTTTGCTTTTCACTTCTCTTCTTTTCACAGCTATTTGTAAGGCCTCCTCAGACAGCCATTTTGCATTTCCTTTTCTTGGGGGCAGTCTTGGTCCCTGTCTCCTGTACAGTGTCATGAACCTCCATCCATAGTTCATTAGGCACTCTGTCTATCAGGTCTAGTCCCTAAATCTATTTCTCACTTCCACTGTATAATCATAAGGGATTTTATTTAAGTCATACCTGAATGGTCTAATGGTTTTCCCCACTTTTTTCAATTTAAGTCTGAATTCAGCAAGAAAGTGTTCATGATCTGAGCCACAGTCAGCTCCGGGTCTTGTTTTTACTGACTATATAGAGCTTCTCCATCTTTGGCTGCAAAGAATATAATCAATCTGATTTCAGTATTGACCATCTGGTGATGCCCATGTGTAGAATCTTCTCTTGTGTTGTTGGAAGAGGGTGTTTGCTATGACCAGTGCATTATCTTGGCAAAAAACTCTATTAGCCTTTGCCCTGCTTCATTCTGTACTCCAAGGCCAAATTTGCCTGTTACTCCAGGTGTTTCTTGACTACCTGCTTTTGCATTCCAGTCCCCTATAATGAAAAGGACATCTTTCTTGGGTGTTAGTTCTAGAAAGTCTTTTAGATCTTCATAGAATCATTCAACTTCAGCTTCTTCAGTGTTACTGGTCGGGGCATAGACTTGGATTACCATGATATTGAATGGTTTCCCTTGGAAACAGAGATCATTCTGTCATTTTTGAGATTGCATGCAAGTGCTGCATTTCAGACTCTTCTGCTAAATATGATGGCTACTCCATTTCTTTTAAGGGATTCTTGGCCACAGTAGTACATATAATGGTCATTTGAGTTAAATTCACCCATTCCAGTCCATTTTAGTTCACTGATTCCTCAAATGTTGATGTTCACTCTTGCCATCTCCTATTTGACCACTTCCAACTTGCCTTGATTCATGGACCTAACATTCCAGGTTCCTATGCAGTATTGCTCTTTACAGCATCAGACTTTACTTCCATCACCAGTCACATCGACAACTGGGTATTGTTTTTGCTTTGGCTCCATCTCTCCATTCTTTCTGGAGTTATTTCTCCACTGATCTCCAGTAGCATATTAGACACCTAACAACCTGGGGAGTTCATCTTTCAGTGTCCTATCTTTTTGTGTTTTCATGCTGTTCATGAGGTTCTCAAGGCAAGAATACTGAAGTGGTTTGCCATTCCCTTCCCCAGTGGACCACATTTTGTCAGACCTCTCCACTATGACCCGTCTGTCTTGGATGGCCCCACTCAGCATGGCTTAGTTTCTTTGAGCTAGACAAGGCTGTGGTCCTGTGATCAGATTGTCTATTTGTCTGTGATTGTGGTTTCAGTCTGTCTGCCCTCTGATGTCCTCCCTCAGTGCCTATGTCTGTCTTGGGTTTTTCATACCTTGGATGTGGGGTATCTGCTCACGGCTCCTCCAGCAAAGTGCAGCCGCCGCTCCTGACCTTGGACGCAGGGTAGCTCCTGTCAGCCACTCCTGCGCTGCACAGCCGCCACTCCTGCATCCCCTTAGATGACCAGAATAAAAAAAAAGAAAAGTGTTTTCTGTCATCTTAGTGCACATCTCCTTCAATGAATCCAGCCTTGGGTGATGGGGTTCCCCAGGGCCTCAGGAATGACTTATAGCTCTTTGTTTTCTTCTGCTTAAAACCAGGGTGTTTCTGGTCTTTTTCTGTATTCAGTTCAGTTCAGTTCAACCTTTCAGTTGTGTCTGACTCTTTGCGACTCCATGGACTGCAGCACACTAGGCTTCCTTGTCCCTCACCAACTCCTGGAGCTTGCTCAAGCTCATGTCCATCAAGCTGGTGATGCCATCCAGGATTAGGTAAATTAGGCCTTCCCTTGTCATGTTTTAACACAGGAATAAAAACAAAAACAATTACATTAAATTATTTCAATTCTATGAGGTACACATCTATGATCAAATTATTTTGCCCCCTGAAAATAGGAATGTAACTAACATTTTAGAGCTTTCATGCATTCATTTCATTCTTTGGGCTCTCCTGTATGACTATGGTATCCTAGGGTCTGTGTGCGTGCATACTAAGTCGCTTCAGTGGTGTCGGACTCTTTATGACCCTATGGACTGTAGACTACCAGGCTCCTCTGTCCATGGGATTTTCCAGGCAAGAAACCCAGAGTGTGCTGTCATAATCTCCTCCAAGGTATCTTCCCAACCCAGGGATTGAACCTACATCTCTTATGCCTCCTGCACTGGCAGGAAGATTCTTTACCACTAGGGTCTCCTGGAGAGCCCACCCTAGAGGTTAAGCATCCACAATTATGTTTTTGATCCTTTTTGCGCTCAATGTGAGGATAAAGCACTAATATCAATGACCCAAATCAATAGCTCTTTTTAATCACTGCAAAATGTCTTGTTGTGCACATGAAGGACTCTGGAGGAAAAAATAAAAATCCAAAGCAGGGAGCACAGAAGATATGTGCATGCCTGTGTCTTCTATCACTCCTGGCAGGTAATCTAAGTGAGTGATTGCTTCTTTCTCTTTTTTAACATCAGAATGAAGATGATAACATTTTTCTTGATATGGATGCTTTTCGATCACAGATAAAAACATCTTCAATTTTTAAAACTAAAGTAACCATGTATGTTTAAATATATATTTAATAAAAACAACTAGGATGTAGTGCATATATATGTATGCTGCTACTGCTAAGTCATTTCAGTCATGTCCGACTCTGTGTGACCCCATAGAGGGCAGCCCACAAGGCTCCCCCGTCCCTGGGATTCTCCAGGCAAGAATACTGGAGTGGGTTGCCATTTCCTTCTTCAATGCGTGAAAGTGAAAAGTGAAAGTGAAGCCGCTCAGTCATGTCCGACTCTTAGTGACCCCATGGACTGCAGCCCACCAGGCTCCTTCGTCCATGGGATTTTCTAGGCGAGAGTACTGGAGTGGGGTGCCATTGCATTCTCCGATATATATGTATATGTATATGTGTGTGTATATGTATGTGTGTATACATATATATATATATATGTGTATATGTATATGCATATGGTTGGGGTGGTTTAGTCACTAAGTCAAGTCCGAATCTTGCGACCCCATGGACTGTAGCCTGCCAGGCTCCTCTGTCCATGGGATTTTCCAGGCAAGAATACTGGAGTGAGTTGCCATTTCTTTCTCCAGGGTATCTTCCTGACCCAGGAATCAAACTCAGGTCTCCTGCATTGCAGGCAACTTCTTTACCAACTGAGCCATGAAGGAAGCCTATCTTATATACATATCTATATGCTATTTTAAAATCAGAAATGTTTTGGAAAATCCTGATAGGCATAAATTCTAATGTATGGCAAAGAAGTGTCATTTATTTTCCCTTTTATATGAAAGCATATTCATTATACACAAGTCTGATCATTTTTTGAAGTTGGTATTCACAACATAGTCATTATTGAATTTTTAAGTATTCATGAATTTAACAGATAACTGGTACTGCTTTTTAGCTTTTGAATATGGTTATAATTCTAGGGTTGTGATTTTGGGGTTATTTTCCTTTTATTTCTTCCAATAAAGGAGTTTTTCATGTCTACAAGGAGCTATCATCTTGGTTAATCTACAATGTCGATTCTCTGAGTTTTATTCCATCACGACTCAAGTGAAATGAGGTTCAACCCCACTGAAATAGAATGGAAAAAGGTAAATTATAATCTTTTTTAAAAAGTGCTCTTTGTTTTTTTTTCAGGTTTCTTACCCACATTTAGATCTGTTGTTTCCCATTAATCTTCCTCTTGTTATCTTGCCGTTTGAGACAGAGTTGAAAATTTGTAAATGGAAGCCAAGGGAAGTTGATGTGTGACTACTGGTGAGCCATTTAAACTCTCTGAGCTTCAAATTACAGTGTCTAAAATAGGTACAATGTCATCTACCTCAAGTAGATTATTTTCTGAATTAACTGAATTCAAGTACAGTACCTCCTAGTGCCTGGTATATTGTCAATGTTCAAACTGATATCTTTTCTTCTTATGACTATTATCTACACTGTTAGGAAACTTGACGGCAATCTAAAGCAAAATGAAGATAGAAAAGAAGAGGCAACAATAGTCTGGAGAATGAAGGTAACTGACTTGTGGAGTCAGGTGTAATTTATCCTCTGTGGTCAGCCATCTCCATGTACCTGCCTGGGACTACAGCATCTGAGAAGTTGTGATTGAGAATTCAGCCTGGACCAGAGCACATGTTGATGTTCCTGCTCCAACCATGAACCCACTGGCTGTTCTCCATTCTAAGAGGCTCTGTTTCTCTGGATGATGTTTATTCTTTTTACTGCTAGCAGTCCCTTCATTCCAATCTTCATGAACGCAGGGCAGTAGAGAGTAGCCAAGTTTTCCAGTTCCAGAAGCCATCCCTAATCCCATGCAGCCCATACGTAATCAATTTCTCTTTGCCCCAAGTGTGTAAATAAGATGTGTTTAGCCAAGGCACTTGGCATGACTCCCTTTAAAGAAATTGCATCAGACTATGAGGAGTGAGTCTTACAACCTGTGTGGGAGTTCCAACAGCAGGAAATGGAGTGCCATTCTCTCTGGTGATTATTTGGGCTTTTAGGGTAGGATTTAGCTGAATGTATGAAACAGCAGTCAGACACATAAGAAAGGGGATTTATTCAATATGCCAGTTCTCAGACTTACTGTGCTGTTTGACACCAGAAGAGGCAGAAAAAAGCTCTTGGGACCTTTCTCAGGTTGTGCAATGTTCCCGAATCAAAACTAATAGAATTCTAGGGGGAGGAGAGAAGGCGTATTAACATTCCCAGATCAGTGGATAACTCCATGTTCCCACAAACCAGATAAAGGAAAGAATTAAGAGCATTGATGCACATTTATAATATTTACTAGTATTTACTATTATGCCAGATGTGGCGATAAATATTCTTAAATGCAAAACTTTTTTTTTTTAGAAATGTTCTTATAAAAAGAGTTTCCTAGAACTCCAATTTCTAGATCAAATGAAATTTACATTTCTGATGGTGCTGATAATCAGCACGTAATAAATATTTTACCAACTTATATTCCCATCAAAGGTCTTCCCTGGTGGCTCAGACGGTAAAGAATCTGCCTGCAATGCGGGAGACCTGGGTTCGATCCCTGGGTTGGGAAGATCCCTGGAGGAGAGCATGGCAACTCACCCCAGTATTCTTGCCTGGAGAATCCCCAAGGACAGAGGAATCTGGCAAGCTATATTTCTTGGGGTCGCACAGAGTCAGACATGACTGAAGCGACTTAGCAGCAGCAGCAGCAGCTAGTTTCTCACATTTTTTTAACCACTTAAATTTTTTTTTTCAAATCTATTGTGTGAAAAATAATATTTAGTTATTGCTATAATTAGTATTTACTTGACCACTAATGATATTAAGTTTGTTTTTCTGTATTAATTGGCAGCAAAAAGTCTTCATGTATTGCCTGTTCATTTACTTTGCTCAGTGTCTAATAGTGTGTGAATATTTTCTTTTACTGATTTGTAGATATTCTTAACATATTCTTGAGTAATTTTTATCCTTTCCTTTACTTATGTATGCTGCACACAATTTTTTAAAATAATCCAAACAACCTGTGATAGTGCTATAGCCGATAACAGAACACTGAGTTTTCCAGGCGAAATTCCCTGTATGTCGACAAGTACATCTGGAATTAATTTTCGCTAGTGTTAAGGTCCTATGCTCCTTGCGGTTCATTCTCACTTGAGGACCATGTGATTGGTGGCAATGACACAAACGTCACTCACCTGTCTGCTTGTCCAGGGCCCTACTTGTGGAAGCACAGTATCTGAACGTGGATGGTAACAGGATTGAGCCAGTTACGCTGAGCCACAAGGGGGAGGTGTCTGACCTCAACTATGAGAGATGAAATTGAATCTCCTGACCCTTAAGTGAACGGCCCACTGAAGACAAAGCACGTCCACCTGGCTGCTAGCTTTAGTTGACGTCTTACATTTTTTTCTTTCCCTTGCCCAAATCACAGGCACTAATTCAGTGGAAAATGTTAACAGACCCAGATGACTGCAGGACACTTTTTAAAAGGTGAGCAGTATCAGCAGATGCCTGTATTGATGTGATATCTGCCGGTCTGAAGGACCTCTAAGGTAGATGTGATCGCCTATGTTTGTGTATACATCTACTTAATACCTTTTAAACTGTCATTTAGCTCTTATCTTCTTCAAATACCTGGACAAATGCAAAGAAAACATTCAGCTGAGTCAAAGGTGCAGAATTATTCATCAGTCCTTGCAAACAAATGGGCTCTTTGGCCCCTTTGGTGGGCTGAATTCTCAGAACCGCAGAAATGAAGAATCATGGTGTTACAGAGAGGATTTGATGCTTGTCTGCCTGAGTTTATCTCCACTGCTTGTTTATTCTTCATTACCTTTGAGCAAAAGATAAAACTGCCTTGGAAGGTATAGCGGTTCCATCATGCGAGGGTCTCCTAATTGCTAATACCATCCATTAATCAAAGCCTGGAAGCCAAGATGGGGCCTCAGAGGGGACCCGGCAGGTCTGGGCCACCCAGGTTACTATGCTAATGATGCTGACTCTCTTAACATGAGCCTCAAGAGTGACTTTCTCTGATCTGTCCTAAGCCGCCGCGTTCCTCCGAGCACGCAGGCCAGCTGTGGGGTCTGGTGCTGCAGCCCACTCCGAGGGGCTCGGAGACTATGTTTCGTGGGCCAGGAGGGCAGGAGGCTGAGAAAGCAGGAGGCTCTCCCACTCAGGTCAGAAATGACAAGGTACACCAGTGTGTTCCCTTCGGAGACCTTCCTGAATCGGAAACCACAGCCCCCAACTCCCCTTTTGCTTCTGCATCAAATCCTGCTGGGAGTCCCAGCCCAGGGTTTAAAGCAAGATCGGCATTAAATCACTGAAAACTTGAACTAGCTTCGTATTTCAGGGAACATGTTAAAAAAAAAAAATGTGATTCTTTTACAAGGGAGTGACGTTTGGTCCAGTGATGAGTTCCAGAATGTTTCCTAACATGGACTGTGGTGGGGTTTACTTATTCTGAGTGTCTAAGTCTCGAGGGCATGGCACCTTCGTAGACAATTTAGCTGGGAGTGTAAACGGTTTGGAGGAGAGCTTTTATCTGATTAAGGAATGAAAGCAGATGGTGACCTGGTTATGGGCCTTTCAGGTCCACCCCAGTTCTGTTTGTTTCCCACAACCCACCTTTGTGGAAAATCTTTCCTCCCACCTTTTAGATAAAAACACAGCAAACAATTGTTTGGGGAGTGGGTTGAGGAATTGGAGAGGATGTCTCACTTTGCATGAGGCCTGTTTAGTAGAATGGACACTGTGCAGGTCCTGACAGCCTGGTGATGATTTGTTTGTGTTGGAGTAACCAGTAAGTCTGCCCTGAGTCCTTGAGTAATCGCTCCTGTCAGCTTGTTAAACATTAAAAACAAATGCACTGGAGAAAAGCCATGCCTCTTTCTGAGATGGAGCATCATTTTTAGGCCAGTTTTCAGGACATGTGGTAACTGGTGGCCCTGGGGGCTGTGGTGTCTTCACGTCCACCGTGTCTGAGGCTGAGCGGGATGGAGACTTTGAACTTCTGACCCGGCAGCCAGGTCCAGCCTGCAGCTTGGTCTCTAGGTGGCCATAGATCTGGTCACTGATGCTTCAGCACAGAAAGCAGTTTCCTTCCCGAAGGCTACTCTGGTAATTCTAGTCATCAAAGGCTCTAAAGGTTGGAGGAAGAGAGGGTCATCGGAGAGTTGTGAACAGGGTTTAGTCAGATAAGTAAACTCTCAAAGGGCTGGAAAGGAGAGGGGCTTTTCGGACTCACAGTCTAATCGGAACTTGCTTTATTCTTCATTTTTTATTCTCCTGGTCTTCCCTTCTTTCCTTATCCATCAGCCCTTCTTCTTTAATTCTCTCCCTCTGTCAATTCTATCTCACCTTTCCTTGTTCCTGTATCTGTGTCAGGGATCATGCGTATATTTTGATTTTAATGTGTTTCCCAGGTTTGATTTCCATCTTAGCAATAGTCTATGTCAAAGAGAGATTTTATTAAAAACCTGTTCATTCTTCAGTAAGCAGTTATTAATTACAAGTGAGATAATCAGAGCATCTTTTGAAACAAAAGGTCTATATTTTAGAAGGCACTCTGGGGGATCTTTCCAAGTCTGTAGTGCAGAAGCAAAGCTGTGTTCTTAAGGGCATTTGTTCTGCAGATATAAGGTGAGAAGTGCCTTTCTTCTGTGGGCAATGCCTCTTTCCAGGCTTAGGTTTACTGACATTACTCAGTTGGTGTAACACAGATCACTGGTGTGTTTATTTTCCTGGCACTCGGTGGAAAGCATCTTTTTGCATCTCAATATAAAGATTATGGGTCAGGAGAGAATCTTCCCAGGAATAGACAATATTCCAAATTGAAACCAGGTATTTGATCATGTGATCTGCTTTCCTCTGATCCTCGGGAAAGGAGTTCATGAGGACAGCAGCCTCTCTACCTCTGTAACAAGAAATTTAGCTCTCAGCTAGGCTGGAGAATTTCAAAACCAGCGCTGGTATGAGATTCGCTGACTGCCATCTAGGGCCTGCCTATCTCTAGAATATTACTGACTATGTATATACTTTCTATAAGCTGTTTTTCTTTGTTGAAATGACTTTTAACCAAAGTGTCTTTTAAAAAGCCACTTTCAATGGTCAATCCTTCATCAAGTTCAGATTGCAGATCCCAGAGTGCCTTTTCAGACAAACTAAGATAAATATATTCACCCAGAGCTCAGGAGACAGCTGGCAGAAAAGTCAAACCAAAGGGATAAAAAGTCTCAACACTGCATCTGTGACATAAATTTCCAGGGAAAATTCATGAATTCCACCAGCAACAATCGTAGGTTCTTATATTTCAGGGGATATTTAGGGATTTTAAATAATCTAGGAGTATCGGATCCATGCAGCACTGGAAGACCTATAAAAATTGATGAGAGGAGATAAGAAAGAGCTATCCACAGCATATCATATATGCAATACATCTAATTTTTTAAAATGAAAGTAGAGTGTCTAAAATGTCAGTAAATCATCACAGAAAGGGGCTAATATATACAGGATTTTAAAATTCAGACCTGTGAATTAGTTACTGTCATCTCCTTAAGACAATCCAAATAGAAGACAGAAAACATAAGGTTGATTTTAGACCAAATGTATACATAGAGATTCTAGCACCTGAAAATAAACAATATATGGAGATATTTATCTTGACAAGTTGAAGACAGGTCTCTAAAATATTAATAACACAAACCCCTGTAAGTTTCTAGAGTTTAGACACTCAATTTTGAATCTCTGTACCCGCTAAGTATAGACATTTGTAGTAGAAAATAACCATTTCTCATATTTTAATCACCTACCCACTTAACCCATTACAAAAGGAAATCTTTGTGCTGATGAATGGCAGGAGTATGCAGCTGTCTTCGTTAAGAGTCTGCAGTTTTCTGCCATAATATCAAATCACTCCTTCTAAAGAAATCGCTGTACTATTTACTGTCTTGTGTTCAACTAGTGTTTCCAAAACATATTTCTAAGAGCACGGTTTTTACTAGGAGTTTGGTGATAAGAACATTCACATTTTTTTCTTCTGTTTCTTGTATCCCACATAATTTGATAAGCAGAAATGAGCTGTTGCAGGGAACAAGCCTAAAACAGGGACAGATACCATATGAAGGAGACAGGGGTAAGGTGGCTAGAAATCATTTTTTTTTTCTGGACTGGGTTGTTAGCAGTTTTTCCCATGCCAAAGCAACACGGTGAGCCAAACTCTAATCTATGATGACCACTGATGATTGAGTTTTAAGGGACTGCGATGGAAAAAAAAAAAAATCTGGATTTAGGGCTCCATCAGCTGCCTCTTGCAGTTAGCAGTAAGAACTTACATAAAGAAGTAATCTTGCTGCTGTTGTTTAGTCACTAAGTCATGTCTGATTCTTTGTGACTGCATGGACTACAGTCCACTAGGCTCCTCTGTCCATGAGATTTTCCAGGCAAGAATACTGGGGTGGGTAGCCATTTCCTCTCCCGGGGGATCTTCCCAATCCAGGAACGGAACCCATGTCTCCTACAGTAGTTGAGTCACGTCTGACTCTTTGCAGCCCCGTGGACTATAGAACACCAGCTTCCCCTGTCCTTTACTATCTCCCAGAGTTTGCTCAAATTCATGTCCATTGAGTCAGTGATGCTATCTAACCATCTCATACTCTGCCACCCCCTTCTCCTCTTGTCTTCAACCTTTCCTAGGATCAGGGTCTTTTCCAATGAGTCAACTTTTCACATCAAGTGGCCAGAGTATTCATGTTTTAGCCAGTATCAGACCTTCCAGTAAATATACAGGGTTGATTTCCTTTAGGATTGACTGTTCTGATTTCCTTGCAGTCCAAGGGAATCTCAAGAGTCTTCTCCAGCACTTTTGAAAGCATCAATAAAACTTTGTATTGTCTAATTTTTAAGAGGAGAGTAATGCATTTTTTATGGGTATAAGCAGTTTTGAGAGTGAATGCATGTAGCTCATGTGTGAACACTGGATGAATAATAGGAGAGACTTCAGTAGATATTGTTACTGCAGATTCAGCAAACACTTCCCTTTTCTTCCAAATGGAATCTTGACTTGTTTCTGCAATTCACTCGTTCTCAAAGACCCCATATGTCCCAATCCTAGGAATGACCTAGACTGATTTAAGGGTAATTCTACTTTGCTATTTGGACCCATCACTTCATGGGAAATAGATGAGGAAACAGTGGAAACAGTGTCAGACTTTATTTCTGGGGGCTACAAAATCACTGTAGATGGTGATTGCAGCCATGAAATTAAAAGACACTTACTCCTTGGAACGAAAGTTATGATCAACCTAGATAGCGTATTAAAAAGCAGAGACATTATTTTGCCAACAAAAGTCCGTCTAGTCAAAGCTATGTTTTTTCCAGTGGTCATGTATGGATGTGAGAGTTGGACTATGAAGAAAGCTGAACACATATATATGGAATTTAGAAAGATGGTAATGATAACCCTATATGCAAAACAGAAAAAGAGACTCAGATGTATAGTACAGACTTGTGGACTCTGGGAGAAGGCGAGGGTGGGATGTTTCAAGAGAACAGCATCGAAACATGTATATTATCTAGGGTGAAACAGATCACCAGCCCAGGTTGGGTGCATGAGACAAATGCTCGGGCCTGGTGCACTGGGAAGACCCAGAGGGATCGGGTGGAGAGGGAGGTGGGAAGGGGGACTGGGATGGGGAATACATGTAAATCCATGGCTAATTCATTTCAATGTATGACAAAAACCACTGCAATGATGTAAAGTAATTAGCCTCCAACTAATAAAAATAAATGGAAAAAAAAAAAAAAAAGAAAGAAAGCTGAGCGCCGAAGAATTGATGCTTTTGAACTGTGGTGTTGGAGAAGACTCTTGAGAGTCCCTTGGACTGCAAGGAGATCCAACCAGTCCATCCTAAAGGAGATCAGTCCTGGGTGTTCATTGGAAGGACTGATGCTGAAGCTGAAACCCCAGTACTTTGGTCACCTCATGCGAAGAGTTAACTCATTGGAAAAGACCCTGATGCTGGGAGGGATTGGGGGCAGGAGGAGAAGGGGACGACAGAGGATAAGATGGCTGGATGGCATCCCTGACTCGATGGACATGAGTTTGAGTGAACTCCAGGAGGAGTTAGTAGACAGGGAGGCCTGGCGTGCTACAATTCATGGGGTTGCAAAGAGTCAGACATGACTGAGTGACTGAACTGAACTGAACTACTTTGCTATTTAGTAAGAGGAACAGACTTGAGACCCAACTGGGCCAGTGACGACAAGGGGACTTTTATGGGTGCTTCTGGAGCCTCTCTCTTTACCTTGTTAACAACTCTGGCAGTGACATTTTCTCAGTTTCTCACAGTGTTGCACTATGTGAATGCAAGGTTAAAGATGACTTTAGCTCTCTTGCTACCAGCTAGCTTGCTGGCCTACAGAGGGGGAGAGAGAAGGAGGAATCTTGAGCCATAGTTACTGTATTGGATTAATATTGAAACCTGCCTTACCTTTAGATTTCATGTTATGCTGTTTCTTATGGGAGAAACTCATTTGAATTGGTTCTACTATTCTTTGGAGGCAGAAGCATTGCAAGTGATATGGCTTAAATGAAACAGTTGTCCTCATAGGAGCCACAAATGACTAGCAGAATGAGTGAGGGGAAGAAAATAAGAGCATTAGAAAGGGAGGAAACAGTGCAGGGAGGACAGAAGAATGGACAGTGGGAGGGGAATGTGCATGTAGCCTTCTTAGTGTTAGTCCACGTGCAAAGTGTTAGGATATTAGAATCAAGAATCTCAGTATGGAGAGCACTGTTTCATCTATAAACCAGCATTAGCTTAAATATGGTCTTCCCATGTGGCTCAGTGGTAAAGAATCCACCTGCCAATGCAGGAGACTTGGGTTTGATCCCTGGGTCAGGAAGATCCCCTGGAGAAGGCAATGGCAACCTATTCCAGTATTCTTGCCTGGGAAATCCCATGGACAGAACAGCCTGTTGGGCTACAGTCCCTGGGGTCTTGAAAGAGTCGGGTTCAACTTAAGGACTGAATAACAAGAGCCTCAATATACTGATTAAACATGGTTAAACATCCTGGTACTATGTTTTTAAGTCTGTATTTTTCAAATATATTTTATACTATTAAGTCTGTTTCCTGTCTTATTTTTTAAATTCTTTGAATGATATAAATGTTTGATGTTTAATTTCTTAATTTGGCAAAAACAAAAACAAACAAACAAAAAAAAAACAGAGTTCAGAAATCATATTCAGTTCAGTTCAGTTGCTCAGTCATGACCCACCCTTTGTGACCCCATGGAATGCCAGGCCTCCCCATGTGACACCATTTCCCAGAGTTTACTCAAACTCATCTCCATTGAGTTGGTGATACCATCCACACACCTCATTCTCTGTCATTTCCTTCTCTTCCTACCCTCAATCTTTCCCAACATCAGGGTCTTTTCAAATGATTCAGCTCTTCGCATCAGGTGGCCAAAGTATTGGCGTTTCAGCTTCAACATCAGTCCTTCCAATGAATATTCAGGACTGATTTCCTTTAGGATGGACTGGTTTGATCTTCTTACAGTCCAAGGGACTCTCAGGAGTCTTCTCCAACACCACAGTTCAGAAGAATCAATTCTTTGGTGCTCAGCTTTCTTTATAGTCCAACTCTCACATCCATACATGACTACTGAAAAAAACATAGTGTTGACTAGACAGAACTTTGTTGGCAAAGTAATGTCTCTGCTTTTTAATATGCTATCTAGATTGGTCATAACTTTCCTTCCAAGAAGCAACTGTCTTTTAATTTCATGACTGCAATCACCATCTGCAGTGATTTTGGAGCCCCTCAAAATAAAGTCTGCCACTGTTTCCACTGTTTACCCATCTATCTTCCCTGAAGTGATGGGACTGGATGCCATGATCTTAGTTTTCTGAATGTTGAACTTTAAGCCAATCATATTGGTTAGCCATAATTTTATGACAAAATGTGGTCCACTGGAGAAGGGAATGGCAAACCACTTCAGTATTCTTGCCTTGAGGACCCCATGAACAGCATAAAAACACAAAAAGATAGGACACTGAAAGATGAAGTCCCCAGGCTGGTAGGTGCCCAATATGCTACTTGAGATGGGGGGAGAAATAACTCCAGAAAGAATTAAGAGACAGAGCCAAAGCAAAAACAACACCCACTTGTGGATGTGACTGGTCATGGAAGTAAAGTCCAATGTTGTAAAGAACAATATTGCATAGGAACCTGGAATGTTAAGTCCATGAATCAAGGCAAATTGGAAGTGGTCAAACAGGAGATAGAAAGGGTGAATGTCAACATTTGAGGAATCAGTGAACTAGAATGGACTGGAATGGGAGAATTTAACTCAGGTGACCATTATTTCTACTACTGTGAGCAAGAATCACTTAGAAGAAATGCAGTAGCCATCATAGTCAACAAAAGAGTCTGAAATGCAGTACTTGGATGCAATCTCAAAAATGACAGAATGATCTCTGTTCATTTCCAAGGGAAACCATTCAATATCACGGTAATCCAAGTCTATGCCCTGACCAGTAATGCTGAAGAAGCTGGGGTTTAACAGTTTTATGAAGACCTACAAAACCTTTTAGAACTAACACCCAAAAAAGATGTCCTTTTCATTATAGGGGACCAGAATGCAAATGGATTAACAGGCAAATTTGGCCTTGCAGTACAGAATGAAGCAGGGCAAACACTAATAGAGCTTTGCCAAGAGAACACAATAGTCATAGCAAACACCCTCTTGCAACAACACAAGAGAAGACTCTACACGTGGACATCACAAGATGGTCAATACCAAAATCAGACTGATTATATTTTTTGCAACCAAAGATGAAGAAGCTCTATATAGTCAGCAAAAGCAAGACTAGGAGCTGATTGTGGCTCAGATCATAAACTCCTTGTTCCCAAATTCAGACTTATTTTGAAGAAAGTAGGGAAAACCACTAGACTGTTCAGGTATGACCTAAATCAAATCCCTTATGATGATGCAGTGGAAGTGAGAAATCGATTTAAGGGACTAGATCTGATGGACGGAGTGCCTGATGAACTATGGATGGAGGTTCATGGCGTTGTAAAGGAGACAGGGATCAAGACCATCCCCCCAAAAAAAAGAAATTCAAAAAGAGCAAAATGGCTGTCTGGGGAGGCCTTACAAATTGCTATGAAAAGAAGAAAAGTGAAAAGCAAAGGAGAACAGGAAAGATATACCTATTTGAATGCAGAGTTCCAAAGAATAACCAGGAGAGATAAGAAAGTCTTTGTCAGTGATCACTGCAAAGAAATAGAGGAGAATAATAGAATGGGAAATACTAGAGATCTCTTCAAGAAAATTAGAGATACCAAGGGAAATTTTCATGAAAAAATGGGCTCAATAAAGGACAAAAATGGTATGGACCTAACAGAAGCAGAACATGTTAAGAAGAGGTGGCAAGAATATACAGAAGAACTGTACAAAAAAGATCTTCATGATCCAGATAATCACAATGGTGTGATCACTCACCTAGAGCCAGACATTCTGGAATGTGAAGTCAAGTGGCCTTAGGAAGAATCATTACGAACAAGGCAAGGGGAGGTGATGAAATTCTAGTTAAGATAAGGGGAGGTGATGAAATTCTAGTTGGGCTATTTCAAATCCTGAAAGATGATGCCATGAAAGTGCTGCACTCAATATGTCGGCAAATTTGGAAAACTGAGCAGTGGCCACAGGACTGGAAAAGGTCAACTTTCATTCCAACCCCAAAGAAAGTCAATGCCAAAGAATGCTCAAACTACTGCACAATTGCACTCATCTCACATGCTAGTAAAGCAATGCCTAAAATTCTGCAAACCAGACCTCAACCATATGTGAACTGTGAATTTTCAGATGTTCAAGATGGTTTTAGAAAAGGCAGCAAAAACAGAGATCAAATTGCCAACATCTGTTGGATCATTGAAAAGGCAAGAGAGTTCCAGAAAAACATCTATCTCTGCTTTATTGACTATGCCAAAGCCTTTGACTGTGTGGATCTCAATAAACTGTGGAAAATTCTGAAAGAGATGGCGTACCAGACCACCTGACCTGCCACTTGAGAAACCTGTGTGCAGGTCTGGAAGCAGCAGTTAGAACTGGACATGGAACAACAGACTGGGTCGAAATAGAAAAATGAGTACATCAAGGCTGTGTATTGTCACCCTTCTTATTTAACTTATATGCAGAATACATCATGAGAAACGCTGGGCTGGATGAAGAACAAACTGGAATCAAGATTGCTAGGAGAAATATCTATAACCTCAAATATGCAGATGATACCACCATTATGGCAGAAAGTGAAGAAGAACTAAGGAGCCTTTTGATGAAAGTGAAAGAGCAGAGTGAAAAAGATGGCTTAAAGCTCAACATTCAGAAAGCTAAGAAAGTGGCCCCATCACTTCACAGCACATCAATGGAGAAACGGTGGAAACAGTGACAGACTTTATTTTTTTTAGGGCTCCAAAGTCACTGCAGATGGTGACTGCAGCCATGAAATTAAAAGACGCTTACTCCTTGGAAGGAAAGTTGTGACCAACCTAGGTAGCATATTAAAGAGCAGAGACATTACTTTGGCAACAAAGGTCTGTCTTCTCAAGGCTATGGTTTTTCCAATAGTCATGTATGGATGTGAGAGTTGGACTATAAAGAAAGATAAGTGCTGAAGAATTGATGCTTTTGAACTGTGGTGTTGGAGAAGACTCTTCAGAGTCCCTTGGGCTGCAAGGAGATCCCACCAGTCAATCCTAAAGGAGATCAGTCCTGAGCATTTGTTGGAAGGAATCATGCTGAAACTGAAACTCCAGTCCTTTGGCCACCTGATGTGAAGAGCTGACTCATTTGAAAAGACCCTGATGCTGGGAAAGATTGAGGGCAGGAGGAGAAGGGGATGACAGAGGATGAGATGGTTGGATGGCATCATTGACTCAATGGACACGAGTTTGGGTGAATTTCGGGAGTTGGTGTTGGACAGCGAGGCCTGGCGTGCTGCACTTCATGGGGTCACAAAGAGGCAGACATGACTGAGCGACTGAACTGAACTGACTGAATTTTATGCTATTTAAAATTTTACTGGCTTGGGAAATTCAACATCTGGATATTAATAAAGTATTTTGCTGCCCTTTATTGATTGTGACATTAGAGATGCAAGTTTGATTCCTGGGTCAGGAAGATCCTGTGGAGGAGGGCTAGGCAACCCACTCCATTATTCTTGCTTGGAGAATCCCATGGACAGAGGAGCTTTGGGGACTACATTCTGTGGGGATCACAAAGAGTTGGACATGACTGAAGCACGTTAGTATCCTCACACGCAGTGATTGTGATGGTTAATTCTATGTGAAAACTTGTCTAGTTGTGGTTGGGGTGCCCAGTTGTTTGCTCAAGCCCCATTCTAGACCTTGTTTTGAAAGTATTTTTTATTAATAGATGTGATTAGCATTTAAATCAGCAGATATAAAGTAAAGCAGATTATGCTTCATTATGTGGGTGGGCCTAATCTAATCAGCTGAGGTTTTTAGAGAAAAGTCTGAGGTTCCCCCTAAAAAGGAAGGAATTCTGTCTCTAGACCACCTTTGGACCCCAAGACTGCAGCAGGAGTATCCTGCCAGAATGTCCAGGCTGCTGGTTTCCCCTTTAGATTTCAAACTTTCCAACTCACACAATCACATGGGACAATTCCCTAAAATAAACTCTTCATGTATGTACTTACTATGAGATTGTTGGATGGCATCACTGACTCAATGAACATGAATTTGAGCAAACTCTGGGAGATGGCAAAGGACATGGATGTCTGGCATGCCACAGTCCATGGTGTCGCAAAGAGTTGGACATCACTGAGCTACTGAAAAACAACAACAGCTGTGTACATATATAAATGTGCATCTTATTCGTTCCGTTTCTCTGTAGAAGTCTGACTACAGCACTGATTCTTGAATAGTCATTCTATTAACTAGTGCTATTCCAGTCGATACTATGTGCAAACCACTGCACTAAGGTAATGGGACTAGAAAACTGGTGGGAACCTTGATGGCGTCAACACGTGCCATGTGATGTGTTGTGAACTGCAAAGGTGCGGACAAGACTGTGTTTAATACAAGACAAAGGGGCCAGGAAGTCAAGAATGCATTCTCAGAGGAGTGACCTTGAGCCAGGCTCTGAAGGATGAGAGGATGTTTATCAGACCGGGAAGGAAAGAAAATTCTTCTCAAGAGTAAACACATATGTTAAACCTCTGCTGAGATATCTCCCCTGTGTTTGGACCTTACCAGCAGCTGTCATCCCCGTGACAGATAGCTCCACTTACAGGAAACTTCTTTCTCAGCTGAACTGACGGTCTACTCACCCAATGTCTGCGGGTTTGGTTCTGGTCCTGTTTCAAGCACTTGCTTGATCTGTGGCTTCCGAGAGGTCACGACTTCATTCTGGGACTCACCATCTTCACCTGCGAGCAGGAATGAACACTTACATGATGAGGCTACAGTGACTGTTGAATCAGATATGTTATTGAAAAAGTCCAGAAAATACCAGTTCACTGATACATGTTAATTTCACTTCACTCTAGTGCCCTTTCTGGGGTCAGACAGAGAAAATCAATTCCAAATCTATAGAACTTTCCATAGAATGATATATTTATGATGAGAAATGCAAAAATGGATTAAAACCAAATGTCATATAACATTAATAACTTGCAAAAAACATATTTTAATATTTATTTAATGTACATCAACAATATCATATATTATTGATTATATTATTACTATTATATAATATATTTTTATATTAATAATTATGTTGTTGTTGTTGTTTGTTCACTAAGTTGTGACTGGCTCTTTGAGACCCCATGGACTGTAGCATGCCAAGCTTCCCTGTCCTTCACTATCTCCTGGAGTTTGCTCAAACTCATGTCCATTATTAAGTCAGTGATGCTCTCTAACCATAATAAATATTAACGTATATATAACAAAAATGAATACAGTTAACAACATTTTTTTCTATCTAGACACTTTACCATCCAGGGTATGAGCCTAATGACAAGATGAATTACTATAAAATTGCAAAACCAATGAAACAAACAAGTACCTCCCTTTCATATCTCAGTTCAACGAATGATAACTGTGGAAGCTCATATATTTTCCTCTCACAATCAAAACAACTTACATTTAGAACCCTCCTTGCTTTATGCTGAGAAAAAGTATGTTTCCACAAAAATTTTAATTTTAGAAAACATGATTTTTTTAACATCAGTAATTAACTATTCTAAAATTATCCTTAAATTATCTCACTTTTGCAAGATTAAATGATCACAAACAGGTCAAAGAAAGTAGGAAAATTCTACAAAGTTTGATGTGTCTTTATGAACAGTACTCTGTAGAGTTGGTCATTTTTACTTTTCTTCACAGGTTGAGTATTGTCAGCATATAAACGTAGACCAAGCAAGGGTTTTCTTCTCCACCACTTTGTGCTCCTTGCAGCCTTACCAAGGCCTGTGTCTATTTCGCTCACCCACTCAGCTCTTCCGAAGGGGCTGGTGGACAAGTAAACCCTGGCTGACTCTCTGGTTCCCTCTCCACTGTGCCTGCTGTTGATTTGTCGCTCAGTTGTGTCTGACTCTCTGTGACCCCATGGTCTGTAGCCTACCAGGCTCTTCTGCCCATGGGATTTTCCAGGCAAGAATAATAGAGTGGGTTGCCATTTCTTCCTCCAAGGAACCTTCCTCACCCAGGGATCAAACATGTGTCTCTTGCGTTTCTTGCATTGGCTGGCAGAGTCTTTGCCAGCAGCTAGTGGGTCACTGGGGCAACCTTGATTTTATTATTTTTTAATTAGTTTAATTATTTTAATTGGAGGCTGATTACTTTACAATATTATAGTGGTTTTTGCCTTACATTGACATTTAAACAAGTTGCCCACCTTCCACAAAAGAGCCTCCAAATTCTTGTTCTGGAGTGAGGCCCTGCATTTGGTATTTTAAAAACTCCCAAGATGGTTTCATTATGCACTTAGGCTTAAAACAAACAAACAAACACTGAGCTGATAAAAATATAGGAGAGAAAGGAAAAAATAAAGAGTAATCAATGAAAGAGATCAATGGGATTTTAAAGGGGCATTGTTGCAAATGATAGGTTTTTGTTTATTTGTTTACCTTTTCTACTTAGTCTCCATTCACATGTAGAGTATCAGGGATCACCCTCCAGGAGAGGGTGATTATATCAGTATTTTCTGGAGTAGGGGCAGGATATAAATTTTGTAAAGCCCTTCAGTGTTTTACCTAAACCTGGAGAGGGGCACCTCTTCAGATAAAGCTAAGATGGTGAAAAAAGTAGGTTAACTATCCCCTCTTAGCAATGGTCTCAGTGCGTGTCGACTCCTCACTTGCTCATTAGGGAGATCCTGGGGCATGTATAGCAGCGGCTCCCTGTTGTTCAGTCGCTCAGTGGTGTCTGACTCTTTGTGACCCCATGGACTGCAGCAGGCCAGGCCTCCCTGTCCATCGCCAGCTCCCAGAGTTTACTCAAACTCATGTCCATTGAGTCAGTGATGCTATCCCACCATCTCATCCTCTGTTGTCCCCGTCCCTTCCTGCCTTCAATCTTTCCCAGCCTCAGGGTCTTTTTCCAATGAGTCGGCTCTTCACATCAGGTGGCCAAAGTATTGGAGCTTCAGCTTCAACATCAGTCCTTCCAATGAATATTCAGGACTGATTTCCTTTAGGACCGACTGGTTTGATCTCCTTGCAGTGGCCCCTTAAAGTGCATTTTCTAACAAATGTATAGATACAGAGAGCTGAGCTGTGGTTACCAGAGGAGAAACGGGGCTGCAAAATGGGTAAAGGGAATCAGCTTCACAGTGTGGGATAGAAATTACATGCTTGGTGGTGAACGTGGAGCAGGGTTTACAGAAGTAGCTGCATACATACAGAAGTAAAAACAATGCTGCACACATAAAGCTTATATAAAATTATAAAGCAAAATTGCCTCAATAACAAATACAGTTCACACACACAGAAATTTTTTTTCTAATGCCCTTAGGGGATATTTGAATTTCAAGTGTAGAATGTTTACATTTTATTTGCCATGTTTTTGGTCAATACTTGAAGTTTTCTTAAAGTTGAACCATACTGTTTATTCACTTTAAGAATACAAGAAAAGCAGAAATTAAATTTTACCTGGAGGTCTACTGATAAATTCTGGTGATATATACCAACATACACAGCATATATAAACCACATACTACACATATAGTGCATATATATATATATATATATATATATATATATATATATATATATACACATACTCTGGTTGCTCAGACAGTAAAGAATCTGCCTGCAATGCAGGAGACTGAGGTTCACTCCTTGGGTTGGGAAGATCCGCTGGAGGAGAGCATGGCAACTCACTCTAGTATTCTTGCCTGGAGAGTTCCATGGAAGCAGGATCTTGGAGGGCTACAGTCCATGGGTCGCAAAGAGAAGGACATGACTAAGGTACTAGCACTTTCATAGCTAAATATATACATACACACATCCAGTAGTAGCCCCAGGAAGCTTCAACAAACTGCGGATCATTTGTATTTTCTGTGTAGTCTGTTTCAGCTGCTATAACAATATACCACAGATTGGATGGTTTATAAACAATATAAATTTATTTCTTATAGTTTTGGAGGCTGGAAGTCTGAGATCAGAGTGGAAGCCTGATTAGGTGAGGGTTCTCAATGGTAGGCAGACTTGTGTCCTCACCTGGTGGGATGGCATGGGAACCTGCTCATTTCAGTTCAGTTCAGTTGCTCATTCGTGTCTGACTCTTTGCGACCCTATGGACTGCAGCCTGCCAGGCCTCCCTGTCCATCACCAATTCCTGAAGCTTGTTCAGTCTCATGTCCATTGAGTTGGTGATGCATCCAACCATCTCATCCTCTGTTGTCCCCTTCTCTTCCTGCCTTCAACCTTTCCCAGCATCAGGGGCTTTTTCAATGAGTCAGTTCTTCTCATTATGTGGCCAAAGTATTGGAGCTTTAGCTTTAACATCAGTCCTTCCGATGAATATTCAGGATTGATTTCCTTTAGGATTGACTGGTTGGATTTCCTTGCAGTCCAAGGGGCTCTCAAGAGTCTTCTCCAATACCACAGTTCAAAAGCATCAGTTCTTTGACACCTAGCTTTCTTTATTGTCCAACTCTCAAATCCACACATGACTACTGGAAAAACCATAGCTTTGACTAGAGGTATATTTGTCGGCGTCTTTTAATTTCATGGCTGCAGTCACTATCTTCAGTGATTTTGGAGCCCCCCAAAATAAAGTCTGTCACTGTTTCCATTGTTTTCCCATCTATCTGCCATGAAGTGAAGGGACTGGCTGCCATGATCTTAGTTTTTTGAATGTTGAGTTTTAGGCCAACTTTTTCACTCTCCTCTTTCACTTTCTTCAAGAGGCTCTTTAGTTCTTCTTGGAAACTAGTTCCACTCATGACCTAATCACCTCCCAATGGCTCTATCTCATAACACATCACCTGGAGCCTTGGGATACAAACATATGGATTTGGAAGAATGCATACATTCAGATGGTGACTGCAGCCATGAAATTAATAGACACTTGTTCCTTGGAAGAAAAGTTATGACCAAGCTAGACAGCATTTTAAAAAGCAGAGACATTACTTTGCCAACAAAGTTCCCTCAGTCAAAGCTGTTTTTTCTAGTAGTCATGTATAGATGTGAGAGCTGGACCATAAAGAAAACTGAGTGTTGAAGAATAGATAGTTTTGAACTGTGGTGTTGGAGAAGACTCTTGAGAGTCCCTTGGACTGCAAGGAGAACAAACCAGTGAATCCTAAAGGAAGTCAGTCATGAATATTCATTGGAAAGACTGATGTTGAAGCAAGCTCCAATACTTTGGTCACCTGATGCAAAGATTTGACTCATTTGAAAAGACCCTGAGGCTGGGAAAGATTGAGGGATGGATGAGATGGTTGCATGGCATCACTGACTCAATGGACATGAGTTTGAGCAGGCTCAAGGAGTTGGTGATGGACAGGGAAGCCTGGTGTGCTACAGTCCACGGGGTCGTAAAGAGTCGGACATGACTGAGTGACTGAACTGAACTGAACTGAAACATTCAGACCCTAGCATTATCTGTTTCAGTTGGATGCCTCCAGTGCTAACAGAAAAGGGAACTCTAACCAGAAATCTAGTTAAGAGCCTCAGCAGTAAGCAAATTGTTCACAGTAAGTGGAAGTCCATAGGTAAGAAAAGCTTTAGAAATTGGCTCAGCCTGGAGATCATCTGTTCTATGTCTCGTCACTGTCTTGACTCACCTTCAGACTCTGTAGGTGTTTGTCTCAGTACGTGGCTGCAGCAGGGCTGGGTATCAGGGCACCAACAGAGCATCCATCTGAAGAGACATCGGTGACTCCTTTTTATGGTACATGTCCTCTCATTGGATTTGCCGTGATCCATGGGCTTCCCTGGTGGCTCAGATGGTAAAGCATCTGTCTGCAATGCTGGAGACCCAGCTTAGATCCCTGGGTCAGGAAGATCTCCTGGAGAAGGAAATGGCCACCCACTCCAGTACATTTGCCTGGAAAATCCCACGGACAGAGGAGCCTGGTAGGCTACAGTCCGTGGGGTCGCAAAGAGTCGTATACGACTGAGTGACTTTACTTTACTTTACTTTATGTATGGGCTCATTACGGAACCCACTCTGATGGCCTGAAGAATGGCATCCACTCTGGGCTGTCACCTGGTTCATCCACGCTGGGCTGTAGCCTGTTTCCCTGGCAAGGAAGGCTGTGATTACCAGGATCATCTTTAACCAGATATGGCTCTCCTCTGGATCAGGAGTCGTTCTTCAGATCTCCACAGTGGCAACACACTATAGGCAGAGAAACCTGCAAAGTTTAACCTAAAGGGCCCCTGAAATAACCAGACACTCCGGCAACCAGGTCTGAAGCTGAGAAGGAGCTCACACTTGGAGCTCCACGACTGGGATCTTAGTGTGTGTTTGCCGCACCGCAGTAAGGCAGATCTGCGGGCATGGAGCCCCATACAAAACTCGAAATTCACATGTGCAGGATGAGGTGGGAGGAAAGGATGATTGGAACATTTAGTGGACATTATTCTCAGGAGAGAATGTGGATGGCGAAAAACACTGCTTTTCAGATCATGGTCTAAAGCTTTGCACCAGAATCACCAGGCATCCTTGTGAAAATTCAGATTCCCGGATCCCAAGTCAGGACTTCACTGAGTCAGACTCTCAGGAGTGGAGCTCAGACAGCTGTCTTTGTAACCAGACCCCCAAGTGGACCTGAGGCAGGTTGAAGAAGAAGGTCATACCCAGCAGAAGACCCCACTGTTTCTAATGCGCTGTGATTCCAGAAATGGGAGGCTGTGTGTTTCAAGTCCATTTTTCTCATTGGTTTATAAGTGTAGCACTGGTTCAAGTCTCTTTAGAACCCAACTTGGTTTAAAATGGGCAAATTGATTTCTTATTCCAGGAAAACTACCCATAAAAAGGGTCATATGGCTTCTTTGACATCAAATAGGTTTTTAACATAACAAACTGTTTTGATAAATTGAGTGCATCCAAATCAAAGCCACCTGGGCGGCGCTTGAGCAGCGATGGCAGAAGGCTTACGGGTAATTGGCCGAGAGTTCAAACACGTGGGTAATTCTAGGAGGGAGACAGCCAGATCTGAGGGGCCCGGCTCGCCCATCTGCAGATGCCATCACAGACTCCATTACTGTTAAACACTCGGGTTGCTCATCCATCAGAAGGCTGAAGCGTAATGAGACTAAGATGAAAATTCCAGTGGTGCTTGGAGAAAAGAATTATGTTCCTTTATTGGGAAATACCTAATAGGTCGTGCATAACAAATGTATGGATTTAATGTTTTACAGGAAGAGAGGAGTATCCTTCTGCTTCCAGGCACATGTGTGTGTGTGTGAGAGGTGTAAAGCAGAAACAGTGATGAACGGTGGTGGGTGAGTATCACAGAAGTTCCAGGCAATCAAAGAAGCGTGGTCTTTAAACATCTGCAGAGTAGCTGCCTTGTCTGTAACTCCTAATGTCAACCTGCCTGCAAAAACTGCATTTTTAAAAGAAGGTATATGAATGTGACACACTGTTGTTTGCTGTATTTTGTGGATTAACTCTCTAGCTGTGTGGTAGATTGTGGAGTCCACTGCCTTAGTGCATCTACTACTAACTACAGGGAAAACTTAGAGAAATTGCTTAATGTTTTTTAGTCTAAATTATTCATCTAAAAAAATGAAAATGATAGTATATTTTTCATAAGATTGATTTGAGAATGAAGTTAATCTATATAAATTTCTCAGGATAGAGCCTTGAAAATGGATGTTTTGATATGTTTTCTAGTGAAATCATGTATGATACATATGCTGGTAAAGCATCTTTCGTATTAGGAAAATTTGTGAATTTTGGGGTTATTTTTAGAAGAAATATTATTTTAAAACCTATATACTGGGAATAACTTTCATCATCATATTTGCCTAAGAATTTGAGCAATTAGAAACTTCATATACTTTTTTTTTTCCTCCATTTATTTTTATTAGTTGGAGGCCAATTACTTTACAACATTGCAGTGGTTTTTGTCATACATTGAAATGAATTAGCCATGGATTTACATGTATTCCCCATCCCGGTCCCCCCTCCCACCTCCCTCTCCACCCCATCCCTCTGGGTCTTCCCAGTGCACCAGGCCTGAGCACTTGTCTCATGCATCCAACCTGGGCTGGTGATCTGTTTCACCCTAGATATACATGTTTTGATGCTGTTCTCTTAACTTCATATACTTTTAACCTTATACAGTTTTGACTTTTTTTTTCTCTCACTATACCACAGAGCAATTGTTCTCAAATATATTGGTCTTTGGTATCCTTTGTGTCTTGTTTCTGTGGATTGTATCTGTCAATATATACCGCATTAATAGTTAAAACTGATATATATTTTTAAATTTTATTATATTATGTTTTAAAATAAAAATATATTGCATGTTAAATACAATTTTTGAATGAAAAATGACAGGTCTTTCAAGGTATAGAATTGGCAAGAAGAGTGACATTGTTTTATATATAATATGTATCTCCTTAACGTCTCATCACAGAAGAGGACTTTGATACTTGCTTTTGTATTTAATCTGTTGCAATATGCAGACATGTAGTTGGGAAAAGGAAGGGTATTTTAATAACTTTTCCAGGTAAATGTGGAAAGATTTCTTTTGTACAAATGTCCATACCACTGCACATTGCTATTCATTGTTTTGTCTTCATACTGTGTGTCTTTTCCCCATCCATGATTTTGTAAAATCTTGCATTGATCCTTTGAAAAATTATTGACTCACTTGAATTACACAGTTCTTACAACTATTAACACATTTTATTATACATTATTAAAAAATCACATTGACTGTTTTCACTAGGTATTTCATCAGAAAAAATTCTTGATTTATTGGGAAGCTGTCAGAATCACAGTGGCAGAGTTGAGTTTTCCAAAATTATAATTTTTCTCTTGAGAGCTTGAACTTTATATTTGGCAACAAATATTGCCAATTGATTTTCTTGAAGCGACAGGCTGGTGCTGCTCATTTTTAAGAATATATCTGACATTCAAGCTCTGCAATTAAAGTTTGCAGGTAGAGCTTCTGTTAGGTAAATGCAGTGTTGAATGAGAGAAAAAAAAAGAGGCTAGTAACAAACAATCACAAAAGGATTTCCTGGAGATGACCTTTGTGGCTCCATATATAGCAGAAGCACTTATGCCTCTTCTCATTTCTTCATAGAGAATATTTGAAAGGTATGAAATCAAAGATAAATTTAGCAAATTAACTTGACAGATTAATCAAGTACCTTCTAATGTATATCTGGTTTTTTTTAATTGTTACTATTTTTTTCAATGTTCACAGATACAGTGTGTGCAAATGCCCTCATTCAGGCTAAAATGCCAGCAGTTTTTGTCACCATGACTTTGAAGCCCCCGTTGTGAATGTTAACACTGTGAAAGGGGCCTGACATTTAATGTCTTATGAAAACAGCTATGACTGCTGGGACTCCCAAAAATGTCTCAGGGATGCCCAGGGTCTGCAAACCCACCGTGTCCTGCTCTCTTTGACCCTCTGAGCTATTTTATGAGGCTGCCAGCAGTCAGGGAGGGAGCAGCCTGAATGTTTTATGTGTCTGTGATTCCAGTACCTGGTACAGAGATTCATGTTATCAAAAGAATAAGTAAATGAAGAAACGGATAGACAAGCAAATAAGTGAATAAACTCAGCTCTAGTTGTGCTATAGTTTTTCCTATTCCTCAAACAGATAAAGATTACTCCTTGTTCAGGTTGCTTTGGTTACCACTTTCTTCTGCTAGTGTTCTTTCTGATATCTGAATGGCAGTCTCTTCTTATTATACCGTACCAGCTCAAACATCACAGACAGCCCCTGATTCCTCAAATTAAAATAGCCACCTAGCACCTTCATTCTCTCCTCATATTCTGTTCCTCAACACACATCGCCACTGAATGTATATGTATTTTAGCAACTAGAATATGGTGTGTCCAACTCTTTGCGACCCCATGAACTGTAGCCTGCCAGGCTCTTCTGTCCATAGAATTCTCGAGGCCAGAATACTGGAGTGGGTTCCCACTCCTTTCTCTAAGCGATCTTCCCAACCTAGGGATCAAACCTGGGTCACCGATATTACAGGCAGATTTTTTACCATCTGAAGCACCAAGGAAGCCTGAATATGGTAGTCATTTAGTAAATATTTTTGAATGAATGAATGAATAAATAAAGCATATAATTCAGCAGATACTTATAAAGCATCTATTGTTTGCAATATAAGGTCTTTGCTCACAGCCAACTTACAGTATAACGTCTAGGGAGAAAGACAATAAACAAAAAAGTGATCAGTATGGAATAATTAAGCTGTTTGTTTTAGGAGGAGGTCACATTGTTATGTAAGTGTACTAGGTGGAATGACACCATTTCAAGGACTTTCCTGGTTTCCCCAAGAAGGTGTTGACTGAGTTAAGGCTACCAGAAGAAATAGGCGTTCACTTCTGGGGTGGGGGGGAAGTGGTCCAGGTCCCTGCAAGGAGTATTATTAGGGCTCTATCACTGCTTGGAGAAGGAAATGGCAACCCACTCCAGTATTCTTGCCTGGAGAACCCCATGGACAGAGGAGCCTTGTAGGCTATAGTCCATGGGGTTGCAAAGAGTTGGACACGACTGAGCGATTTCACTTTCACATCACTGCTTGTTAGCTTTGCATACCTTTTTTCTTCAGAAGTGCTATCATATCTTCCAAGAAAGTGGCCTGAATCTTATGTTTCTTTCTACCTTTGTGGTACTTAGTAGAGCCCTGGGCATAGGTTCAGTTCAGTTCAGTTCAGTCGCTCAGTCGTGTCTGACTCTTTATGACCCCATGAATCGCAGCACGCCAGGCCTCCCTGTCCATCACAAACTCCCAGAGTTTACCCAAACTAATGTCCATCAAGTCGGTGATGCCATCCAGCCACCTCATCCTCCATCGCCCACTTCTCCTCCTGCTCCCGATCCCTCCCAGCATCAGGGTCTTTTCCAATGAGTCAACTCTTTGCATGAGGGGGCCAAAGTATTGGAGTTTCAGCTTCAGCATCAGTCCTTCCAATGAACACCCAGGACTGATCTCCTTTAGGATGAACTGGTTGGATCTCCTGGCAGTCCAAGGGACTCTCAAGAGTCTTCTCCAACACCACAGTTCAAAAGCATCAATTCTTCGGTACTCAGCTTTCTTCACAGTCCAATTCTCACATCCATACATGACCACTGGAAAAAAAAATAGCCTTGACTAGATGGACCTTTGTTGGCAAAGTAATGCATGCTTTTTAATATGCTATCTAGGTTGGTCATAACTTTCCTTCCAAGAAGTAAGCATCTTTTAATTTCATGGCTGCAATCACCATCTACAGTGACTTTGGAGCCCCCCAAAATAAAGTCTGACACTGTTTCCCCATCTATTTCCCATGAAGTGTTAGGACCAGATGCCATGATCTTAATTTTCTGAATGTTGAGCTTTAAGTCAACTTTTTCACTCTTCTTTTTCACTTTCATCAAGAGGCTTTTTAGTTTCTCTTCACTTTCTGGCATAGATTACCACAGGGTTAATATAGCTGTTTGTGTGTAGTCTCTTGGAGTGCAGACATCATGGCATCCATTGCAATCTGTCCACATCCACGTGACAGTGATTTGCATAATTATGAATTTTCCCATCATCATCTTGTTGCCAGACCTGTCCTGAGTGTGTATCTTCAAACAAGACTTTTCTCAGAATCCACAATTTCCCTCCCCTTTTTTCTCCATTGCCTCCACTACTCTCCAAACACATTCTGGAGCAAATCAATCTTCATTTCTTTACCATTATTGGCCCATCCATAACTCAGTCTTGCACACTCAGTAGTTAGCCTGACAATGTCTCCAAATGTTCATTGCCTGAAATTGGTGCTTCTTTTTTCCTTAAGCTCCTCATCACAGATGTTCCTGGAGGACTGGAACCCCAGCATTTTTGACAAGTGTCTCATCTGTGAAGCCGTTTCTCTATTTCTTTCCCTTTCTTATTCCTTGCTGCTAGCAGCTGCCCACAGAGCTATACCCCAGGCATTTATCTGGAGTGCACCCAGCACATGTCCTCGGCAGGCTCATAGGTAATAAAAGCCGACTTTCAGTAAATCATATCAATAAGGAGATCCATAAATCTTGTTCTTGCCTTGAACACAGCTATCCTTATCATCATGAACGCTGCAGGCATGAGTCACTCGGACTGCCCACTAATTCTGGACCCAGTCACTGGCTGGCCATAATTGAATAGGGAGGATGAAGGAGATTGTACTCTAGCAAATTGGTGCTTTCTGGAATAAATGGTGAATTAGGTTCAGTTCGGGGAAATGGTAGTGAAGTCAACATAATGATGGACTCACTTGCTCCTGTGAGGCAAAGGTTGTGGTTTGTTCAAAGTATGCAAGGACATGTCAAGTTTGAAGGAGAGGACTGATTACAAAAGCTCCCTTCCTTGTTTTTGCCATATTTAGGACTAAATCATCACAACATGGTAGTAGCTTTGTAAATATTCTAGCAGAAAGGACACACATCAGGCAGAGTTGCCTTAGCATCCTAGCTCTGGCTCTTCTACAAGGCACTGTTATTGCACCTGTAATGTGACCATTGGGAAACCTGCTTTGTCGTGTTGCCTAAAGGATTAATTATGTGCATACTTGTGAAGCTTTGAACCCAGGATCTGTAATTTGTTACATGACTTCACATTCATAAATCTGGATGCTCCTTTGTTTGCCTGGATGAATGACTTGTGTCCCTCACGTGGGCGTCTGCCACGGTCTCAATGAGGTGCAAGGGGGAGGGACGATTTAGGCTGTACCGTCATATTGCCCCGCCCTCGGTCATTCACACTTAATGAAAGATGAGGCCACAGCTGTTGGTAGAAATTGGAAGCAACTGACCTTGAACCAGTGTGGTAACATTGGGACCAAAATATGTTTCCTTGTATGCAGAAACCTCTCAAACAATTATTAGCGTTCCTCTATTTTTGCCCCATGCAATAGCATGAGGCCCCTCCACTAAGCTTAGATGGAGGAATGAGAGGAGGGAAGTGGAGATAACAGGTGTTTTCTAATGGGGGCCCTGGGCTGGACCTTCCCCCTCACATCCAGCCCTGTCCACACTCCAGCCACTGGGCAGCTGTTAGCTTATAGGGCAGCATGATAGCCAAAGTCTCTTCTGTCTTCTAATAGCTCCTTCCCTTATGGCAGAGGCAACCTAAATGGGTTATCACTACATCCCATGTCTATCAAGAACACAGACACAAAAGAATAAGAAAGCTTTTTTATGACAATATTATAAAAATGAGGGGACATGATCTGCCACATTTTTTTGTGTTCCTTTCCCTTGGTTTTGTGCTCCTTTTTGCTTCTCTCCTCCGCTGCTTTAGCACCATAAAGGCCAGGTGGCGTGGCCACAGATAAGGGACGCGTCCTTTGATGCATTTTGGGCTAATGTGAATAATAATAAAATTGTATTATAGTGTTACATTAAGATTTCAAGTTTATTTGATACCACAGCAGAAACTGCAATTCTGATCAATATGCCACTGTGAAAAGAAATCTGTTATCTGTTCTATGAAGTATTGTTACAACTGCATCTGCTTCTTGCTTATAAGTCGCTCAGTCATGTCTGACTCTTTGGGACCCCGTGGACTGTAGCCCGCCAGGCTCCTCTGTCCATGGGATTCTCCAGGCAAGAATACTGAAGTGGGTTGCCATTCCCTCCTCCAGGAGATCTTCCCGACACAGGGACAAAACCCTGGCCTCTTATGTCTCCTGCATTGGCAGGCAAGTTCTTTACCACTAGTGCCACCTGGGAAGGCCCACATGGGAAGGCCCATGTCGGGGCAGGGTATATAAAATGTATTATTTATTTAGAGTTTAAGACACACAGAAATACAGCCCATTAAATAGCTACCACTTATCTATACACTCAATGTGGAAACTGAAGTTTTACAAGTGCCAGATAAAGTACTAAAACCAGGACATATTCCATTCCTTCTCTGTACTCATTTCTTAAATTGCCCTTGGGTTTCTTGTGGGGCGTGTCAGATACAAGATTATCTATCTTTCCTCACAAGTTATTTTCTTTCCTGTTACAGCGCTCACTCTCGGAGCTCTGTTTCCAGAGAGAACACTAGTTTCACCACACAGGTTGAAAGTCTACTACTGTATTATTGTTCCACATATACACTGCCCTTTCAAACTGACTTGTTTGAAAAGACTCTGATGCTGGGAAAGATTGAAGGCTGGAGGAGAAGGGGACGACAGAGGTCGAGATGGTTGGATGGCATCACCGACTCAATGGACATGAGTTTGGGAAAATCTCCGGGAGTTGGTGATGGACAGGGAGGCCTGGCGTGCTGCAGTCCATGGGGTCACAAAGAGTTGGACATGACTGAGTGCATGGGGTCACAAAGAGTTGGACATGACTGAGTGACTGAACTGACTGATACACTTTCCTTTGAGCGTGCATTCCTCGGCTAGGGCCTCCATAACAACGTGCCACGCATTGGATGGCTTGAACAGCAGAAGTTAACTTCGCCAAACTCCCGGGGCCAAGAGGTCCAAGATCGAGCTGTGTGTAGGTTTGGTCTCTCCTTGGCTGGCAGATGGTGGCCTTCTCTGCGGTCCGCACATGGTCATCCCTCTGTGCACACACCCCACTCTGTGTCCTCATCTCTCCTTATAAGAACACTAGTCAGGTTGGATTCAGACCACCAAACAGCTTCATTTAAACTTAATTACCTCTGTAAAGACCCTATATCCAAATCTACATTCCATGGTACTGGGGTGGGGGTGAAGGTTACAGATTCAACATAAGAATTTCAAAGGAAGTAGGGGGCACAGTTCTGTCCAGAACAGTGTGGACGATTGAAAAGGAGCCACATTTCCTCAAAGCCTGGCCAGTATCCATGCCCTTTCCAAGTCCTGCCATCCAGAGATGGTTTCTCTTTCTTGCTCCTTGCATCTGGGCCAGCCTTGCAATGTGCTCTGGTCAAGAAGATGCAGCAGATGTAACAGTGTACCAACCCTGAGCCTGGCCTCAGGAGCACTTGCCAGCTTCTGTTCACTGTTGTGAAAAGCCACCCTGGAACAGAACCGAGCTCAGATTGCCAGCTGTGGGAGAGAAATGATAGCTTAGCCATGACCAGGAAACACTGGGCAAGCAGAACAGACTGACTCTGCATCCCCTGGGTCACTCTCAGTTGGCTACATATTCGGAGGTGTGGGTTCAATCCCTGGTCAGGGAACTAAGATCCAACATGCGCTGGTGGTTTAGTGGCTAAGCTGTGTCAGACTCTTGTGATCCCATGGACTGTTGACTGCCAGGCTCCTCTGTCCATGGGATTTCCCAGGCAAGAATACTGGAGTGGGCTGCCATTTCCTCCTCCAGGGGATCTTCCCGACTCAGGGGTCAAATCTGAGTCTTCTCTGTCTCCTGCATTGGAAGACAGATTCTTTACCACTGAGCCACCTGAGAATCCCTTACCTTGGGTTACTGAGGCCATAGATCACAGATAAAATGATTATTGGGCTTCCCAGGTGGCACTAATGGTAAAGAATCCGCCTGCCAATGCAGGTTAGATGTAAGAGATGCTGGTATGACCTCTGGGTCGGGATGATCTTCTGGAGAAGGACATGGCAATTCACTCCAGCATTCTTGCCTGGAGAATCCCATGGATACAGGTATCTGGCAGGCTATACTCCATAGGGTCGCACAGAGTTGGACGCGATTGAAGCAACTTAGCACAGCACACATAATGATTATAATAATTACAAAACCCTAGTTTTCCAATGGGACTTCCCATCTAGAGCATCTTTTTTGTTTTTTTGGCCACACCACCCAACTTGTGTGATCTTGTTCCCAAACAAGGGACTGAATCTGTGTTCCTTACACTGGAAGCTTGGGGCCCAAACCACTGGACCCTAGGGAATTGCCAAGAGTATCTTTACTTATGTAAAGTTTTGATTTGATTGATTTTCTCAATTGTCCATTGAATAGGTATTTATTCATGTAACCACTTTCCCTAGAAGGAGTATCTGGGTTTGAGTAGTATAAGTAATTCCAGGGAGGGCAGACATGAGTAAGGAATGGAGCCTGTTCCCAGGCCTGCATCATCTGATTGGCGTGGGAAGATGCTTTATTTTAAGCTCTGCCCTGGCCTCTCCCAGTCTCCCCTATGTTGTGGCTCTGCCTGCGTGTTCTTCAGCAGGTAGAAGTGCTGAGAAGACAGAAATTCCCCCTGAAGGGTTAAGAGAACTAAAGCTTTGCTTCCAGAATTTGCCTATTTTTTTCTGTTCTTTTTTTTTTTTTTTTTGCAATTGATAAATATAGGAGACCTGGATAGTAACCTACATATGTGGTGTTTGGACTTGTCCACAGCTCTTTCCTTCTTAGGAAAATAAGTCAGAAAAACAGAGAACTAAGTTTTCTTAGAGGGGGGCATATTTTTCCTAGTAGGAAACAGGAATTTTTAAAACCTATCCAAGGACTAGACTTGCAGTGTATATGTCCCAGAGAGGCACGTGGGAGGTGACAGCAGTGAGCGTATCTGGAGATGTGGATCCGGACCCCACACTCCATCAGGGTCACCTTCCCAGGCTGCAGCTCCAGTGATGCCGGGGCTGTGACCTCACTCGTGAGAAGGATCCAGGAAACACGAGGGGTCCATTCTGTGTGTGAGCAGACTTGACTTCCTGTGACATCCTCTATACCAGTTGTGTTGTCTCATTGTGAAAACAAAACCAAAAACAAAGACAAACTCATTCCAGATATTACCACTCCTGGTCAAAAATGTAAATGCTGATGTTTTTGAACCCACTTTTTATCGATTAATTTTCCCGAACTTTGCTGAGATACAATGGACATAGAACATTGTGTATGTTTAAGGCGTGCCTTTTTAAAAATTGGAAAGTAATTGCTTTACAATGTTGTGTTAATTTCTGCTGTACAAAGAATTGAATCAGCTACATGTACACATATATCCCCTTCCCTTTGAACCTCCCACCCCGCAAGGTCATCCCAGAGCACAGAGCTGAGATCCCTGTGCTGGCCTGTAGGTTCCCACTAGTTACCTGTTTTACACATGGTAGTGTATATATATATATCAACCCCAATCAAATTAACACATAGTATCTGCCTTTAGAGTCAGTGAAACAAATGCATAAGTTTTCCTGAAACAGATTTTTAATTCTGGTTGAGACATGCCTGCTGGAGACATGAGCCAGTATTTAAATATAAAAATGTTAAGTGACGACTGAGAGCACCAGGGTATCGCACGGTCAGGAGAGCAGGGAAGAACCACAGTTAAAAATTAAGCAGAAAACTTTAACTCCTTTCCATATTGCTTCCACACACCCCTTTCGGGGTTAGCTTGATTAGTTTCCTATTCTCTTGTTCGACCATTTAAATGGCCGTCCGTTTTTATCCTAATTCAACAAGGATACTTTCAGGGCACCTGGAGTGAGTGCAATACCAGTGAATTTATAACGGCTGGTAATGTTGCTAAGTACACGAACAGATGCCATCATATATAATCATACCGTATTTCACAGTGGAAGTGAGAGAAATTTCCTTTCACGGAGATAAAAATCCTATAATTCTTCCAAAAGCCAAGTAGCCAAACCTCAGAAAAGACTGAATGGCTAGCACACCACTAAAAGCTCTTATTACTAACCCTTTTGCCCTTTCAAAGAAATCTACTATAGTTCGTAGTCTTACACAGAGTGGAGTGGAAGCGTGGCTAATGATAGCCAACTGACACGACAAAATTAGAGTCCATATTCCTAAAATTGTTGCTAGGTATCAGCAAGCCATTCATTTTCAGGTCCAGAAAAATGATAGCTGAGCTACTGTCCTTAATTGAAGTTAGCAATTGTCATGTGTGTGGGAAAATGGAATGGCCAATTGCGTGTCTAATTATGACTCATCACGGTTATGTTGATAGCAATTTTCAGCAAATGAGTGAGGAGGACTCTGGGCACTTTGACTTCAGCTGTCTGGCCTGGAGGAGAAAATGAACTTCAGAGGACAGAGTCATGGATATGGTTGAAGGTGCAGCAGTACTACCCTTGATGGAGACAGAACAGAAGCTTGTTGCAAACCCTGAAGATAATTCACACTAATAACTCCCCAAGCATAGTGGGATGCTTAGCTCCCCAAGCATAGAGGATGCTAGGAACTTGGAATTTCTGAGGAAATTGATGGAGATGGAGTAAGAGTGACATGCTTGGGGGACCACGTGTGATTAAATACAACTGGAGGTAATTTGGAAGTCAAGCAAAGACTTCTACATTTTGTTCATGCATTTGCAAGGTATTTATCGAATACTCAGGCACATTGTGGAGCTCTTCAAATAAAAGGAGCAAGAATATGGAAGTCATTGTCTAGTGGGGAAGATAGATATAAAATAAATTATTACAGCCGTAATTAGGTTATCACAGGTGAGATGAATACTGTGAAAGTAGTCTTCATACGGTACAAAGACCAGCCTTGTCTGGAGTTTCAGGGGATGCATCTAGAAGGAAGTGGTATCTATGGAGGTGGACAATGGTTCTTTTTTCTTTGGTGTTATTATTTGCGACTCAGGGTCTTCGTTGCAGCACACAGGGTTTCTCTAGTTGCGGTATGTGGGCTTCTGACACTGGTGGCTTCTCTTGTGGAACAGCATAGGCTCTAGGGCGTGTGGGCTTCAGTAGTTGCGGCTTGCAGGCTTAGTTGCTCCATGGCAGCTGGACTTTTCCCAGAATAAGGATTGAACCCATGTCCCCTGAACTGGAAGGTGGATTCTTTACTACTGGATGAGCAGGGAAGTCCAGGACAATAGTTCTGAAGGTACTTCTCAGTATGAGCTATCCAGGGCAGATATGTTCTACTGCTAAACAGAGCATTTTGATTCTTTTTTTTTTTTCAAACTGGCAGAACACATTTAATGAATGGAGAGAATTTTCTCACTTCCAACTTTTCCTTCCATGATATATTTTTAATCATGGCACCTGCTACTACTTCTCTGTGCTAGCAGATGACAAATGAATGAACACATTGCAAATGAATATTAATGGAAAACTTTAAATACTGCATTATACTAATTTACTTATTTATTTTATGTCATCATTATTGGTTTGTTTTGTGGGACCATGTGCTTACTTTTTTTAAAAAATTCATACTAACATTGTCTGGGTTGAGAGACTGGAGTTAAAGATATAAATGTCACCATGTTCTGAAAATACGTGGATAGCCAAATTCGAGGAACCCTGTGCATGGCAATAGGAGATATGTATATTTTCTTTACAAGAAAGAAAAGGGATAATAAATCCTAACACTTATTGACTACTTTCTATGTGCCAGGACTTGAATATATATGACCTTACTTGTCCTTTACAACCATTCAAAGAGGTGGGTCTTAGCATGATTCCTTTCTGAGAGGAGAAAAGGGAGACTTAAAGAGATTCACTGATTTGTCCAAGGTCAAATCATTAGCATTTGACAGACGGTTTGAAATCAAGTATTCTAACTCAAGATGCTTGTATTAAATAGAATCAGTAGACTACCTACTTATCCATCTATCTATAACACTCACACACACACACACACACACATACACACATATATATGTTGGCTCACAGGACTTAGTGTTGGCAACTCTGAAATCTTCAGGGCAGGCCAGCAGACTAGAAATGCAAGCAGGGTTTCTATGTTGCATTCTTTTTTTTTTTTTTCTGATTTATCTATTTTATTTTTGGAGTGTAATTGTTTTACAATGGTGTGTTAGTTTCTGCTGAACAATGAAGTGGATCAGCTATATGTATACTTATGTCCCCTCCCTGGCTAGCTGCCCTCCCACCACCCCTATCCCACCTGAGTATACATGGAATCTAGAAAAAAGGTACAGACGAACCTATTTGCAGGGCAGGAGTAGACACAGGTGTAGAGAATGGATATGTGAACACAGGAGGGAAAGGGAAGCATAGGACAAGTTGGGGTACACATATATACGCTATCCCAGGTAAAATAGATAGCTAGTGGGAAGCTGCTATATAGCACAGGGAGCTCAGCTCAGTCTGTATTACATTCTTGAAGCTGATTTCCTCTTCTCTGAGAAACCCCTTTCTTAATTCTTTAGTCCATCAGCTGATTGGACAAGGCCCACCCACATTACAGAGGGTGATTTAATTTAGTCACAGTCTGTAGATTTAAATGCCATTTACATTATCTAAAAAAAGACTGATAGCAATATCCAGTCTAGAGTTTGATCAAACTTCTGGGCACCATATATCTGTCCAAGTTGGCAATAAAATTAACCAAAATCACACCTTCTCTTAAATTATTAGGTTGTAGCTCCTAAAACTTTCAGGTAGAATTGCTTGGACTGAGGCTGAGCTGAGGTTGAGGTTTCAGACCTTGTGTGGACTGTGCGTCTCTGTGCTGTAGGAAGGGTTGACCCCTTTATAAGCAACTTCCTCACTCTGCACCAAACCCCTCCTACCCTTTCTCATGAATTCTTTCCATGTGATTTTTGAGGACACACTTTGTTTTCCTGGCTTCTGCGTTTGCCTCTCACCTGGCCCTGGTTCAATGACACTATACCTGCCCTTTCTCAGGTACCTGAGACCTCAGCGTACCTCTCAGGTACGCTGACCTTTGGCCCTGGAGTGCTGCCTTGAGTGACCTCCAGTGGACCCTCTGCAGACCCCAAACCCTGCCCAGCCTGGTCCTCAGAATCCTCAGCCAGGCCCATGTCTCCGAGGAGTTTGATCAGATATTCTTCCCATCAGGTTCCCCACTGCAACCTCCTGCGAACAGGCTTTGGAATGGGAGCAGTTGCAAGGAATACGCCTGAGTGGTTTAAGGGAATCACTTTCCAGATATTCAACATTCAAACTCTTCTTTCCTTAGTTGATTTACCCAAGGATGGACTTGAAAGAGAGATTTTACTCTTGAACTTCCCCTGTTCATAATCCCCTTTTCATATTTTATAAGAGAAAACCATGAACCGGTGAGGGCCTGGAGCAGACACAATTCAGTAGTTCCTTTAATTAAAGCATCTAATTGTCCCCCAACCCAATCCATCTCATTAAGAGATGCTTTTGTAATGAAAGTTTACTTTTTATGTTCATAATTACTCATAAAATTTTAATACCTTTATGCTTTACTGTTCACTTGTGTATTACTAATATTTATAATAATAATTCAGCTGGAATAAATTTTTAAGTATCTATGCTTAAATGGTAAGCAAATATATCCTATGCTATAAGGATGTACAAATACTAATTTTAATTCTCATATATTTTTACTGAACTATAAGAGGGAGTGTCAATAAAAGCCTGTCAAGCACAAAAGCATATTGTAACTAATATAAGATTTTTGTGAAAAGTAGATATAAAATACCAGCCCTAAGGGAAATAGAACAGGTAAAATATTGGCCTGATAAGGAAGAGTTTGTTAGGTGATAAATGTCTATGGTATTTAGGTTCCATTGGATCCCTTTTAGAGTGAGACAATCATCTTATTTTAAAGTACCCCAGTATATTATAGTTTAAGATACTGGACACTGCTTCTTTTGCAATTATATAATTTATAATAAAATTTTTAAATATAAGAAAATAAAGGACACATTCTGTGGAATTTTAAAATACTTTTAGTTGTACAGAAGCAGAAATTTGGAGGAATGCTTACTGCTCTTTTGGGACTCTTCTGATGCTCCACCTCCCCACCCCCTACCCTCTAATACACGACTCCACAACATATCACGTGGCTGTTCCATGTCATGAACACCATGTCACCCATGGCGGGCTCTAATCACTCACTTCTAAAATGGAAGAAAGGTGAGAATTGGAGAATGAATTCTTAGAAGGAGTTTCGAAGATTCCAGAATCGAAGAATCAATCGTAGGATAATTTTGTGTTTTCATGTTTGGTAAAATGAGAATCCAGTTGGAAATCAAAGCACACATCTGTCTATAGACTTTCACCAATGAGGTAAGTAAATAAATCCTTGTCTTTGGGCAGATGCTGACTGCTCTGAAGTGCATCTCCACTGTGTCTGTCCCACTCTTTGGAGCACCCTGTGAGCTGGCAAGGGTAGGGCTTAGAATCCCCCATTGACAAGATGCGAAAATGACTCGGATGGAGACAAGGCAGGCCTTAAGCCAAGCAGATCTCACCTTTTAAACTGCTCTAATAGATATAATTTGGCAAACAAATACACACTACCTTTTCAAGGGTTTTCTTCTCATGTTCCTCTTAGCATAGGCTCTGGAAAGATAAAAACTAGGTGTTTTGCTTAGGTCATATTTTAACCTGGGAAACATCACATTATAATGATCAGACATGAAGAAATGGAACAAAAAGTTGTGAGCTTTTAAAAATTTACTAATTGCTCATTTTTTTACTTTTCCTACTCTCAGCCCTATGAAAAGATTATTGTACAAATATGCGTGCAGGAAGAAGGGAGTGAAATTTTTGTGGATCATAAGGTTTCTGACAAATGAGTTAACCTCATTTTTTTTCCTTGGGCTGGGGCCAAACGACTTAAGAAAAAGAGTTAAGTGTAGGCAAAGATGGAAGGACTATTTCATGAAAGATCATCATTGAAAATGACTGATCATTTAAAAAGATGTCTCAAATCCTCTGAAGTTTCTCCTTGGAAAGGTGGGGTTGCTGTGCCATCCTCTGGGTCTAACTGCCGCAGTGAAAGATCCTCCAGAAGGATAGCCCGTGAAAGTTCTTGTCGAAAAAAAAAGGCAGAACTAAAATCCACCCTGTATCAAAAGAGCAGAAATCTAAATCAGTAAAACAGAAAAAGGTAAAATGTAAAGGAAGGGAAAGATTGAAAGTGGGAGGAGAAGGGGAAGACAGAGGATGAGATGGTTGGATGGCATCCCCGACTCAATGGACATGAGTTTGAGTAAACTCCAGGAGATGGTGAAGGACAGGGAGGCCTGGTGTGCTGTGATTCATGGGGTCGCAAAGAGTCAGACACTACTGAGCGACTGAACTGAACTGAACTGAAAGGAAGAAGCATAAGGGATAAATAGGGAAGGCAGAAAGCGAACACCCAGTGAAAATTAAGGCACCATGCTACTCTTGTAGATTAAGGGGCCACAAATTCTTTGCCACTCTTTCCATCAAGAGATGGACTCTGTTTCTCATCCTCTTGAATCCAGGCTGGCCTTCTGACTTGTTTGACCAGGAAAACATATTAGAAGAAATGCTGTGCTAGCTCTGGCTCTGGCTTTTGGCAGGGATGGCAGTTTTCATTCTCAGAAACCAGCCACATGTTCTGCAGTTCAGGCTGTCCTGCTGATGCAAGGCAGCAGGAAGGAGACCCGAGGCACTCCCACTCAACATTCAGCACCAAGGAACCAAACACGGAAGCCAGACCTGGGATTTTCCAGCTCTGCATAGTTACGCTCTAAATCCAGCCAAATTAGTGACCCCGACTGAGATCACCAGAAGAACCAGAGTCAAACCACAATATCATGAAAAATAAAAAAATCATTGTTTCAAGCTAAAAAAAATAAGAGTAAAATAAAACGGCTGGCTTAAGTCACTACATTCTGGGGGCAACTTGTGATGAGTCAATAGTAAGTCAACTAGTGACTACCTTTTCTTAGACATCACCACAGACCTAAACTTAAAACAGAGTTTTAGCTGTGCTGCCTGTGACTATGAATATAAATGTCAAAAGAATAACTATTTAAATGGGCAATAGCAACATATAATTGCCTTAATTGCCACATTTTGATGCCTCTTCTCCTTTCTATCATTTCTGTTCCATTTTCATGGAAAACTAAGATTCTGAAATTCTTTTCACAGCATGTGTAGACAGCAAAGAGCCTCACTGAAGAGTGACAGACATTTGTTCTCCAGTGGGACTCTGAGTCTAGGACTTGTGTGTCTGGATGAGGAGAAATGGGGTGAGGGAGAGAGGATCTGTCTTGGCTGAGTCCCCATTATCATCAGGTGGCCCTTCTCCACCCAGGATGGTCAAAGTCAGCCTCGCTGCTGAGTCCTAAGGAGCATCAGAGCTAATCCACTGGGCTGTGGCTTCAGGGAAAATGTTAGCTGAGAACATCAGCGTTTCCCAGCTACCTGATGAGAAAGAATTCAAAGGACACGTGCACTATGTGGTCTCTGCAGATACGAAAAGGGTAATGGGAAATCTAATATAAAGGGTACTTTTCAACCCTGAGGGAGAATTAGAATTGGGTCCTTTTCAGAATAGCTTCTCATCCTAGGAAGTCAAGCATAAGCTGAATAGTCACTACTGCCTCTTAGCCTGGTCTCATGTAGCTTTCCTATATATTCAGCTAACGTTTGGTTTCTTCTCTCTCTCTCTCTTTTTAAAATTTCCCCCATAAATATGAATTATTTTTCAGAATGAAAGGAGGAAATTTTCTTTTTTTGCAGCAAACAACACTGGCATATTTCACTTTTGAGTTCAATTTTGTACAGTTTTGAAGATTCTTTTGTAAAAATGAAGATAGAGGAAGTCATAAAGTCCCTATGATTCAGTCACCAACTGAATTTTTTTTATTTTTCCAGTTGTTGGAAGAAAATGTCCACTCAGAACGGTGTAAGATCATAACTTGAAGGAGGTAGCCAAGTAGAGAACCAGTTTTTGTCTGTCTTTGAACTGATTTGAAAATAAACATTCTTTTCTGAGAGCATATGGTGATCAATTTTCTGATGCCCTTCTTTCTTAAAGATGATTCTGTACTGTTCTCTACTTAATTGATCTCCTTATTATTAAAGTGTTGCAGCTTGCATGGTTAAAGCTGACTCACTGAAACCGCATCCACACTTCAGTAGAGAAAAGGAAGCATTTTTGTTGTTGTTTTTGTTTTTGTTTTGTTTTCAGACACAGACACAGTGTCACTTCTACTAAAATTTGATTGGTACAACTTTGGCTCAGACCTTGGACATGGAGTTTGTAGCTGAGTGATCATTGCCTTGCTGAAATATGTAGAATTATACTAATAAAGTAATAAAGAAAGGGTAGATTCTGAAGAGCAATGAAAAATCTCTGCTCTGATCATGAACAATATTGCAACAGTCCTGGAAAAATAGAGTAACATTAACAAAAGACCCTGGGTCCATGTGAAGCAGAGCTGTGTACTGGCTCTTTGTTCTTCTTACCTCTGTGTTTTAGTTGGCTCAGGCTGTAACAAAATACTGTAGCCCGACTGGCTTAAACATCAGAAATACATTATCTCACAGCATTGGAGGCTGGAGAATCCAAAATCAAGGGTCAGCAGGATTTGGTTCCTGGTGAGTATTCTCTTCCTGGTCTGTAGATGGTTGCCTTCTCACATGTCCTCCCAATTGTGGGAGGAGAGAGAGAGAGCCCTAAACTCTTCCTCTTCTTAAAAGGGCACTAACTCAGTAATTCTGTCATCAGACCACATCCTTATGGCCTCATCTAAGCCCAGTTACCTTCCAAAGGCCCTATCTTCAAATGCCACCAGGGGTTAGGGCTTCAATATATGAATGGGGGGGCACAAATATTTAGCCTACAGCACTCTGTCTTGTTACCTGATGGACAGTAAAATTTTGTTGTGCTTGAGATGTGCATGTCTGTGTCCACTTGTACCAGCTTAGCCTATTTTTGGCAGAATGCCTATTACAAGATGAGCATATCACTCCCAGTATGGTTTACTCAGTAGAAGACTTGTGCTTAGTTGCTCAGTTGGGTCTGACTCTGTGACCCTATGGACCCATCAGTAGCCTGCCAGGCTCTTCTGCCCATGGGATTTCCTAGGCAAGAATACTGGAGTGTGTTGCCATTTCCTTCTCCAGGGGATCTTCTTGACCCAGGGATCAAACTCACGTCTCCTGTGTCTCCTGGATTGCAGGCTGAGTCTTTACCTGCTGAGCCATCCCACTTCATTTCTAGAAGCTAGTCTATTAATGTTAGCATCATATTAACTTTGTGAAGAGAATTATAACACACTGTTCTTTCCTATTAAGCTTGCTATGGATTACAGTTCTATAAGTTGCCCATTAAAAATTACCACTGTAAGCTATTTTCCCAATGATAGCATTGCCATCTTAAATTTTTGGACTTCTCTAAATTGGCATTGAGCTTTAAAGCTTAACATTCAGAAAACTAAGATCATGGCATCTGGTCCCATCACCTCATGGGAAATAGATGGGGAGACAGTGGAAACAGTGTCAGACTTTATTTTGTGGGGCTCCAAAATCACTGTGGATGGTGACTGCAACCATGAAATTAAAAGACACTTACTCCTTGGAAAGAAAGCTATGGCCAACCTAGATAGCATATTAAAAAGCAGAGACATTACTTTGCCAACAAAGGTCTGTCTAGTCAAGGCTATGGTTTCTCCAGTAGTCATGTATGGATGTGAGAGCTGGACTGTGAAGAAAGCTGAGCGCCAAAAAATTGATGCTTTTGAACTGTGGTGTTGGAGAAGACTCCTGAGAGTCCCTTGGACTGCAAAGAGATCCAACCAGTCCATCCTAAAGGAGATCAGTCCTGGGTGTTCATTAGAAGGACTGATGCTGAAGCTGAAACTCCAGTACTTTGGTCACCTCATGCGAAGAGTTGACTCATTGGGAAAGACCCTGATGCTGGGAGGGATTGGGGGCAGGAGGAGAAGGGGGCGACAGAGGATGAGATGGCTGGATGGCATCACCGACTCGGTGGGCATGAGTTTGAGTAAACTCCGGGAGTTGGTGATGGACAGGGAGGCCTGGCATGCTGCGATTCATGGGGTCGCAGAGAGTCGGACACGACTGAGTGACTGAACTGAACTGAACTGAACTGAAATTGGCATTATATAAGTCTCACATTAGTCATTTTTGAGGTGATTGGCTATTTGAAAGAGTTTAGTTCCTTTTACTTTCCTGCTTCTCATAGAAATGAGGAAACAAATGCACATTATCTCATAGTTCACTTTAAAAATATTTCTGCAAATATCGAATTCACACTCAAGAAAAAGAAAAAGGTCATTTACTAACTTGCTGTGGCTGCTTTAATTGTTTTCCCCCAAAAGAAGTCTTCCACCCCTGTACTGTGATTGTGAGCTTACTCAGAAATAGAGTTGCTATAGATGTCATCAAGTTAAGTTAAAATTGGGTCACCCTCAATTAGGGTAGCCCTGAGCCAATGGCTTCCCTCTGAGAAGATGGGCATTAGGATATGCAGACACAAGAGAAGGATGCCACGTGATGGAGGAGAGAGAGACTGAGTGATATGTCTCCAATCCCGGGAATACTGAAGATTACCAGTGACAGCAGAAATTAGGAAGAAGCAAGTAAGGATGCTCCCCTGCAGGTTCAGAGGGAATGTTGCCCTGCTGACACCTTGAAGTCATATTTCTGAGCTGCAGAACTGTGCAGAGTTACATTTCTGTTGCCTGAAGCCTCCAAGTTTGTGGTTGTTAATTACTGCAGCGCTAGGACCCTAAACAAGTCAAGTCTGAGGTTTGCAAAAAATCAGCCTCTTCAAACTTACTTAAATCACCTTTGAAATGGGAATAAAGATTGACTGCAGTTATGAAGAGGAAATGAAATAACATATGTAAAGCACCTCACACTATTCTTAACACACCGAATCTGACTCAATGAGTGTTAGCTCTCTCTCTGCAGCCTATAGACTGTGGGCGTGGAGAGGCTGGGCAGAGAGCTCTATTCCCATGTGTGGGTGGAGGTTCCCTTCATGGTTTTACAGCAACCCACTCACCGTCTGTGAGGATAGTAGGAATTACAAAAACTGCTTCTATTTTTATAAACAAAGGACTTGGTAGTAAAGATCCTCTCTACCCTTGAATTTGCATGTGCCATCTATTTCCCAGGAATGCTTTGCAACTAAAACATTCATGAAAAAAATAGGTCTTTGATTTTTTTAACCATAAGTAAGTTACATCATAGGAATCCTTCTGTCTCTATATTATGTTTTCTGCCCTCAAAAAAAAAAAAAAGTATCTTTCTATCCACAAAAACATGCAGTATTATAATGTCACCATGAAGATTAATAACTAAGTACATGTTTTATTGAGCCATTGGCATGGGATAATTCAAGCCCTAGGCAATTGTTTTTATCCTTTTCTGTAACCCATGTCTGGATAATCATATTATGCTATTATCTAGATATTTTTTAAATAAGCACAGATTTGGCCCAATAGGAAGAGTTTAGTTGATTCAATACATATACATGTTCTACTTTCCTAAAAGGCAAACTCTTCTTGCAATTACTCTGACACCTTTTTTTCCAGAAAATCAAAAGGTAATACAGAGACAAAAGGAAGGTGTCATACCCTGAGTCTCACCTCCATGACAGACTGTAGAAGGAGGCTGGCATTTTTACTCCTGGAAAGATAAGCATAAGTCCTTCATTTTACAATGGAGGAAACACCATTAAAGTGTTTAATTAAACTTCCTAACACTACTATCTACTAAATGGGGAAAAAAAATAGAATTCTAACCTGAGTCTTCTGATTCTGTTACCAAAAAGATTCCTTTGATGTGTCTTCCTGGGTCTCAGTTCAGTTCAGTTCAGTCACGTCCAACTCTTCGCAACCCCGTGTACTATACTTGTGTCCATCGAGTTGGTGATGCCATCCAACAGTCTCTTCCTCTGTCGTCCCCTTCTCCTCCTGTACTCAATCTCTCCCAGCATTGGGGTCTTTTCGAATGAGTCAGTTTTTTGCATCAGGTGACCAGACTATTGGAGCTTCAGCTTCAGCATCAGTACTTCCAATGAATATTCAGGACTGATTTCCTTTAGGATGGACAGGTTGGATCTCCTTTTGGTCCAAGGGACTCTCAAGAGCCTTCTCCAACACCACAGTTCAAGAGCATCAGTTCTTTGGTGCCCGGTTTTCTTTATAGTCCCACTCTCACATCCATACATGACTACTGGAAAAACCAAAGCTTTGACTAGACGGACCTTTGTTGGCAAAGTAATGTCTCTGCTTTAAATTCCTGTGTCTGGTTCCCCTGAAAACTAAATAGCTGGAAGAAAAGGGATGTTTTGTTTCCACTCGCAGTATTGATATCTATTGTAAAGCAACATTAATTGCTTTATTAATTACTGTTAATGCTGACATATAGATGAATGAAACAAGGTAGAAAAACACCCAGTAAACACTTTCATACACATAGTGGTATTTTTCAGAGCTGGCGTTGGAGGAGTGTGGTGAAAGTGTAAAGTTTTGAACAAACAGTGCTGAGATAATTGGTTGTTTGAATGAAAAGCAAATCAGCTTGCAACCTTAACTCACAACACATATACAAACCAGCTATATATGATATTAAGCCATGAAGGAAATACAAAGTAGTGTATCTCACTACATTGAAATTAGAAACTTTCTTCATCAAAACATTTGAAAGGCAAGCTATTACTTGGGAGAAAATCATGAGGACACATGTAATCAAAGAAGTTTATTAACACAACGGATTTTTAATTTTTTCTAAGACTTGAGGTAAAGAGAAAACTCAGTGGAAAAATGGGGAAAAATACAGCTATTTCATATAAAAGTCAATACAAATCATGAATAAATGTATGAAAAGGTGTTCAACTTCATTAGTAATCATGAAAATGTGAATTCAAATCCTGAATGTGTTACTATTTAACACCTAGGGAATTGGATGGGGGGTGTAGCGTGATAATATTAAGTGTTGGTGAGATACAGAGATGCAGGAACTCCCATACCCTTCCTAGGGGATGACAGATAAACTAGTCTCTCTCCAGGACACAGTAAAGCTGCAGAACTCTATATGCCAGATCCAGAAATTCTCCTTTTACATAGACATCCTAGAAAACCCTTAGCTCAAGAGAATTAAGACATGTAAATGCATAATCAGAGCATTGTTTTTAACAGCAAACCATTGGAAAAGAACCACCCAAATGTCTATCAAATGTGTAAGCTGTGAACTCGTATGATGGAATCTAGCACAGAGTGATAGTTAATCAGCTTCAGAGATGCATCAGTAGAGATGTGTGGAGAAAATGTAATGTCAGGTAAAACAAAGAAAAGAATAATGCACATATTTCTGGTTCCATTCGTATAAAGATTAAAACCTTGGAAATTACTAACATTATTATAATTATAGAATTATTTATTTGCACAATAAATCTTTAAGGAAAATTAAGGAAGGGATTAACGCAAGTAGAGGTGGTAGTTATTCCAGGTTAGGAGAGAGGGAGGGGCATTATGAGAAATGCAAATAAGAGATTTCGAATCTGGTGGCAATTAGAAAAGTTGATGGTAAATTCATAGGTATCGATTTTATCATTATCATGTAAATGCTAAATATATATTTCTACTCACTTTTGTATGGTATGTGTCTTTCTAGAATACCTTAAGATGTTGGAGTCCTTCTCAAGGAACACATTGTGCTGACAGCTTGATTTCCAATTTCTAATTTCCAGAACTCTAAGGATGAATGTGGGTTGGTTTTATGCCAGTAGGGTTTGTGGTAATTTGTCACAGCAGCCATAGGGAAGCAATACACACACAGAGTCAGAGCTTTCCCAAGGCCCACTGTGCTGTGGATTTAGGTGGGACGGTGGTCCATCATGGTCCTCTCCCGGAGGACCGATCAGTCAATTCCTATGAGGGGAGCAAGGAAAGGAGCAGAAAGAGGGGGAAAGAAGAAAACCTGACCACACAGGAGGCACTCCCTGGCACTGGAACTTTGCAAACTGTGCTGCTTCTACCCCAAAAGCTCTTCTTTTCATGCTTTACCCTGCAAACTGCTACTCACTCACCAGGTCCAAGCATCAGTGTCACATCTTCAGAAGCATTTCCTGATTCTTCACTCTGTGAACACCACCAGAAATGTTTCCTCTTCTCACAGCCTTGCTTTTTCCTCCAAGAACTTGAACAATTTGCAACAATGGGCCTGTAGCTACGTGTTCACTACCCTTGCATCCACATCTAGACAGCAGCTCCGTGAATGTCCCACCCTGTCTGTCCACTCATGTCCTGGTCCCCTTCACCGTGGCAGTGCCCTGCTGGACTCCAGAATCCCTCCAGAATCTTTGCTTTAGCTCAGCAGTCCTTAACCTTTTCGGCACGAAGGACTGGATTCACAGAAGACGATTTTTCTATGGACCAAGGCAGAGGGGACAGTCTGGGGATGATTTAATCCTCCTACATTTACTATGCACTTTATTTCTATTATTATTACATTGTGATACATGATGAAATAATTGTACAGTTCACTCTCTCTTTTTATCAACATGTGGCTCTAGAGTTTTGACTGAAGTAGTTCTGCATTTTTTCTATAGAGCATGCGCCTTCAGACAGCGCTTTGGCAACATTATAAATTCAAGTAGTGGATATCATGCTGAACTCAGGATTGCCCTCTCCCTTGGCATATTTTATGTCTGGTTCCTTCCTTCAGGACTTCTCCCCTAGGAGCTCTTAAATCCTCAGGCAAATGAGCCTGCTTGAGCCTGCTCCACCAGATTCCCCCCCTCCGTGTGCTTGGTCATGTCCGAATCCCAATTTCTTTACATAAAGGATTTTAGATACTCTACAGATAAGACAGTGAAATGAGAGCATTTAAATTATTCAAGGTAAGATTTCCACCAGCATTTCAGGGGGAACATTGACTTGAAACTCTCTCGCTGTGTCCCCTGGGGGGCGTGTTTTTTAAGAGGGCCCATCCCTGGAGAAGGGCGAGCATCTTTCTGCATCGGAGGCGGTGTTGAGGCTGGAGCCTCACTGAGCCAGGGTGGCTACCGCCTCCCCGTCCTCCCCTCTGAGTAGAGGACTGGGCCATCACCACCTCCCCTCCAACTGCATGGAGGGGAAAAGACATTCATTTTATTTACAGTCATCAACAGAGAAAGCAGAATATGCTTCCTCCTGCTGGCAGAAATGTTACTTATTGTTTTAATAAAGGTTTACCTGTATCTGAGATCACATGGTGCAGTGGCAAGGCGTGGGCACCTTCTCCCCCTCCCTGCAGTGCTCTAAGTCATTGGCCTGATTTGTAGCCATTTTCTGCAGCTGTGTGATGACTGTAAACCTGGAAAAAACAACATAAAACATGAAAGCAAGGTGTTGAAGTCAGCCTTAAGGTAGTAAATTCCTGACAGCAGCTTGTAAAGCAGTCAGGAATCGGTGCTGTGAGGTGCTGATGATGTTGGGGGGTGGCGGGAGGAGCTGCTGACATGGGGGGGTCCTGGTGGGCTCAGACTAACCAGGATGCATTTTCCAGCTGGGTGGGAGAATAAGAGCCACCCCCAGGATGCATGGAGAGCAGATCGCGTAATCGGCCATTCACCAGGTACGCTGTTAGTTTTCTCACCTCTTTTTCTTTGGGGGACTGGATGGAAAGAATGGAAAGAGATATATTTAGGATTTTTTTTTTTAATATGAAACATATGCTTGGTTTTCCTAACAGAACACTTTTCTCCACTTTCATCACCATTAGCAGTGGGGCTCTTCGGAAAAGTGTTTTGACTATAAAAATACCAATTAGCTTTTGCAAAATTAAAAGCAGGACAAGTGTATGAAAATATTTTTGTACAGAGTAAGCACTTAGGATGGAAAGTTTTGTTCCTCTTAGTCCTTCGATAATATTTTTTGCATGATCTTTATAAGCACATGCTGTTTGCCCTGAAGCCCACTACCCCAACCCCCCCACACACACTTCCCATCAAGTACTTCTAACATCAGCCAGACAGGTGTTTCTAGAAGTTTCTAGATGTGTTCTAGAAAAGCTGGGCTTATCATAGTCTGCAGGGTATGATTTCCTCAGAACTCCCATTTTTATTAATAATTGGAGGATAATTGCTTTACAATGTGGTGTCTCTGCCATACGTCAATGTGAATCAGTCATAATTATGTATATTTATAATCCCCCTCCCTGGTGGCCCTCCCTCCCCACCCCCCACTCAATCCCACTAGGTCATCATAGCCCACCAGGCTGGGCTAACTGTGCTATATAGCAACTTCCCACTAATTATCAGTTTTACACACGATAGTGCATATATGTCATTGTTGCTTTCTTAATCGGCTCATGTTTAAGATCTATAGGGTTGTCTTGGGGTGAACTGAATCTTGCAGGTGTCTGAGTCTAGGGTAAAGACCTCCACCCTGTAACCAGTTCTCATTGCCTCCCAAGGACAGACATGCCTCTTTTGCCCCTGTTTCCATACCAGTTATTTGACCAATCCTAGAAGATAGAGTGTGAGGACAAGTGGCAGGTGCCCCCTCCGAGCTGGAGACCCTCTCGTGCATTTTTCTACCATGGTAACCCCTGGGGCATGGGCTGGCATGAGATGCAGCCTGGACCCCTGACCCCCACCAAGAGGACAACTGCCTCTGGGGGTCACCAGAAGTTAACTCTTTACCAACGAGAAACAGAATTCACTTTGGTAAGTCAACAGAGGTTGTTGGGCTGGTGCATTACCACACATAACCTGGTACCACGTGCACTCAGCGACGAGAGATTGGGAGATGTGTGGGCTGAGTTTGGTGTGATCCTGGGACTGGGTGGTGGAGAGCCTGCATGTGATACTGTTGAAGACTGACTGACTCAGACTTCAGGAAAGAACTCATTTCACTCTGCTATGGGCTTCCTCAAGAGCTCAGTTGATAAAGAATCTACCTGCAATGTGGGAGACCCTGGTTCGATTCCTGGGTTTGGAAGATCCCCTGGAGAAGGGATAGGCTACCCATGTAGGAAGACCAAACGGAATGTAGGAAGAGCAAATAACGCCATGATAGGAGGCAAAAGCAGGAAGACCAGGCCCTCACCCTGGCAACTAAGGCGACTATCAGGTCACCAAGACACAACCAGTCAGAGACTATCAGGCCACCCAGATACAGCCAATCAGAACTTGTTTACGGAAAGATCCCGCGCGCGCGAATGTCTGACCAATGAAAAGACCCCCGCGAACATGTAACCAATCCGCTTCGCTAAATGACCCCTGCTTATGTTTGAAATTGGATGTTCTATAAATATGGGTAGAAAACCGGGCTCGGGGCTCTCAGCCTGTGCGCCACTGCGTTGGACACAGCGGGGGCCCTAGCTCGAGCTAGCAATAAACTTCCTTCTTGCGTTTTGCATTGTCTCTTGGTAGCTTTCTCTCTTCCCGCTCGGGGATTCGGACATCGGGCATAACATTTGGGGGCTCGTCCGGGATCCCTTGGCGAGGAGAGAAACCTCCCGAGACAGAAGGAAGAATCCGAATGGTACCGGTACCCAGTCAGGTCAGGGAAATCCAGTGTAAAACCGGGGCCTGCTAGGAGAGCAGGGAGGTAACTGGTACAGGGAAATCCAGTGTAAAACCGGGGCCTGCTAGGAGAGCAGGGAGGTAACTGGTGCAGGACTAAGGGAACGTTCCGGCCGGTGTGAGACCAAGGCCAGCGAAAACGCTGGAGGGCGACCGGCTCTGCGGAGAAAGGGGTCTTTCGTCCCCTGATCCCGCGGCAGTTGACCAGTGGACACTGTTTGGTAAGTTGAGTCTGTTACGGGGGAGTGCACCCCCCCAGAGACCTAGCACTTGGTTGTCGGCCGACAATTGTCTGTCCGTGTGTTTGTCTACGCCGTTCCGTGTTTGTGTGAGTGCCGGCATTGTCTCGCTTCTTGTCTTCTTTTGGTGTGTCATTTGCTATTTCGTTTTGTCTGATCTGATCTCAATTTCCTAATCTCTTTGGGAGCTTCAGTGAACGGGCGAACAATTGTGAGGGCAATTGATGAGTCCTGGCCAGGGCTACACTCTGGTGGACTCTGAAGGCCCAACAAAAGTGAGCCTAAGTAACTAGAGCCCGACCGGGTGAAGCTCCCCCTTAATACCTCAAACTGAGAACGTGGCCTAAAATTCTTGGTGTGGGCACGGGTCAGGCACTTAAGAGCCGCTAGGGCGCCTGCCACTTGAAGACTCCCGTGAAAGGATAAGGGGGTCACGGAACGGGCCAGAAACCCCTAGGGTGCCCGCCCCCAGCAAGAAAACTTCCGTGCAACGACACAGGCACATAAACAGTTCCAAAAGCATACCATAAGCCCAACCTCTTGGCCGCCACCACTCCTGATAGGATTTTTGGTGGTTGTTCTCATTGACTTCTCTCTCTCCCTTTCTTCCATACCACTTGTTCCTTAACTATGGGTCAGGGAGAATCTACTCCACTCTCTCTCATGACTGATCATTTTCCGGATGTGAGAGCCAGGGCTCATAACTTGTCTCTGTCAGTCAAGAAAAGTAAATTAATAACTTTGTGTTCTGTAGAATGGCCTACCCTCCAGGTTGGATGGACCCCGGAGGGTACGTTTCAGCCCTCCATAATACAGGCGGTGAAAGAAAAGATAATGGCGCCAGACCCCAGGGGCCATCCAGGCCAGGTCCCTTATATCGTGGTCTGGCAAGATCTGGTAGAAAACCCACCTAACTGGTTAAAACCTTTCGTCCACAGAACTTCTAATCCACAGGTCCTGGTGATGGAACTCACTTCGGAAGAAACTAAGAAGAAAGAGAGCTCAAAACCGGTCTTTCAGGATGCCTCTTGCCCAAACCTAATAGACTTGGAAACAGAAGCAAGACCCCCCCCTTACGTACCCCCCTTAGAACCCCCGGGTGGAGGGGAGGGATCAGGAAGGGCGGCAAGGGGCGACCACGAGGGAGGACCAGCGCTGGGGACCCGGGGAAGGACTAGGGGAGATAGGAGTATGCAAGACCCTGGGGACCCAGAGTTACCGTCATCCACTGTTCAGGCACTCCCCGTCCGGGTGGGACCAGCGAACCCGAGCGGAGAACGGACCTATCAGTACTGGCCCTTCTCCACGAGTGACCTATACAATTGGAAAACACAGAACCCCCCTTTTTCGGAGAAGCCCCAAGGCCTTATTGACCTCTTAGACTCTATTCTGTTTACTCATAACCCCACCTGGGATGATTGCCAACAGTTGTTACAGGTACTCTTCACCACGGAGGAACGGGAGCGAATCCTGGCAGAGGCACGAAAACGAGTCCCCGGGGTCGACGGGAGACCTACTGCTCAGCCTCATCTCGTGGACGAGGGGTTTCCCTTGCTGCGACCTAACTGGGATTTTGAGCAGGCGGAAGGTAGGGAGCGTCTCCGAGTGTACCGCCAGACTCTGATGGCTGGCCTGAGGGCTGCAGCAAGGAAGCCAACCAATTTGGCAAAGGTAAATCTGGTGAGGCAAGAGCCCACTGAAAGTCCGGCAGCCTTCTTAGAGAGGCTAATGGAAGCTTTTAGACAATACACACCCATAGACCCCCAGGCTGACGAATCGCGCGCCGCCGTGATACTAGCATTTGTAAACCAGGCAGCTCCAGACATCAGAAAGAAATTGCAGAAAATAGAGGGGCTAGGAGAGCAGACAATACAGGACTTATTAAAAGCAGCTGAGAAAGTGTTCAATAACAGAGAGACTGCAGAGGAAAGAGAAGAACGGATTAGACGGGAGGAGAGAGAACTAGCAGAAAGGATCAGGAAAGAAGATAGGGAGTATAGAACGAGGGAAAACCAGAAGAACCAGAAGGAGCTAGCCAAGATTCTTTTTGCGGGGATGAGAACTGGATCAGGAACGAGGGAGCGTCGGGACCGACAAGCGGGAAAGAAAGAGAAGCTAGAAAGACAGACCTTAAAGAAAGATCAATGTGCTTACTGCAAGGAACTGGGGCACTGGAAAAACGAGTGCTCTAAGAGAGACTCAAGGAAAGGAATGGCCCAGAGGGAGAAAGTCTCCCCCGAAAATCAGGCCTTATACATGGGAGAAGACAGTGACTAGGGGAGTCGAGGCTCGGCACCCCTCCCCGAGTCCTGGGTAACCATAAATGTGGAGGGGAAACCCGTTGGCTTCATGGTAGATACTGGCGCCCAACACTCTGTTTTAAATAAAAGGCTGAGACCAATGTCTAAGAAAACCAGCATAGTACAAGGAGCCACGGGGACAAAAAGATATTGTTGGACCACAGAACGAAAAGTAAATCTGGGGACCCATCAGGTGTCCCATTCGTTTTTGGTGATACCAGAATGCCCAGCCCCTCTACTTGGAAGAGACTTGTTGACTAAAGTTAATGCTCAGATCCATTTTGACCCTGGGGGAATCTCAGTCACAGATGGACTGGGACAGCCGATACATGTCTTATCCCTAGCCTTAAGGGATGAATACAGACTTTTTGTGCATAAGCCCTCAGAGGTCATAGCACCAGAAGTACAACCGTGGGTCCATAAATACCCATTGGCCTGGGCAGAAACGGCAGGAATGGGACTGGCCAAACAGAGACATCCGATCGTCATCGAGCTCAAGTCAGAGGCAGTTCCTGTGAGGGTGAAACAGTACCCTATGAGCCAGGAGGCTCGGCAGGGGATCACTCCCCACATTCGACGGCTCATGGATGCCGGAATTCTCAGGCGGTGCCAATCCCCTTGGAACACCCCCTTACTGCCGGTGAAGAAGCCAGGGGGGACAGATTACAGACCTGTCCAGGACCTGCGAGAAGTCAACAAGCAGGTGAGTGACATCCACCCCACTGTCCCTAACCCATATACCCTCCTGAGCAGTCTGCTGCCTGAGTACACTTGGTACACTGTGCTGGACTTGAAAGATGCCTTTTTCAGCCTACCCCTGGCGGCCCAGAGCCAGGAGATATTTGCCTTTGAGTGGACCAAGGGGGAGGGCCAACCGGTAGTACAGTTAACTTGGACTCGCCTCCCACAGGGGTTCAAGAACTCCCCTACCTTGTTTAATGAGGCTCTGAGTGAGGACCTCTATGAATATCGGACTCGCCACCCAGAGGTCATTCTGCTACAATATGTAGATGACCTTATGTTGGCTGGAACCACGGAGGAGGCATGCAGCCGTGCCACCGGGGACCTCTTACAAACCCTAGGCACCTTGGGGTATCGCGCTAGCGCAAAGAAGGCACAAATAGCCCGGCAAGAGGTCACCTATTTGGGGTATAAGATCAGGCAGGGGCAACGATGGCTAACCCAGGCCATGAAGGAAACAATACTACAGATACCAGAGCCCAAGACCCCCCGCCAGGTGAGGGAGTTTCTGGGGACTGTTGGATATTGTAGACTGTGGATCATGGGGTTTACAGAGAAGGCTCGGCCGTTATATGAAGGGAGCAGAGAGACTCCAAACTGGACCTGGACTGAGCCCATGAAACAGGCTTTCCAAACACTCAGACGAGCCCTACTAGAAGCCCCAGCTCTTGCCCTGCCTAACCCAGACAAGCCATTCCAACTGTTTATAGACGAGAAGCAAGAAATAGGAAAGGGGGTCTTGACGCAGCAATGGGGACCATAGAAACGGCCAGTAGCATACCTGTCGAAGCGATTAGATCCAGTGGCCGCTGGGTGGCCCCCTTGCCTTCGTATCATTGCAGCCACTGCCCTCCTCGTCCGCGACGCCGACAAGTTGACGTATGGGCAGCAACTCTCGGTCTTCACCCCCCACGCCATCGAAGGGGTTTTGAAGCAGCCGCCGAGTAAGTGGATCTCCAACGCCCGCTTGACACATTACCAGGCCCTGCTGCTCGATGCCCCACGGGTGCGCTTTCAGACCCCCTGCTTCCTGAATCCAGCCACGCTCCTACCTAACCCAGAGAAAGGCCGCCCTCTCCATGAGTGTAATGAGATACTGGCTGAGGCCCTGGTGGCACGAAAAGACTTAACTGATGTGCCACTAAGCAACAGTGAGCTAGTATGGTTCACCGATGGGAGCAGTTATGTCAAAGACGGGCAAAGAAAATCGGGGGCCGCCATAGTTGATGAGTCTGGGCAGACGATATGGGCTGAAACACTCCCCCCAAATACTTCGGCACAGAAAGCCGAATTGCTTGCCCTAATACAAGCTCTAGAGCGAGCGAAAGGGAAAAGAGTCACCATTTTCACGGACAGTCGATACGCTTTCAGCACTGTCCACATCCAGGGCCCCATATATCAAGAAAGGGGATTTCGGACAGCTGAGGGAAAAGAAGTCAAGAATTTGCCTGAGATTCGCAGGCTCCTAGAAGCTGTCCAATTGCCCCGAGCAGTAGCTATAGTGCATGTTCCCGGGCACCAAAAAGGGGAAGACCCAAAGGCAAGAGGTAATCGGGCGGCTGATGCGGCCGCTCGGAGGGCAGCCAGCCAAGACTACGCCGCCCCCATATTGACTGTGGAACTTCCCCCTCCCGGTATGGGGGCCTTGCCACCAATTCCCGAGTACTCCCACCCTGATCTCGACTGGATCACTAAGGACACCACCCTCCAGAAGGATGAGAAAGATGGATGGTATCGGGACCAAGACAGCAACCTGATATTGCCTGCCACCCTGGGTCGTCATTTGTGTGAACACCTACACGCAACCACACATTTGGGAGAGAAAAAGACTTTGACACTTCTCCAGACGGCCCGCCTGAGGTTCCCCCGACAAAAGGCAACTGTACGAGAGATAATTCAAGCCTGTAAAGCGTGCCAGTTAATGAGAACAGAGAGGAAGCAGCACTCAGGAGTGAGGTACCGGGGGGAGGGGCCCGGGCAACACTGGGAGATAGACTTTACTGAGGTAAGGCCAGGGAAGTATGGGTATCGCTATCTGTTGGTTCTGGTAGATACCTTCTCGGGGTGGGTGGAAGCTTTCCCCACTAAGGGAGAGACAGCCATAGTGGTTGCTAAGAAGATCTTAGAGGAAATAGTGCCTAGGTACGGGCTGCCAGTGACTATGGGCTCTGATAACGGACCTGCCTTTGTGAGCCAGATTGTACAAGGGCTGGCCCGAGCTCTGGGGACGAAATGGAAGTTACATTGCGAATATAATCCCCAGAGCTCAGGACAAGTTGAGAGAATGAATCAGACCCTAAAAGAAACACTGACAAAATTGGCAATAGAGACTGGCGGGGACTGGGTGACCCTCCTTCCCTTCGCACTCTTCCGGGCGCGTAACACCCCATATAAGCTGAACCTTACCCCCTTTGAAATTTTGTATGGAAGACCCCCTCCTGTGTATCCTATTTTTGAAGGAAAGTGCCTGCCACCCCCTGCTCTGGGACAATTCCGGCAAACAATAATGGCATTAAGCAAGGTGCATAACCGTGTTTGGAAGTTGATCCGGGAGGTATACGAGGACCAAAATGAGAAGGCCCTCCCCACACATAATATTAGCCCGGGTGATTGGGTTTGGGTAAAACGACACCAATCTAGAGTATTAGAACCTAGATGGAAAGGTCCTTATGTTGTTCTCCTAACCACCCCTACCGCTGTTAAGGTTGACGGGATTGGACCCTGGGTTCACTGCAACCACGTGCGGCAGGCCACGCCAGAGGAACGAAATAAGGCACAGACAGAATGGAAGGCGAATGTTCATCCGTCGGATCCTTTGAAATTGAAGCTCACCCGCCGGGAAGCCTCCTAGTCCTCTTGCTGATGGCAGCCATCGTCAATCCAGGGATGACTTCTCATGGCCACATGGACGATCCCCATCATCCTGTCAATATGACTTGGGTGGTCTACAATCCAGAAACCGGAAAACTGATCAACTCAAGCTCGAATGTGGCCCCTCGGGGAACGTGGTGGCCCGTTTTGACTTTCGACTTATGCGTCCTGGCAGCTGACAGCAATGGCTTTGGTCCCCACCAGCTAAGTGACTTCTTTGCCCATGGCACTTTTGGCTTGTTCACTCATGGATGGAATAAGGTACCTGTGTATGTTTGCCCGGGGGATGGTAGAGATCGGAGCCAAATTAATAAATGTGGGGGAGTTGATTCTTTTTATTGCGCCGCCTGGGGATGTGAAACCACCGGGACCGTAGACTGGCTCCGAGGGGATTCTAATAGGGACCTTATTAGCGTAAAGTCAGATCCCAACCACCGTAACTGGCAGACAATGCCCAAACCAGGACAATGTTTCCCATTACAGATTGAGTTCACAGATGAAGGAAAAAGATTTACCAGATGGGATTTTGGCCGTGGCTGGGGCCTCCGTCTTTACAAGAACGGATATGACACTGGAGTCCGGTTTGAGCTTAAATTAAAACTAGCACCACTCTATTTGGCCCCCAAAGTAGCTCTGGGACCAAACCAGGTGATAGCTCCAATACCTCCGTCCTCGCGCAGGCCCAGCCCAGAGGCCAGAAGGACCTCAGAGCCTGGCCCCTCTAAACCTGGTTCGCAGGGAACACCCACAACTGTTAGTCCGCCCCCCCCCCAGATCCTCTATGGGCTTTAGTAAATGCAGCCTTTGCAACTTTAAATAATACTGACCCTAATGCAACCCAATCCTGCTGGCTGTGTTATGATCCTCGCCCCCCTTACTATGAGGCCATAGGCCTCAACGTCTCCTATGACTTATCTTCAGGCCAGAACCCACCCCAGTGTCGATGGGAGGAACGTAAGGTTGGTCTCACGATGAAGGAGGTATGGGGACAAGGACTTTGCCTAGGCACAGTACCACGGGACAAGACTTCCCTTTGTGCTCAGACTGAAGGTAATCTAAGCCTTCAAGGAAAGGACTGGATTGTGCCAGGGGTCGGGGGATGGTGGATTTGTTCACATACGGGGTTGACCCCATGTTTGAATGTGAAGGTTTTTAACCAGAGTCAAAAATTTTGTGTCCTGGTTGCTATAATGCCAAAGATTCTATACCATTCTGAAGAGGTTATGTACTCACATTGGGACCGAGGAGTACGTAGAAAAAAGAGAGAGCCACTTAGTGTAATCACCATGGCTGCTTTATTCAGCCTCGGGTTGACAGGAGCAGGAACAGGAATAGCTTCACTGTCTCTACAAACCAAGGAGCTGTCCTCTCTCCGAGCAGCCATAGATGAGGACCTGACTCGTATAGAAAAATCAATCAGCCACCTAAAAAAGTCTCTAACCTCCTTGTCTAAAGTAGTATTGCAAAATAGGAGGGGATTAGACTTAGTCTTTCTCCAGCAAGGTGGGGTCTGCGCAGCTCTTGGAGAAGAATGCTGTTTCTATGCAGACCATACAGGTGTGGTGAGGGATTCAATGGCGAAAGTGAGAGAGGGACTAGTGCAACGCAAAAGGGAACGGGAAGCCCAACGGGGATGGTGGGAATGGTTTGGATCCTGGTCACCCTGGCTAACCACTCTGGTCTCAACCCTCCTGGGCCCACTTTTACTGTTAATACTAATACTTACAATTGGGCCTTGCATTTTAAATAGACTAATCACCTTTATCAGGACACAGCTAAATACTATCCAGATTATGGTGCTAAGACAACAATACCGGCCGATAGGTCGAAATAAAGAAGAGGAAGATTCCTCCCCATAATCAAAAGACAGGGGGGAATGTAGGAAGACCAAACGGAATGTAGGAAGAGCAAATAACGCCATGATAGGAGGCAAAAGCAGGAAGACCAGGCCCTCACCCTGGCAACTAAGGCGACTATCAGGTCACCAAGACACAACCAGTCAGAGACTATCAGGCCACCCAGATACAGCCAATCAGAACTTGTTTACGGAAAGATCCCGCGCGCGCGAATGTCTGACCAATGAAAAGACCCCCGCGAACATGTAACCAATCCGCTTCGCTAAATGACCCCTGCTTATGTTTGAAATTGGATGTTCTATAAATATGGGTAGAAAACCGGGCTCGGGGCTCTCAGCCTGTGGGCCACTGCGTTGGACACAGCGGGGGCCCTAGCTCGAGCTAGCAATAAACTTCCTTCTTGCGTTTTGCATTGTCTCTTGGTAGCTTTCTCTCTTCCCGCTCGGGGATTCGGACATCGGGCATAACAACCCACTCCAGTATTCTTGGGCTTCCCTTGTGGCTCAGCTGGTAAAGAATCTGCCCGCAATGTGGGAGACCTGGGTTCGATCCCTGGGTTAGGAAGATCCCCTGGAGAAGGAGAAGGCTATTCACTCCAGTATTCTGGCCTGGAGAATTCCATGGAGGGGTCACAAAGAGTCAGACCCGACTGAGCAGCTTTCACTTTCACTTTTCAACTCTGATATGGATCATGTGGTCACTGTGGATGTCAGGCGTTTGGATCTTGAGAAAACCTACTGCAGGCAGCAGAAGTGAATGAGGACCTGTGCTCACTGCCCACGAGTGCTGAGCCAGGCCCCTTCTACTTGTTCCTGGCCCTTGACCAGGCACAGTGGGAGCACTAGTGCTGACAGCTTCCTGCTGATGCAGCAGCCTCCAATAGCCAGTTACCTCTGGGGACTCGCCTGGCTGTTGAGATTTCCTCAGAGGTCAGTGTGCAGAAGCCCTTCCTTCTCACATTCTTCTTCTCACTCTCCTTGCGCAGGTGTGACCCCTGCACCAGGGCAGAAGGCTGGCCTGGCCAGTTCACTCCTCCTTGACCCTTCACAGAAAGATCCTTCAATCAGTCTCCTGCTGACGTCATCCCATCTCTATTAGTGCTCCTGGAGGTTTCAAACTGGCACCCAGGTCAAACAGGGTGAGTACATTTTCTGATCCCCTGAGATAAAGGGGAGATGGGGTGAGAGACAAGGTCCGCAGAGGGTAAGCCAAGATCAGAAGCATTGTGTCAGGGGATCGGTGACAACAGAGACAGAACAGCATTGTGTGGGCCCCTGACACGCTCCTGGAGAAGCGCTTGGGAGAGGAGGGTGGGCTTGCAGACAGAACCTTCGCCGAAATTGACAACCTACATCAAATTATGTCAGTAAAACAGATGTGATTTAAAGCAGGATTGGCCTAAGCTTTGTGGTTTGCTCATGTACTTTTCAGGGTGGGGGCTGGCCAAGAAGATCAGCTACATTATAGAGAAATATACAAAGGACATCCTCTTGACACAAGAAGGTAGTCAAGTAAATGTGCAATCTCTCTGTCAGTTCTTAGAGACCAAGCGGAAAGGAAGCAGAGGATATGGGATGCTGAGTTCTCAGGAGAGAACAAGGCCCCGCCTTGCCCTCTCTTTCTCTGAGCTGTGGTTTCTGATTTTCCATCCTTGTCCATTTGCTGCCACTCCTACGTGGGACTTCTAACTCATTTCTGTCCCACCACAAGGCCATTCACTGTGGTGTGGGGGAGACTGGGTTTCTGACCAGCATCCCTTCCTTCGGTTTTCTTTCCTGCTGATAGAAATTCCTCTTGGAACAGAGGTTCAAAGATAGATTCTTCCTTTTGCTGGACACAGTGGAGGGTGTCCACGGGACCTGGTTCTGGCCGATGGTAGAGAAACCGACAGAGGTGCTTAGAGAAAGGCGTGTCTCCTTCACAAGGAAGTTCCTCTCCCTGTCATCGGATGAAATTGTATGAGGTCGCTGAAAGCTGCTGAAATGGCCCAAGTGATGACTTTATTTTTTTCCAAACAGGAAATGACATATGTGCCCCGACACCTTAGTGAAAAGAAACCAAGTGGAAGCAGGCAAGTTACAGTTACTGTCCGCTGGGATGGCCCGGGGAAGATAGACACGCGTCATTTTCAGCAGCCACTGCAGCCTCAGGTGTCCTCAGGTTGTCCTGGCATCAGTCTTGAGCAGTTTGCCTCACTAGGTTTGCCTCCACTTCTTGGCCCGAAGTCTCTGGATGTCGAAGCCTCTGTCTCAAAGATTTAGCTTCATGTTACATCTTCGACTTAGTGCAAATTATTGTTATTTTAGTTTCCTACTTTATCATATTTTGTATTCAGTCTCTTGGTTACCTAATGGTTAGCTGCTCTTGATAAATATCCTACCAGGTTCACCTGATTTTGATAATGGGGCCTGTATGTTAGAAATATATAATTGGTCAGCAAGCACTTCACTAAAGGGGAGAGGGAGGGTCAACATAATGCAAGTGGTGGAAGAGCCAGTAACATGGGCTCAGGAGAGGATTTGAGAGTCAAAGTTCTCTCCTCAAAGATTTAAGAGAGTCTTGAGCACACTATCATATATATGTGTGTGTGTGTGTGTGTGTGTGTGTGTGTATACATATACATGAGATGAGAATGAAATCACATGACATCCATTTTGTACGTTCATATCATTCTATCATCTTTGATTCAGCAAAGGTAGCAGAAAACCCACTCTTTTTTTTTCCATTTATTTTTATTATTTGGAGGCTAATTACTTTACAACATTGCAGTAGTTTTTGTCATACATTGAAATGAATTAGCCATGGATTTACATGTATTCCCCATCCCGGTCCCCCCTCCCACCTCCCTCTCCACCCCATCCCTCTGGGTCTTCCCAGTGCACCAGGCCCGAGCACTTGTCTCATGCATCCAACCTGGGCTGGTGATCTGAGAAAACCCACTCTTGTCAAAAACCAGACTAATACAATACCACTTTTGAAATGCTACACACCCTAAATAGTAAATGTTAGGAGAATGATTTAATAGAGGAAAATGTAGCCAAATGAACAATGATAAGTTTTAGCTGATATTTCTAAAATCAGGTAATAAAATTTATCACTCTTAAATTTATGATTATGGATATGTGGTTTAATATATGAAACCAGATACTTGATTTGGGTAACATGATTTACATCAAATATATTCCATTATCGGTTATCACTTAGTGTCTTCCTGATTTCTACAGTACTTCATTTTAAAAATCCACTAAATGCATATACTATTAGTAGGCTATATTACAGAGGGTAATTACAGAAATAGCCAGATATTTGAATTAAATAAGTTTTACCAAAATCTTGCTTTAGTAAGACTGATATAAAGAAAAGTTTCTGGCAACAAATGGAAGATTTATAAATTTATTAGAATAACGAAATATGTAAAAGATCTGAAACAAAAACTGAATGGTTTTGCATAACTTAGAAACAGTTTACAGTCACTGACTACAAATATATTTATATACTGGCTTTTCCACTAAATCTACTGGTATTTTGAAACAATATATCTGTTTTGATATTTACAAAAGGTACAGAATTTAGAGAACTACAGTTTTGCAATTTATGAAAAACATTCATTTAGTGGTAAGTTTTCAGCAGCCTAAGATAAAAGAATCTAAATTCCATGTGCTTATCACGGGACTGTTAAGTGTCAGATTTTGCACCAGGCCAGTTCCTAGGTACCTGCGAGTGTTTGAACATGTGTCTCGAGCTTGGAGCATCACATTTTTTATCTATTTTTTAAAATTTTATTTATTTATTTGCTTGCATTTTTGGTTGCGCTGGGTCTTTGTTGGTATGCTCGGGCTTTCTCTGGTTGTGGCAAGTGGGAGCTAGGAGCTACTCTCCACTGCAGTGCATGGGTTTCTCGTTGTGATGGCTTCTCCCGTGGAACACAGGCTCCAGGCACTCAGGCTGCAGTAGCTGAGGCACATGGCATTAGTTGCTCCGCAGCATGTGGGATCTTCCTGGACCAGGGATTGAACCCATGTCCTCTGGCTTGGCAGGCGAATTCTTATCCACTGTACAACCAGGGAAGTCCTAATTTTTTTTTTTATACATTTAAAATAAGATGATGACCGTAAGCTTGTGAAATTGTGGGGTCTCCACATATGGCAAAGAACGAATGAACAAATGAAGCACATGATCTCCATTTTCAATCAAGCACATTCCTTTTGATCCTAATCAATGTACTTATTTTCCTGAAACCATTGTTGGAGATTCCATCTCTGAATGGACATCTGTGTACAGGGAAGATTATTCCCAGCTTGAAGTCACCTTTAATTCTCCCTTTGACCCGCATGTCCTCGTTCGCCCCCTCATTGAGTTCTTGCCGCCCACTCCAGGTCCTGAGCCCATTCTTCTCACCTCCGAGGCTCCTGGTGGTCATCCATGTGGGGCTGTCGTGACTGCTCGTCTGCTGTCCTCTGTCCCTGCCCCCAGAGCCCCTGTGTATCTCCTGGGATGGTGTCCTTGTCCCCGCGCTGGCCTCTGTGGGCTAACTGGGACAAGCCCCTCCCTTCACATCACTGCAGGGCCTCTCTTTCCACTCCATCCTTGCCCAGTGGGGTGAGGCTCCACTTCCTCCCCAGATGAAGCCAACCTCCTGGGCTGGCCTCACACAGCTCTCTGTTTAGAAGCTTTAATTCAGTCCACACGGATCTCTTTGAACTGGGGGCGTCTCACCCTCGCTGAACAAGCCCGTCCCAGGTAGAAGCGGCAGAGCCTCTTTCCCTGCCCCATGCTGTAAACATGTGGCTTTGTAGAGACTCCTTGAAATAGCTTCCACATTCGACATTGTATCTTCTACACTCAGGCCTCCCCCGCCCCCAGGGAAGGTACAGGAAGCATGTCCTCCCTAGATGGGTGGATTCAGTCCCAGGCCTCCCGCCCGCGCCCCCCGCCACCGAACTGCTCTTTTCTGCTGGTTCTTCGCCCACGATCCAATCTCAGTCAGCTGCAGGGGCTGTAACAAAATACCCCAGACTGGGTGGCATAAACAACAGACGGTCTGTGTCACAGATATGGAGCTGTCAGTCCACGAGAGAAGTGTCAGCAGGGCTGAGTTCTGGTCGCTCTTCCTGCTGGTCCACAGCCTTCTTGCTCTGTGTCTTCATGCAGCATCCTCAATGTGCGCAGAGAGAGACAGATTATTCTCTCTTCCTCTTACAAGGACACTAACCCATCATGAGGCTCCTTTGTTAACTAATCTAACCTTATTTACCTCCTAAAGGCCCTGACTCCTAATACCATCACACTAGGGGTTAGGAATTGTGAATTTGGGGACACACACACACACTGGGTCCATAGACGATTCCAAGCTGGTTCCTTGCCCTCAGACACGATGCTTTAGTTCTGTCCAAGGGATTCCATGGTGATCCTTCCTCACTGATCAGTGATTCTTAGTGATTTCTGTGTGCCCTCTTTCCAGGTTTCAGGGCCCTATTCCGGGGCCACATTTTCTGCACTCAGAAAAGGAGACCACGCAGAAGGAGCTTATGCTTTCTTAGACTCTGACATCAGCTCAGCACCCACATCCCCGCAGGGAGACCCATGGACACACAGGGCGTTGTAGCAACCGCCTATGGCATCCTGAACATATCTATTGCTTGCTGGTGTTCCCGCTCTGATTCTCTATCAGGATCCTGACTCAATGATGCCTCTCCCATCTCTGGCCAATGAACGTGGTATCTGGGTTTAATCTCTTCAGTATTGAACCTTATGTGTCCCTGAAAAAGCAGTTGACCCAGCTGCCCCCTGGATTCCATCTCCTATTTCTCCGTTTCTGCTCCAGCTCTTAAACTCTCTGTAAGTCCAGCCCTGGAAGCTGTGAATCCAGCCTTGAGAGGCAGCAGGCTGGCTGGCCCTTCCGAGGTGGAGTTCAGGTCCTGGTGGTGACCAGCGAGCCTGAGGGTAGTAACGGGGATTGCTCTGTCCCTCACACCCTGCAGGCACCGGGCTCTTTAAATTCAAACAGAGATCCTCCTCGGCAATTATTGTAGTTTCTCAGTCCATCTGGTTTGAACTGATCCTTTCAATTTTGATTCAACCGGGCAGATGAAATCTCAGTGGTTTCAATGTCTCATATTGGCAGAGCTGACCTGACTCGAGGATGGAGCCAGCGCCTGCCCATATGGTCTGGTTTCAGGGACATGGGAGGGGGCTGGACTCTCCCCTCGCTTTACCCCTTCTTCTGCATGTCCATCGGGATCTTGTTTTTTCTGATTGTGCCTGAGGTTTCGCTGTAAGAACTTTAGCCCTTGGGCTGAATGATAAGTGAAAATGCAAACCTGTCTGGGAAACACGCAACACTGAGTTATCAGATCTCTTTACCAAAGTGGGAATTAAGACCCTGTGGGAATTTCATCTCCATCTACTTACATAGTCTCCCCTTTTCCATACGGATTTGATGCAGCTACCATATAATTTGGCAACACACTAAAATAAACACATTAAAAATATGGAAAGTGATGATAAGTGTAAAAGCGACTAGTCAAAATGAAGAAGGTAGTTACTGTATGTGGACATTTTAAGAGGATAATATAATTTAGACATGTCCAACTTGGAAATTGATATGACTATTTCTATTTTACAGAAGAAGTAATTGAGGCTCTTAAGAGATTCAGTGAGTTGCCTTAAGTCATATATTTACTATATGACAGCGAATATTGACACTCAGATCTGTCTGGTTCCTAAATTCTCTTCTGAGTAGTATGTTGCTTGTTTTCAAAACACGGTTCTGGAAGTCAAATCGCTTCACAGTCAGGCCTGGATACAGGTGTTTAAAAAGGAGAAAAGAAGGAGCTCAATTTGGCAGGTATATGTCAAATTAAGGTCATTGGCACAGGTAATACTGAGGAATTAATCTTGCTTCACCAAAAGAAACAGCATATGACTGATGGGGGACACAGGTACATTGCACTTCTATCAGAGCATGGCTTATAATACTGCAGCATTAGTCACATTTACACTGTGCCTGACTTTTTTTTCTTTTTCCAAAATGCCTCATTTAAATGCTGACAGATTGGTTGGCATCGTGAATGTCTTTGCTATGTAATCATGAAGTGGTGTGACTTGTGAAAATGTGGTCTATAAAACTGCTGTTACTCAGACTGCTTTCATGGTAGCATTTGATGGACAATAAGGACTTGCGTAAAAAGAAAAAAATGATGTCTGTTGAGAATGGGGGGGGGGTTCAATGTGGTGTGTTGTTATTTAGATGATCTTTAAAATCCTTTTTGCTCATTACACTATAAAAACCGAGAAAGCAGCCCTTGAAAAGGGAAAAACAACCTGTATCCTGGCCAAATCCTCCCTTTCAAAGTAGCTTGGGTTGATTTTTTTTTCTCTTGATCTCCAAATAAATTTCCATTTTTTAGCAAAAAATTCTACAATGCTGAATTTTGTACATCTGGGAAAGAAAAGGTTATGGATATAAAGTGCCTCCCACCCCCCAATAACACATTTCTTTTGTTTTGATATGAAAATACTGAAATGAATATGGTGGCTTGTCACAGGATATCCATGGGGTTTGAGGGAGTTGTAGAACTTACTTGAATTTTCTTACAGTCTTTCATGATTCCTAAGAGCTTGAAATCATTTAGAGAGGAATTCCTGAGACAGAGACAACAAATGGTGACAGTTTTAGCAGAGATCTCCTTCGTGGAGGATGATGTTGGTGTGGTTCTGTCTCCAGGCAGGTTCTTCTCGAGGATGGGCCAGTGTGTAGTATATCTGGTGATCCTGGCTCAGAAGGACAGTGAGCTAGGTCTTGGCTCAGGTCACACATATGCAGGGATGGGTCACTTATGATGGGTTCAGAACCTGTAGCTGGCATCACTTATTAGCTACCAGCTTTCTTGCGTGGTTTCCTTTATTCATCTGAAAGCAAGTACTGCTCCATCTGGGTATGTCACCATAACAAACACACCTCAGCCTCTCAAACATCAGGAATGCGAGTGTTCATTAGAAGACGTTGAAGTTAAAGCTGTCATTTTCAAAGAAAGTTCAGAACTGGCCTTTGGTAGCCAATAGATCATCAATTGGATATGACCCTTGTCCAAGAAGTCACAAAAACTCATGTCATCACTGTGTATTTGTGCGTTGTGTGTGTGTGTGTGTGTGTGTATTCCAATCAATTTTATATTTTTCTTTCTCAGAAAGAATTTAATCATTTGGTTAAAACAAAACAAGACCCAAAATGGAGTTTCTTTTGCAAAGTCTCACATCACCAAAGTGAAAGTGAAAGTTGTTCAGTCGTGTCCAACCCTTTGCGACCCCATAGGCTATACAGACCATGGAATTCTCTAGGCCAGAATACTGGAATGGGTAGCCTTTCCCTTCTCCAGGGGGCCTTCCCAACCCTGGTTAGACCAGGGATCTAACCCAGGTCTCCCGCATTGCAGATGGATTCTTTACCAGATGAGTCACAAGGGAAACCCAAGAATACTGGAGAGGGTAGCCTATGCCTTCTCCAGCGGATGTTCCCGACCCAGGAATCAAACCTGGGTTTTCTGCATTGCAGGCAGATTCTTTACCAACTGAGCTATCCTGGAAGCCCAAACTGAGGTTTAATTGCAGAAATGGAATCTCAAACCAGCCCATCAAGTATCATGTGGGCAGTGCTAGTGAGGTCATCTGCCTTATAGACACCTGCCAGCCCCTAAGGATGGTTGGATGGCATCACCGACTCAATGGACATGAATCTGAACAAACTCCATGAAATAGTGGAGGACGGAGGAGCTTGGCACGCTGAAGTTCATGGGGTCACAAAGAGTCACACATGGCTCAGTGATTGGACAACAACGCATTCCCTAAGGAAAGGGCTTTGCAGTAATCAACCTTTTCTGCCCAGCACAACCTCCTTGTCCCTGCTCCCTTCTGCCTGTGAAAGTCTCTCATTTTGTACTGCTCCTTGCAGCTCATCTCTATGTGCTAGACAGGAATTGGTTCAGATTGATCTTTTCTCAAATTCTTACATTTTTTTCATATGCCTTGGTTCATTTTTGAACAACTGTAGCCATACCAGTGAAGCTGACAATATTTTTTCCTTCCTTTTATGATATAGTAGAGTCATAAAATACTAGTATCATGTCTTTGAGATTATTATAAGCACCCCTCACCCCTTTCAGGAGGCTTTCCAGGTGGTGAAAGGAAAGAAAGAAAGTGAAGTTGCTCAGTAGTGTCCGACTCTTTGCGACCCTGTGTACTGTAGTCTACTATGCTCCTCTGTCCATGGGATTTTCCAGGAAAGAGTACTGGAGTGGGTTGTCATTTCCTTCTCCAGAGGATCTTCTCAACCCAGGGATTGAACCTGGGTCTCCCGCATTGTAGGCAGACGCTTTACCATCTGAGCCACCAGGGAAGTCCATTTCCAGGTGGTGCTAGTGGTCAAAAAAAAAAAAAAAATCCTCCTGCAGGAGGAGGAGATGGCAGGAAATATGAGTTCGATCCCTGGGTCAGGAAGATTGCCCAGAGGAGGGCGTGACAACCCACTCCAGTATTCTTGCCTGGAAAACTGCATGGACAGAGGAGCTTGATGGGCTACAGTCCATGGGGTCGAAAAGAGTCAGATCCAATGAGCAACTGAGCATGCACACACGCATCCCTTTCTAAAACATGCCCGGGAACACGAGCGTGTGGAAGGCGAAATAGGGACAGCAGTCGCTGGATGGCATCGGCCATCTGTTGAGTCTTCACAGGTGCAGTCTTGTGAGACAAACATCTGGATAACAGAGTTCTCTCCTAGGGGAGGACACAGACGATCTGCAGGGTCCACTGACTTATCTGATGTCCACAGCATATACTTGCAGAGTCTGGATTTAAGGCTGTGTTTCTCAGTGCTTGGCATTAATTACTCTTCGTCTCTGTGAACCTGTAAGCTTGCATTTTAGCAATCCGTCAGTGAGCCCACACCTGGCCACCCCACTTCAGAGAGGAGTTTTAGACACACAAGGTGTAGAGTCTTGCTGTCTACTTAATTTTATCATCTTGATTGAACAAGAGGCATTTCAAGGTTCACCAAAGCAGTGAGTTCAATTCTGCTTTTAAATGCCCCAGCTGGTAGTCTGGTGACTGGGACTCTGTGCCACCGATGCAGGGGGCCTGGGTTTGATCCCTGGTCTGGGAACTGGATCCCACATGCTGCGATTAAAAGGTCCCGCATACTGCAAATGAGACCTGGTGCAGCCAAACAAATAAGACAAATGAGTAAATTTAAAATGCCCACCATCTCCGTGGGGTTTCGTGCTCCATGTAGAGTCACAGGACTGCGGGCACGCAGAGGTGTGCAAGTTGCGCGAGTGAGATGTGGCTCATGCCACTTAAATCACTGCTCCTCGATGTTGACATTTATAAACACTGGTGCCTTCTCTTTACAATAGTCTTCTTTAGTGCCCCAGTTAAAAGTACCCTGCCCTGTGCTCTAAATGAATTCTTAATTTTATTAGTCTTCTTTAGAAGAAGTTAAGGGGACAGCAGTATCCTTTTCTTCCCTTGTTCAGAGACAGCCATACAAAGAAAGGCAAATGCACTGTGAGTGAAATGATGAAAAATGAGATCTGAAATGCAGTTTTTTACCTATGCAGTAAAAAAAATCATCTTTTGCACCATTGGATTAAAAATATGTATTAGGTACATAGTTGGACTAAAAATAGAAAATATTTAAGCGTCAAATGTGTATTAATTTCAAAGATTATTTTTGGTCTTTTCCCCAGTGCAATAAGAGGGAAAGGAAATGGATATTTAGTTAAAACCCATTGGCTGTCACAAACGGTTCTAGCAAAAACTAGCATTGTAATTCCAGGAAAAGTACATAATCTGTTCTAGGCTTATCTTATCCAGGTGTAGAAGGTACAAATGATAACAACTCCGTTCAAGTCTTCCCGGGTCATTCTGCTCACCTCTCCTCTACCTGCTCTGATCTGCAGCCGGGAGAGAGCCGGCTTTGGGGAGAGAGGGGAGAGGGGTGTGGGGTGACCTTTGAGGGCTTCCCTTATGTTCTCCTGAAGCATGCAATATGCATGCCATGATTCACATGGCAAAGGCAGGTTTGGTGCAGCGCCAAGTGTCAGAAATGTTGGGAATCAGCTGCAAAATAAACAGAGCATGTGAAAGTGGACAGGTGTGTGGTAAACAGGTAAGGAAAGATGTATATCTGGGTTAAATTTTGATAAACAGGAAAGCGCCAGAAATCTGGGCCCATAAATGTAAAACTAAAGAACAGTCCAGTTTCATGAGCATAACACTACCACAGAGAGACACAAAACGTGGTTCTAGTGGTAACTGCTTCAGATCCGGGATCTTAGTAAGTTTAGCTCAGTAAGTATGCAGTATGTGAACTTAACTGCAATCCACAGAAAATGATTCATTCTGTAGCCTCTGGATAATAAAAGACACAGGATTGACTTTGAAGTGGTGAGGCTTATCATAAATTAAGTTCTTCTGAACAAGTAGCTTTCGGTCATTCAGAATTCACTTTGAATGTATTCTATTGCAAGTTCCTGTAAAATACTGAAACCTGGGTGATCACTGTAACCTCAAAAAATTGTGTGCTGAATAAAATCAAAGATTTAGCAATTTTCCTCATTGTTCCACAAACATAGACACATTATACAGAGAAAGGCAGTGAATATCAGATGAGTCCATTTCTCCTCTTGGCTCTTCAATCAGGTGGGCGTTTCAGAAAACATCTATATTCTAAGGAGGGCCCTCAAGAACTCATTCTGTTCTGAAGATGTGTCCTCAGGTGATGTCCATTCAGTGTGTTCCTGAAACAATGTGTGATAGGGGACATGAGTGGGGGGAAAAGGGAGAAGACAAGACAGAAAGACTTGGCTATTTAGGAAAAATCCTTTCCATCAAAAAGCTCCATTGGAATCAGATTTGTATTCCCACTGGTCTACCGAATCCAATCATATTTGCAAAATTTTTATTTCTCTTCCAAATTAGTGTCAACACTAATAATGCAAAGTGTACAAAATCCTGAAGAGCTGGCAGGTTATGCCGAATCTGCACTGTACTTTATATCAGTTAACTTTTGCTATAAAATAAACCACTGATGGGGCTTCCCAGGTGGCCCCGGTGGTAAAGAACACTCCCACCAATGCAGGAGACATAAGAGATGTGGGTTCAATCCCTAGGTTGGAAAGATGCCCTGGCGGAGGGCATGGCAACCCACTCCAGTATTCTTACCTGGAGAATCCCATGGAAGGAGAAGACTGGCGGGCTATGATCCATAGGGTTGCAAAGAGTCAGACATGACTGAATCTTTACTTAGTAAGCATGCACAAACCACCTAATATTAACAGGAAGTGGGGTCAAACCACATCAGTAGCAGTCTTATCAGTATCAAACATGATTGGGTGGGCTGGCGGGAGGCTGACTCTCCAGAGAGGACACAACAGGTGACTCTGCTGAGGCAGGACTTCTCCCATTGTTGTTGTTGTTGTTTTAAGGATTCATTTGTGCATTCTTTTTTTTTTTTTTTTGCCATGCCTAGTGGCATATGGGATCTTATTCCTAACCAGGGATGGAACCGTTGCCCCTGCATTAAAAGTACAGAGTAATCACTGGACCATCACGAAGGCCCTCTCTCCAATTACTTTTAACCATCCGTCTGAGATGAGCAGAGCAGCTCAGGTGTCTGTCTTCTCACAGGGATGGCAGAAGTGTGTGAGGGTGAGCAGGAACACTCAAGGCTTCTCAAAGTCTCAGCTTTGAACAGACACACTGTCACTTCCTTCTTATTCTATTGATCAAAGTGAGGCACGAGACCAAAGCCCTAAATCAAATGGGAGGGGGAATGTATTCTGCTTTTAAGGGAAGAACTAAAAATTACACATCAAAGGGCAAAGATATTCAATCAGGTATTCAAAGGGTGAGAAATTCAGTCAATGTCCGTAATGAGATCTAGAATATTCTTATGTGCCAAAATGGTGCATGATTGTCAAAAAATTAAAAAAAAAAAATCACTTACCAAAATCAAGTCTTCCAATGAAGGAAATGTGCCCTAGCACTTTGGAAACCACATCTCCATCAGCCACAGAGAAGGGGGTGAGTGTGCCTACAGGTAGCGTGGCAGTCTCCAATACAGATCCAGAGAAGTTTGGAGAAAGGAGAACAAAAGCCAAGCAAATAAAAACGGCAGTCTTATGAAACCTGTGACAGTTCCAGAGAAAGATGTCATTCCTTTGTGACATGGGCAAATGGAAAACGGTCAGGAGTTCAGTCCATCTGAAAGAGAGGCAGCTGGGGAAGGAAATTCACCCTTAGTGATGTCAGGGATCAAAAAGCTTTGTGATCTTTTCAGCAGGTGAGTGTAGCAGGGCAAAGAGAAGAAAAGAGGTGAGCTCGTGTGGAGATCTCAGGCAGGCAGACAGCTTCAGGAGAGTTTGCTATTTATATTTATTAGGGCTTCCCTGGGGGCTCAGATGGTAAAGAATCTGCCTGCAGTGCAGAAGACGTAGGTGCGATCCAATGGCAACCCACCCAGTATTCGTGCCTGGAGAATCCCATGGACAGAGGAGCCTGGCAGGCTACAGTCCATGAGGTGGCAAAGAGTCAGACGTGACTTAGCGGCTAAAGAACAAAGAACATCACCTGTTTGTATGAAATATCTCAGATTCTTCAAAAACACTGGAGGGGAGCATTTTTTATTCCCTCTTAGAAGTGATGTTGCAGGAGACCAGTGTAGGGGTAAGTAACTCAGAACTGTGAAGCTAGTTAGGCTGCAAAACAAATGCAAGCTCATATGCATTTGATTCCAAAGTTCATGGTTGGATTCAGTGTCAGAGCCCCAGGCAGGGAACAAGAGTAGCTATTGCTCTGGTCTGAACGTTTGTGTCTCTCCCAAATTCCTATGTTGTTATCTTATCCCCAGTGCAATGGTGTTGGAAGGTGGGAGCCTTTGGGAATTGATTATGTCATGTGGGTGGAGCCCTCAGGAATGGGATCAACACTCTTCTAAAAGAGACCCGAAGAACCCCCTTACCATTTGACCTTGTGAGGACACAGGGAGAAGCCTGTGACCCAGAAGAGACCCCTTCTGTGTTCACATTTATGTCTTCTGCTGAAATACTGAAAAAGTATGCTTGCCTTTTTTCTTGCTTTATTATTGTTACTAGGTCTCCCAGTCTAACCCTGAGTAAATCTGTTTATAGCAGGTGTCCTTGCCTTGTTCCTGATTTTTGGAAGAATGTGTCCAGTCTTCAACATTAAAGATATGACTCTTCATAGGTTCTTTGCTCTTGTCCTTAATCAATTTGACAAATTTTCTCTCCTGTTCCTGTTTCTTGAGAAATTTACCATAAGAGGGCAAGGATTTGTCAATCATTATTTTGATGTCAATATAATCATACTTTTCTCTTTTTTATTCTGTTAAGATGATTACCTACATTGATTGGTTGAATCTTGTATTACTGGAATAAATTCTACTAGATCACAGTAAATTATTGATTTTTTAAAAAAATTACTGCCTATAAATTAGAATTTTTGTATATAACATTTTGTTATAGAACTTTGTTATAACAAAATGCCTCAAAGATACAGTGGCTTTAAGAATAGATGGATTTACTTTTCTGTAACCTAGTAGTAAGGTGATGTCTTAGGCTGGGAGACTGGGTTGGATTTCATGTTCCCAGGAAATCACCTGCTTGTGGTCCATGTCACCTTTCTACCATCCACAGTGGCAATACTCTTGCTTGTCTAATTGAGCCTGGGTTGCCCCTAAATCCAGGTTCCCCACATCTGGGTTGCATTCAGTTGATAAAAGTAGAAGAACATGAAAGAGATATAAGTTTACAGTGGTAAGTCACAAGGGTCATAAGATATAAATCATATGCCTAAATTTTAGTGGAGATTTAATCACACCTATATATATATATATATATATATATATATATATATCTACAGAGCAGATTGGAAAGCGAAATGCAGCAATGTGTACAGGAAGAAGGGGAAAACAAATTTTGGTGGACAAGTAACAGTATCTGAAGCTCTCTTCTCTGCTCCGGTTTTCTAATTTTATTCTGTTAAAATTCTGTTTATGCCCATGTCATGCTGGACTCTTTGTGACACCATGGACTGTAGCCCACCAATCTGCTTTGTCCATGGGATTCTCCAGGCAAGAATACTGGAGTGTCTTGCCATGCCCTCCTCCAGGGGATCTTCCTGACCCAGGGATTGAACCCAGATCTCCTGCATTACAGGCAAATTATTTACCTCTGAGCCACTTAGGAAGCCCTGAATCTTGGCAGCAGTAGGATTATGCCCATAGTACATTTATATTGTTCCACTTTTTGTACTGCTTCTCAACATAGAATTATGAACATAAAATAATCCTGATCAATGGTTTTCTTTAAAGAAATCAGTGGTAGAATTGGAAGTAAAGCCAAACTGTTCAGGCTCAATTTGATAGCTGAATACCAAGCTTGGATCTGGGTCTGAAACATGTGATCTGGATTTGACTTCCAATCCTCATAATCAGTAGCACTGTCATATGTGACAAACAGGGAAATCTCACCACACCTCCCTGGACTGAGAGGTGAAATCTCATGGAAGATGAAGGCCTTTCACAGCTAGTTCAAGTCCTTGCAAAGACTGGAGGAAATAGGCTGGTTACTGCCTTTGCAATGATATATACTCTTCTTACCACAGCAGAGAAGCTCATTGTCTGTACAAGTCTATTCAGAACATTTTACGAACATTAAATTGGTCTCCTTCTATAAATAGTAAATCCTCCTGGCTGGAAAGAAAGGCCACAAATCACCAAAACAAACCAGGAAAATAGAATAAAAGGAGAAAGAACCATTTTTAATGTCAAAAACACCTTCTTGTATTTCACCTCTGTGGTCTGTTTCTGTTTTTGAGTTCATCTTTGGTTATCGAAACATGAGGTATTGGTTTTATAGTTTTTGTTAAGTCCCTGTGTCCACCTTTGCAGTTCTGGCCCAGACATCAGCACGATTTAAGCAGAGAATCAAGTCTGGTAAGCATATCATCAACTTAGACTCAAGAATAAATAAAAAGGGAGGGAGTTGCTCTATTAGAAGCAAATTGCTTTTATGTGCCAAAAGAAGTCGATACAGAAAACCTTTTTTTTACATCTGCAAAGACTTTTTCTGTTTATCTTATTCCATTTTTTTTGTTACATGACTTTCTCACAGCTTTTTATGTTGGGCATATGTGTATATTTAAAATGTGCTAACGCATACTTAAACACCCCAATGTGTTACATTGTGATATGCATTCAAAGCTACATCAAAATAGTGACTACCAAAGGCTAACTACTAAAAAAAAATCCCAAATGCAGAATCAGCTGAGTCCTGTTGTACTAGAATCCACCTCTAGCAGTAAACAAGAATTATACCTATACTGAGAAAATATTCACGCCTACAGGATCTTCCTTGCAGGCTCAGGGGGCCTTTCTCTTTGTTCCATTGACTTACAGGAGTTGGAAACGAAGGGCACATTTCACAACAGAGACAACTAACAATGTGCCTGTGACGAGTCTTTGTCTCAGGAAACCTTTCTAGATTGTGCATAGGCCACATTCTTCTCCTTGTGTGTACACACTGGCCTTCCCTAGAAAGCTGTGATGGACACATTGTCAGGATGACCTTGGTCTGCTTTTGTCTTTGAATCCTTGCCGCCTGGCTAAGATTCCATGCCCAGTCACTGGGATGAGTGCTCAGCCGCATCTGTGAAAGGCACAGTCAGCCTGAGAGGAAGCCCCTTTGTCTGTTTGTGTCAGGAAGAGGCAGGCAAGAAATTAACTTCCTCACTTGTAGCATGCAGATCATAATGGTGACTTACATCAGGGTGTTGTTATGAAGAATAACTAGGAAAGGATTGTACATTCAATGAGAAATGTTTATTAATTTAATGAGAACAAATGTTGCTTAGAAACTTAGAAAAATGTTGCAATTTTTTCTTGGTTGGCAAGACAATGGGGTCATTTTCCTTTTTTCTTCTTCTTAGTTCTGCAAGATTCATTGCCAGCAAGGAAATATGTGGCTCTTCCCTTTGTCAGGGAACGTGGTCCTCAATGGTAGGGGCCAACTACATAGTCAAACTTAAATTGTATGAAAAGTGGCCCTTCAATGCCAAGGACAAGCACGCGGAGCTCCATGGAGACCCAGAGGTTTCAGAGGGTGGAGGAGTTATCCCTACGATGCCGGGTGATAGCATTCAAGTCAGGGGGCCATTGCTCAGAGGAGTTCACAGCCAAAGCACCGACAGTCTCTCAATTGGGGAGAGCATGAGAAGTGTGAGATGACAGGAAACAAGATTTCCCTGTGATAGTGTAGACCTGGCCCCAGTTGTCGGCAGCTGAGGTGCTGGTATTATTGATGATATTGAAAATAACACAAGAATTTCCTTTGCAAAGGAAATGCAGACCTGGCCGACACCTGAGGCTCAGAGAGCTCCTTGCAGCCTGGACCCAGGTTCCCAGGGAGCAGGAGTCAATGTTCGCTACATGGGATGGAGACCTGGTCACCCAAAGCACTTTTCTGTTCCACTAATTTGGTTTTTGCAACATCAGCTTTCTTAGTTTCCTGGCTTCACTGCCTCACTGTCTGAACCACTCTTGATCAGCTCTTTACTGAGGATCTCCTAGGAGCCAGGCACTGGAGCTCCAGCCGACATCCGCAGGGTGGTCGGGGGTCTTCAGTTTATGCCAGCCACTTGCTTCACTCGTGTTATTCCCTCCTACTGCTGCTCCTCTGTTTCTTCTTTTCCAATTCTTCTCATTCCTATTAGGCTGGACTTTTTTTTTTTTTCTGACTTCCAACCACGGACTTTCAATTTCCTAAATTTGGCTGTTACTTTCACACTCAATGCAAACAATGAGAATATAAACCTCTAGGATCTGCCTCAAGAGTGGTCCCAGTCATCGCAGGCCAGAAGGGAAGGTGACATAACCAACCCTGAGACGCTGATGCTGCTGGTGGTTTACCTCCCAGAGTACCCAGTCCTGAATTTTTCAAAGGAGTCCATTTTGGGTACCAGAGATTTTTCTCCCAGGGCTCCATCAAAAGAGATATTCAGAGTTTTCAGGAACCATATTTTGTGTATGGTTTCTTCAGCCTAGTTTCCTGAAACATTGAGTAACATTATTGGGTTTAGATATTAATAGGAGACCTGGGAATTCTAGTAGACATCAGTCAGTTCAGCTCAGTCCCTCAGTCATGTCCAACTCTTTGTGACCCCATGGACCACAGCATGCCAGGCTTCCCTATCTATCACCAGTTCCCGGAGCTTGCTCAAACTCAGGTTCATTGAGTCAGTGATGCCATCCAACCATCTCATCCTCTGTCGTCCCCTTCTCCTTCTGCCTTCAATCTTTCCCAGCATCAAGGTCTTTTCCAATGAGTCAGTTCTTCGAATCAGGTGGCCAAAGTACTGGAGTTTCAGCTTCAGCATCAGTCCTTCCAATGAACACCCTGGACTCATCTCCTTTAGGATGAACTGGTTGGATCTTCTTGCAGTCCAAGGGACTCTCAAGAGTCTTCTCCAACATCACAGTTCAAAAGCATCCATTCATAATTTCATAGGAATATAGATATGATTCATTTGAGGCAGGACAGAGGGTTTGAGAAGGTGGGACAAGGAGAAGAAATTATAGAAAAAGCTTCTATCATAACTAGGAAATAAAACTATCATCTATCTTTCCCTGAAAAAGCAGCAAGACACAATAGAGAGACCACAGGCTGAATGAAGCACTGCACCTGTGCTCAGCTGTGACACAGCAATTGCATAGCACTCATTCTGAGCCTCTTTACCTTAACATTCAGATACTCAGATGTACCCACAACATAGTAACATGAAATAAAGCCTCACATACAAGCTGTCTGGCCCATCACAGGTGCTCAGTAAGGATTCACTCTCTTCTTACTCCTTCACATTCTTATGAGATTAAGATTACATTTTTCAGAATGTTTGTATGTCAGTATCTTGGGTTTTCTCATGATCTCCTCTGTTTATTTGACCTTAACTTTGTGTTTAAACTTTTTTTTTTCACTACCCTTTCCTCCTGCAAACATATACATCATTAAGAAAAAAGAAAATGCTCATGTTTTTAGTGTGACTATTAATAAACATAAAGTATTCACCTGGGGATTATGAGGGATTAACATGGGCCTAACACTGATCCACACTTGATAACCCATTATGTTTCCAAGCCAAAGATAAAGAGGATTGAGGGGAACCCTTCCCCTCCCTTGGAAAGTTGATTAAAGTGATGGATGAGGCTTTGGTGGCAGTTAGGCGTCTGTAAAGTACTCTCCTGTGAACAGACTCCACCCTGCTTGCTGGGGAGCTCTCTGACTAGGAGAGCTAACCATAATGCAAGCAAATCAGGACCTGGTCGTCAAGGTTACAGAGACTCTGGAATTCCTGGACACCAAATATTCCAAAACTGCCAGATATATCATAGATATTAGATATTCTAAAACTTGATTTTGCATGGATCATTTTCTTGGGATTTATCTCAAGAGAAAGAGTCAATATATTAATTTTGCTAATGGACCTCAGTGCTGACAAGGAGTAATGAGGAAGCTTCTTAATGGCCTCGTTTTCCATCTGTCCTGACACCACTGATGATACTCATGTTGTATTCACAGGACCAGTTAAACCAGGATGCAGTACTCAGAACCCGACCATCTTTCATCTTATCAGAAGCAGAAAGACCCTTTGTTCAGAATTTAGTTTTATGAACACAGTCCCAAGGTACATGGATGTATTTTGGAAAGTCCCTGGTCCCCAGTTTTGGTATATTTCAAAAATAGAATATTCATTCTCTTTTCACATTCTTCTAGCATACTGCCAAAACTCAGGTGAGAGGTGGAAGTCTGGCATAGGGATGTTTTTATATGCTTATGTTACGCTTCCAACACATGTTCCGCTTGAAGAAAGTTGAGAATTTGTGGGCAATTTTGTCAAGCTTTTACATCATTGCATAACATCTCTAAGCAGATTTTACAATCTAATAAGAAACAATAAAATTTATTTCTGGGTTTGTTGAAAGGATTAAAATAAGACACACTATGGCGCTGTGGTAAAGAATCCACCTGTCATTGTAGGAAAGGCAAGAGATACAGGTTTGATCCTTGGATCAGTAAGATCCCCTGGAGGAGAAAATAGCAGCCCACTCCAGTATTCTTGCTTGGAAAATTCCATGGACAGAGGAGCCTGGTGGGTTATAGTCCATGGAATCGCAAAGGAGTCGCCCACGACCACGCGTGCATACACCTATATATAAAGGCTAGAACAAGTCCCAGCCTGGTATAGCTGATCAAGACCTGTATTTTAGTTACAAAATTGTAACTTCAGAAGCTTCCTCACTTTCTGGGCCATGAAGTTGAATATAGATAGCTGTTAAGTAGAAGTTCTGGATGTCTCAAATGAAAGGGCCTGTTCATCTATTAACTTGTGAAAGCACTGTATCCTACTAAGTGTTGTGACAGTGATGGGGTGTGACAAGGGAGCTAAAAGGTGGACATATTGATAAGAGTAGCTATAGGAGCCCCTGAAAGAAAGTATCAGACTTAGAATGTATGCTGCTGTTTTATGCTCAAAGGTCTCACAAATTGACCCAAACCTACTTTTATCTGCAGACCATGAGGTGGATTTAAATAGTTACATTGCTGTCTGCATCATGTCTTCCTTTGAAACCTACTTCTATCCTCACCACCAGTCCCAAATTCCTGCTTTATAAATATTGTCCAGGAAATCTGCTGAAATTTTTCCCTCAAAGTAGCTGTCCTGAGCACATACAGAAATCAACTCTCTGTACTATAAGCTCGCCTAAGCACTCTTGTGCGTGTGTGTGTGTGCGCGTGCGTGTGCACAAGTGCGTGTGCGTTGGAAGGGCATTGAAAGGGTACTTATCCTATAATGCCTGGCAGTATAATTTGCCTGCATAGTCTCTTGTAATAGATAGCAACGCTTTAAATCTGTGGGCTTCCCTGGTGGCTCAGATGGTAAAGAATCTGCATGCATTGCAGGAGAGGATACTTGGGTTTGGGTGGCGAAGATTCTCTGGAGAAGGGGATGGCAACCCATTCTGCCTGGGGATTCCAGGGAAAGAGGAGCCTGACTGGCTACAGTCCATGGGATTGCTAAGAATCAGACAAGACTGAGCGACTGTCACTTTTCACTAAATTCTTACCATCTAAAGACTTGACTGATCATTATAAAGACATAATGTAGGAGAAAAAAAAAAGAAATTTTGCAAACAAACAAAATAATCTGTTGAAGATTAGGGAAATCTGTCTGGAAATCCCATGACACTTGTAAACCAGGGTTCAAACTCTAACTCCATCTGTAAAAAGCACTGTTATGTGTTATGGCTGAATTTCCTTATACATAATAATATTTTGTTGGATGGTTACAATGGTTATTTAAGATAATGCATACAAAGCCCCTGGCCACTAGCAGACACGATGAAAAGTAGTGGCTATTATTCCATTTACTGAGGCATGGGGATAGGAATTAGTTCTCATCAAACATGGCTCTGTCCTAGGAACTTTATAGGTTCACTCTTGTAATTGGCCTAAGGAGCTCACCGAACAGATGAGAAACCTGCATCTCGCACAGCGTAAGCCATGGGTACACAGTAAAGCTATTCTGTGGTTTTTCTAAGATGTGAACCGGGTCTGGCCCTCACCTCTGCCTCATTTCTCTGCAGCTTCTCTGGGAGGTTTTATCAAGTCAACGGCAGAAGATGAGAAGGCTCCTGGAAACACCAAAACAGCCACATCCTAAATCAAGCAAACTTTCGTTTTCTCCAGTCATAGATACTCAGGAATGCTGGACATGCCGTCTTATGCCCAATGTAAACTAAGGCATCTGGGGTGCTAACAAAGCCTGGAATCTATCGGGGTTTTGAACTATGAAGAATCAGCATGGTGCCTGTGGGCAGGGTAGCATTCTTACCTCCAAAGCAAGGATACCAAATTACGGTCATTTCATTTCGCAAGGCTTTCCTCATGGCTCAGCTGGTAAAGAATCTGCCTGCAATGCTGCAGACCTGGGTTTGACCCTTGGGTTGGGAAGATCCCCTGGAGAAGGGATTGACTACCCACTCCAGTATTCTGGCCTGGAGAATTCCATGGACTGTAGAGTCCACGGGGTTGCAAAGAGTTGGACACAACTGAGTGACTTTCACTCACTGTTTATATTTAATACATTAATTCTTTAATCCACTCATAATATTTATGCAACAGCTTATCTAAGAAGAAGAGTTTATTGTTATAGGTTAAATTTGATCCCTTCAAATTTGTCTGTTGGGGTCCTAAACCCCAGAAGTTCAGAATGTGACTATATTTAGAGAGAGTGAATAAAGAATCTTCTTACAATGCAGAAGACCTGGGTTCAATTCCTGGGTTGGGAAGATTTCCAGGAGGAGGGAATGGCTACTCACTCCAGTATTCTTGCCTGGAGAATTCCATGGACTGAAGAGCCTGGTGAGCTACAGTCCATGGGCTCACAAAGAGTTGGACATGACTGAGCAGCTAACACTTTCGTGTTTTCACTTCCTGTAAAGAAGTAATCAGGTTAAAATCAGGTCACGAGAGTGGGCCCTTGTTCTATTTCACTGGTGTCCTTGTGCAAAGGAGGAATTTGGAGACCGATGTACAGAGGAAGGATAACATGAGGACTCGTGGGGAAGAAAACCAGCTACAAACCAAGCAGAGAGGCCTCAAAAGAGACCACCCTGCTGATACCTTGAATTTTATACTTCCAGCCTCCAGAATTGTGAGAAATAAATGTTAATTGTCCATTAGCTTCCCAGCCTTTGGTGTTTTTATCGCCCAGCAGCTGGAGCAGACTAAGACAGGTGAGTTCCACTGCTTCACATCTTTGTTTCTTCTTCCATCAGAGGCCCCTTTGCTGCCCACATACTCTTCCATGGAAGTTGTGAGATGAGATTGGCAGGCACTGTGAACAGACTGCACTCTTTGGAAGAATCTAGAGGTCATTTATGGACTTCAGACTTTTGGAACCCTGCTGAGCAAGTATTTTTGTGTTTCTGGATCTCGAAACCCTTTTTAAAAGAAGCAAAGTCAATGGAAACCCCACTTGCACAAGCTCTAACCTGAGCAGAAGGCTTGGCATGCAATGCCATCTAAGTACAAAGCAGCCAGCATCCTCCCCCCAGAGACAAAACACATTATTTCTATGACATGCTTGGTCTCCATCTGCTCAGAGAAGAGGAGCGAATCTCCCATATGCTTCATCATTGGGCTGGCCCTGCCTGAGAGTGTGGCTCCCCCAACAATGCAGAACTGAACGTTAAGTAACTTGAGGCTGCTTTAATGGAAATACCATATGGGAGCTAGATGAATGAAAACAAATGAATACCTTGATTATTTTGTTCTGTTTTTGTGTTAATAAAAGTAATTGCCACTAATTGCTGGTTGGTTTCTACCCATTTTGGTGAATCCATTATTTATTTATTTTTTCTGAAGAATTCTCAAGCAGTAACCATCATCCTCATTGTGGAGATTATATATTCATGAAAAAAATTAAATACCCCCAATTATGTTATATGGTCATATTTTCCACATAAACACAGGCATTTATTTCCTCATGCAGTACCCAGAGCCAATGCAATATGTAATTTGCTAGGCTATTTGGCAACTAAGAATGATTAAGACCCTGCTGTTTGCAGTTAATATGGTGCATAACTTGAGTTTGTGGCCAGAAAAGAAAGTAGGGCTGATGCTAAACTGTACCTTTGTTTGTGAGAGTGGAAGTTTTAGGGAATATCTTGCCTTGTTTGGTAGGATATTGCTACAGATATGACAAAAAAAGGGGAAAAAAACTATTATTTCATTTAATATTTGTGTATTCCAGTGTTAATTTTTGCTTTTGATTGCAAGTTTATCATTATACGTCATCAGGCTCAATTGTGTAGAGGGCCTAGTGGTGAGATAAGTAGAGTGAGATCCCTACATTTGTCACGTGTTACATGCCAAGCCATGACCACAGACAACATCTTTCATCCTGCAGAGTGATGCAATGCTTGTTTAGGGGTACAAAGAGGGCAAGGTGAGCTAGTGTTAGATCAAGACAAACTCATTGAAGAAGACAAACTTCAACAAATAAAAAATTACAGATGGAAATCAAAGAACTCAGAAGCATTTACAAATGTTTGTTGAATGAGTGAGTGGTATTATTCTTTTCCTCCGGAAAAGCTGCTCTAAAACCTTCAGATGGAATTATTAAGCAAAGGGAAAGTTCTAAGGGAGACAGGAGAGGAAGAGAAAGGCTATTCCCAGGGGCGCCCTCTCCTGTGCAGAGTTTAATCTGAAAAGCTTTACTCTTTGTCCCTTTAAATTTCCCAGTGTGGAGGGAGGGGCTTAGGGCTCAGTTCTCAAAAGAGGAAAGCAAACGTTCAGGGCAGCCGATGAGACGGTTCCTGTGCAGTTCCGTGTGCCCTGTGTTGTGATTAGTTGCTCAGTCGTGCCCAACTCTTGAGACCCCAAGGAAGACTGTAGCCCACCAGGCTCCTTGGTCCAGGAGCATTCTCCAGGCAAGAATGCTGGAGTGGGTTGCCACGCTCTCCTCCAGGGGATTTTCCTGACCCAGGAATTGAACCCAGTTCTCGCATACTGCAGGTGGATTCTTTACTGTCTGAGACATCAGAGACCCCCATAAATGACACTCTGTGACCGGTGAGGTCATGGGCTCTGTGCTCAAGAGTGCAGTCCTTCAGAAGGTCAGGTTTGACAACCAGACCCAGGAGACATTGACCAATGTAGGGCAAAAGTGTTGAGAAAAGTTTTCAGGCATCTGATGACTGTGTTCCTGAACTGTACTACAAATGAAAAGATGAAACCAAAATAAATGCGTGGCTCCACTTACCAGTTGGAGGTTTGCCTCCAGTCCTCCAGGACAATGCATTAAATGCCACTATACAGCAGGAAAGAGAGAGAAATACAGATGGGAAATAGTTCAGTGGACAGTACCTCTTACCAGTAAGACAGAGGGAGTTGGGCCTAAGAATTCGGAGTGAAATGGAGAGAGGACAGAGAGAATCCAGCGTGCAGCAACTAAATCAACTGTTGGGTCCTGTGGCCCATGTTCAAGCCACTGAAAGTGAGCTTGCTGGCGTGATCCCAGTGCCACGCAGTTAGGAATTAATGCATCTTACAGCTCTGGTCTGAAACACACCAGTTTGGTTCCACTTCGAAAATATTTCAACTGGATGGACTAGATTCCTGTTTGGAAGGCCCTTGGGGGAGAAATGGAGGAGAAGCAACCTTGGTATGATAGTGGGAGCCCCCTCCGTGGGTATCTAAGCTGGAGAGCTCACTGCTGAACCTTTGAGTTTCCAGCTGCGAACACCCCTGCCCTCCATCCCGGCTCTGTGTTTAGTCACTGCACTAAACCCATTGCTGCGCTATTCTGTACCTGAGTCAGATCAGTTCAGCTTAATTTTGAGGTGCCCCATAGCGCCAGAAGGTAAACTCTCTGAAACAGTGGGCCATTGGAATGCCGGAAGTTTCTTTATGAAGACTGTGGAGAGCTTTATCAGAAAGTAACAAACCCTTGGACACATCTGTTTTCCTTGGGACCAGAGCTCTACCTCCTCCGAGGAGCCACTGAAACAGGTGGCTCCATGGGGAGCTGACATGTGATGAGGTCCAGCCTCGGGTGGGGTCAGAGGGCAGCGGAGGAGGCGGCTCCTGAGGTCCTTTACAGCTCTCCTGCTACTGCTGCTGCTAAGTCACTGCAGTCGTGTCCGACTCTGTGCGACCCCTAGACAGCAGCCCACCAGGCTCCTCCGTCACTGGGATTCTCCAGGCAAGAACACTGGAGTGGGTTGCCATTTCCTTCTCCAATGCATGCAAGTGAAAAGTGAAAGTGAAGTCGCTCAGTCGTGTCTGACTCCTAGCGACCCCATGGACTGCATCCTCCCAGGCTCCTCCATCCATAGGATTTTCCAGGCAAGAGCACTGGAGTGGGCTGCCATTGCCTTCTCTGCCTTTATAGCTCTAGGATTCTGTAAATCAGTGACATCCTAATCAAGAAACTTTTTTTTTTCTTTTTCCTTTTTTTCTAGCCACTTGAATTTTTCAATATCTTAAGAATTCCAGCATCTGGTCCTGGACTATTTCCCCTGCTTGGTTGCCTAGGAATGGGTCTGCTGAAAATCTCAGGTTAAAGGAAGGTGCTGGAAGTACCAGAATGGATTGTGGGTCTGGTGGCAGGGTCTGCTGAGGTTAGATGGAGACTGTTCATGGTCAGCAAGCCCCCTGAGCTGCTATCTGTGGGCCATTTCACCTCCTCATCACATCACACATGAACGATGACAGCGCCAAGGACTCCGAGGGTTACTTGTCTTGGATATATCTGTGCCACATCATCAGACAGGCCACACGAGGAATGCCTCTGAGCCACCACACAGATGCCCTGGTGTAAAGATATTCTGCTCCTTCAGTAATGTCACAAGTGCAGAGACTGGCTAGAGTTGTGTCCAAAGAGAGTCTTTGTCAAAGCTCACAGAAAACATTTTCTCTATTGATCTTTATTCATAATTATTTCTTGCGCTCTCTCCCTCTCTTGTTTTAATTTTTGGTGTTACACTCCATCCCGCCATCTGCCAATCTCTTTGCATTTTCCTAGGGTCCTTAAATAGGTTCATTAAACACTTCCTTCAATAGATTACTATTCTACCTGCTGATCTAATTCATTGCCTCCTGCTAGAAGCAGCTTGAGTTTACAACAAGAGTCTTCTTTCACTAAGATACAATTTTTAAAATGGAAGAAGAATCTAATTGTGAAAAATACTCTATAGAATTGCTTTGCTACATAGGACACAGTGATCAAGTTTAAAGACCTCAGTGACTGACTGCTTCATTTCACAGAGTTGGAAACAGAGCAAGGGAAGTTTCTTTTGAGATGCTCTTGACAGCCCCTGTGTTGTGGGGCAGTATAGTGAATTCCCAGGGGATCCTTAAGACTTGTTGACAAGACCAATTTTATGCTAGTGTCTTGTCACCTCTCAGACCTCTCTCTCCCTGGACTCCGCAAACCTCCTGTATATTCTGCCAGAATCTTAAATTTCAGCTTTGCGAACGTTTTCTGTTTCTCCCCATCATGTCTTTAAAGTTTTGTATTTTTTCCCCTATTCACCTAGGTCCTTCCCTCTCACACTTCCTTCCAATTCAAGACTAGGGTTTTGAAAATTTAAAGCCAAAGTGGACTCCTTTCAGTCTTGGAGATTCTGCTGTGATATTTTATGGGTTGAATGGTGTCCCCTCAGAATTTTCATGTTGAAGCCCTCACTCCTAGTACCTTAGGATATCCTTTTATTTGGAGAAAAGATCTTGGCAGATGTCATAATCCAAAATGAGGTCATTAGACAGGGCCCTAATCCGATGTGACTGGTATCCTTATAGGAAGAGGAAATTTGGAGACATACACACAGAGAGGGGGCTTCCCTCTTAGTTCAGTTGGTAAAGAATCTGCCTGCAATGCAGGAGACCCAGGTTCGATTCCTGAGTCGGGAAGATCTCTGAGAAGGACATGGCAACCCACTCCAGTATTCTTGCCTGGAGAATCCCATGGACAGAGGAGCCTGGTAGGCTACAGTCCATGGGGTCACAAAGAGTTGGACATTACTGAGTGTCTAAGCATCTAACAGTATCACTTTCAACTCATAATCTAATAGAAATAAGAACTATGAGTTCTGGCTCAGATGGTAAAGAATCCACCTGCAATGCAGGAGACCTGGGTGCGATCCCTGGGTCAGGAAGATCCCCTGGAGGAGGGCGTGGAAACCCACTCCAGTCATCTTATCTGGAGCATTCCCATGGACAGAGGAGCCTGGTGGGCTACAGTCCATGGGGTTGCAAAGAGTTGGACATGACTGAGTGACTAAACCACCACCACCACCAAACAGAGAGGGGAGATGACGTGAAAACAGGGAGAGGATGGTCATTTGCAAGCCAGGGAGAGAGCCTAGAGTAGACCCCCCATCACAGACTGAGAAGGAACCAGCCCTGCCGACACCTTGATCTTGGACTTCCAGCCTCCAGAACGGGAGGTGACATGTTTCTACTGTTTAAGCCACTGAGTCTGTGGAGTTTCATTACGGCAGCCCTTGGGAACTAATGCACTGATCTGCCTGGTGGGTTAAGTAAGGTGTGCATGAGACAGCTGCATGGCCAGAGGGACTGTTAACACGTAGGGTAGCATTTCACCCCATGTACAATGTGCTGAGGCTGGAGTGAGGAACCCTTAAAGCTGTCACTTGGGTCTCCATTGCCTTCCTCTCAGGGTGTAGACTGTTTGAATTTCAGTGTTGTTAGAGCATAATTAGGGGTAGAGAAACAAGGACTGGAGCCTTTTCACACATGAGGATTCTGATATCTACAGAGGTGGTTATTTGCCAATAGGATCTTTGTTTAAAAAACTATAGTTGATTTGTGCTTGATGAGATTCTGTATGTCTGCTGATCCTTCTTTTTAAATTACTGCATTTATTGGCAGAAAACAAAGTTGGCAAAGATAACCAAAGGCATGCTGAGTTTAGAAGAGAAAAGACAACTTTATAAAGATCAGCAGTGGGGCACAAGAATTGATTGAGTAGGACTTCATATATTTATTTAAATAAAATTTAAATAATTATATTTAAATACAATTATTTATCATTTTCATATATTTATTTTTTAAAGTAGAGCTATCAAATAGTTTCTAAAAACCATGTGAAAATTGGCAAATATTCTCTCATGCTCACTTATCGCTGCCACCATAGTAAATCTTGTGGATGGGAAGGAGAACAGGACCCTAGATCCTTGTCCTCTGGCACTAGCTCGGATTTTTAAAATCATGGAGAAAGATACAAAGTTTATTAACGACAAAAGTTATGGTACATGTGGTATCAGTGTTGATGACCAAACAGTGCACTCATTATTTAATTTTAGTTCTAACACTAAGAGGTACACGTTTAATATCCTTGAAAAGGACGTGTTTATTCTCAGGATACAGATGGGGAAACAGGCTCAGAGAGCAGCAGCGAATGGATGATGTTGTTGAGGAAAGAGGGGCCACACTGCACTTGAACTCAGGTGTGTATGTGCTCAGTTGCTCAGTTGTGTCTGACTGTTTGCAACCCCTTGGACTGTACCCTGCCAAGATCTTCTGTCCATGGGATTTTCCAGGCAAGAATACCAAAGTGGGTTGCCATTTCCTCCTCCAGGGGATCTTCTCGATTCAGGGATCAGATCTGTTCTAGGGATCAAATCCACATCTCCTTCATCTCCTGCGTGGCAGGTGGATGCTTTACTGATGGGCCATTGGGGAAGGCCCTGAACTCAGGTCTCAGACCTCAAATCAAGAGGCAGCTCATCCCTTCATGGGGGCAGACGGGGCAACTTCCAGGTGTGAGACCTGCATAGTCACACGGAGCCCCAGGCTCAGAGACCCTGGGTCTGATTTAATGCTCAGCTCTCATCGTCTCCTGCGGAGGGTATGTCGGTTGACACACTCTTGGTCTTATTTGCTGAAACCTGAGACAGTCCAACCAGCTGCTCCTAGATCTCTCTGCTTTAAGAGCTCACAGGCTGGAGCCAGCCCCCATGTGCCTTGTCAAGTGTCTTGTTCTTGGGTCTGGGACACTCTGCGTGGAGGCTGGGCTTCCAGGAAAGACAGCTAAGTCCAGGTCAAGGACAAGTTTTTCTGAGTGGTGGTTGGGCTCTAGCCCAGCAAAGCCACTTCTTCCAGAACAAAGGGACAGCTTGTCTCACTAATAACCCAGGATTTCAACTCAGGAGACTGAAACTACACGAAATATTTTTTTTTAAAGTCATGTTTTCAGACTTAAGACAACCCCCAGATCCAGTCAACACAGGGCAGCCAGATTCAGAGATCGCATTTATTCTCATGGTCACCTTGCTCTATTCTGGGTCAGGAAGCTGAAGCTCAGAGCATTTAAATAATTTCCCCCACATTACATACTTCATGTGTGCTAGCACTCTGATTTAAACTGATTTCAAAAGCTTCTCCTCCCCCCCCCCTTTTTTTCCCCTTTTGCTATAAAATAAAGTAGCTCTGCTCCTCTCAGCTGTGTGGCCTCAGGTGTGTTTAACCTCTTTACGACTTAACTCAAGAGGTAGTCTCCAAGGAAATGTCCAGTTCGAGTCTAATAACATCCTCTAGGAGCCATCATGAGCTCAACCAAAAGAAACTGGTCATTTCAGCTTTAGTAAATTGCAGTAAATTCAGCAAAGGATTTTGTTTCTCGAATATGAAGTCTGTGTTTACAGAAGAAGGAAGAGCTTGTGAAAGATTCAGACGGGAGGATAGGAGGGTCACGGGCCCTAGTCCTGTCTTTCTCCTCTGGCGACTTAAAATGGATTGGGTTTTCCTTTTCTTCGCCTGTTTGTTTGTTTGTTTTAACTGGACTCTCCTTTTCACTGGACTCCTTGAAAAGTCCCAGATGGAATAACAAAGCTCTCAAAACTCTGCCTAGCCACCAGGCTTGCTAAAACAACCAGGAAACAAAAAGCTGTTAAAATCCCTGTTCAGAATGGATGGCCATCTGCTTCACCCTGCTCTCTCACCTTCCAAATGGCTGCAGATAAGGCAGGATAGGGTTCCTTTCCATCACTCAGGCTGAGGCTTAAAGGGAATCTGAGACCTCAGGAACACAGTAGAGCTTAGGAATATACAATGAAGACTTAACTCTTCAGTGGCTATATCTTTATTCCGCTGCCTTGTTTCCAAGTGTGTTTTGCCATCCACCTTTGGTATCACGGAGAACTGTGCACCCCGGAGCTGTTTTTGGAGGGATGTTTGTTGTATATTTTTGCCCCTAAAGAGGAAAAGAAAACACAATGAATCACCTTGAAAATCAAAGAGAGCGAGCAAGCGAGAGAGAGAGAGAGTAATGGAATACCTGATCAAACTTACATCTTGGAAGGTGCATTTGGAGGCATGAGTGCTGGAATGTTTCAGCTTTCAGGACTGTACAGATTCATATTTATAGTCAGTCTGTTTATGCTATAGCATGTGTGGTAGCATAGAATATCAAAGGAAGAGGTCTACGGAGCTGCCACCATTTTAAATGAAAAATGTCTCTTCTCCTCAAGCGTGGCATTCTAATGTGGCACAGATGGAAACTAGTGCCTTTCTGTTTTACTGTTTTTGTACATTACACAGGCAATAAATACTGGCCAAATCAAGCTGTAATTTCTAAGGTTCCATATAACCTATTTTACCAGTATCAGCTGCCACAGTTTATGGATCTCCTAGATCCCCTAGAGAAAGCTGCCCAGGCTCCCAGGTTTTATAGGCCATTTCAAGGAGACCTCACAAATAAAATGGGCGGAAAGCATGGTCCATATTTTTAATATCCATGCAGTTAATGCTGCATTTGCTTGTTATAGTTTGCACACTTCAATTATGTGTTGGGTAGACTCTTTCCCTCTTCAAACTCATATTGATTCACTGATTCTTTCTAAACATTCATTTTCAGCTCTCTTGAGACCATTTTTTATTTTATTGTCTAGGGTGGGCCTGCATTGTGTGACAGCTGGGAGGAAGACTTGTTTTTCGCTGGAGTGGCTGCTCTGTCCCAGATTCAGAGAAGGTCCTGTGGACTCTGTTCACAAGAGAACTGGGCTCTTGTGTAATAAAATGATTGTGTCCAGTCTTTTAGTGCAATCTCTTGGAAAAAAAGACACAGATAAAGGGATTGAATAGATGCAAATATGACCCAGCTCCACATTTGAGAGATGAAAGTTTGTTGAATTTCTATCATGAGAAAGGTGTTAGGGATTTTTGAAGGATATTCTAATTTTATCACAGCAAACCACAAATTGGGCTTACCATTTTCATTGTACAGATAAAGAAATGGCTTTGGGCCTGCTGAGGACCTTCTAGTCCCGCAGCTATGACTAATGCAGAGCTGGACATTGACAAAAGAGAAGACCGATGCCAAAGTCTCTGCTTTTTTTCTCTTTCTTTTGTCTTTTTCACTCAATGCTGCTTGATGTAGTCTGGTTTGGACAACTGAATAAGCTTTGGTATGACCATCGAATATCCATCTGCACGCGTTTAGGTGTGCATTATGTCTTTGTTGGCCATATTCTTTTATTGGTCCAGTTATCTGCAGTCTTTAGTACAGGCTTCTTACTGGATTGAGGGGAATTTCCCCCTGCTTTTCCAGCAGTCATGTATGGAGGTGAGAGTTGGACCATAAAGAAGGCAGAGCGCCAAAGAGCTGATGCTGGAGAAGATTCTTGAGAGCCCCTTGGATAGCAAGGAGACCAAACCAGTCCATCCTAAAGGAGATCAGCCCTGAATATTCATTGGAAGTTCTGATGCTGAAGCTGAAGCTCCAATACTTTGGCCACCTGAAGTGAAACGTCGATTCACTGGAAAAGACCCTGATGCTGGGAAAGATTGAGGGCAGGAGGAGAAGAGGACAACAGAGCACGAGGTGGTTGGAATGCATCGCTGACTATATGAACATGAGCTTAAGCAAACTAGGGGATATAGTGAAGGACAGAGAGGTCTGGAGTGCTGCAGTTGATGGGGTCACAAAGAGTCCAACACGACTGATTGACTCTAACAACTCTAAACCCCCTGCTCTCTGGGAGCCTGGAGTGTGAAGGTCATCAGTATAGCAAGATAACCAATATGGGAAAGGAAGGGAATGACCTGGAGACCAGGGGAGACTTCCCTCTGTCTTCTAGGAGAGAAGGGGCTGGAGGGGAAGGACTCAGGTGACTGGCTGTTCACAGCCCACAGACTGGCTCAGGCTCTGTAAGTGAGGGTTCGTGACTGACTTTCAACAGTCTTTCACAGTGACCTGTACTTCCCACAAGCTCTCCCCACATAGTCACCGTGTGGAGGTCCTTTTCATTAGGATTCCAGAATGGTGGGGCCAGTTGCATGGTGTTGACTTCCTTGAAGAAATGTTCCCAACTTCATTTTCAGAGTTTCCAGCTCATATATAGGAAGGGCTTGGTTACTCCTAATAAAATGAATGGTTTCAAATAGCTGTGTGACTGACACAGATCTTTGTTTAGTAAAATTTTCCTTTTCTAAATATCACAATGAAGAAAACAATTTTTTTCTTTGAAGTATGGTTGATTTACAATGTTGAGTTAATCTCAAGTGTACAGCAATGCAATTTTATATCTATTATCTATATCTATATATATATATTGGTACACACATGTATATTTCAGCTTCTTTTCCATTATAGGCTATTATAAGATACTGGACATAATTCCCTGTGCTATATGGTAGGAGTTAGTGTGTGTGCTCAGTCACTCAATTGTATCTGACTCTTGATGACTCCATGGACTGTATCCTGCTGGGCTCCTCTCTCCATGGGATTCTCCAGGCAAGGATACTGGAGTGGGTTGCCATTTCCTCCTCTGGGGGATCTTTCTAAGCTGAGGATCTAACCCGTGTGTCTTCTGCATGTCCTGCACTGGCAGGTGGGTTCTTTACCCACTAGCACCATCTGGAAAGCCCACATACTAGGTCTTGATTGTTAATCTATTTTATATATGATAGTGTGTAACTGTTAATCCCAAACTCCTAATTTAAATAATTTAAAGTGAGAAGCTTTTCTAAAGATATATTTCTAAAACCTAAACATGTTGCCATGGCTTCTCTTTTCTGAGATGATAAAATTCAACCCTTCATACCTGCAGCTTGTCCCAGACCTTAGATCATCATCAGAGCTCAGATCTCGTCATTTGACAAGACTCTCTCCTTGACCAAACTTCAGTCAGCCTTCCTCTCAATGTAGCCTGGATCTGGGACCTGCTCACATCTTTGATCAGCATAGTCCAGTCTGAGCAAAGAATCCCGCTGTGTCATCCTCTCTTTCTTGATGGATGATCAGGTTCTTCATCCCTTGACATCCCCTTTGACATCTAAGCCAGTGTAACAAGATTCCCTCTCCCATAATTTTCCATCCACTGACCTCTCCTTCTGCTCCTTGACTGTGGAAACTCAGCCGTCTTTGCTATATTAGGAGCTGAGCTTGATGGTGATAATCTTGAATACATTCTTCTTTACCATATCAATACATGTCAGGACAATTTTTCTTTCACATGTTCCTCATCAAATACCCCATTTCTAACAACACCAAAATATTTTTTATCTTGTGAGTAAGTTACATTATGTCTTTCCTTACTTCTCTATCTTTTGACACATGGTTGGTTCTGAAATACTCCCTCCTCCTTTCTCAACTAAGAGAACTCTCGCTCACTATTTAAGGCTCAGCTCAAATGTCACTTTCTTCCACTCCTAGGGCTCTTTGAATTTACCTTTATTAGGCTCCTTACTACATTGCATTGCAATTAACTACTGGCTTGTCTGTCTCTCCTGTGTCACTGTGAGCTCCTTGAACAGGCTCCCATTCCTTATTAACTTTTATTAAACACTTTTCCCCCCTCCCTGCTCCCCCTCACGACCCCAGGACAGGACGTGCTTCTAATAGGAACTTAAGGGTGCTGATGGCATGAACAATGTAGTGTGTCAGAAATGGTCCCTTCAAAGCAGTCTCACTTCCCTTTTCTTCAATTTCATGAGATTTTCACTGGGCAACTGTTGCTATTGCTCAGTCATCAAGCTCTGTCTGACTCTTTGCAACCCCGTGGTTTGCAGTATAGCAGGCTTCCCTGTCCTTCATCGTCCTCCAGAGTTTTCTCAAACTCATGTCCATTGTATCGATGATGTCATCCAACCATCTCATTCTCTGTTGCCTCCTTCTCCTCCTACCCTCAATCTTTCCCAGCATCAAGGTCTTTACCAATGAGTCGGCTTTTTGCATCAGGTGGCCAAAGTGTTGGAGCTTCAGCATCAGTCCTTCCAATGAATATTCAGGGTTAATTTCCTTTAGGATTGACTGGCTTGATCTCCTTGCTGTCCGAGGAACTCTCAAGAGTCTTCTCCAGAATCACAGTTTGAAAGCATCATTTCTGCGGTGCTCAGCCTTCTTTATCCAACATGCACATTTGTATGAATACTGAAAAATCATAGCTTTGACTATACAGATTATTGTCTGTGAAGTGAGTCTCTGGTTTTTAATATACTGTCTAGGTTTGTCATAGTGCATGAATTATAAACGAGGTTTCTTTTTTTTCTTAAAAATAATCATATTTAAGACTTGTCAACAATGTATGCTGGCCTTTCCATATGTTTTCATTGTTTTTTTTTCTTTTTCTTTTTTGGAATGTTACCTCTGGGTTCTACTTTGATAAGTAATTTGTTTTTCTGTGAGTACTAAACTTGTTACATTTCCTGTGGGTTGTGTTGAAGTAATTGTGGAATGCTTCTAGCACAGTACAGATAGTCTATAAAGTTTTTCCTTTGGCCGTTCATTAGCTTTATGACCTTTAGGGAAGTTGCTTAATTCCTCTGTGACTGGCTTTTCTCTTGTCAAAGGGCAGTATTAATACCTGTTTTATCTATACTTAGAGGTTTTTATAAGAGCCAAATAAGATAATAGGCTTGAAAGCATTTGGAAAATATCCAAAGGTAAGCGTCTATGATTAATGACCCTGATGGCCATTCTACTAATATCAGAGAGGGGGCACTGGGGAAACACAAACTTGCTGATGCTTTGTTCTGGACGTGGCAAGAAGGACAGTGGTTGTGGTGTGTTAAACCTCCTTTGCCTTTATATTTTTCAATATAAAAATGTAGATTTTTTTTCTAACCTCAAATGAGCTTTTTTGGTCTGTTATATAATAGGGTCCTTTTTCTTTTGCTTTGCTATACAGTTTTGATGATAAAATTACACAAATCTTACTTTTTACATCTGCCTTATTACTTAGCATTAAATTGGACATATGTTTATATATTTCTTACCATTCTGAGAATGTTAGTAGGCCCTTTATTTTGATATTTAACATGAAGAGAAATCGAATTTATTTTTCAGCATGGTTTAGGTTTCAATGAATTTATCTTCCCTTCATTTATGTGCAAATGTATACATCCCTTTAAGATTTCCCCAATATCTTATGTCTTTCTTATGGAATCACAAACTAATAAGGGCATTTTCAAGTTTGAGCAGAAATAGCTCTGTTCAAATGAGCTATAAGAATCAATGGATTAAAAGAGAATAATTCCCTGAGGAATTTACCCCTCTAGGGTGTTGGATTATGATTGTGGCAGAAAAACAGAAAGTTGAAAGCAGTGTGTGGGAAGAGAAAGAATCAGAAATACTAAATTATGCAATCTGCCCTAAATGTAATCAGATGGAAGTAAGATGTTATAGGCAGGATGTATTTCCATGTTCAGCAGGGTCATTTTCATAAAACATATATAAATAAGTAAATAAAATTTCTGCAAGTTAAACCCCAAAATTTAGAAAGATCTTTTTATTTTGTTTTTTTTTTTTTTTCATTTGAAAATGATCCTGCCATCTCTTAAAATTTCCAAGCAACTTTAACATGTTATGTATATGCTCTTTAATTCCTGGTCTCTGAGTTGATCAAGCCTTGCCCAGCTGTTTTCTCTAGGACTGGAGAACATGTGTTTCCAGATTGAGCACCCATCCAAGTTCAGTGGTGTGGCCTTTTCAAATGGAACTTAAACCATTTGGTATGCAAGTTCTTTTGGTGCTGGCCAAACATGACTTCCTGTTTCTGAGGAGAAGGGCTTAAAGAGTCTCATAAAAAGACTCAAAGGGCTTCTTAGATATCAAAGGGTCCTTACAAAACATTGTTTGACGAGTTAAGTGTATGGAATAAGAAACACACGGAATTCATTTCCTTTAAAATGCACGTGGGATTAAGAATTATGGAGAAAAGGACTTAAGAAAATACATTTGAGTTTTTATCTAACTTAACTTAAAATGTGTAAAACATAACTTGAGTTACATTAAATATATAAATCATGACTGAAATTATCTCTTAAAATGTGCAACTGTTTATACATAAATACACTCATACATAAGATGAACCTATAAAATAATGTGACAGATATTTAAGATTCATAGTAGAAATCTTGCCTCCAAATGAATTTTTGTTTTAAAACAGATATGCAAGGCTCTCACACAATGCAAACGTCCTGCCCCTCTGCCTCCCACCCCAGCATCACCACCTACAAAATGACACACCTTCGTTGTTTAGAAGTTGTCTTCAAGGTTTTGGAAAACATTGTTTTGAACAGTTTCAGTTCATTTTACAGTTATATTTTGAAAAAAAAAAAAAAAAGCGCATTTCATTTAGCTTCAAGTCTCTTGTATAAATTAAGTGATAAATCTGGGAATTCTAATTTAGGTTTAAGAAAATCAGATATGATTTCATTGTGAGTCTCTTAAACTGGTTCTCTGACAGTCACAACACAGGAGATCCAAAAGTATTTAGAGCCATGGAATCATTTTTAGGAGAAACATTCAGACTCATCAGATGATTATTTCAAAGGATGATACACATTCATCTGGGTATATTTTGTGACATCTGTTCAAAATACATCCATTACCTTATGATTGTGTGTTTTGATGTATGCGTATGTGTGTTAGCATATAGACACAAGAGGGGAAACACTGAAACATTAACAACAGGGGGTCTCCAAATGGTAAGATTATATGTAATTTTTCTTTTTTGTATTTATCAGTGACCAGTATTTTTTTTAAAATTCTCCAATATAAGCACCCAGTGTCATGTTGATGTTTAAAAGATTAGCCTCAAAAAAAAAAAAGAAAAAAAAAGAAAAAGAAAGAAAGGAAGAAAAGAAAAAAGGAAAAAAAAAAAAGAGAAAAAAAAGAAAAAGCTGATCTCTGAATTGTAATGTCTGCCAGTTTCCATGGTGTAAATACTCTCATTATGGCTCATTTTAAGTGTCCAGTATGATGCTAATAAGTGCATCTTTGGGACGATATGCCCCTATTTGCATCTTGTGATCTTGTACTAAAGAATGCTAACTATTATCTGAATCTTAAGTGAATGAAGGTCTTTTTGCAATAGTAGCATCAAACATCACAGATCACTGTAACAAATATAATAACAATAAAGTCTGAAGTATGAGAATTACCAAAATGTGACACGGAGACACGAAGTGAAAGAGTGATGCTGGAAGAATGATGCTGATAGACTTGTTCAACACAGGGTTGCCACAAACCTTCTTCAATTTGTAGAAAATGCAATACAGAGCACAATAAAATGAGATCTTCCTGTAGAAGACTATTTGCTGTTAGTACTTAGCATGTATTCTCTTTCATTTGGTTAATTCCTTCCTATGCTTTAATTTCTCAACTAAACAGAAAATTGAAAGCCCTGTAAAAACCAGATTTTTAATCTAATACCTGCCTTTCTCTACAAACTGCCTGGGATCATGTTTTACTCATAGTAATAGCTAAATAAATCTTCATTTATTAATGGATTGAAAGTCACTTTGGAATCTCTGTATAAAGCATGGTATAGGCTAGTGAATACCTGTTAATACTCAGAATGTCTTAATATAAGCAAGAAATTAAATAAATTCAAATCTAATTTTATACGACTGAGTGACAACTCTGATAAATCACAGGAAAATGAGAAATGTAATCTAGCTCCAAGTGAACAAAGCCTTGGATTCTGTCTTCTAAGACAAGCTCATTAATAAGCTTGAAAATGTAATCACAGTCGTGGAACTGAGCTCTGGTGCAGAGATGTCTGCACTGTAACTTTTCACATAGTATTTCTTGTGAATATCGAACAGCAGCATAAGATCAGGATAAGAAGTCCAGAGTTCCAGCACCAGTTCCTGTCTGTCATCACTGATTCCAGGGCAGGAAAGTTGGGGCTTCATCTCCTCTTTACCCCAGAAGGAACTGCTCCTGATTTGTTGGTCCAGGCTGACCTTTGGTTTATGCTGTCTGGCTCAGTTTCCCTGGTAACCTGGAAAAAGTAAAATTGTTACTTTTGTTACTAAGCAGCCCTCCTTAGGATAACAGGGCTATTGACTGGACTTGGTACCTGGATAGACAGGGATGGCCCGTAAGCTCTAAATACCTGGTGGCTCAGTGGTAAAAAAAAATCTGCCTGCCAAGCAGGAGATGCGGGTTCAGTCCCTGGGTTGGGAAGATGTCCTGGAGAAGGAAATGGCAAGCCACTCCGGTGTTTTTGCCTGGTAATCCCATGGCCAGAGCTTCTCCGGTGGGCTACCGTCCATGGGGTTGCAAGTCAGACATGACTTAGCAACGGAGCCCAAGCAAGCTCCTTTTGGCTCCCCTGATTGTGGTGGCACTTACAGCTGGTCTGTTCTTAAACCCGTGAAACGGTGAGTTGAAAAAGGCACTGACTTCTTTTAGGGCTTGTGGTTCATACTCAAGAAGTTTGTAGTCCAGGGCAGCTCCTGTGTCTGCCCCGTGTGGGGCTCTTTTTCTCACCCCTGTGATGATTATGGTGCCTGCACCACTGCCAGGCCCTTCTGTGGGCAAGGAATGCCCAGCCTGCCCATGGTCAGCTTCTGCCCCCTCTTCTGTTCTTCTGAACAGACTGGAGCCCTGAGTAATCTTGTGGGTGGAAGGCTTCACTCTCTGGGGCGAAGCTCTAATGCATGGTTGAACATGGAGTTATTGCAACATTATTTCTTTTGTTTTTCAATGACTAGAGTTTTGAATCAAGATTTTATTTTTGCACTGAAATAAATATGTTATATATTTGTTCAATTATGTTTTAAAATGCACGTAGAAGTGCAAAATAAAGTACATGAAAATACTAAGGAATTTAGTACATTATGTTATAATTGTGTGCTTATTTTGCATTATGTTATCATTACATGGTGATTATATGAAAAGTCTCCACTCAAAAATAAATTTTCCTGTTCTCAGTATTTCTTCTACATGTAGCATTCCTTGGCTTTTATGATTATGTACTCTATAATATTATGAATATTATTAACATTAAATGTGCTTTCACTAACATTTTTATGAACTGAAAAATCAACAGATTCTTAAGATTCCATGCAAAAACATTTCCCTTAAATTTCAACTTAAGAAAACTAAGATAGCTAAAAGGAGCTTTAATTGCTATGAGAATAAGTAGTATCTTTTGAATTAAAGCAAATTTTTTAAATGTGTATGTATTTATTACATATTATACTGACATATGTTTTGGTAACACACACATTTATAATAGGAATATTTTCAAACTCAAGATATGTAAGCTTTTTAAAAATTAAAAGCATTTACACTTTGTTCATTTCTCAAGACCCTTTTTGGCAAAGCTGAAGAGGTGCCCTCTGGTTGATCTCCGGCCACTGGGGGCAGAATAAATGCTTCAGAAAGTAACTGGATCTCGAAATGCATAAAATTCAGTGGATGAAAACCTTGTACCTGCACCCAGAAACTTGCTGGAAGGAAGCACAGGCTGGAATGGGTCACAGATTCATAGATGTTTCTTAACAGAGCAGATGACATACCAATATTGCCATTAAGCGCGTGTGTGTGCATACCAAGTCACTTCAGTTGTGTCCAATTCTGTGACCCTCTGGACTGTAGCCTTCCAGGCTTCTCTGTCCATAGGATTCTCCAGGCAAGAACACTGGAGTGGATTGCCATGCCCTCCCCCAGGGGATCTTCCCGACCCAGGGATCAAACCCGCGTCTCTTAATGAGTCTCCAACATTGGCAGGTGAGTTTTTTTACCACTAGCGTCACCTGTAGCACAGTCAAAGGATTTGAATTTCTCCATATATGGTAATACTAATTAAACAGAAATTTAGATAATGGAGAAGGACTGGCAAGCGCTAGGAAGTCCTATATTCTTGAGTATCTGGTAGTTCACTTAGCTGTTCAAGACTGGCTCCAGTCATCTGACTAACAAAAACCTTGGGATTTACAGAAATTTTTGTCATCAGAAATGCCAATATTCCTTTCCATGGATGGTACATTACTTTTAAAATATCACATATTCTAGCCAAGATACAGGAAGAGACACTTCCCTGTTTCCCAGTGCATCTTCCATGAAGATTATTTAGAACATATGTTATGTATAAAAATTCTGAAAAGTGTCAAGAGATAGAAAATGAGGGACCAAGGAAGAAAGGAAGCATCAGAAGAAAAGGAGGTGGGGGTTATGATGGCTTGAAACCCCTTACACAAAGGCTTTCTTCTGCTTAGGCCTATTCTTTTTTCAGCCTTCCTTTCCACGGAATTTCCCAAGAAGGCAGCTACAAACAGATTTGGGATTTCTGAGCATCTTGAATAGATCAGAGGAAATGCAGATGAATTGAGAGGGGAAAGTGGCCCTGATTGTTTGAAGATCAGGGCCTCTGGGAAAGCAATGTCAGACATCCATGAAACAGAAACTACTACTAAAAATACAGAAGAGGGTAAGAAAAGGAAGGGACACAGAATGTCGAGGCGGAGCAGCAAGAAAAGAAGTATGGGAAGCAGGGATCAGAAGGTGGAGAGGAAAGTGATGTCATAAAAGGAAGGAGGGGAAAAATGATGGAACAGATGAAGGAGACAGAAGAACTAGGATGGGAACAAACAGAGGTAAAGAGGGAGGAACAAAGGAATAAGAAAGGAGGGAAAAGATCCAGAGATGCTGCCTAGCTTGAGTATTACATTATTAAACACAAGGCAGATACCAAATCCCCAGATTGGTGTGTAGGGCATTTCGTTGAATGCAAAATGTGTCAGATTATAATGAAAGACTCAGCGATGGCTGCTGTTTTATCAAAGAATGATGACTGATGAAAGTGAAAGAGGAGAGTGAAAAAGCTGGCTTAAAATTCAACATTCAGAAAACTAAGATCATGGCATCCGGTCCTGTAACTTCATGGCAAATAGATGGAGAAACAGTGGAAACAGTGTCTGTTTTTATTTTTTTGGGCTCCAAAATCACTGCAGATGGTGATTGTAGCCATGAAATTAAAAGACGCTTGCTCCTTGGAAGAAAAGGTATGACCAACCTAGACAGCATGTTAAAAAGCAGAGACATTACTTTGTCAACAAAGGTTCATCTAGTCAAGGCTATGGTTTTTCTAGTAGTCATGTATGGATGTGAGAGTTGGACTGTAAAGGAAGCTGAGCACTGAAGAATTGATGCTTTTGAGCTATGGTGTTGGAGAAGACTCTTGAGAGTCCCTTGGACTGCAAGGAGATCCAACCAGTCCATCCTAAAGGAGATCAGTTCTGGGTGTTCATTGGAAGGACTGATGTTGAAGCTGAAACTCCAATACTTTGGCCACCTGATTCAAAGAGCTGACTAATTTGAAAAGATCCTGATGCTAGGAAAGATTGAAGGCAGGAGGAGAAGCGGACGACAGAGGATGAGATGTTTGGATGGCATCACTGACTCAATAGACATGAGTTTGGGTAAACTCTGGGAGTTGGTGATGGACAGGGAGGCCTGGCGTGCTGTGGCTCGTGGCATCGGAAAGAGTTAGACATGACTGAGTGACTGAACTGAACTGATGATTGACAAAATCACAAATCAGAGATCTACAGTGACATTTTGTTGAAAAAAAAATTGTCACATTTTATCACTGTTTTTAGAAACTGGAATTCTGCTTAATTTCTCCAGTATCATCACTTTTTAGCAGGAATCTAGGCTGTGAAGCTGACACAGGAGAACCTGTACTCAGGATCTTCTCCTGAAAGTGGACTGAAAGTGTTGGTTGCTCAGTGGTGCCTGACTCTTTGTGATCCTAAGGACTGTTGCCTGCCAAGCTCTGCTGTCCATGGAATTCTCCAAGCAAGAATACTGGAGTGGGTAACCAGTCCCTTCTCCAGGGGATCTTCCTGACCCAGGGATCTAACCCATTTTTCCTGCATTGCAGGCAGATTCTAAGCCACCAGGGCTCCTTTCCTACCTAATTTGATATTCTTTGTCACAGTGAAATTGAACCCATGACTGTGGGCTCTACATTTGCTACATTTTCTTCTCTGCATTGCACATCAGCTTATTTTCAACTATTAGTTCTGATAGGTGTAAGATTATTGACATGCTTTAGAATGAAGTATCCAGGACATTTTATCCCAAATGCAATCATCTCAGTCTCTGAGTGCCTGGATTTTTTTTTTCTCCCTGAAGACAAGATAGACAAATACATAAAAAGGAAAACAGAACCACAATCCATAGGATGAGCCCCAGGTGAGGGACCCTTAAGGCCACGTTCCCATCATTTTCTTGCTCCTCTGACTTGGATTCAGGGAACAACTGAATCTGGGTACCAGGACACAGAACTGTCCTCTGGACAAGTGCACACACAAGGAGAGGAGGGAAACAAATGCCATGGAGGGATTTCACTGAACAGCTTCACAAAATGCCTCTAAAATTGCCTGTTTTGTGGAGTGTTATCATGATTCAATGTGTGAGGAGGCTTCACCATTCTAAGCACACACATTAGTGGGGAGATAATTATGAGTTCAGACCCCTCTTCAGTCAATCACTGCAACCCTCATCCAAGCCATTTTCTAAAGCAGTTGAAAATTGCCAGTGAAGAATGCTCAGCGATGTTTGCCATGAGATGTTTCAATATGCAGATCAGCAGTGGAGACTTGAAAATACACCTCATGTCAAAGCCTCATTGTGTCAAGGATCCATTTCTTTGAAAGTGTTCTTGCATATGAATTTAGAATTCAATAGACTATATCAAATTCAAGGAAGTAGTCAACATGTAATATACTTCTCAAAACTATGTATGTGGCAAAAAATAGTGCTATAGTCAATTATTTAAGGGCTTCCCTGGTGGCTCAGATGGTAAAGCGACTGCCTGCAATGTGGGAGACCCAGGTATGAGCCCTGGGTTGGGAAGATCCCTTGAAGAAGGAAACAGCAACCCACTCCACTATTCTTGCCTGGAAAATCCCATGGATGGAGGAGCCTGGCAGGCTACAGTCCATGGGGTTGCAAAGAGCCAGACACAACTGAGAGACTTCACTTTTAATTATTTAAACACGAATTTCTTAAAAATTGAGGAAGTGCGCAGGTTAATAGTCTATTCTGTAGCTGGGAAAAAAATTAGGATATCAGCAATGTGAAACTTTGGAACAGAGAAATACTCTCCAGATTTCAGTTCTCAGAGAACAGAGTGCAGGTTGTTCATGATGGTTGACCAGATGGCCGGTTGTGGAAGGCGGGTGGTGAGATGTGTGGGGCTCTCCACCCTTGTGGTCCTCCTATCAGTCCATGTCTGCCCCCTGCCAAATGGAACAGGGGCTGCCACACCAGCGATGCATGACTCTCTTCTCCTCTTTGCCCTCCTTCCATCTGGCCTGGGAAGTGCTCTGACACATGGGTTACCTTCTAAACCTCCCCAGAAATTATGCCACCAGCTGGCAGAGGAGCTGAGCTGGCAGGAAGTGGGCAACATCATGGACCTTGGCCAGTCATTGTCACTCAACTCAACGTCTATTTTTCCCTTTCCTCTTTCCTTCTACTGGCTTCTCATTCCTGTCCTGCATATTCTTAACAGGATGAACGTGAGTAACTGAATAAACTAAAGCATGGCTGACAATAACAGGAAATATTCCAGAACGCTCCATCTTTTAAAGACATCTCTGATGCTTTCTGAACTTTGGTCAAATTCTGGGGCTCCACCTCCCTGCCAAATGCATCCTATGAAGGCAAAGATCACGCTAGTGAATTTCTTTGGTAACTTATTCACTGTGCTTACATCACACTGTGTCTGTGGTCACACTCTTTTCCCCAAACCCTCCTTATAGAAGCCACCACTATGACTGGCATTTTTTTTTCTTATTTAACTAAACCGTTGCATCTCCTTGCAACCCTGCAGGCTGTAGAGATGGCTCCCTGTTGGAAGTTTACAGAGCTGACTCTGATGAGGCTTGCTTGTCAGTGTTGTGGTAATTTTCCCCCATCTTTGTCTTGTTTCTGTGATTGAATTCATCACTGGAGAAGGGCCCCTGGGAACAACATGAAGAGGCTTGGTTTCTGCCATTTTTCTAAGAATTAAAAATGGTAATCTCAGAGTACTTAAAGAATAGTGGTGAGTTTCCAGAAACTCAGTTTGTTGTAGACAGGGAGCACGCACCGCAGTTAGTGTCAGAAAAGCTCAACATTTCAGCCTATTTACCAGTTGTATCAGTTCATTTCCAACAGCTCAGTCACTCAGTTGGGTCCAACTCCTTGTCACCCCATTGACTGCAGCATGCCAGGCCTCCCTGTCCATTACCAACTGCCAGAGTTTACTCAAACTCGTGTCCATTGAGTCGGTGATGCCATCCAACCATCTCATCCTCTGTCGTCCCCTTCTCCTCCTGCCTTCAATCTTTCCCAGCATCAGGGTCTTTACAAATGAGTTAGTTCTTTGCTTCAGGTGGCCAAAGCATTGGAGTTTCAGCTTCAGCATCAGTCCTTCCAATAAATATTCAGGACTGATTTCTTTTAGGATGGACTGGTTGGACCTCCCTGCAGGCCAAGGGACTCTCAAGAGTCTTCTCCAACATTGCAGTTCAAAAGCATCAATTCTTTGGTGCTCATCTTTCTTTATAGTCCAGCTCTTACATCCATACATGACTACTGGAAAAACCATAGCCTTGACAAGACAGACATTTTTTGGCAAAGTAATGTCTCTGCTTTTTAATATGCTGTCTAGGTTGGTCATAACTTTTCTTCCAAGGAGCAAGCATCTTTTAATTTCACGGCTGCAGTCACCATCTGCAGTGATTTTGGAGCCCAAAAAATAAAGTCTGTCACTGTTTCCATTGTTTTCCCATCTATTTGCCATGAAGTGATGAGACCAGATGCCATGATCTTAGTTTTCTGAATGTTGAGTTTTAAGCCAACTTTTTCACTCTCTTCTTTCACTTTCATCAGGAAGTTTTTTAGTTCTTCTTCACTTTCTGCCATAAGTGTGGTGTCATTTGCATATCTGAGGTTATTGATATTTCTCCTGACAATCTTGATTCCAGCTTGTGCTTCATCCAGCTCAGCATTTCTCATGATGTACTCTGCATATAAGTTAAATAAGCAGGGTGACAATATACAACTTTGACGTACTCCTATTCCTATTTGAAACCAGTCTGTTTTTCCATGTCTATTTCTATTGTTGCTTCCTGACCTGCATACAGATTTCTCAAGAGGCAGGGCAGGTGGTCTGGTATTCCCATTTCTTGAATTTTCCACAATTTGTCATGATCCACACAGTCAAAATCTTTGGCATAGTCAATAAAGCAGAAGTAGATGTTTTTCTGGAACTCTCTTGCTTTTTCAATGATCCAACAATTGGCAATTTGATCTCTGGTTTCTCTGCCTTTTCTAAATCCAGCTTGAACATCTGGAAGTTTATGGTTCATGTGCTGTTGAAGCCTGGCTTGGAGAATTTTGAGCATTACTTTACTACTGTCTGAGATGAGTGCAATTGTGTGGTAGTTTGAGCGTTCTTTGGCATTGCTTTTTTTGGGACTGGGATGAAAATTGACCTTTTCCAGTCCTGTGGCCACTGCTGAGTTTTCCAAATTTGCTGGTATATTGAGTGCAGCACTTTCACAGCAACATATTTTGGGATTTGAAATAGCTCAACTGGAATTCCAGTTGTATGCTCTTGTGCAAATTATGTTTTTTCAGTCACTAAGTCACGGCCAGTTCTTTGAGACCCCATGGACTGCAGCATGCCAGACTTCTCTGTCCTTCACTGTCTCCCAGAGTTTGCTCCTCAAATTCATGACAATTGAGTCAGTGATGCCATGGACAAATTATATGGCTGCATGAATAATCATTTATTTGTAAAATGGGAAAATTAATACCATTTACTAATAAAGTTTTGATGATTTTTTAAAAAAGATTAATATGTAATATGTGTTTGGAAGAATGTTTAGAACAGAAAATTCTCAATATTTCTTAGATATTCTTTTTATTTTAATTTTATTATTGTATTATTATCAGGTCTACAAGGCCTCTAACATGGCTTTGTATTTCATAAAGTTGCTCAAAGTATGTTTGGTGTTTCTTAGTTTCTTTGACTAATGAATTATTCTTTGTTTAAAGTTTAAGAATGCTTATATATGAATGTAAATAATTATGCAAGAGAAAGAATATATACTAAACATCAACGGCCCTCTCCACCCTCCAAAACTCCTTTTTATTGAGGCAATCACTGTTAGCAACTATTCATGTGCTTTCCAGAATATGTGTGTTTGCTGCTCCTTTATAAAAAAAAAAAAAAATTCTACTAAAACTATCTTTATGCTGTTCCCCAAGTCCATACTTCTGTTCTCACATCAGGTGTATCACTATCATGAATTTTATATTTATTTAGCTTGTTTTCCTTTTTAATAATTTTACCATGCCTAACTCCAAAAAAACATTTTTATTTTTATTTTAAGCTTTGTAAAAGGGTTATTATTTACCTTTAAAATTTATTTTTAATACATAGAAGCATTTTATACATATTTTCATGTTTTTTTCTGATTATGCATATTCATTGCTTTTAAAAATATTTGGATCAATTGTGTAAATCAGAAAATTCTCATAATTATGAATTGATGGTGATTATGCCTAGAAATGATATAATTTTAGTGATTCTTTTATAACTTTTTTCTCTTTTCAGATCTCTGACATATTTGGAAACCAAATAAACCATCTAAACCAAATGGTTAAACACTGATACTTCTCAATTATAAAGGCAGTGCACAGAGATGAGAGCTGGAATTAAATCTCACTTTCTTGTCAATAGAATGGTCCTCAAGCAAGCCTGGAGCTGATGGTCTCATCACATCTATTAGAGCTCCAAATATATTTATTATTTGTGATAATAGCTTAATGATGACTCATACAGATAAGAATGCTGTGGGCTGACCCTAAAATGAAATTAGTTGTTGTGTTTCTAATCATTCTAGTTAATCCTTCAGGTTATTTTTAAAATAGACATAATGTTGATGATGTAAATATTAACTGTTGAAAACTTAACTTTTGATACTTTCCATACAAACAGACAATTAGATTAAATCACTGTAGATTTGGGAACACAGACTCTAAACTTGTGCATACAACAATTCAGTATTGCAGCAAATTGTTTTCTATGTAAAGGTGTCAACTCTGAGCCCTCTTATATTCGTCTGAGTGCCGCAGTGGCCAGGTGTGTGCGTAAGCACAGTAACCTGAAGTTAGCATCTGAGGCCCTTTAGAGTTTCCCAGATGGCTCAGATGGCGGAATCCACCTCCAGTCGGAAGACCTCGGTTCAATCCCTGGATTGGAAAGATCCCCTGGAGGAGGGTATGGTGACCCTCTCCAGTATTCTTGCCTGGAGAATCTCCATGGACAGAGGAGCCTGGGGGGCTATAGTCCATGGGGTCACAAAGAGCTGGACACGACTGAGTGACTAAGCATAGAGCAAGACCCTTTTAGGAACTGTTGGTATTTCTGAGCAACTTTGCAGCTGGGGAAAGGCTAGAGACATGGAGGAATCAACTCTAGGAACTTATTTTTTGTAGTTTGCATGTGTTCATTTTGCCAAATTGCTTTATACTGAGTATTTAATTTGCTTCACAGTTTTCTGGAAGAAAGAGGAAAGATCTCACTTAACATTTAGATAAACACAACTAAAACAATGATATGAGACTTGTTTACACTGATATATGAAGCAATCTAAGAGAACGTCCCATTTCAGTCTGCCATTTGCTTGATTGCTTTATGTTAATCATTCTTCCCTTCCTCTCTGCCCCCTCCCACCTCCCTCCGTCCTTCCCTTCTTTTATTCAGCGCCTGATGATGTGCTACTACAAGCCAGCCACAATACATGCCAGTATTAGACTCTGGGGCAACAAATAGGTCACAGTCACTTGAATTCAAATTAACAAAGAAGCAAATAATTTTTGGTCATTTTGAATGTGTGTATTTATCACAGAAAGGTGAATTTGGTGAAAAAAGTACAACGCCAAAGACAAGTAGCAAATAACTTAAGCATCTTAATGTAACTAGAACTCCATGTACTAAGGAATATGATTCTCCTGTTGGTTCTATTTATAAAACATCTTAAATATTAGGAGGCAAATTAAACTGAGATAAATCCCTCTTATGCTGCACAAAACAACTCCATATCTGTATATAACCTGTAAGAAGAGATAAAAGAAATAAAAACATTGGTTTACTAGTGAACAGAGACTATTAGAGTGTCCCTAGTACATAAAACATAACTTAAAAGAAATGTTAATATTCCTCTTCTTTCTCCCCTCTGCCATCTGGCTACATCCATGGTGTTAATCCACTCAATGGGATCACACAAGATAGGGTGAGACATCTGATTGTGAGGTTGCTGGTAGCACAAACATTCTCCTTCGTTCAGAGTGACTGGGCAGAGGCAAGAATAACCAAGATCATTTAAGAGGCAGAACAAAATGCAAGGTACAAAGTGGGCAAGCAATTATGAGAGAAATACAGCCTGTTCTTGATGTGTGCATATGTGCTAAATTGCTTCAGTTGTGTCTAACTCTTTGTGACCCTATGGTCTGTAAGCCACCTGGCTCCTGCGTCCATAGGATTCCCCAGGCAAGAACACTGGAGTGGGTTGCCATGCCCCTCTCCACAGGATCTTCCCAACCCAGGGATCAAACTGGTGTCACTTATGTCTCCTGCATTGGCAGGTGGGTTCTTTACCACTAATGCTACCTGGGAAGCCCATGCTTGATATGATGAACCTATTATGGGGCTACTTACTAAGCATATATAGTAATAGCTAATCTTGAAAATAGCATGCCAAATGAAAGAAGTCAATCCCTAAGATTCTACACTGCAGTATTCTACAAGATTTGTATATCTTGTTCAAATCTTTAGGCATGTAAAAATTATATTAATGGATGCCTGGAGCTGGTGGTGGGGAGTGGGAAGGAGAACAAGTCATAAGGAGGGCTTTTCTTTTTGAGTGATGAACATATTCTAAAATTATATTGTGGAGATAGCTATACAACTTTGTGAATATTTTAACAACCACTGAACTGTATACTTTATTAATTTATTTATTTTAGTTATTTACTTGGCCATCTTGGGTCTTAATTGTGGCACATAGGACCTTCCATCTTCATTGCAGCTTGCGGGCTCTTTAGTTGTGGCATATGGGATCTGTTCCCTGACCCCTGCAATGGGAGTGTGGAATCTTAGCCACTGGACCATCAGGGAACCTGGAATTGCATATTTTAAATTGATGAGTTTTGTGGTCTGTGAATTGTATCACAGTGAATCCCCATGGACAGAGGAGCCTGGTAGGCTACAGTCCATGGTGCCACAAACAGTAAGACATGACTGAGTGACTAAGGACAGCACAGCTTAAAAAGTGGGTTCCCCTAGAGTCAGCATCGTCCCCGACACCTAAGGGCAGCAGTTTCCCAATAGGCATAACAAACAAGCCGCCCTGAAGGAGACGCTGCCTTAAAGGGCTTCCTCCTGCCCACCCCTCTTCCACCTGCCCTTAAACCTGCCCTTGCTTAGGAGAGTCCTAAGCAGGAGGCAGTTGTAAGTCTACTTGACCTATTAAAGACTCCAGGGAAAACACAGTAGAAGAGGCAGCTGACTCTTCAAGGAACAAGCAAGAGGAGAGATTATTTCTAGTTGGCTAATTCAGTATCTATGAGAAACTTAGACAGTATATTAAAAAGTGGAGACACCACTCTGCCAACAAATGTCCATATAGTCAAAGCTATGGTTTTTCCAGTAGTCATGTATGGATGTGAAAGTTGGACCATAAAGAAGGCTGAGCACTAAAGAATTGATGCTTTCAAACTGTGGTGCTGGAGAACACTCTTGAGAGTCCCTTGGATGGCAAGGAGATCCAACCAGTCAATCCTAAGGGAAATCAACCCCAAATATTCATTGAAGGACTAATGCTGAAGCTGAAGCTCCAATACTTTGGCCACCTGAGGCAAGGAGCTGACTCACTGGGAAAGACCCTGAGGCTGGGAAAGATTGAGGGCAGGAGGAGAAGGGGGTAACTGAGAGTGAAATGGTTGGGTGGCATGACTGACTCAATGGATATGAGTCTGAGCAAAATCCAGGAGATAGTGAAGGACAGGGAAGCCTGTAGTGCCCCAGCGCCTCGGGTTGCAAAGAGTTGGACATGACTTAGTGATTGAATAACGGCAACAATTCAGTATCCGTGTTCCTTCAACAAGAAGATCCTTCCCCTCCCCCAGATGGCTTTCTTCCTTATTTGGAGCCCATTTCTTCTTTGAATCTTTTCAGTGTCTCAATAAAGTGTTCAACACAGTGTTCAAAAACAGACCAATCCTGCCACAGACAAGTGTTTGCTGATGGCTCATAGGTCCCAGATTCTCAAATGGGGTGGGCTTTGCACTTGACACTACCTCCTGCCAATTTTGCAGCCAAGTATTTTGTGTAAATGTCAGGCTACTTGGAAAAGCTCTGGTGGAGTTCTGACAGTCATTATTTACTCTGTTAAATATTTAAAATAAAAATGTCGGTATTTATGGTTTAGCCCAGGTCAGAGGCTCTGCCAAATAATACCATTCACAGGGGCCTGTCAAGGTCATGTCACTTCTAAACTGAAGGATGTGTTCATATTTGAATTAATCAACTAAATGATGTCAGTCTTGCTTAAAGGAGCCAGACACTCAAAGTCATCTCTGTAGAAGCCAGAACTGCAGTTTCAGAGAGGGATGCAACGTGGGTGTGTTTTTGGTGCTGCTTCTCCAGATGCTCACCTTATATCAAGGTGAAGGTCACGTTTCATATTCCTGGTGAACCCTCCCTCAATTCTGAAGCTCACAGGGATCTCTTTTCACCATGATATTTCCCTTTAAGTACTCAGGGTCTGTAGATTTTGTTTCTGATGCTTGTTATTTGGTATTCAGGAGGTGATTCCACTTCTGCAATACATGCAGCTTTGATATTTACAAACTTCTGGCTTATGTTTGGTTCCCCAGAAAATGGCTTTAAGAGAAGAGATTTGTGTGCAAGAGATTTTTGGGGGCAGGCTCTCAGAAACAGCACCATTAAGGGAGCTGGGGCGGGGGCACTTGGGACAGACAGATGGTTGAGCTCAGTGTCACTGCAGCAGAGACATCAGCTGATAAGGAAGGAAGCTCTAAAAGTGGGATGACCCAGAGAGTTATCCCCAGGCTAGGCAAGGGACCGGACATCTGTATCCTAGGGCCCAGTCGCTGGACATGCCTAACCCCATAACCATGGGGAGACAATACCTCTTGGGCAAGGGCAAGGGAAATTCCTGAGTAGATATTTACCAGTTAGCAGCCAGCCTCCTGTGCCTTCATTATGAAGATCTGGATGGCATGTCACAACATCTGTTGTATTATTCTATCAAAACAATTAAAATGAGGTCAATACTATTAATCCCATGTTGTAAATAAGAGTTCTGATACTTAGGAAACTCACATGCAGTTATTATTTCACACTTGGTTCACCCAGCTATACAGTGACAAGGGCAGGTCTTGAAATCCAGTTTTGAATGAAAAACCTGATGAGGAGTTTCTGGGTTGGTGAACACAGCCATGTGTCAGGAGCGGGGCTGAGCCCAGTTCCCTGGGGACCGATGCTCCTGCACTCAGGCCTTTGCAGACCTCACCTTTCATGTGGTGGTTCATCTGTATCCTTTATCATATCCCTTACAATAAACTAGTAAAGGTAAAAAATGCAATGCAATTTAAGTAGCTTTGCAGACAACATAGAAAAGGCAGAAGGTAAAATTTGCTCAGGAAAACAGAAGTGATTGGAACATGGTCTTAGCATAATGTAGCATCTAAAATAAATATTAGTCCAACAATGAAGTATTAAAGAAATTTGCTTGTATATTACCAGAAGGTGAAATCAGACAAAATTTCTTTGCCACCCTAACGCAATCCTGAAGATTCCACAGGAAGAAAGACTGTTGATCAATTAAAGTACAACAAACTAAATAGAATTATAAAAAGCCCCCGGTTCAGTGTGTATTGGGGGATGGATTGGCAGAAGGCCACAGTGGGCAGACTGGCGAGGGACTATTTTAAATTCTCATATTCCCTTGGGAGATGACTGATTGCATTATCACTATTTCAAGACAAAATTAAAGAGGAGATTGTTTGAAGATGGTGGAGCAGAAGAACACGCACTCAACTTCTGAGAAAGCACTGCACTGAAATCACAACTATAATGGCTGTTGAACAGCCAATGACAGGAGGGTGCTGCAACCAACCAAAGAAAGATGCCCCAAGTTCAAAGACAGAGGAGAAGCTGCCACAAGACCGTAGGAGGGGAGCAATCACAGTGAGATCAAATCCCATACCCACTGGGTGAACAACCTGTAAACTGGAGAACAATAATACCTAAGACGTTCTCCCACTGTTGTGAAGGTTCTGAACCCCATGTCAGTCTCCCCAGCCGGCGGATCCAGCAAAGGGACTGGGACTCCCCAAGGAATCTGACTTTGAAAGCCAGTGGGATTTGATTGCAGGACTTCCACAGGACTGGGGGGAAACAGAAACTCAAGACAAAATTAAAAAAAAAAAACGAGAGAAAAAAAATTTAGCTAACATCCTGCCAGCCTTGGAGCACTTGCTTCTCAATATCAACAGCCTCAAGCCATCAGGTAAGGCTTGATCACAAATTAGGAGACTGTGAACAGAGGAAGGCAGGTGTGAGGAGGCAGGGGGATGGTTCCAGGGACTCAGCATTAGGCCTTGACCTTCACTTCTTGTGACCCGGATTGGGATGGACACAGGACAACCTGGCCAGGACTCCTCCCTCCCAAACACACAGCTTCAGCCAAGACATCTGAAAATATCAAGTGACTCTAAGCTCATAAGGAAAAATAAGAAGACATTTTGAGACAACTAATTGCATACTTTATTTCAGATATTGCATAATTATGAAAGCAGAGGGATTAGGAATTTACAGTCAACTTTCTTAAGGAGAATATCTTATATTTGAAGCAAGAACAAATAGTTGTAAAGTATGCATAAAATATAGTAATTCAAGTAGATGGGTATATTAAAAAGCCTTATGAAAAAAGAGGAAAACAATGATTGGAAAGACTAAGCAAAATAGTGCCTAAGGACATAGAGAAAGAGAAAGAATTAAAATAACAGAAATAAATGAAAACACAGAGAATGAAACAAAAAACCCTTAGACCTTGATGGGACTTTAAATATTCAGAATGACTATCACCAAGAAGTCTACAAATAATAAACATTAGAGAGGGTTTGGAATGTGGAGAAAAAGGAACTTTCCTATATTGTTGGTGGGAATGTAAATGGTGCAACCACTATGAAGAACAGTATGGAAGTTCCTTAAAGAACTAAAACTAGAGCTACTGTATGATCCAGCAATCTCCCTCCTGGGTGTATATTGTGAGAAGACTCTCATTTGTAAAGATGCATGCAGCCCAATGTTCACTACAGCACCATTGACAAAAGTCAAGACATGGAAGCAACCTAAACGCTCATTAGATGAATGGATAAAAAAAATGTGGCGTATATATACAATGGAATATTACTCAGCCTTAAAAAATAATGAAACAATGTTATTTGCAGCCACATGAATGGTCCTAGAGATTATTATACTAAGTGAAGTAAACCAATCAAAGACAAATATATGATATTGCTTATGAAAATCTAAAAAATAAGATAAAAATAAAAATTATATACAAAAAGAAAGAAATTCACAGACATAGAAAACAAACTTAGGGTTACCAGAGGGAAGTGGAGAGAGGGAAAAATAAGGGGGTTGGGATTAACATATACTTATAACTATATATAAAATAGATGAACAACAAGGACCTGCTGTATAACACAGGGAACTGTACTCAATATAAGGGAAAAGAATCCAAAAAAGAATATATATGTGTGTGCACATATATTTGTATATATGAATACATTCATATATAGTGTGGCTTTGTAGTTTTCAGCTTTTTTCTTCTTCTAGTCCAAGATCCTTTATTTTTTAGGACTGAACTCTTTCTTTTACAGTCTTTTCCATAAAGGACAAGAGTGCCAACCCACTATTTTACATTTATCCCCAAATAAATATAAAATTGACCAGAATCCGGAATCCTTAGTTCTTTTTCATAGTTTTCAGTAGGGAACTCAGTGAATTTGGAATCCACGAAACATTAATTAACCTAGTTCTCAGAACTTAGAGACAGCTAATGAACATCTTGTTAATTGAGTTTAGAGATCATTGGACTTAAAATTTGGTTATAAGCTAAAGAAGAGAAGAATTTGTATAAGATAAAGGCTGGCTTAATCTTTAGCTCTAAGTATGTGTGTGTACTAAGTCTCTTCATTGTGTCTGACTCTTTGTGACCGCATGGAATGTAGACTGCCAGGCTCCTCCGTCCCTGGAATTCTCCAGGCAAGAATGCTGGAGTGAGTTACCATGCTCTTCTCTGGGGGATCCTCCTGACCCAGGGATCAAACCCAAGTCTCTTATGTCTCCTGCACTGGCAGGCGCGTTCTTTACCATTAGCACCACCTAGGAAGTTCTAACTATAGAAGGGAAGAATTTGAAAATTACGAACACAAATATATAAATATATATTCATATTCATATGTTTATATTCATATATATATACATATTGCAAATATATACACATATATATGTTCATGTGTGTGTGTGTGTGTGTGTGTTAGTCACTCAATCATGTCTGATTCTTTGTGACTTCATGGGCTGTAGCCTGCCACGTTTCTCTGTCCATGTAATTCTCCAGAAAAGGATACTGGAGTGTGTAGCCACTCTCTTCTCCAGGGGATTTTCCCAACCCAGGGGTTGAGACCAGGTCTCCCACATTGCAGGCAGATTCTTTACCACCTGAGCCACCAGGAAAGCCCTATATGTGTGTGTATTTATGTATATATATATATATATATATATGTGTATGTGTGTGTGTATATATATACATTTATCTTAATCACTTAATTGTACATCTGAAAATAGCATGACATTGTAAATCAACTAGACATTGATAAAAGCAGAACAGATCACCATTTCCAGATAAATAAATTAGAGATGCCTTTGCCAGCATCATAAGGCCTCATTCTTTATAAAACCACAGAAGCTTGATTCATGGAACAGGCTTACCTGGTCCTGAGAGGACTAAGAACTAGGCTGACGACAGTAAAGACCCTTGGGCTTTGAATCAGGTCTTTTGAATAGTTTCTCTTAAAGGAGTAATAAAAGCATCTGAGGGATGTGACAAGTATCTGGATGCTGTGAAAGGACTCCAAAAAGGTGTTGTATGTTACCTGGATTCATATACTATAATCTCAAAGAAAGCTTGATAAATTCCAATTCAGTGCCCTTCTAATGGTATATTCCAATAAAAAAATTTACACACTCCCAATAGACCTCAAGTAAACACTTCCAGCCAGAAGAAAGAAGCATAATTCATGTGGGGAGTATGAGGGTGTTGTCATGACAACCATGAAGAGTGTTTCATTAGATGGCTGAATTGAGTGCTGTGCAGAGCTTCTGGGCTCTGTGGTCTTAGCTGAAAATCTAAGAATGTGTCTGATATCACCACATCCTTAAAATCATAGAAAAATGTGGTTACTCTGATCCCTGAAATGTGACCCAGTGAGAAACACCCCTTTTACCTTAATCCTGGCGCCTCCTTCAAAACAGATGAACCTATCTGTGTATATATACATGGAAGTCTCTGAAATGCCATGCACTTGTTCTCTATGCTGCCTGCCAAGCCTGCGTAAGCTTTCCACTTTGTAGATCGTCTTGACAGTGTTTAGTGCTGAAAGACTTAGGGAGTTTGACCCAGGACCTCCAGGGTCAGCTGCAGACCTGGATGGACAATCAGGTCAAAATTCTGCAAGGGGTTTCAGATTTTACTTATCTCAAGGATACATTTGCTTCTTTGTGTTCAAATTTTTCCCTTCTATAGTTGAAGTTAAAGTTTAAGCCAGTCTTTGTACAAATTCCTCTTCTACAATTGGAGTTGGAACCAAATTATAAGTCTATGTGGTCTCTAAACTCAACTAGCTAGACCTTCATTGATTGTCTCTAAGTTCCAAGATCTAAGCTACATGTTTCTCCACGGATCTCAAATTCACTGAGTTCCCTACTGAAAACTGTGAAAAAAAAGAACTAGGGATTCTAGATTCTGGTCAATTTTACATGTATTTGTGGATAAATATAAAATATTGGGTTGGCCAAAAAGTTCATTTGAGTCTTCTATAACATCATGTGGAAAAATCCAAATGAACTTTTGGGCCCACCCAATGCCATAGTGTTGGCACTCTTGTCCTTTACAGAGAAGATTATAAAAGAAAGAGTTCAGTCCTGGAAAATAAAGGATCTTGGGCCAGAAAGAGAAAAAAGTTGAAAACTACAAAGCCACTCTAAGATTCAAGATGGTAAAGGAAATGGCAACCCACTCCAGTATTTTTGCTTTGGGAGATCCTAAGGACAGGGGAGTCTTGCAGGCTACAGTCCGTGGGGTTGCAAAAGAGTTGGAAACAACTTAGTGAGTAAACAGCAACAAGAAGTAAGTACTGAGGATGCAGCGTATAGACTAGTGACTCTAGGTGTAACACTGGCACATGGTGTATTTAAAGGTTGCTGAGAGAGTAGATCCAAATGTTTTTATCACAAGGAGAACTTTTTTTTTAACACATGAGGTGATGGATGTTAGACTTGTTTCAGTAAACACTTAACAACATATGTATGTCAAGTCATTATGCTGTATACCTTAAACATATATAGTGTTTTCAGTTCAGTTCAGTTCAGTTCAGTCACTTAGTCGTGTCTGACTCTTTGCAACCCCATGGACCACAGCATGCCGGGCCTCCATCCATCACCAACTCCTGGAATTTACCCAAACTCATGTCCATTGAATCAGTGATGCCATCCAACCATCTCATCCTCTGTTGTCACCTTCTCCTCCTGCCTTCAATCTTTCCCAGCATCAGGGTCTTATCAAATAAGTCAGCTATTTGCATCAGGTGGCCAAAGTATTGGAATTTCAGCTTCAACATCAGTCCTTCCAGTGAATACTCAGGACTGAATTCCTTTAGGATGGACTGGTTGGATCTCCTTGCAGTCCAATGGACTCTGAAGAGTCTTCTCCAACATCACAGTTCAAAAGCATCAATTCTTCAGCACTCAGCTTTCTTTATAGTCCAACTCTCAAATGCATACATGACTATGGAAAAACCATAGCCTTGACTAGATGGACCTTTGTTGACAAAGTAATGTCTCTGCGATATTTCTCCTGGCAATCTTGATTCCAGCTTGTGCTTCATCCAGTCCAGAGTTTCTCATGATGTACTCTGCATATAAGTTAAATAAGCAGAGTGACAATATACAGCCTTGACATCCTCCTTTTCCTATTTGGAAACAGTCTGTTGTTCCATGTCCAGTTCTAACTGTTGCTTCCTGACCTGCATACAGGTTTCTCAAGAGGCAGGTCAGGTGGTCTGTTATTCCCATCTCTTGAAGAATTTTCCACAGTTTATTGTGATCCAAATAGTCAAAGGCTTTGGCATAGTCAATAAAGCAGAAATAGATGTTTTTCTTGAATCCTCTTGCTTTTTTCGATGATCAAGCAGATGTTGGCAATTTGATCTCTGGTTCCTCTGCCTTTTCTAAATCCAGCTTGAACATCTGGAAGTTCATGTTTCACATATTGTTAAAGCCTGGCTTGGAGAATTTTGAGCATCACTTTACTAGGTGACTGGCTAATTCAGAGAAGAGGATGGGGCATGAAACCAAGGGTACCAGCAGGATGATGAAAGCAAACTAGCTCTGGACAGGATGAAACCAAGAGTTAGGGAGCTTTGTGTAGCATGCATGCCTAGCTTTTCAGTCTGCCAGGAGTGAAACTGATGGGTGAACATGTCATCAAACTCCATCCCCATGAAGACAAAAGATGGAAAAGGGCAAGCAGTGAACACTTGAGGCTAGGAAGAGTAGGAGCCAATATCAATTTTGTGTAAGGACAAGAACCAAGAAAACAAAACATGGAAATGGATAAACCCATACTAAATGGATTTAGAGATAGTGTTCTTTCTGGCTTGCCCAGACTTGAAGCAGGCTGGGTCCATTATACAACGAGAGCAAGCTGATTACAATGATCTGCTCTTGTGATCGTGTTGACTCAGCCAATGTAAATCTTTTGTCTCACTAAAGTGTCTCTCTCACACATAATAATTCACCAGTTTCTCTAGAAAGATTTGATTCTTCATTCATTAAGGCCAGTCCTCTCATTTTACCATTATCATCTTCTTGTTCTTCCACACTGAAGCCCTCATGCTACCAAAATCAGAACATCTCTGCCATTTACAATAATGCATTGAGTTTTATTCATGTCAAGGTAATATAGCCCAGGAGAAACTCTTTGTATCACTTAAGTGCTATCTGGCAGTAGTGCCATAAGAAAGAGAAAAATGGAGGCTTGTTATCTGCCAGCCTGGAAACAATCCCTTCTGTTTTGACTGAAAAGCAGCTGGCTTAGAGGGATACCCTTTCCCAGGAAGAGCTTTTACTCTTTTCTAAAAGTAAAGACCAAGAAGACCTTTTAGACCCTGACAGTGGGATCAAAGACACAATGCACTAGTGTCTTATAGTCATTGACATAAAGGCATGATCAAATTAAGAAGACTCAGAAAATCTAATAATGTAGCCCTTGTTAAAGTGCATATGTGTTTTCCACACTCTGTTCAGATGCAATTCATTTGGAACTCAGAAAGGTACTGGCCTTCCGGATTCTCGTGTATTTGTATTTTATAGAATTTCTGATTAGTTGGAAAAATGAGTTGCCCTATACATTTGAGTTCATTTTTATGCTGATTATTATTTACAGGAAGAATCCAAAATCCAAACTAGTATTTTCATTCAAGAGCAGCTCTTCATCATCATAGTTTTCTCCTTGATGATTTTGTAGATATTGGATCTTTGTACCATGGTGTTGGCAAAGGCTTGAATTTAAAATATTAAAACTGAAGAACCCTGAAAGCCTGCCTACAAGACTTTTTGAAGGAACATTGCAAATGTTGAAATATTTTTGATAAATATAGGTTACATATATATACAACTGGAAGGTAAAACAAACACACAAAAGTCAAGGTGACTATTATCACGAAAGTGAAGGTTATATACATATAATCAGGAATTCTGTAAAATACAAATACACAAGAAACTGGAAGGCCAGTACGTTTCTGAGTTCCAAATGAATTGCATCTGAACAGAGTCTATCTTCCTCGGTCATCTGTGAAGAGACAGGATGGCCCTCCTGAGGTCAAGAGGAACCACAGGGGTGGGGAGGGAATAAACCAAGGGAAAGAGCACACGTTTAGTTGTGAGGCTGTAGGATAGTTTCTTGAGGGAAAAAGATGGACCTGACAAATCATCAGTGGACCATAGGGAGGAAAGTACAGGTTTCCACACCTGACATGGACTCCAAAGATGGTTTAGTTCATGTGAATAAAATGTTTGGAAAGGTAAAAAATAATTTTCCAGGGAAAATGTTGCATTTAAAAAAAAAATAAATATTGAGAAATGAAAACTTTCCTGCCATATCAGTAAACAAAGGATGTGACAGTCATCAACAACAGCCACCAGGGATGGTGATCCAGTGAGCCCCAAGGCAACTCAGGAAGGAAAGAATACCTGCCATCTAGTAGATATCAGACTGCAGCCACTCACCACAATGAGCACCGGGAAAACTCAGGATGTGAAAACACTAGATACTGGCCTCAGATAGCTGAGGTGTGCATCAAAGGAATGATTTTTGAGCCCAGACTCTTGCAACCTCCCATACGTAGAAAACTGCTAAATTCCTTAACTTGATATGTCTAGTTTTCTTTAATTTGCCATAAGTTTTTGACATTCAGATTACCTGACTTTTGTTGTAAAACTTCCCTAAAATCTGGTACCCCTCTCACCTTCTCAAAGCAGTTCTCTCAGGGTTATTTGAAATTCTGTTTCCCTGGCTTGAGGTCTTAAAATGTTCCGCCAAATAAAACAGAACTCTCAACTCTCAGGTTGTGCATATTTTTTCCAGTCGACACTTTATATTATTTTAGGGATATCCAGGGTCCAGGTCCCTGTGTGAGGAAGCATTTGGCATTAGATTCTAAGTGAGTCGTTAGGTCTGAAGACGTGGGTGGTGGCATTCCCTTAGAGGTCAAGACTGGTGTCTCAGATCCATATATTTTAACTTGTGGTTTAGTAACAAACTTGTTCTTTCCCTAGGCATCCCATTCTCAAATTTCTAAACTCTTCCTAAATCTCTTTTGTTCATCTCTCCCAACCATATCTAGTGTGTGCATCTCCTATTAATCACTTGATTTGTATCATATCCAAGATGACCATCTGAACCCCCAGGATTTTATGACTGGCAAACATAAAGTCTACTCTCTACATGTTGCAGAACGGCATGGCTGGCAAGATGCCCAGCTGGCATCCATGCCTCTCCCCTCACAGAAACCCAAAGTCATCCTCTGTAGCTCTGCTTGAGCTCAGAGCACCGTTTGTGTGTAATAATCCACCTCCTCTAGAAGAGTGCGAGTTTCTGAAATCAACAGAGGGTGTCTGACTCAACTTTGCATCTCGCCAGTGTTTGCACAGTTCCTGGCCTACAGAACTTTTTTATGTTAAGTGGAGAAATAATTGGAAATGTAGAAACAAGAAGGCTCCTTTATAGCTTTGAACAATTTCTGAATGTCTTGTTCTTGTTGTTTGGTAGTCTGTTGGGTAGGCTGTGACAAGTGAAGTATCAAGTATGTGGTGATTTGAACCATTTTTTGGCAAGATAAACATGGAAAAACTAAGCAGGATTGGGGGACAAGCAATCTGAGAGGTCTACCTCACAAAAGTTATGACTGACATGCTAACACTAACTGGCTAGTAAAATTGAAATTTGAGTTGAGGGTCTGTGACCTATTTGAGTCAGTCTATGCAGCCCACTGTCAGAGGCAGGTTCAGCTTGGAGACTTACATCTGAAAGCCAGCAGAGAATGGGTAGAATCTGCAGTCCTGTGTTGGACAGGTTGTCTATTGGAGAATACATTGCCTAAGTATGCAAAGAGCATCAAAGCAGGAAGGCTGTAAGATTTCTCAGGGTTAGAGAACTGGCAGAAGGGGAGAAAGAGAAAAGGCCTGGATAGAGAGAATGAGAAGACCCAAGAGGCAGACCTCCAGGGAAGTCAAGAGAAAAAAGAATTCCAAGCAAGAGAGATTCATCACCAAGAAGAATTGGGCCCCAAACAACCTTTATTCTTGGGGAAATATCATTTGGAAGGAATCATTTATTGCTGATTTCTGGATAAAGGGGAGCAGAACAGAAGAGTATATGACAAGTTCAGATGGTGGGAAAGATTTTATCGAAGAAGCTTCTGTTTCCGTGACACCTGGAGGGGAGGATTTGGGAACTCAGGAGGACGGAGTCCTCAGTATAAGAAATCGGAGGGTGGAACGCCTAGGGCATTGATGTGGAGGACTCTGATGAAGAAAAGCTAGGAAACAAGAGTTTGGGGAGCTGAATGCATTTTGATCAGACAGACCTGAGGGCATCAAAAGAGGAAAGGGGAGGAAGTGAAAGGGGATGCCTGGTGGGGGAGACCTGGATCCTCCCAACGTCTGAAAGACAGATGGGAGTGATCCCCAAAAGACATGAAGTCAGGCCTTGTTCCTAGGGATGGACTTAAATAATTAACTGTATTGTAAAGGAGAAAGAGGGACCAAAAGCCAGAAAGGAGATATATCGTGGATGTGCAGCTGAGCTGGTAGGACAGCTCTCTCAACATACAGGTGGGAGAGAGGGAAGCCTGAGAACTCACTGCTGAGATAGGGGAGATAGATGATTTTTTGAGTTCTTGATTTAATTCAAATTCTCTGATTACCAAAAAGAAAGAAAGAAGAAAAAGTGTTACAGGGTTGTGATAACTAAACAGAATGCCACCTGTGGTCAGTGCAGGTACAAAGAAAAACTGAAACTGATGAGAAAAGGGCTAGCAGTGTGAAAGCATAAAGAGGTAATGTCATGAGTGTGCTCAAGCCTGCAGGCTTGGTAACAAGTATGAAGGGGCTTAAGTGATCCCTGCAGGAGAACCTTCTGGGCTTTTTGGGTGCTGTGCAGACTTCATGGTGGGGAAAAGACAGAACTGAAGGCTGGCTGTGATACAGTGCTTGCTGCTGGAAATGATGGGAGTGAAGGTGAGGATATTTGCAAGAAGAGATCAGGAGATAAGGAGGTTGTTGTCTAGGGAGCTACTTGGGCACCACCAAGAATGCAAACTGTCCTGTGGATGCAGATTGGCTAACAACAGTTCTTTAATGAGGGTGAACATGGAAACAGAAAATACACATTTTTGTCTAGGTAGCTTCAGTGTTGGCAGTAGGGAACTCAAAAATGATAAATATGAAATTTAGGGAAAGCCTAAATTTCAAAGGGTGTATGGTCTTTCCGGGAGTCATGTATGGATGTGAGAGCTGGACCATAAAGAAGGCTGGGTGACGAAGAATTGATGCTTTTAAATTGTGGTACTAGCTAAAGAAGACTCTTGAGAGTGCCTTGGACTGCAAGGAGACCAAATAGTCAATCCTAAAGGAAATCAACCCTGAATATTCATTGGAAGAACTGATGTTGAAGCTGAAGTTCTAATACTTGGCTACCTGATGCGAAGAGCTGGCTCATGCAAAAGACCCTGATGCTGGGAAAGACTGAAGGTAAAAGGAGAAGGGTGTGGCAGAGGATGAGATTGTTGGATAACATTACCAACTCAATGGACATGAGTTTGAGCAAGATCCAGGAGATCCTGAAGGACAAGGAAGCCTGGTGTGCTGCAGTCCATGAAATCCAAAGAGTCAGATGTGGCTTAATGACTGAACAACGAAAACAAAGGGTGCAGAGTTGAAAAGACTAGGGCTGAGCTGAACACTAAGAGACAAAGCTCACCTGATGGCCCTGGTGTTCCCAGGGAGACGTGGAGAACCGTGGACCACCATGAGCAGCAGCAGAAAGCCTGTGGGTCATCGAAGCTGTTCCCTTTCTCATCCTCTTAAGATATTTGACTGAAAAGTCAGCTAAGAGCTGTGAGGTGTGGCCATCCAGCTTTCATGCACTTTAAACCTTGGCAAAAACCAGCAGGGCTTTGGTGTGCTTTGTAAACTGGGAAACAGAAGGATGCTCCTATGTCTGATGCCAAAGAAAATCTGGCTATTGAGAAAGAATGAATTTCAGTTCAAACTAATGGCCTGAAATACACGATTCTCTTCTATTTTTAGAATAATGGCAAATTCAGTGATCTCCTGGAGGCAAGAAACAATCTGATGCAAAGGTAACTTGTGAGATGCCTGCTTTGATATTTAAGAACATCGCTTTTTATTATGTGTATGCACAGATGACTTTCTTTGTTCACACAATTATAAATGCTGACTATAAAGGAACTCTAATTATTCCTAGATGTTTTCAAAGAAAGGAAAGGGTAAGATGTGATTTGTGATTCTGTGAAATGCCTCATTTTTCTTTGGGAACAGAGCCTGCCACGATTCCAACATTAAACAGGGCAGAGAACCCATTTAGACCTTGATTTATAATTTTGCTTACATGTTCCACCATCTCCTTTTTTGAATTGATTTATTATTGGTTGAAGGATAATTGCTATATATTGTGCTGGTTTCTGCCAAACATCAGCTTGAAGCAGCCATAGTGTCCCACCACCTCTTAGTTTTCTACAATTTCAATAAGTCTTCTTACTGGCCATCTTTAAGAGTGTTTTCAAAATGACTCATTGAATATAATCGTGTGGATAAGGTTGCCTGCGTTCTAGGATGAAACCTGGATGGTCATCAAATCCTACCTGCCATTCAACCTTCAACTTCATCAGTGGAAAGATGACTTTAGACCAAAGGCTGGTCCTTGGGAGATGAGTGATGCCAATATTTGATTCTGTATGTAAAGCACTAGCTCCTGGCGCTGGGAGGTTTACACTGGCAAATCTCGTTCTGGGTCCTATTAGCATAAAATTCCAAAATTGGACATATGCCCAAGACACTGTTCTTTTCTGCACAGTGAGTGATTCTGGAGGATTTTCAATACCGTATGCATGGGATTATGGACAGGAGTCGTCACTGCTGTCCCCTGACCCCCACTGCTTGAAGTTGCCCTAGGAGAGTGTAACCCCCTCACATTCAGGCCCTGTAGGTGGTCAGAGAGGGAAAAGTAGATGGATCCACTTGAGGCAGGAATGCTGTTCAGGCTGGACACTACATTTACATGCAGCTGTCCACTCAACACATGGCCTCAGAGATATTGTGCAAGATCTTGGGGGAGGGGTCTAACAGAGTGCATTTTTTTCCTACTTAATTTCTCTAAAATGCAATGGGTAGTTTCTATCCATTTACAGAGCTCTCATTTTTATTTCTTTACGAACATTTTCAGCTATACCTTTGACTCTCACCTGGCTTCTTCATGTTTCAGCATTTAATGCAAAAACTTCAATTTTTAGATTAGATGGAAAATCGCAGTCTCCAAATCTATTATGTTTCCTCTTAGCATCTTTTTCACTTTTATCTTTTTTCTTCTTATTTGAAGGGAGGATATCAAGTTTGTCCTCTACAACAATGATTTCATTTCCTGCGATTCCACTTTCAGGAGCTTACAAAGTCATTGTGACTTTGAATTTCTCTCATTTATTGGCGTAGCAATGTGATCAAGTATATTTAAGCGAACAAAACCTACCTTAAACTTTCTCACTGGGTCCTTGTTTCCATATTTATTAAAAATATGAGAGTTGTCCTCTATCTCCTAGATTCTTACTACTTATTGAAGTGTATGATTCTAATTACTAAATGTTTCCCTATCAAAAACTAAAATGAACAATAGGATAAACAATAAGAAAAGGTAGACTATGAGTTGAATCTCAAAAGCTTAATAGAATCAGGACTTCCCTGGTGGTCCAGTGGTTAAGACTTTGCCTTCCAGCACAGGGAATGTGGGTTCAATCTCTGGTCAGGGAGTTAAGATCCCATATATGTCACAGCAAAGAAACCAAACAAAAAACAGAAGCAATACTGTTAACAAAGAAATTCAATAAAGACTTTAAAAATAATCCACATCCCAAAAAAAAGAAATCTTAAAAAACAAGTTTAGTATAATTGATAGGCAAAAGGTTGAGGAAATAGGGTTCATGTTTGATATGCAAAGTAAAGCTTCAGTTCAAGGCAAACTGGATACGGAAAATAACTATATTGCTTATATTTTATGTAGTCAAAACTGTTTGAGTTCTTAAATGTATACATGATAAAATTGGAACTTTTCTCTTTACATATTATTTCTTCTATGCAGTTTTATCATTGGGGACAAAAAAGAAAATGGATGAATTATTATTTTAATAATAATGAAAAATAATTAAATTTTTAATAATTAAAAATAATTTTTAAAAGTCTATGCACTTCTTTGCATAGACATTACTTTCTTTCCTACAAGATACAGAAGTGTGTTAATTTTATAAATGGAAATATTGAGCAGGTAACAAAGAAAATTCAATATTTGCAACATTTGAATGGTTAAAATAAAATTTTGACCCCATAATTACCATTATAATGGCAGTAAAACTCTTTGAAAAGAAGCACTTTGCTTTCAGTAATTCCAACATAAAAATAGAATTCTGAAACATGAAGATATATTCATCCCACTCCTGCATATCTCAATAGAAATTCATGCTTAGTAGAAACCCATACGATATAGTCAGACTTGAAAAACAAGCAGATAAACATCATAAGCTTCTTTTGAATCCTTCATTTGTCATTTTTTAAAAACCCAAATAATTAGCATAAAATGTATTTGTGATTCTTCCATGCTACTGATGCATAAGTAGTTTTTTTTTCATTATTGAATAATATACAGTTGTATGGATGCTTCAAACTTAGCTTGCTAATTCGCCCATGATGCTAGTTTGGGGCTGTGTGCATTCTCTGGGTTGTCTCACTAATTAGTGAACTAGTTAATGAATCAGTTCAGTCACTCAGTCATACTAAGTGCTTCGTGACCCCATGGACTACAGCATGCCAGACTTCCCTGTCCATCAGTAACTCCTGGAGCTTACTCAAACTCATGTCCATTGAGTCGGTGATGCCATCCAACCATCTCATCCTCTGTCATCCCCTTCTCCTCCTGCCTTCAATCTTTTCTAGCATCAGGGTCTTTATTTAATGAGTCAACTGTTCATATCAGGTGGCCAAAGTATTGGAGTTTCAGCTTCAGCATCAGTCCTTCCAATGAACACCCGGGACTGATCTCCTTTAGGATGGACTGCTTGGATCTCCTTGCAGTCCAAGGGACTCTCAAGAGTCTTCTCCAACATCACAGTTCAAAAGCATCAGTTCTTTGGTGCTCAGCTTTCTTTATGGTCCAACCCTCACATCCATACATGACTACAGGAAAAATCATAGCTTCAACTATAGGACCTTCCTCAACAAAACAATGTCTCAACTTTTTAATATGCTGTCTAGGTTGGTCATAGTTTTTCCACCAAGGAGCAAGCATCTTTTAATTTTCATGGCTGCAGTCACCATCTGCAGTGATTTTGGAGCCCAAGAAAAGGTCTCTCACTGTTTTCATTGTTTCCCCATCTATTTGAAGTGATGGGACTGAATGTTATGGTCTTTGTTTTCTGAAAGTTGAGTTTTAAGCAGATTTTTCACTCTCTTCTTTCACTTTCGTCAAGAGGCTCTTTAGCTCCTTTTTGCTTTATGCCATAAGGGTGGTGTCATCTGCATATCTGAGGTTACTTATATTTCTCCCTGAAATCTTGATTCCAACTTGTGCTTATCCAGCCCTGCATTTCACATGATGTACTCTGCATATAAGTTAAATAAGCAGGGTGACAACATACAGACTTAACATACTCCTTTCCAGTATGGAACCTGTTTGTTGCTCCATGTCCAGTTGCTTCTTGACCTGCATACAGATTTCTCAGGAGGCAGATCAGGTGGTCTGGTATTCTAATCTCTTTAAAATTTTCCATAGTTTGTTGTGATCCACACAAAGGCTTTAGCATAGTCAATGAAGCAGAAATAGATGTTTTTTTTTAATCCTCTTGTTTTTTCGATGATCCAATGGATGTTGGCAATTTGATCTCTGGTTCCTCTGCCTGTTCTAAATCCAGCTTGAATACCTGTTAAGTTCTCGGTTCAAGTACTGTTGAAGCCTAGCTTGGAGAATTTTGAGCATTACTTTCCTAGTGTCTGAGATGAATGCAATTGTGTGGTAGTTTGAACATTCTTTGGCATTGGAATGAAAACTTACCTTTTCCAGTCCTGTGGCCATTATGGAGTTTTCCAAATTTTCTGGCATATTGAGCACAGCACTTTAACAGCATCATCTTTTAGGATCTACAATAGCTCAGCTGGAATCCTCTCACTTCCACTAGCTTTTGTTCATAATTATTAATGAATAAGATGTTTTAAAAAAAGCTTCATATGTGAAAATTGTTTATCTTCTTAGGGGTAAAAAGGAAAGGTAAAGACTGAGGGAAACATTCTGTCCTGTGGCTAGTCCTACAGGGAGAAGCAGGATTAGGTAAAATAACAACAACAACAAAATGTAAATATTAGACTGAGATGTACTGGCATTGAAAGCGGAATTCCTCCATGTGTTAGTCGTGTGACTTTAGACAAGTTACTTTCCCCCCCTACACCATGGATCATACATTTGAAAAATGAGCATTTTATTATCTGCCTAACTGAATAGTGTAAGCAGAAAAGAGGAGAAATATTCAGCACATGGCATGCCCTTGTGAAAAGATCATAAATTCTTTAACAGATAAATGTAAATATTTTAAACTCCTGGGTCTGAAGCAATGAAAAAATTTTAAAAAATTTAAAGTTAATATGAAGGATTGTGAACCCGCATTCCTGGCATTTAAATTGCAATATTATTTTACTGGAGCGGAATATGCTCATTACTGATAATGGTCAAATGACATATAGGCAAACTCTGAGCTTTAAGGTGCAAAATATTCAAATGGAAGGGTCAGTGAAGGAATCGAAACCAAGTGCTAAGCTAGGAAACCAGTCAGCACCAGGGTCCCAAGGTCACTTCTCAGTTTCTAAAACTGACCTGCAGTTGCTGTTTTGTTATTAGCATTTGAACGGAGACAATGAGGTGGTAAACAATTTATAATTAAATGAGAGGAGGAAGGCAGCGCAACAGAAGCTGGAACAGACAACACTGTTAGAATGACCAATGCCTGGACCCAGGCCTTGGGAATGCAAGGGACGCTCAGGGGCTCTGATGGAAACAAAACGGGTTCAATCTTCCCTTGTCAATCTTTTTATGGCTCCAGAGAACGACCTTGCTGAACACCTTATTTCGCCATAAAAAGGGGTCACCCAAAGGTCATCCGTTGCCAAGGATGTCGAATTTTGTTCAGCGTTTTTGGGAAGTGAGGGGCTTTCTGCTAGTGGATGAATCAGAGAGATGGTCCCACCATTTCTTGCTGCCTCTGTTAAGGTTAATTATAAAAATAATTTAAATTAAGTTCAAAGAAGACATATTTTGATAAAAAGGCATGGCTTAAACAGTACTTATTAAACAGCACTTACTTATGTTCTTAACTCTTTCATTCTTTAACTATAGAGCAATCTTTTTCTCAGATCGCCATAAAATAAAAAACAAAAAAACAAAAAAACAAATGATTCTTTCTTTACTTTTCATTGGCTTTTCTATATGCAAATGACAATACAACTATCACTCAAAATGAGTTCAAAAATTTTATTTGAAAATGAACTAATAAATGTTTTACCCATTTGTGAACTGTTCTTTCATTATTTCTGCAAAAATGATTTTTTAGATCAATTCACAAATGATTAGAACACATACTAAAGAATGATTGACCTTTGCTGTTCTAATTGCCATTTCCATGTCAGTGGGCCTGGGGATTTCTATAATCTGATTTTAGGATGCTGCTTCTGCTGCTAAGTCGCTTCAGTCATGTCCAACTCTGTGTGACCCCATAGATGGCAGACTACCAGGCTCCTCCATCCCTAGGATTCTCCAGGCAAGAACACTGGAGTGGGTTGCCATTTTCTTCTCCAGTGCATGAAAGTGAAAAGTCAAAATTAAGTCGCTCAGTTGTGTCTGACTCTTCACGACCCCATGGACTGCAGCCTACCAGGCTCCTCTGTCAATGGGGTTTTCCAGGCAAGAGTACTGGAGTGGGCTGCCATTGTGTTCTCCATTAGGATGCTGTCCTAATGCATATTATTGCTCAGTTACTAAGTAGTGTCCAGTGCTTTGTGAATCAATGGATTGCAGCCCACCAGATTCCTCTGCCTTTCATTATCTCCCAGAATTTGCTCAAAAACACATCCATTGAGTCGATGATGTCATCCAACCAGCTCATCTTCTGCTGCCGGCTTTTTCTCCTGCCTTCAATATTTCCCAGCATCAGGGTGATTTCCAACGAGTCAGCTCTTCGCATCAGGTGGCCAAAGTATTGCAGCTTCAGCTTCAGCCACAGTCATTTCAATGAATATTCAGGGTTGATTTCCTTTAGGATTGACTGGTTTATCTCCTTGCAGTCCAAGGGACTCTCAAGAATTTTCTCTCAGAGTGCATGCATGCATGCATGCATGGACTCTCAAGTATTTTCTCTCAGAGTGCATGCATGCATGCATGCTAAGTCACTTCAGTCTGACTGTGTGTGACTCTTTGCAACACTATGGACCATAGCCTGCCAGGCTCCTCTGTCCATAGGATTCTCTCAGGCGAGAAAATTGGAGTGGGTTGCCATGCCCTTCTCCAGGGCATCTTCCTGACCCAGGGATCAAGCTCTCATCTCTTTTCCTGCACTGGAAGACAGGTTCTTTACCACTAGTAAAGAGCTTCTTTACCTGGGAAGCCCATCCATACTATACATTAATCATTATGATACATGCAAAATATCACCTTTGCTGTTGCAACAGAAGCCCGAACAATGATGATAACAAAAGAATGAAACAACAGTGAAGATTGAGATGTTTGAATAAACATTAAAAAAGTGTTACCAGCATCCCATGTTACCAGTATCACCGCTGGTGAGACTGTCGCTTCTGTGATTTCCTCTTGTGTGGCTGGCGTGTCCCTGGGGCCTCGTGTTCCTCCCTGCTGCAGAGTGGAGCTTGCCGAACCCCCTGCTCCCTGGGACTCCTGCATTCACTGATTCCATATGCAGATACGCAGCTCTTTCCACTAAACTTCTGAAAGAAATCTGATTCCCATAGGCAAGACCTGCAGAAAGAGTAATGGAGTCCCTTTTAATCATGTCCATAGTCTTCACCAAACCCTAGGAATATGTGTGTAAAATTAGTACAATAATTTTGACAGATACACTTGTGGGAGGAGGAGCTGCATGTACTAAGCTGACCTGTCACTTCTGAGAAACATAAAAGGCCCTGATGTGTGTGACGAGATTTCCGCATCTCTTTTAGCAACTCTCTCTCATCAAATCCCATCTGGCGATTCAAATCCTGAATTATTAAAGCCAAAGACATACGGTCATATTCAATTCCTGTGCATAGCCTTGGCTTGACTAGAAGGCTCAATCAATTACCAGGTCAAAATTGGGCTGGGATTTGCTTTGTAAATTGCTAAACAGTTTAACTGGATATAAAGAAAGATTCTCTATGACATCACATGACCTTCCTAAAGGCTCATTTCTCTCCCAACTGCTCATATTGGAATCAGTCTCAGGAGTCATTCAAAATGAGCAGTTTATTAGCTTCCTAAATGCTTTTAGTACATGCCAGATGTCCATCTCACACCAGTCCACTCTTGTCTTTCAGTGACCCCTGGAATAGATGCTGCTGCCTTACTCCATCACCCAGGAAACCCATGGCACAGAGCACTGTAGTTGCCTGCTGGGCCCCGAAGAGAAGGAAGTCACCCCTCAGGTGTGAGCGGAGAGATGCTGCTACAGGCCAAAGTTCTAATGATAACAAACTTACATTCGTCCAGCTCGTGTTTAGAAATGCATTGCTCCCTCAGACTTCAAAGTGTGTTTCAGGTATTCGAAATTCTTTCGATTAGATCCAAATTGACTAGAAATGGATGTGAATATTACCATGACAGTTCTAGGTCTATTCTATAGCTTGATTAAACTTTACTTTTTTAAAACATCTTATTAACCCAGACTTGTCTGCGTGAGAGATTTGCAAATCTTTCATTCTTCGTTTTCTTTAGTTTTCACTTAAATGATGCAGTCATTATTATCCATTGTCAGAGGTTCATTCTGAACAAAATGTAAGTTAATCATAAACTAATTTCTAAGCGTGAACATGATATATTTTGATAAAAAGATGGCTTAAATGGTACTTATTAACTTATTTCAATTCTTTAATTCTTTAACAAATTCAGCTAGCAATTTCACAGATTTCCATAAAACAACAACAAAAATGTTCTTTTTCTCTTTTGCATTGCCTTTTCTATATGCAAGTGACAGCATACCTATTGTCCAAAACAGGTTCAAAAATTCTAGCTGACAATGACATAAAAATCCCCCCAAGTAATTTTTAAAATGTGTATACAACTGTATAAAAAAAACTAAAAGGAGTTAAAATCACATAGACAGTCGATATTTTCATAAAAATTCATTTAAATGCATTGAAAAATGTTGATAAGTATAAATAATAAAATATTTGTAATTTATCATCTTAGTTCTGTGATAAAAACATAAATATCATGAAACATGCATTTATTTTGTGGAAATACATAGTAAAAAGGACAATATAGGCATCAATAAATAGAAGCATTAATATAATGTAAACAAAATGCATATAATAAACATAAATGCACCATTTAAAATATCAACTATCACAACTAGATGTCTTTCTGATTTCACATGGAGACATTTGCTTTCTATCTGTGGGTCCACAAAAATGCCACAGTTAATGATCCTGTTTTCCTGGATATCATGGGATAAAACTGAATTACATAGCTAATGGTAATGAGCACTGTTCTGTTATGTCTGAATTCTACGGGGAAAGGGTTAAATTACTTTGTTGCTCACTAAGTGGCCATGTGTACACAGTCAAAAATTCTTAATGGTGATGATGAAAAACTTAGAGATAGTAAAACATGGAAATTATTCAGATTCATTTGAATATGTTAACATAGTTGTTTCTCTTTCAATCGCAGTAAAAATATCCAACCCCCAATTCAGCTAAGCAAAGTGAAACTGATGTTGCTTTGCTGGGAATATTTGAGAACAGGAGAGAAACATGGAGTAGATATGTATAGAGGGAAGAGCTCGTGTGAGCTGAAAGGCTTAGAGAAGTCAAACCAACTTTGTGAGGGGCTGTTTACTCATGTGCAAAATGGAGGAAGTGAAAACAGGGTCAGGGTGAAGCAGAGACACAACAGACGTAAATCGCCTGGCACCCAGCATGCGCCAATAATGACGATAAGGCAGCCACCTCTTATACTTAACAATTCTTTGGCTTTTCACTGAATCTGACCAGTAACAGCCTTGACCTCTGGAGTCTGTTTTCCTCCCTTGCTGCTTAAAAAAAAATTTTTTTTGGTATGTCAACCATTTTAAAAATCTTTATTGAATTTGTTACAAAAGTGTTTCTGTTTTATGTTTTGATTTTTTAAACTGGAGGCATGTGGAGTCTTAGCTCCCTTACCAGGGATGAAATCCACACCCCCTGCATTGGAAGGCAAAGTCTTAACCATTGGACCACAATTGGAAGTTCCCGCTCTCTGGCTCTTGGAGGAGACATCTGTCTTGCCAGATGTGGCCAAGCGAAGAATTTTTGTCCAGGTGCCTGCAAACAGGGAGAAGAGAAGAATGTATGGGGTAGAGTGTCCAGGACGGGGTGTCTGGGTGTCTGTGTCCAGGGAAGCATGAAAGTCCATGAGCATGGTCAGTAGACAGGATAAGGTGCGCCGGGGGGAGAAAGGGCAGGTGGCTGCAGATCTGCTTGGGTTCTTCATAGAGTTTGTGGGAACGAAGTGAAAGGCAAGTGATGGTCAAAGGGTTTTGGACCTTAGAACCTGGCCTTTGGTTTTTGTATTAATCTGAATTTATTTTACAAGTTTAATATCATTATATTTATGTATCATAAAATCAATCAGTGAGGGGAAATGACCCCCTTCTGATAAACACAAAAATCTGAAATCAAGGGTAAGGGATCTACATTCTCACATCAACATTCAATGTGTCTGTTTATTGGCTGTAGTATTATTAGGTACTGTGCTCTGTTAGTTTTAGTGGTACAGCAAAGTGTAGAATATGTTCTTTTGAATTCAACATCTCTCTGGGTCTGAGTTATGTAGAATCTGACTTTGTTAGCCTTAAAATGTACATGGGCATCTTTTCTAGAGGGACTGGAGTGTACTTCTGGTTATTGACATACACAAGGTAAGCCTCATGGATACTTCATTCATACGTAAATCATTCTTTTATCTTAGAAAATCCAAATACCATGTCCTCCATGATCACCAGTATATCTGGTTCATCTAAGGGGCAGAAATATTTTGCAAGAACTCTTTTTTCTTTTTGCTTGTTTTTATCTTTTTTTTTACTTTTAATTTTTTTCAGATAATTAAGATTTATACAACTTTCACACAACTGCTGCTGCTGCTAAGTCGCTTTAGTCGTGTCCAACTCTGTACGACCGCATCAACGGCAGCCCACCAGGCTCCCCCGCCCCTGGGATTCTCCAGGCAAAAACACTGGAGTGGGTTCCATTTCCTTCTCCAACACATGAAAGTGAAAAGTGAAAGTGAAGTTGCTCAGTCATGTCCCACTCCCAGCGACCCCATGGACTGCAGCCTACGAGGCTCCTCCATCCATGGAATTTTTCAGTAAGAGTACTGGAGTGGGTTGCCATTGCCTTCTCCAAATTTTCACACAACAGTAGGATACAAATTTTATTCAAGTTTCCAAAGATTATAAACCAGGAGACACTGGGATATATCCAGGGACATTAAACAAGGTGCCAAAATTTCATGGTCTAAAGGTATTAAAATCATACAGAGTCTGTGTGAGATCTCCCTTTATGTTTCCCTTGTGCCTATCTTTGGTCAGATTCCTTAGAGAAGCTGGGGTGGAGATTAAGCTGCACGTGAATAATTCCTTCAGGGAGGGTCAGCAGGAGAGAGGGGTGTAGGGAGGGAGATGGGATCCGCAAGGGGGAGCCAAGGATGGGTATGGTTCTCCACCTCTGGCCAGCTCTGACCTCCTCATAGAGGATGCTCTGGGGTCTGAACCGTACCACAGAGCTGGTCCAGCCTTGAGGCAGGAAGTCTGCTTTTGGACCCTCAGGCCAGTCAGTTATTGGTTGTGGGTTCTGCTTAGGCTCCCGGGAAAGACACTTCACTGAAGGGTCCTCCGCAGAGGAGGAGGCAGCCCAGAGCAGTCCAGTCCAGGGGTCCGAGAGGATGTATCAGTAGAAGCACCCAGGATGGTCTCCTCCCAATGGCCTGCCCTACTCTCCATGTTGTATTATAAGAACTCATGTGCTATGCTTAGTCACTCAGTTGTGTCTGACTCTTTGCCACCCCATGGACTGTAGCCCACCAGGCTCCTCTGTCCATGGGAATGCTCCAAGTAAGATGACGAGTGGGTTTCCATGCCCTCCTCCAGGGGATCTTCCTGACCCAGGGGTTGCAGCCAGGTCTCCTGCATTGCAGGTGGATTCTTTACCATCTGAGCCAGAACTCATAGTTCTTATTTCTATTAGATTATGAGTTGAAAGTGATACTGTTAGACACTCAGTAATGTCCAACTCTTTGTGACCCCATGGACTGTAGCCTACCAGGCTCCTCTGTCCATGGGATTCTCCAGGCAAGACTACTAGAATGGGTTGCCATGTCCTTCTCAGGGGATCTTCCTGACCCAGGGATAGAACTCATGTCTCCCACATTGCAGGCAGATTCTTTAACATCTGAAGGAAAGGTATGAGTTACTTGAGAACAAATTAAGTGAAATATTTACCACTCCAGTTCACAAAATACCTAGCCAGCTCTATATATTGGAATTTTTTTTTTACTTTAAAAAATAACTTTTAGTGGAAGTATAGTTGATTTACAATGCTGTGCTAGCTTCTGCTGTACAGCAGAGTGATTCAATCACACACATATATTCTTTTCCATATTCTTTCCATTATGGTTTTTTCTTTTCATGTGCTCAATCGCTTCAGTTCAGTTCAGTGGCTCAGTCATGTCCTACTCTTTTCGACCCCATGGACAGCAGCATGCCAGGCCTCCCTGTCTATCACCAACTCCCAGAGCTTACTCAAACTCATGTCCATGGAGTTGATGATGCCATCCAACCATCCCATCCTCTGTCGTCCCCTTCTCCTCCTGCCCTCAATCTTTCCCAGCATCAGGGTCTTTTCAAATGAGTCAGCTCTTCGCATCAGGCACTTCAGGTGTGTCCAACTCTTTGCAACACCATGGGCCATAGCCTGACAGACTCCTCTGTCCATGGGGATTCTCCAGGCAAGAGTACTGGAGTGGGTTGCCATGCCCTCCTCCAGGGGATCTTCCCAACCTAGGGATCAAACCCTGGTCTCCTGCATTGCTGCTGATTCTTTCCTGCTGAGCCACCGAGGAATCCCTATAGTTTATTAGGGGATATTGAATATTATATGTGCTCTGATGTGAAGGATTTTGGAATTGGCTTCATTCCTAAATGGTGGAGGTCCAGAATAAGGTTCCCATTTGTCCTATCTCAGAATAGAGTTCAGTTTAGTCTCTCAGTCATGTCGGACTTTTTGCGACCCCATGAACTGAAGCATACCAGGCCTCCCTTTCCATTGCCAACTCCCGGAGTTTACTCAAACTCATGTCCATTGAGTTGGTTATGCCATCCAATCATCTCATCCTCTGTCTTCCCCTTCTCCTCCTGGCTTCAATCTTTCCAAGCATTAGGGTCTTTTCAAATGAGTCAGTTCTTTGCATCAGCTGGCCAAAGCATTAGAGTTTCAGCTTCACCATTAGTCCTTCCAGTGAACACTCAGGACTGATTTCCTTTAGGATGGACTGGTTGGATCTCTTGGCAGTCCAAGGGACTCTCAAGAGTCTTCTCTAACACCACAGTTCAAAAGCATCAATTCTTCAGTGCTCAGCTTTCTTTATAGTCCAACTCTTACACCCATACATGACTATTGGAAAAACCAGAGCTTTGACAAGATGGAACTTTGATGGCAAAGTAAGGTCTCTGCTTTTTAATATGCTGTCTAGGTTGGTCATAACTTTTCTTCCAAGGATTAAGCGTATTTTAATTTCATGGCTGCAGTCACCATCTGCAGTGACTTTCAGTTCAGTTCAGTTCAATCACTCAGCCATGTCCGACTCTTGGCAACCCCATAAATCGCAGCATGCCAGGCCTCCCTGTCCGTCACAAACTCCTGGAGTTTACTCAGACTCATGTTTATCGAGTCGGTGATGCCATCCAGCCATCTCATCCTCTGTGGTCCCCTTCTCCTCCTGCCCCCAATCCCTCCCAGCATCAGGGTCTTTTTCAGTGAGTCAACTCTTTGCATGAGGTGGCCAAAGTATTGGAGTTTCAGCTTCAGCATCAGTCCTTCCAATGAATACCCAGGACTGATCTCCTTTAGGATGGACTGGTTGGATCTCCTTGCAGTCCAAGGGACTCTCAAGAGTCTTCTCCAACACCATAGTTCAAAAGCATCAATTTTTTGGTGCTCAGCTTTCTTTATAGTCCAACTCTCACATCCATACATGACCACTGGGAAAATCATAGCCTTGACCAGACGGACCCTTGTTGGCAAAGTAATCACCATCATGATTATCTGGGTCGTGAAGATCTTTTTTGTATAGTTCTTCTGTGTATTTTTGCCACCTCTTCTTAATATCTTCTGCTGAATGGAGAAGAACATTAGCATCCATGGGGAGGCACACCGGAAAGGCAGAAATGGGCAGTTTTACCAAGGTGGACGTAACCAGAACTAGCAAGGTGTACGAGGACCCAAGGACAAAGTGGGTCAAGAAAGGCAGGAATCAACCAGGTTTCCTCAGCTGCTCGGTGCCTTTTTCCTACACATTAAGCTAACATATAAGATTCATGTCTAGGCCTCTGGAGAGTGACACATTTCTAAATAATACGAACCTTTAGGATGTTTGTAAAGACTGCTTGCCAGGCTCCTCTGTCCTTGGGATTTTCCTGGCAAGAAAACTAGAATGGGTTGTCATTTCCTTCTCCAGGGAATCTTCCCAACCTAGGGATCAAATCAACGTCTCTTGCGTTTCCTGCATTGGCAGGCGGGTTCTTTACCACTAGCACCACCTGAGAAGCCCCATATAAAGGCTGAATTGGGACTATTAAATATGTGAATGCCATGGAAGGCATCTTTGTGGAATAAGTGAATGACATATGTAATTGCAGAATGTGTCATAAATACATGTTATAAAACCTCTGAAAGAGCAATGAGAATGAAGATGGGAAGAGACTCTGAGTATAATCTGTTTTATCCAGATTTACCCAGTGATCTTATCCAGCCTCTTTGCTGCCTATACCATCTGTGTTCTGAAGATTCCCAAGTTTAAATATCCTTCTTAGATTCATCACCTATGCTATTGTCCCAGTGGTGGTTGATACATTTACCCGCGGGTTCAGGCAGCTTCTTGCAGCTGAAATATAAAAAATAATCAGTGTCACATACATCACCGCCATCACTGTTGCAGCTATACACGATTTTGAGAATTTGCGTTTTATGTTTCTTTCTGCAATTCTGCAAAAATAAAGTCTACCTGGGTAAGTTTATTGATTTTTTTTTCTAGTACTGTTATTTTCTCTTGAAATTAGGGTTTAGCAATGTAAATATTGCTGATGGCAACACTGCGGATGTATTCTTGTATTTTTTCATGGGATGAACCTCAGAAGAAGATTAAGCTTAGTCTTCAGTGGTTAAGAATCTTCCTTCTTGAAAGCTAAATGGAAACTAGTCGTAAATCTCTGAATGTTCCCAGGCGCTGTTCATTTGGGGATCTGCTGACAGTGTAATTAGTAATATATAAAAATAAGAAGTCCCAAAGCAGAAGGCTGTTCTCATGACCCAGCAAAGATGCAGGTGGGGAGCTGGATTAGGATGAGGGATAATCATTTTATATCTTTGTGCAGAAAATCCTATAAGAAAAGTGTTTCAATGTTAGCTGTCCATGGGAATTGTCCGTCTCCTGGGAGTAGCCTGGTAACAATGATATTTGCTGAATTTCAAAAGAGCGCCTATAACTAAGGCCATGACCTTGGCCTGCTAAAATAGCAGTGCCCGTCCATCATGTCACAGTGACTGTGCTCTGGGGCATCTCTGAAGCCATTATGGAGGGCTAGGGACCGTTCTCTCTGACGCTTCCTTAGACCAGGGTGGGCTGAGGAGGGCCGGGGTTCTGGGGAGGCTTTGCTTCTGCCCTCTCTTCTCCGGGTCCTTCTCCTCCTGGACCACTGCGGATCAGAAAGAACGGGGAGTCCTCTGGAGGCGGGGCTGAGCCGCGGCGTCAGCTGCCTGAGGTTTCAGCAGCTGCCTGCCTTCCCGAAGCCGTGGCTCCTGCCTGGTGCTCCCGGCTCCCGCAGCTGGGGAGAGCAGGGGACAAGCTTGGCCTTCCCGCTGCTATTCCAGGGGTACGACGTGGGTGGGGAGCCCATGTGAAGATGCACCAGCAGTGGGGCGACGTGAGCACAGAGTAAGGCGGAGACGCCTGGGGCTGCCTGGGCACGCTGGCCCCAAAGGACGGCGCTGGACCGAGCCCAAGGTCTCCCTCCTCGCTTCCTCGTGATGGGGCTCAGAGGACAGCGTGAGGACCTGGGGGCCCCCTCTCTCTCGCCGCTATTCGCACGTAAACAGACCTGCGTTAAAACAGGAATTATTTTTAAGCCTTATTATAGGAGGGCTATTTATAGATTTTATTTTGTAAGCTCTTTAATCCCTTTGTCTGATTCAGAACCCTCTCTTCTACTTTGCCTCTGCGTTCCGCAGGCTCCCCGGGTCCGCAGGGCCCCCGACTGTCCCTTCTGCCTGCACATCACAGGCCTAGGATGAGGGCAGGGGTCAGGGGAGAGGAGGGTTCCAGCCTGGGTTTCATTCCCACCTCCCCTATGTGCTTGCTTGGCGACCTTCAGCAAATTACCCAACTTCTTTCAGTTTCTTCAGCCACAGTTTGGGGATAGCAGTATCAGCGACCTGGGTGGACTGTCGTGAGGATGAAATCTGGAAATCAACCTTGGACTGCTCCTGGACAAGTCACAACCATACCATTCTTTGCTTTTATTAGTATTTTCTTTTTTTTATTTTTTTATTAGTATTTTCGAAGCTGATTACAGTCAATGGACTTCCCAGGTGGCGCTAGTGCTAAAGAATCGCCTGCCAATGCAGGAGACATAAGAGAGTGGGTTCAGTCCCTGAGTGGGGAAGATCCCCTGGAGGAGGGCATGGCAACCCACTCCAGTATTCTTGCCTGGAGAATCCCATGGACAGAGGAGCCTGGTGGGTTACAGTCCATGGGGTCACAAAGAGTTGGACACAACTGAAGTGACTTAGCACACAGGCACGCACGTATGTTCTTTATAATTTCCCATATACATTTATATATATTTCCTATGTAATTTCCTACATCGGGTTGGAGACCAGCCTGACCGCTGCGCCACCCAAAGCGCCCTCTGTCTCTTCTTTCAGGTCAAAGGCAGGCCTTCCAGCTCCGCAACAAGCTGTGGTTTGCTGAGTTCGAAACTGAGAAGGGATCGCTTTCTACAGAACTTGACTTCCTGCCAGCCGATGTCCTTCTCCATCAAACCAAAGGCAGAAGAACCCAGGGTCACTCTGCTGTGCTTTGTCTTTTCGGAGACTTGGTTCTTTCGGGGGCTTCTGGGTTCTCTCAAATGTGTGGGGGGTCTGGCTTATTGCCAAAGCATCCTCCAAGCTTCTCTTCACAGTTTGGGTGTTGCTGGGTTCTTCAGCAGAAGGCTTAATGGTGTCCACCTGGCCTAGCTGAGCAGGCTGGGGGTGGTCAGGGGTAGAGACCTCAGCTGTCAATCTCAGAGGCTGGGGTGGGGGGGGCTTGCGGAAGTGACCCTGCTGTCCATCACAGAGATATGGGTGTGTGCAGATCTGATCATGCTGAATCACTGCGATGCTATCACTGAGAATGATCTTACTCCAGCCAGCAAGCAGAAGACCTAGTGCGTGCATGCCAAGTCACTTCAGTAGTGTCTAACTCTTTGCAATCTCATAGACTGTAGGCCATCAAGCTCCTCTGTCAATGGGATTCTCCAGGCAAGAACACTAGAATGGGTTGCTGTGTCCTCCTCCAGGGGATCTTCTCGACTCAGGGACTGAATCTGAGTTTATTATGCTCCTGCATTAGCAGGCAGGTTCTTTACCACTAGCGCCACCTGGGAAGACCTAGTGCTGGACCGAAAAGATGGAAGGACCAGGCGCCCAGCACCCCTGATTGCAGGCTGGCACTGGTTAGGCACCTCTGCCAGCCCCTTGGAAGCCTGTGAGAGCCACTTAGGTGATGGATGTTCTGGAGAAAGCAGCTGATGAGAAAATTCCCTCTGGCTTGGCATGGATCTCCCCTACTCTAAAATGAAGTACAGCCGTCAGACCCCATCACCAATCACGCAAAGTGTGTATTCACATCTGCGGAAGTGAACTTCCAAAAGGCATTGTCAGTCACATCAGTGAATTCTCTCCTTTATCCCAAGAAATTTTGTTTGTTACCAAGTCTTTTCTCAGGTTAATCTGAAAAACGGAGCTAGGAGAAAAATCCATATCCTCTCCCTTCGAACATGTTCGGGAGAAGCTGGTGTGAAAGAGGATGGTAGGGAGTGGGGGGTGAGGGGTAGGTAAGTAGAAGTTAGGAAGAAAAAGAATTAAGAAACCAACACTGATGACCTACTATGTGCCAGGCACGATACTTGGCAAAAATACACGCCCTATTTTCTATAAAGCCAACTCATGTCCTTTAAGACTGAAACGACACTCCTTATTCTACAGATGTGGAAGAGGCCACATACATTAGAAAATCTAGCAGAGCTGATAAGTGATGGATATAAAGCTTGAACAAGTCTGTCTGCATCCCCCTCATAAAAATGAAGAACACTGTGTTCAGCCCCAGGCCTGGAACATTCCTTTGATGAGTTAATCTCCAGCCATCCTTCAAATCTCAGCCCACTTGTCACTTCCTTAAAAAGATCTTCCATCGTCCCGCTGAACACCCTCTTCAGCACCCTCACTGCAGTTGTGCCAGTATTTTGTTCAGTGTTTCCTGGTGACTATATATGTTTTGGCTATTATTATACTCTTAGTGCCTCACTCATAACAAATAAGCATTTCCTGAATGAATGAATGAATGAATGGCAGCTACATAGCACTGATGAACAGAAGTCCACATTTTGTCTTAATAGTGCCCCTGTGTATTTCAGAGCCGGTTATGACTCTTAAACAAGTCATGCTTTGTCTCTTAGTTCTGTTCTGGAAAAAGAAAATCCAGCCTTGATCTTGCCCGGACATCTCTCCTGAAATACCGAATGCACGTTCCATCCATAAGACACATTCACTGGGCTGATTTTTCATTCATCTTCATTCCTCACCGAGCATCAAGTCATATATGCTCAGTTATTAGTAATAAATACCCAAACTATTAAATATGTAGTTGGACAATCTATTATATTATTTACATAAGAGAATTGTGGTGGGCATAAATGTTAATAAATAACAAAGCCATATTATTAGTGATCACTTCTTGAAAGATGATACATTATGCAGGAGCCTCTAAATTCTTGAAAGTAATATCCTATGAGATGGAAGCCATCAAAAGTATATTTTATTCATATCAGACTCTCAGCGTTTAAACTTTTGACAGGTCCGATCATCTCACTCTGACTTGAGATGAAAGGAGGCTTTGTGTGAGTCAGGTTAACGCTTTGCAAATTGCTGGGACACCATGATTTTTCATACTGTCCCGACTCCACTGTGCTCAGGGAACACTTACTCTGAAACACATGTGAATCCAACTTCCAGGGCTTGTTAGAGGTGCAGGGAAGGGGCACTCATGTGTCAGGGGCATGATGGGAACTTGCCAGATGACCCAAGCATATGCTACAGCGGCTCCCACCATCTGGAAATTTATTTTCAGGTCACAGAACAATTTTGCATGGCTCTGTCCTCAAAGTCAAAATTGGTTGTTCAGCACCATTGAATGCATTTCTCAGATAGAATTTTGCAAAGGAGGTAGTTAACGAGTCTTGGGGCTTCCCTGGTGGCTCAGATGGTAAAGAATCTGCCTGCAAAGCGGGAGACCTAGGTTCGATCCCTGGGTTGGGAAGATCCCTTGGAGGAGGGCATGGCAACCCACTCCAGTATTCTTGCCAAGAGAATCCCCATGGACAGAGGAGCCTGGTGGGCTACAGTCCACGGGATGGCAAAGACTCGGACACCACCGAATGACTAAGCACAATGAGTCTCGAGCGCTTACTCTCTGCTAAGTGTGTTAGTCTTCTTTTCTTTAATCTTTGCATCAACCTTGAGTTAGAAGCATTATTCCATCCTCCAATCATTCTTTTTTTTAAGGTCTTTTTTTTTGATATGGACTATCTTAAAATCTTTATTGAATGTGCTGTAATATTGTTTCTGTTTTATATTTTGGTTTTTTGGCCATAAAGCATGTGGGATCTTAGTCCCAGGTTGAACCCACACTCCCTGCCTTGGAAGGTGAAATCTTAACCACTGGACTGCCTGGGAAGTTCCTAGCCTTCATTTTAAAGCTCAGTAAACACTGAGTTGCCAGTCACCAGGTCAGAGTCACCAGGCATCTGGTCCAAAGCTGGTCCAGAGTCACCTGGCGTCAGAGTCCAAAGCCAAAATATGTGGCTAAGTATGGATTTGAACCCAGGTCTACCTTAGGTCAAAATTTAGACTTTTTTTTTTTTAATTGCATCTTAGGTCAGCCTGAGGCAACTAAAATTATACATTTTCCATTATTTCTTTTTCATTAGTGTTTCAAGTGCTATTTTCATTTGAGCACAAATACTAATCAGACTTCTGTTGTGCACTGATTACTATGTAATCCTTGGGGAAAATATGGCATGTAATCAAGATTCAATCTCTTCTTCCATGAAGTTTTAAAGAATTAAAAAAAAAAACAGATTTGCTCACTGTTATGATTATTTTAACAGTAAAGTTAGAACTAGTTGGTTTCAGCTTTGTCTCTTGAAACACAGCACAAATCTGAGACCAGATCATCTCCTGGCTACTGGCGCCCTCCCTAACTTTCCTTTGAAATTATTCCTCCCTAAGCATCTGAAACCCCCAATGTAAAGCGCCTAGGTCTTCTAAAACTCATCGCTGCTTAGCAGAGCCGTGGCGTGCCTGTTTCCCTGTTTGGTTTACCCTCTCTGCAATTTGCTGAGGCCTTCCTTGAATTTCCAGTCAACAGCCAGCTTCTCTGGTCAACCGTGTTGCTGGGACCTCTGGGGCCCTCCTGCAAAGCCTATGCGCCACCCTGTGGCTGGAACAGGAACTTCTCCTCCCTGGAATTCTGGGACCTGGAGACAGCCACTGGGGATTCAATTTGATTCTAATTAATTTAACTTGTTTTAAAATTTAAAGAGCCTCTTGATGAAGGTGAAAGAGGAGAGTGAAAAAGCTGGCTTAAAACTCCATATTCAAAAAACGAAGGTCATGGCATCCGGTCCCATCACCTTATAGCAAATGGATGGGGAAAAAGTGAAACAGTGGCAGACTTTATTTTCTCTGGCTCCCAAATCACTGTGGACGGTGACTGCAGCCTTAAAATTGATGCTTGCTCCTTGGAAGAAAAGCTATGACCAACCTAGACAGTGCATTAAAAGGCAGAGACATCAGTTTGCCAGCAAAAGTCGGTATAGTCCAAGCTATGGTTTTTCCAGTAGCCATGTATGGATGTAGGAGTTAGACCATAAAGAAGGCTAAGAGCTGAAGAATTGATGCTTTTGAACTGTCAACAGCTTGACTGGTATTGGAGAAGACTCTTGAGAGTCTCTTGGACTGCAAGAAGATCCAACCAGTCCATCCTAAAGGAAATCAACCCTGAATATTCATTGGAAGGACTGAAGCTGAAACTGAAGTGCCAATACTTTGGCCACCTGATGGGAAGATCCAACTCATTGGAAAAGATGCTGAGGCTGGAGAAGATTGAGGACAGAGAGAGTAGGGGGTGACAGAAGATGAGATTGGTTGGATGGCATCACCGACTCAATGGACACAAGCTTGAATAAACTCAGGGAGATAATGAAGGACAGGGAAGTCTGGCATGCTACAGTCCATGGGGTTGCAAAGATTCAGACATGACTGAGTGACTGAACAGCAACAACGAAATTTATTCTATTTTATTGTATTCATCCTCCGAGAGGCAGTGATTTTACGTTTTAAAAAGCCTTGTGTCTAGGTTAACTTTGGTAACTTGGTCTATTGAGGAAGGATCAGTCCCATAGCATCTTCTTCAATTTTCTAATCTCTTGTTTTATGCCTACTAGTGTCCGTATTGGGCTTCCCAGATGGTTCTAGTAGTAAAGAACCTGCCTGCCAGTGCAGGAGATGTAAGAGATGCAAGTTCAACCCCTGGATTAGGAAGATCCCCTGGAGAAGGAAATGGCAATCTGCTCCAGTATTCTCACTTAGAGAATCCTCATGGACAGAGGAGGCTGACGGGATATAGTCTATGAGGTCGCAAAGGGTCAGACACCTCTGAGCGACACTTTCACGATAGCTACCAACAACAGCACTGGGAATTCACAGAGTTCACATGAACATTTTTGTGTTCCTGGAAATCTTTATTAGATGAAAAGTGGAGTGTATAATGGGAAATACCTTTAGCTTTACCCAGAGTTCTTACTGAGACAGCTCTGATGTTTTCTAGTAGAAATAATAGGAGAAGTGGATGTTGAGAAAGTAGTGATACTTGGGGTCTTGAGAGGTGTACACAGTGCAATATTTCTAGAAGAATTTGGCACCTCTATGAGGTCTATAGTATTTGTATACTTAACATGCTTCATCTCCAAATACTATTGGTTTCTGTAGATATTTGGCCTTTCATTTTATTGCACTTTTTCCATTGAACAAACAATATTTTAAAAAATAGTTATTTATTTTTAACATTGTTTACAGTAAGGAATAAAATATTGTGTATATTCATAAAATAGGTCACTCCACTCTTTCTTCTTCCAGATATCCAGGGAATAAAGATAATGCATGTTACTCCCAAAAATTCAATCATAAATGTAAATGATACATGTGTTTGTATGTTCACCCTTTAAAAAAAGAGGACTTTGTAGGGTTTGTAATATTAAATTCATGCAAAATAGGAAATGAATATTAAAATTGAAGAGTTTATACAGTTAAAAGGAACAACCAAGGAGATGGATCAGGTGACAGGATCAAAATTTAGGTAAGTACACGAAATACACAAATTAATGTAAATCGATTAACCAAAATGTGATTAATAGTACTTTTTAAACAGTGCCTTAACTTAAACAAGTGTGGCTTTCCTTTAAAATGCTGCCATATATCCAGAAGTGTGTCTGTTGAATTTTTATTTGAAATCCTAGAAGTGTAGTCATTTTTACACACGATGCAGCATTCTGAAGACAAATGATGGCTTATAAGGGGACAGTGGGTTATCAGAGAGGACCCCACTGCAGCCCAGACCACTCCAGGTGATCATGGATCTATCTATTTTCTTCTTAGAGATGAGAACTAGTTGGGTATTTCCCCCTTGGTTATCTGTGAAGAGAAAATTGTGCTTTTTTTTCATGGTCTATTTTCTAGGGACGCATAATATAGTAGAACTATACTTTAGATTTAATCTATGTCTCTGAGAATAGACCAAAAAAAAAAAAAAAAAAACCCTCATAAAAGCATAGAGTCTAATGCTAAAACCTGCACTTTTTCTGTTCCCAGTTCTCATGGAAGAGGGAGGGGTAGAGAAATAGAAACTAAAATTTATGGAGCCCCTGAAATAGTCCAGACGCTGCATGAAGTGCACTAAGACCCTTATAGTCTCTATCTTACTTTGCATCAACACTTTGAAAAAAAATTTTCTCCTCTCTGTCTCCCTAGTCAGGGGACTGAACTTCAGAGAGGTTAAATAATTTGCAAAATGCCATGGTCAGAGTACAGCAGACTTTTATTTGAGCCCAGATCTGGAAGTCAAGTTCATGTGGCTGAACTTGAAAATAAGAGAAGAGAACAAGAAGTTGAAAAGGTGCCCGCTGCAGGTCGAGGCCTGTCTCAGGCACCAGTGGGTTCCACGCCCCTGCAGCCTGGGTGTGTGGCTCCTGTCTGTATGGACCTACACCTCGTGTGAGTCTAGTTCCCTGGGATCTGAGGTCACTATCATTTCAGACTCATCCTCCACTCTCTAGAGCCTCAGACCGTGGTGTGCCAGGCACAGCTCAGCCAGTGGTGAGCACAGACAGGTTGCTTGTCCACTTCCTTCTTTTTCAGAGCAGACATATTTCATTATAAGCCTGTATGTGCCACAATCGCTTCAGTTCCTGAAAAGCTGACGCTCATGGCAGGTGAGCTATTCAGGCTTCCCTGTCCTGCATTATCTCTAGGAGTTTGCTCAAACTCATGTCTCACTGAGAACGAGATCAACATCTCATCCCCTGCCACCCGCCTTCTCTTCCTGCCTTCAATCTTTCCCAGCATCAGGGTCTTTCCCAATGATTTGGCTCTTTGCATCAGGGGACCAAACTACTGGAGTTTCAGCTTCAGCATTGGTCCTTCCCAGGAATATTCAGGATTGATTTCTTTTAGGCTTGACTGGTTTGATCTTGCAGTCTGGGGAACTCTCACAAGTCTTCTCCAGCACCGCAATTTGAAAACATAAATTCTTTGGCTCTCAGCATTCTTTATGGTCCAACTCTCACATCCATACATGACTACTGGAAAAACCATAGCTATACGGGAACCTACATTGGCACTTCATTATGACTCAAAGTCTATAGTTTACTTTAGGGCTCACTTTTGGTGTTAGACATTCTGTGGATTTGAACAAATAATTAATGACGTGTATCCACCATTATGGTATCAGTTCAGTTAAGTTCAGTAGCTCAGTCGTGTCTGATTCTTTGTGACCCCATGGACTGAAGCACACCAGGCTTCCCTGGCCATGGCCAACACCTAGAGTTTACTCAAACTCATGTCCTTTGAGTTGTGATGCCATCCAGCCATCTAATCCTCTGTCATCCTCTTCTCCTCCTGCCTTCAATCTTTTCCAGCATCAGGGTCTTTTCCAATGAGTCAGTGCTTCTCATCAGGTGTACAAAGTATTGGAGCTTCAGCTTCAACATCAGTCCTTCCAATGAATATTCAGGACTGATTTCCTTTAGGATGGGCTGCTTGGATCTCTTTGCAGTCTAAGGGACTCTCGAGAGTCTTCTCTAACACCACAGTTCAAAAGCATTAATTCTTCAGTACTCAGCTTTCTTTATAGTCCAACTCGCACATCCATATATCACTACAGGAAAAACCATAGCTTTGACTAGATGGACCTTTGCTGGCAAAGTAATGTCTCTGTTTTATAATATGCTGTCTATGTTGGTCATAACTTTTCTTCTAAGGAGCAAGCGTCTTTTAATTTCATGGCTGCAATCACCACCTGCAGTGATTTTGGAGCCCCCAAAAATAAAAAGTTTGCCACTGTTTCCCCATCTATTTGCCATGAAGTGATGGGACCAGATGCCATGATCTTAGTGTTCTGAATATTGAGTTTCAAGCCAACTTTTTCACTCTCCTCTTTCACTTTCATTAAGAGGCTTTTTAGATCTTCTTTGTTTTCTGCCATAAAGGTGGTGTCATCTGCATATCTAAGGTTATTGATATTTCTCCTGGCAATCTTGATTCCAACTTGTGCTTCATCCAGCCCAGTGTTTCTCATAATGTATTCTGCATATAAGTTAAATAAGCAGGGTGACAATATACAGCCTTGACGTACTCCTTTCCCGATTTGGAACCAGTCTGTTGTTCTATGTCCAGTTCTAACTGTTGCTTCCTGACCTTCATACAGATTTCTCAGGAGGCAGGTCAGGTGGTCTGGAATTATCATCTCTTTCAGAATTTTCCACAGTTTGTTATGATCCACACAAAGGCTTTGGCTTAGTCAATAAAGCAGAAGTAGATGGTTTTTTCCTGGAATTCTCTTACTTTTTTGATGATCCAACAGATGTTTGCAATTTGATCCCTGGTTCCTCTGCCTTTTCTGATTCCAGCTTGAACATCTAGAAGTCCATGGTTCACATACTGTTGAAGCCTGACTTGTAGAATTTTGAGAATTACTTTATTAGTGTGTGAGATGACTGCAATTGTGTGGTAGTTTGAGCATTCATTGGCATTTCCTTTCTTTGGGATTGCAATGAAAACTCACCTTTTCCAGATCAGAGAGAGTATTTCCAATGACCTAAGAATCCTCTATGCTCTACTTATCCATTCACTCCCCCTTCACAAAAACAAACAAACAAAGAAACAGCAGCCACTGGTCTTTTACTGTCTCCATGGTTTTGCCTTAGCTTGATGTTACTTTTATCAGCAATGTAACATTTTCCATCTATGTACCTCTCTCCAGAGTGAAACATAGCTTTTGGAATAAAGTCCAAACCCTTAGTACACAATGCTTTCACGATTTCATTTCTTCCTAGCTTTCAAATCTCTTCTCTTAGCATTTCTGCACATATTTTCCTCTGGTCATAAAGGAGCATTCTAAGCATAAAATGCATTTCTTACATCTCAGTTGTTCTAGGCACTCTTCCCTGAACAAAAGCGTGAGATGACTATCAGGCTTCACCTGAGTAATGAAGGACCCTCCCCCCTTGTTACAATGCTTACCTGGGCATTCTACCAGACACAGATAGGGCCTAGCTCTGAGTACACTGTGGCTTTTGCAGATGTACATTCTGAGTCAATAAATTGCTATAGTCTATGATGGAATAGACCTCCATGTATACAGAATATAGCTCCAATACTTTGGCCACCTGATGGGAAGAGCCAACTCATTGGAAAAGACCATGATACTGGGAAAGATTGAGGGCAGGAAGAGAAGGGGGTGGCCAAGGTTCATTAGTACTACTGACTCAGCGGACATGAATTTGAGCAAACTCCAGGAGACAGTGAAGGACAGAGAAGCCTGGTATGCTCCAATCCATGGAGTCCCAAAGAGTAGGACACGGCTTAGCGACTAGACAGCAACAAAGCAGAATAACAAAGTTGCTGGACTTGTCCTTCCTCCTTATATATATATTTTCTTCTTAAGTCTTGCTAATTCTCCCCATTCCCCAGTGAAAGCTAGTATAATTGTGACCTCCTTCAGGAAGCTTTGCCTTGCATGTCCCAAGGAATTTAGAGACCCATCAGATAGGAGCCACACCACCCTGTACAATTCCCAATACCATCCCACCGAGGGGCCATCGATATACTCATCTGTTTCTCTCATAGTCTGGAAGCATTTGTGGGAGTGTTTCTATTGCCTGGCAAGTCCTGGCACATTGAAAACATTCAATAAAATGCTTATTGAAATGAATGTCAAAGTAAGGATCACCTGGATTTTTATTGGATTTGTGTCATGATAGAGACCAAACTTAATAAGATAATTCCAATATTTCCCCCTTTCCTATGTTTATAATGCTGTTTTACTCTGCCACCTTTTCCCTTGTAATGCTTAGAATGAATGCATACTGATTTGACTTTAAGTTTGGGGATATTTAGTTTTCCATTGGCAGAAGGTACAAAGGTTAGAGTTGCGAAACATATCTTGCAAACACAATCCTGGATCCATCCGCGTCTGAGAGTTAGCCCACTCTCAGGGCTCTGCCCTTTGATGTGGAGGGTTTGGCTGCAGCACTTGGGGAAACTCCCTCCACGATGGCAGTCAGGGAGAAAGGGTTTCTGTGATGAGCACTTACTCTGTCCAAGCTCTTGAACTTGATGAATGTGGCTAAGAAGGTGACTGATCAATAAGTATCAAACAAGAGGTGTTGGATTATTCAAAATAATGATTATTTGAGATTTTGATAAGATTTGGCCACTGCTTCATGCAGAAGATGTGGGTTCGATGCCTGCGTTGGGAAGATCCCCTGGAGAAGGAAATGGCAACTGACTACACTATTCTTATATTAAAAAAAAGTAATCAAATAATTGTAACAAAAGGGATAGCAGAATTATTTAAACTCCTGATTTTCTTAAAACTCCACTGAAATTGAATATAAAGAGGAGTCAAGTGAGTTAATATTGACACTGAGTTAATCGAGAGTTAAAATTAATTTTTTTTTCAGTTGCACTGCCTAAAATGCCCTGAACAAGATCATTTTTGTACATGAAATTTTGCACCTCATTACTCCTAATTACATCCTTTAAGAAGGCATTCTTTGAGAATACATAGTGAACAATGTAGAATTAAAAAATGCTTATCTTCTATTCTTATTAATTGTTATGTCTTATTCTTACATCTGACTTCAGCATTTGCCTATTTCTATCCCAAATAAAACATTTTAAATCATCTAAACTTCAGAGACTTTTCTTCTGGGGAATAGGGAGAGAGGCCTACCACTTTAATGAGTACAATAGAAACATTCTCCTTCAACACTGTCTTCCTACCTTGCTCACATCATGTAACATGTTCTGCCGAATCATATAATTATACAGTGCTCATTTTGGCTGCAAGACTATAAACCTCCCAAGGACAGGAACATAGATTTCTTGAATCCTTACTGTGGCTGAATGGATGCCATGAGAAATACAATGCATCTGACAAGTTTTTGTTGAATAAAATGACAACGGTTTTCACATCTTTCAAGGCATCCTGTATTATGTGAATATTTCAACTATTAGAAATGTTCTCTCCATTTTGAAATCATTTCTGCTCTTTTATCTTCCACCAGATCATTTATGACATGAAACCATTTACAGGATGTCTAACCATTCTCCCCTGTCAGGCTAACAAATTCTTGAAGATAATTATATAATGCATCTGAATACTTTTATGTCCTTATCCTCACCACCCATTTCTTCATATCTTGATTTAAAATTTAATTATCCTGGTTGTTCTTCTTTGAGCATACTCCTGTATATCTCTGCCAAATATATATTAATAAGTCAACATCAAAATTGGATGTAGTCCTCTGAGATGATTTGTTTAGCTAAAAATAAACAGAACTGCCATGGCTATTGCTCTAACCTGATTTTTCTACTAAATGCTGGGAATACTATTCACACACATTTGGCTAGTTCAAAATCACATATTCACATTAAGTCAAAAATGTTTTGTAACAGAAATCCAAGGTTTTCTTAGCTTAGTTCCCATGATCTTATTCTTGCAACTTTTAAGGGGATTTTATATCTTTCCCTCAAATAGGTTGACAGATACAGATAGATAGCCCAACAGGAAGACAGACAGATAGATGGACAGATAGATAGTAACAGCTAGATTTTTTTCTTTCTTTCTTTCTTTTTTTTTTTTTGCAGGGGAGGATACTTACTTTGCAACTTTAAATATGGTACTTTAAAGACGTTATCTAACCATCACAATCATTTCATAACACAAGATGATTATTGTCCTTATTATAAAATGAGAAGCTGAGGGTACTGAGGATTAAGAAGCTAAAACTAGCAGTTTGCCCCTGAATCCTGGATCCCAGAAGACTTCTTTACAATCTTCTTTACTTCTTTACAAAACTGCCTGGTAAGATGTTTTTAGAGTTAAAATATGTTTGCCTTTCATCCGTTGTTGCATAAACGTCATGACACCAGGAGAAAGGGCTCGCTGAGTCAGGTACATTTGGAAACGTGTACAGAGGTGTGTGCATGGGCTCTGCCCCCAAACTATGCCATGCAATGATGCGGGGACTTCCCCTCTTACCTCTAGTTAATGCAGAGGGTCCTCGGGGGCCAACCTCCTTCCTTCCTGGATCTGTTGTAACACTTCGGATTTTTTCTAAAAGGAAAAAAACCTACACTGAGATCGACATCTCGGTGGGAATATCTGTACACAGGTGGGACTGATCTTTCTCAGAGCAAAGCATTTGGCAGTTGCCTTCTCTGTTCAAAGGCAGAAACAGCCCTATGCTAATGCCCACATGATGTGCCTTCTTGGGTAGAAAGCATCGTGTACAGATCATCTTGTCAAGAAGGTTGACTTATGTATCTTCACATTTTTGGGGACGTATCAAAAGTTTTTCATTTCCTGATCATTTGCAGAATAGTCAATAAAACCCATTGGAAAATACACTTATAATACAGAGTTAGATTGCCTCTATTCAGGAGTAGATTGGAATAAGAAAAGGAAGGTTTACTATCAACGTGATGTTGGATAAGAACAAAGGGCATCCTCCCTATGGTCAGGCCTCCTGTGTATGAGGACTGACTCACCTCTGTTCTTTCAATGTTCTGTTCCTCTGATACTGAGACACATCAGACATCAGGACCAAGTCCCCCAAGAGCTCAAAACCTAATCCTTAAGTGTCCCCAGGCCCTCTATCTAGCAGATTATCTCATAGAAGACTATACTTGCTATATAAGATTGGCTCTGACAGGCCATTTCACTTCTGATGCCCAATTACTCAGCTACTGCTAGGTGCCAAGGCTTGAGTCTACATTCTAATGATGTCCTCACCTCATCCTTTTTTGGTAATGACACTAAGCAAAGTCCTTTAAATAATAGCTTCTCCATGAAATGTGGAGCTCACTCGAGCACATCGCTCATAACTAGGTCCTTAACCATTCTACTAACAGCTCAAACCTCCATCGCTGTGGCAAGCTTGTGGGTGTGTATGTGTGTTTCATAATGAGACAGAAGGGTCAGAGAAGGAATGACCAGATATCTAATATATGCAAAGGATTTAAGAAACTCCTGAGCGTCAGGCTAGAGTAATGGTTATAATGATCCTAACCTGTGTTTTAATTGATCCTCTGCAAATGCATGAGACTGTATCCTGAGTGAGTGATCATCAAGTCATTTTATGAACTCACATGACTCCTATGGAACATGTGGGGAGGATATTTGGGGCATCATCAAACACCTGGAGATTTTCAATTCCTCATTTCTTGCTTGTGTGATTTATTAACAGTTCTGCTAATGCAGATAGAATGCAACCCCCAATTACCGCAGAGGGTAAGGCTGAAAGCTGCTCAGTCTATGCTATTCAGAGTACAGAATATCTGCAGCCTAGTTGATCATTTTTGAATCATCAGCTCCATCTTTATGTTAAATTAACAATTTAACAGCTGCTTTCATCAAAGTTCTTTTGTGTCTATCAACTTGATACTGTCATCTTTTTTTCTTAAATGCAATTTCCAAGATCATTTCTGTATCTCTTTAGTCTCAGATTACTGATTTGCATGTTTGCTCAATTTGTATACAAATGTTCAGGCATTTATATACCATCCAGGGAGCATGAAACACCCTCCAAAACTCTTGAGAATAATTTAATCCTTCTCACCATTCACTTAACTTAAATTTCTTTTTCATTAAGGACAGGTGATGAATGAATGCAGTGAAACATGACTGAACAGAGTTCCATTGGTTCCCAAGTAAGAAATACTCTAAATCAAAGGAACAAGCAATGGTTCTATCATTGAGTTCAGTTCAGTTCAGTCGCTCAGTCATGTCAGACTCTTCACATGTCAAACCCATGAACCACAGCACGCCAAGCTTCGCTGTCCATCACCAACTCCCGGAGTTCACCCAAACTCATGCCCATTGAGTTGGTGATGCCATCCAATCATCTCATCCTCTGTCACCCCCTTCTCCTCCTGCCCTCAATCTTTCCCAGCATCAGGGTCTTTTCCAATGAGTCAGCTCTTCACATCAAGTGGCCAAAGTATTGGAGTTTCAGCTTCAATATCAGTCCTTCCAATGGACACCCAGGACTGATCTCCCTTAGGATAGACTGGCTGGATCTTCTTGCAGTGCAAGGGACTCTCAAGAGTCTTCTCCAACACCACAGTTCAAAAGCATCAGTTCTTCAGCACTCCACTTTCTTTATAGTCCAACTCTCATATCCATACATGACTACTGGAAAAACCATAGCCTTGACTAGATGGACGTTTGTTGACAAAGTGATGTCTCTGCTTTTTAATATGCTGTCTAGGTTGGTCATAACTTTCCTTCCAAGGAGTAAGCATCTTTTAATTTCATGGCTGCAATCACCATCCACAGTAATTTTGGAGCCTCCCAAAGTCTGTCACTGTTTCCACTGTCTCCCCATCTATTTGTCATGAAGTGATGGGACTGGATGCCATGATCTTAGTTTTCTAAATGTTGAGCTTTAAGCCAACAGTTTCATTCTCCCCTTTCACTTTCATCAAGAGGCTCTTTAGTTCTTCTTTACTTTCTGCCATAAGGGTGGTGTCATCTGCATATCTGAGGTTATTGATATTTCTCCCGGCAATCTTGATTCCTGCTTGTGCTTCCTCCAGCCCAGCATTTCTCATGATGTATTCTGCATATCAGTTAAATAAGCAGGGTGACAATATACAACTTTGACATATTCCTTTCCCAATTTGGAACCAGCATTTCTCATGATGTATTCTGCATATCAGTTAAATAAGCAGGGTGACAATATACAACTTTGACATATTCCTTTCCCAATTTGGAACCAGTCTGTTGTTCCATGTCCAGTTCTAACTGTTGCTTCCTGACCTGCATGCAGGTTTCTCAAGAGGCAGATCAGGTGGTCTGGTATTATCATCTCTTTCAGAGTTTTCCAGTTTATTGTGGTTCACACAGTCAAAGTCTTTGGCATAGTCAATAAAGCAGAAATAGATGTTTTTCTGAAATTCTCTTGCTTTTTTGATGATCCAGCGGATGTTTGTAATTTGATCCCTGGTTCCTCTGCCTTTTCTAAAACCAGCTTGAACATCTGGACGTTCACGGTTCATGTATTGCTGATCTCTGGCTTGGAGAATTTTGAGCGTTACTTTACTAGCGTGTGAGATGATTGCAATTGTGCGGTAGTTTGAGCATTCTTTGGCATTGCTTTTCTCTATCATTGCGTAATTCCAATAAGTGGGAATACTGAAAATCAAGTCAGACCTGTCATCTGGGACAGGAAAGTCATGACTTTTCCAGTAGTCATGTATGGATGTGAGAGTTAGACCATAAAGAAGAATAAGTGATGAAGAATCGATTTGTTCAAACTGTGGTATTTGAGAAGTCTCCTGAGAGTCCCTTGGACTGCAAGGAGATCAAAACAGTTAATTCTAAAGTAAATCAATCCTGAGTATTCATTGGAAGGACTGATTCTGTAGCTGAAGCTCCAATCCTTTGGCCACCTGATGCAAAGAACCAACTCATTAGAAAAGGCTCTGACACTGGGAAACATTGAGGGCAGGAAGAAAAGGGTGCGATAGAGGATGAGATGATTGGATGGCACCACTTGACTCCATGGACATGAGTTTGAGCAAACTCTAGGAGATAGTGAAGGAAAAGGAAGCCTGGTGTGCTGCAGTCCATGGGGTCACAGAAAGTCAGACACCACTGAGCCACTGAACAACTTCTCACCTTTAACGCTAGTCAGTTAAGGCTCCCGTAACAAAACACCTAAATGGTCTAGTGGTTTTCCCTACTTCCTTCAATTTAAGTCTGAATTTGGCAACAAGGAGTTTATGATCTGAGCCACAGCCAGCTCCTGGTCTTGTTTCTGCTAACTGTACAGAGCTTCTCCATTCTGCAAAGAATATAATCAATCTAATTTCAGTGTTGACCATCTGGTGATGTCCATGTGTAGAGTCTTCTCGTGTTGTTGGAAGAGGGTGTTTGCTATGACCAATGTGTTCTCTTGGCAAAACTCTATTAGCCTCTGCCCTGCTTCATTCTGTACTCCAAGGCCCAATTTGCCTGTTATTCCAGGTGTTTCTTGACTTCCTACTTTTGCATTCCAGTCCCCTATAATGAAAAGGGAATCTTTTTTGGGTGTTAGTTCTAGAAGGTCTTGTAGGTCTTCATAGAACCATTCAACTTCAGCTTATTCAGCATCACTGGTCAGGGCATAGACTTGGATTACTGTGATATTGAATGGTTTGCCTTAGAAACAAACAGAGGTCATTCTGTTGTTTTTCAGATTGCTTCCAAGTACTGCATTTCAGATGCTTTTGTTGACTATGATGGCTACTCCATCTCTTCTAAGGGCTTCTTGCCCACAGTAGATATAATGGTCATCTGAATTAAATTCCCCCATTCCAGTCCATTTCAGTTCACTGATTCCTAAAATCCAAGTCTATGCCCTGACCAGTGATGCTGAATAAGCTGAAGTTGAATGGTTCTATGAAGACCTACAAGACCTTCTAGAACTAACACCCAAAAAAGATTCCCTTTTCATTATAGGGGACTGGAATGCAAAAGTAGGAAGTCAAGAAACACCTGGAATAACAGGCAAATTGGGCCTTGGAGTACAGAATGAAGCAGGGCAGAGGCTAATAGAGTTTTGCCAAGAGAACACATTGGTCATAGCAAACAGCCCTCTGCTGTTTGACCACTTCCATTTTGCCTTGATTCATGGACCTAACACTCCAGGTTCCTATGCAATATTGCTCTTTACAGCGTCGGACTTTACTTTCATCACCAGTCACATCCACAACTGGGTGTTGTTTTTGCTTTGGCTCCATCTCTTCATTCTTTCTGGAGTTATTTCTCCACTCTTCTCCAGTAGCATATTGGGCACCTACTGACCTGGGGAATTCATCTTTCAGTGTCCTATCTTTTTGTCTTTTCATACTGTTCATGGGGTTCTCAAGGCAAGAGTACGGAAGTGGTTTGCCATTCCCTTCTCCAGTGGACCATGTTTTGTCAGAGCTCTCCATCATGACCCATTCTTCTTGGATGGCCCCACACGGCATGGCTCATAGTTTCATTGAGTTAGACAAGGATGTGGTCCATGTGATCAGATTGCTTACTTTTCTGTGATTGTGGTTTTCAGTCTGTCTACCCTCTGATGGGGAGGGATATGAGGCTTATGGAAGCTTATTGATGGGAAAGACTGATGGGGGAAACTGGGTCTTGTTCTGATCAGTGGGGCCATGCTCATTAAATCTTTAATCCAATTTTCTATTGATTGGGGGAGGGGGAGGCTGTGTTCCCTCCCTGTTATTTACCTGGGGCCAAACTATGGTGAGGGTGATGAAGATAATGGTGACCTCCTTCCAAAGGTCCCATGCACACATTGCTACACTCAATGCCCCCAACCCTGCATCAGGCCACTGCCAACCCACACCTCCGCCAGAGAATCCTGGACACTCCCAGACACTCCCAGGCAAGTCTGGGTCAGTCTCTTGTGGGGTCACTGCTCCTTCCTCCTGGGTCCCGGTATGCACAAGGTTCTGTTTGTGCCCTCCAAAGTCTATTTCCCTGTGTAAGTTCTGGAGGCTCTATGGTGGGTTAGTGGTGATCTCCTCCAAGAGGGCTTATGCCATACACAGGTCTGCTACACCCAGAGCCCCTGCCCCTGCAGCAGGCCACTGCTGACCCATACCTCTGCAGGAGACACTCAAACACAATTCTGTCTCAGTGTCTGTGGGGTCTCTGGGTCCTGGTGCATGCAAGGTTTGTTTGGGCCCTCTGAGTGTCTCTGGTGGGTATGGGGTTTGATTCTAAGTGCGATTTCATGTTCCTGCCATGTTGCTGGGGCTTCTCCTTTGCCCTTGGGTGTGGGGTATCTCCTCACAGCCACTCCAGCACTGTGCAGCTGCAACTTCAGCACAACCAGATAATCACAATGGTGTGATCACTCACCTAGAGCCAGACATCCTGGAATGCGAAGTCAAGTGGGCCTTAGAAAGCATCACTACGGACAAAGCTAGTGGAGGTGATGGAATTCCAGTTGAGCTATTTCAAATCCTGAAAGATGATGCTGTGAAAGTGCTGCACTCAATATGCCAGCAAATTTGGAAAACTCAGCAGTGGCCACAGGACTATAAAAGGTCAATTTTCATTCCAATCCCAAAGAATGGCAGTGCCAAAAAATGCTCAAACTACCACACAATTGCATTTATCTCACACGCTAGCAAAGTAATGCTCAAAATTCTCCAAGCCAGGCTTTAACAGTACCTGAACTGCGAACTTCCAGATGTTCAAGCTGTATTTAGATAAGGCAGAAGAACCAGAGATCAAATTGCCAACATCTGTTAGGTCATCGAAAAAGAACTATGAAGAACTATGGATGGAGGTTCACTCCAGCGTGACTAGATAAGCGACAGTTGGATCTGCAAGGAGATCCAACCGGTCCATCCTAAAGGAAATCAATCCTGAATATTCATTGAAAGTACTGATGCTGAAGCTGAAACTCCAATATTTTGGCTACCTGATGTGAAGAACAGACTTATTTGAATAGACCCTGATGCTGGGAAAGATTGAAGGCAGGAGGAGAAGGGGACGACAGAGGATGAGATGGTTGTTGGATGGCATCACTGGCTCAATGGACATGAGTTTGAGTAAGCTCTGGGAGTTGGTGATGGGCAGAGAAGCCTGGTGTGCTGCAGTCCATGGGGTCACAAATAGTTGGACACAACTGAGCTACTGAAGTGCCTGAAGAAAACACCATTCTATAGGTGGCTGACACAGTGGAAACTGATTTTTCACAGTTCTAAAAGATGGAAAGTCCAAGATTAAAAGTGCCAGTCTATTCATTCCTGATGAGAACTCTCTTTTTGGCTTGCAGATGGCCACTTTCTTGCTTTGTCCTCATGTAGCCTTTCCTTTGGGTTTTCATGCATGCACACACACACACACACACACACACACACACACACAGATGGAACTGGGGGAGGGGTAAAGAGAGCAAGTTCTCCTGTGTCTCTTCTTATAAGAAAACCAATCCCATCATGAGGACTCCAGTCTGATGGTCTCCTCTGAACCTCATTATTTCCCGAAGTCTCCTTCTCCAAACACCACCACACTGAAGCGAGGCCTTCAGCATATGACTTTTTGATACAGGTAAGGAGGCCCATAACATCTCTCATAGCTCAGGAAATATTTTAATTTTAGCTATAATTTTCTTTACATTTATCATCCTGTTCCTAAGGTATAGGATATAGTAATACAGCCTCAGAGTCCCGAATCTAAAAGAAAGCAATAAGATAACAATATATGTAGATTTTCAAGGAAAATCTGTAGTGTGTTTTTGGCAGAAGTCACTTAAATCTGATGTTTCCTTATTGCCCTTAAGATCTGCCTTAGAACTGAGGTTCTCCAAATTTGAAGAGCCTCCTTGAGGATATTCACTATTATCCTCTTTTATGAGTTGAGCTGAGAATGAGAAAATCCTGTAATTAGTCTCTGTAAAGAGTGTCAGGCTAGCCCTGCTAAGCAATTCCCAAACAGGAGCTCCTCAGATCTGCCCACTCCTGTCAGCTGTGTGATCATGTACTGTAGGAAGTGCTGGGGAAGATAGAAGGGAGGAGACAGGAGGATTCCCTGCAGGGTCATGAGGGGTCAACTGGAATCAAGGAGCAAGTGACAGGAGTACCAAATATTACATTAAGTCCACAGGACCCAGGACTGGGTTAGGGTTAGAATCCAAACATCTGAGTAAGTGGGGCAAAGTTAAAGTGAGAACAGATCCAAGATCCTAGCCAGCTTTCAGGTAACCATAGCTTGACGTGTTCACTGCTGAGTGCTAGACGGAGAGAAATCAGCTCATCTGAATGAAAGGACCAGAGACAGTGTGGACCCAACAGTTCACAAAGGCATAAGAAACGAGGGGTGTGGCTGATGACGCCCAACAGCTCCTAAAGCTTTTGCTAGTCAGGTCACCACAGGACTTGCACTGGCTTGATATTCATCTCCTGCAGAATTGGAAGCTTTTTAATGTCAGGGCCATGTCATACTCTTCTTCCTTTAGTTCCCCACATAATACCTGCTGGTGTACAATAAATATTTAACTTCTATTCTACTTTCTTGCATATCTTTTTGCAAATCTGGTATAAATGTGACCTTCACTAAGAGAGTAGCATTTTAAGTTATTCTCAAGATTTTGTATCAAGGATCTAATGGGTTTTGGGTACTTTCTGTAGAATAGGCTTTGATTTGATGAGAGAAGTAAGCTAATTTAACCCCAGGCTCCTAGGGGAGAAGTATTAGGTAGAAAGAGGAGGACACAGGTGGTTCCAAAAAGTAAAAACAAATGATGCAAAGAAAGTAGAAGGTGATGATAGGCCTTCCTAATTGTCCAAGTTCTTGCAAGTTTCCAATGACATTTTATTTGCAATCCAGCCAGTGATTCTTGTTTAGGAAGATGCTATTAGCAGATAACAAGCTTTGCCAAAATTTTTGCATCAACCTAATATCTCAAGTCCCCCTGTCAAAATAATTAGAATAAAGAAGAAATTTAGGGGAAATGAAATTAGCAAGTATTTTGGAGAAAAAGCAGTTCCTGAGCAGTGATGTGGATTCTGTGCCCTTCCCAGGTTTGGATGAACCACACATCATGGCCTGACAACTGCCAATATAGAATGTTCCTCTTCAAATAGGCTGGTGGGCACCAGTGTGTTCTTCTCCCTAAGAGATCTGCCAAACTGTGATGAGTAAGTAAGTGTTAGTTGCTCAGTTGCTCAGTCGTGCCCGACTCTTTGCAGTCACATGGACTGTAGCCCACCAGGCTCCTATGTCTGTGGAGTTCTCCAGGGAAGAATATTGGAGTGGGTAGCCATTCCTTTCTTCAGGGGATCTTTTTGACCCAGGGATTGAATCTGGGTCTCCTGCATTGCAGGGAGATTCTTTACACTCTGAACCACCAGGGAAGCATGTATAATCGTTAGTGAGTTTTGAAATAAACCTACTTGAAAGTCATGGTAGTTAAGAGAGGTCAGTTGATTCTTAGAGTCTGAAGTAAGCCATTTTTCTAATTGTCCACACTTTAGGAGCCAAAGATCACCAGCCATCAACTAGATATTAGTACATGAGACCCAGTGAGTTTCCATCCTAGACTCACTGGATCAGTTTCACAGAACGGACCTGGGAATGTGCATTTTACCAGATTGTCCAGGTGATTCTAGTGCACTACAGGGTTTAGAGAAAATTATTATAGAATCTAACCTGCCTTGAAACCTTCAGAGCTGTGGTTCTGCAACTTTGCTTCATACTATAATTATCTGGGGAGCTTTTAAAGAGCCTGGTGCCCAACCTACACTCCATACCAATTAAATGTGAATTTAAGAGGTGGGGGATCAAGGAGTCAGTATTTTTAGATCCTAGCAGGTGTTTCCAATGTGCAGCAAGCGTGAGAACCACTTTTCACTTGGAGTAAAATGTGCAAGGCTCAGGGTCCTTCCTGGCTGCACTTAGAGAAACTCAGACTAGGAGAGTGATATCACAGCTCTGCGTGGCAGGGGCATCCCCAGGGATGGCTTCGCAGCAGCAAGTCTTGCTCATGCCATTCAGGCTGGCAAAAGACCACCCTGCAGCAAATGTAAAGTATTAATTTATGGAGAAGAATATTGTTGAAGCCTGGGAAATGCCTTGAAGTGTGGCAAACTTCAGGTCTGGAGGTCTGTGTCTACTATTTGTCACCTGGAACAGTCCTGAGCAAGTAATCTGATGACTCTGAACTGTAACTTCTTAGCTGTAAGGAGGGAATGATATAACCAGCCTTGCCACATGGTTGCTATTTTATCCTATTAATGGAGCTGACATGTTCAAACATGCAAAGTACTTTTGGTTGGAACTGAGAGCACTATTGAAATTGGGATTCCCTCCTTGAACCTGGAGCCAAGTCTTCACTGACTAATATTTGTTATCTTCTAAATTGTTTCTCCATTATTAAACATTTTTACAACCCTTCATAAGGCCAGCTTCCCTGATAACAGTTGATAAAGAATCTGCTTGCAATATAGGAGACCCTGGTTCAATTCCTGGGTCAGGAAGATCTTCTGGAGAAGGGATAGGCTACCCACTCCAATATTCTTGGGCTTCCCTTGTGGTTCAGCTGCTAAAGAATACACCTGCAATGCAGGAGACCTGGGTTAAATCCCTGGGTTGGGAAGATCCCCTGGAAAAGGGAAAGCCCACCCACTCCGGTATTCTGGTCTGGAGAATTCCATGGACTTTATAGTCCACGGAGTCTCAAAGAATTGGACATGACTGAGCGACTTCACTCACATAAGGCCAGCAGTACTAAATATGTGGCTCCTTTGTCTTAGAATAATTTTGGATCACTCTGTCATAATTGGCTCACAGATCCCATGGTTCTGGTACTTTGATCATCACTGCTGAGTAAGAGGGAAGACAAAGGAGGACCTTTGTTACATATCTGATAAAGTCCAGATCCTTCTGGAAATCATTTGGAGTTCATGGGCAAATGAAGCAGGTCATAAAATACTAAGAACTCAAGAGTAAAAATAAACTGCAAGGTTGAAATAGAAGTGAAGGTCTCAGCTCTCATCTTTCTTAACAATGCCTCGTCTGTCTGTCATGGCAACCATGTGATGTGAGTTGTTACCACAAAAGGAGCGGACCGTGCGTGGGAGAGGAATGCGAAGAACAGCAAGCAGAGAGGGCATTCTGGGGACTTGTAGAAATTTGGACCCAAATATGTTTGTGTGATCACTTGGGTGAGTCAGCAGGTGTCCCAGTCCAGTCAGCTTTGGGGAGGCATGCTAACCTCCCTTGTCTTATCTTTGGTGCAGAACCCCAGCGGCTTTGCGGTCTCCAAAGGTGGGCCTTGGTGTTGGTGTGTGTTAAAATGTCTATCCCGATACCTTACTGACAGAAAGCATTGTCTATGTGAGCTAAATACAGATAATGCAAATGAGAAGTTCATTTACATTGATCTTTGAGCCTATAAGCTCTCTGTAAAAAAATACTGCTTAAAAACACATGTGAGAATGGAAAGTTTGCCTGATCAATAGAGAATTAGAGTAACTGGAGTCAAATCCTTTTTCAAGGACACCTACCAAACAGAGTGGACTCTTTAGAAAATACCCGGATGCTGGGAAAGATTGAAGGCAGGAGGAGAAGGGGATAATGGAGGATGAGATTGTTGGATGGCATCACTGACTCAACGGACATGAGTTTGAGCCAGCTAGAGGAGATGGTGAAGGACAGAGAAGCCTGTTGTGCTGCAGTCCATGGGGTTGCAAAAAGACACAACTGAGCAACTAAATACCAACAGTCAAACAGACTGATGCATTGTGAAGGGTGTCTGATCAGCTGGCACTCATGTGTGTGTGTGTGTATGTGTGTGTTAGTTGATCAATCATGTGTGACTCTTTGAGGCCCCATGGACTGTAGCCCATGAGACTCCTCTGTCCATGGGATTCTCCAGGCAAGAATACTGGAGTGGGGTTGCCATCCTTCTCCAAGTGATCTTCCTGACTGCATTGCAGGTGGATTCTTTACCACTGAGCCATCAGGGGAGCCCTTAAGTCTCCTAGATGAGTACAAACCCTGGGTGAACGTTGGCAGAGACTGAGATGAAAGTTGATTTTTTTTTTTTAATTGGCAAAGAGTTAAAATTCTAGGTCTCAAGGAGACTAGAGATTGTCAAAGGGCTATTTCACCACCAAGTGAAATTTTTCACAGCCTGCCCACCTGAATGACTGACAGTCTCCAGGACCCTGGGGCCTATCCCAAACATCTTCTGCTCTTACCTTCTGTGATAATACACACCTGCCTTTTGATAAAACCAGAAAGAAAGGTTCACCACTTATGCACAAATTCTACCTTTGCGTTGTCACTAAAACATTCATTTCTGGAAAATATTTACTGGCATTTGAAGGAGTCCTGACTCTAAAGCTCATCATTATAGTAACATCTTAAAAATATAATTAATTTATTTATTTATTTTTGGCTGGGCTGGGTCTTTGTTGCTGCGAGCAGGCTTTCTCTAGTTGCAGCGAGGGGCTACTCTCTAGCTGCAATGCCCAGGCTTCTCCTTGCAGTGCCTTCTCTTGTTGTGAAGCAAGGGCTCTATGCACACAGGCTCACTAGCCTCGCACTCCAAGGCACGAGGAATCTTCCCAGACCAGGGATTGAACCTGTGTCCTCTGCTTTGGCAGGTGGACTTCCATCCATTGCACCACCAGGGAAGTCCCTAAAGTAATATTTTTATCTCCGACTTTTCATCTCTAAAGTGAAATAATAACACCTAACTTACCTCCTTAAGGGCTGTTGTGATAAGTAATATTTAAAAGAGAGTAAAGAAATGTCTACACAGATACTTTAAAGACGGAGACCTCTTATCACTGGGAGTGTAATAACAATGGTTTTATTTCAGAACTATTTTGCAGTTAGCTGTTGGTTAGAAGCTGTTTGGAATGAGCCCTGTTTTTATTTCTAGTTGCACTTGTGGCTGGTGGCTGACATTTACAAGATGATTGTGACAGGGCGCAGCTTTGGCTGGGGACACAGCTCTGCTCCAGCCCCGGCTTAAGTGGCTCATATGGTGATTGATCTCCTGACCTTGGATTCATTAACTCCATCCTCTGGTGAGAGGGACAAGCCAGTATAAGGCACTCTTTGTTAGCACACTTCTGTCTGTATTTCTGGGGGTCAGAGACACTGGGGCCCTACTTGTGTGTGTGTAATCTGAAGTATATTCCCTTGGCTAGACAGTTCTAGGGATATGCAAAATTCACTGAAATAAAGGGACAGAATGATAGAAAAATGTACAAAGCATTATAAGACTTCTTAATTGATAAGAGCAGGTAATAAAAATGAGAACCATGATACTTCAAATGCTCAATGAAGCACAACCGTGATTTCACATCTAATCCCATAACAAAATAGTGGGATTACTCCCATCTCAGGGGCCATGGTGACTTCTATTGAAATGAATAACTCTCTCTGTCTTGCTTGCTCACTATTATTCATCAAGATCAAATTTTATAAAAGTTCCTAGTTTAATTTGGCAGTATAATCCTATCTCTATTTGAAAACAAGTAGGCTACATCGAAAGGATTTTTGTTTTTTTGGAGCTGGGGTTCTGTTTTTATAAAAACATAAGATTCTTTTTAAAAAACAAGTAGACAGCGCCCTAGAGACACAAATGTGAAATCACAAAATCATTCCTGCATTTTTTTTCCCAAACAGCCTCCGGTTTCATTTTTCCGGGGGGGTGTGGGCTGGAGACTGGGAGGGTAACCTGATCTCCACACACATCTGGGCACTCACTTCAGGCCCACAAGAGGGCAAAGAACACTTTTTGAAAGATGTGGTGGCAAGAGCCAGGGAAAGGAAGATTCCCTTGTCTGCTGGTAGATTTTTATCCTGGATGGACTTTTCTGAATAGCAATTGCCATCCCCAGCTTCCTTCCCCACCAGGTGATCCTGAGAGGGCCTCCTCTGTCCAGAGCGCCCTCCAGCCCTTCTCAGCTCCTGTCTTCCTTGCAGCTTCCTCTGGACCTCAGGCTGTCTGATCCCAAGGCCTCACCTCTCCTGTGCTTTGGAGACTGGGTCCTCAACACTTGGCTTCTCCAAGTTCCTGTGGTGAGGAACCAGAGCTGGGTTTGCTTTAGTCTTTGTTATTTTTTTTTTCCCCTTCCATTTCCAATATGTGTGGACAGATATTGTTTGTAAAATACAATCAAAATAAAATAAATTGACAATTAAGATTAAATACAGTGAAAAAGCACAAGCACTGTCATCATCTTCCCCATTGTTATCATCAGATTCAAGAGACAAATGAATCTATTGATTCTGTTTCCTTACTTGCTACACTAAGGAAAGTGTGTCTCCAGGTGTGGTCCCCACCCCGGGCACGAGTGCTGCGGGTGAACGCCTCCCGTAGTTCAGGGCACCTCTTCCTTCCTGGCAACCTGTAGTCTGCAAGGGGTTTGCTCAGCAGAGGAGGGGAGACAGACTGGGTGGTAGAGAGCATGGGGACAGGTCAGACTGAGTGGGGTTCAAAGACCGCCTCATCCCTGGGGAGGAAGGGCTCTGGAGGAGGATGCCACAGGCCCGGGAGCAGCACGTGGAGGCACTGTGAAAGCTCCATGTGTCAGGGTGACATTGCCTTTGCTCTGCCCTGGGAAGCATTGGTGAGGTCACACTTTGTTTTTCTGACTTAATTGATTATGCGCCATTACAGCAAGTACAGAAACACACAGACAAGAACCACTTATAAGAACACTGTCAAGAGACATAAAATACTTGGAGAATTTTCCTTTAGAGCCTTTATTCCGGGATGTCTTCAAAGATTTAACGTCTTACATAATACATATTATCTTTCAACTTCTTTGCTAAAAATTATAAACTAATCAAATCTTTTTTATTATTGCTTTGTCTTAATGGCCATATTTTTAATAGGTAAATATTGTTGCATTCATCCGTGAATCATGAATCACCTAACCATTACATCATTTTTGTGATGTTTAGATGACTTCTGATTTATTTGCCAATATGAAGAGCAATGAAATGAATGCTATTGTGTTCATAGATTTTTGTATAGTTTATGTGTTTATTGGTTATTTGCATTTCTCCTTTTGTTAGTTACCTACTTATGTATTTCTATTTTCACTTACCTACCAGAAAATCAGCACTTTCCATATTGATGTGTATAAATTCCTTGTGTATGTATCATAGATTACAAAAGAGTCTGAAATGCAGTACTTGGATGTAATCTCAAAACAACAGAATGATCTCTGTTCATTTCCAAGGCAAACCATTCAATATCACAGTAATCCAAGTCTATGCCCTGACCAATAATGCTGAAGAAGCTGAAGTTGAACGGTTCTATGAAGACCTACAAGACCTTCTAGAGCTAATACCCAAAAAAGATGCCCTTTTCATTATAGGGGACTGGAATGCAAAAGCAGAAAGTCAAGAAATACCTGGAATAACAGGCAAATTTGGCATTGGAGTACAGAATGAAGCAGGGCAAAGGCTAATAGAGTTTTGACAAGAGAATGCACTGGTCATAGCAAACACCCTCTTCCAACAACAAAAGAGAATACTCTACACATGGACATCACCAGATGGTCAATACTGAAATCAGATCAATTATATTCTTTGCTGCCAAAAACGGAGAAGTTCTGTACAGTCAGCAAAAACAAGACTGGGAACTGACTGTGCCTCAGATCATGAACTCATTATTGCAAAATTCAGACTTAAGTTGAAGAGAGTGGAGAAAACAACTAGACCACTCAGGTATGACCTAGATCAAATCCCTTATGATTATACAGTGGAAGTGACAAATAGATTCAAGGGATTAGATCTGATAGACAGAGTGCCTGAAGAACTATGGACAGAGGTAAGTGACATTGTACATGAGGCAGGGATCAAGACCATCCACAAGAAAAAGAAATGAAAAAAGGCAAAATGGTTGTCTGAGGAGGCCTTACAAATAACCGAGAAGAGAGGAGAAGTGAAAAGAAAAGGAGAGAAGGAAAGATACACCCATTTGAATGCAGAGTTCCAAAGAATAGCAAAGAGAGATAAGAAAGCCTTCCTCGGTGATCAAAGCAGAGAAATAGAGATAAGCAGTAGAATGGGAAAGACAAGAGATCTCTTCAACAAAATTAGAGATACCAAGGGAATATTTCATGCAAAGATGGGCACAATAAAGGACAGAAATGGTATGGACCTAACAGAAGCAGAAGATATTAAGAAGAAATGGCAAGAATACACAGAAGAACTATACAAAAAAGATCTTCATGATCCAGATAATCATGATGGTATGATCACTCACCTAGAGCCAGACACCCTGGAGTGCGAAATCAAGTGGGCCTTAGGAAGCATCACTACGGACAAAGCTATGGAGGTGATGGAATTCCAGTTGAGCTATTTCAAATTCTAAAAAATGATGCTGTGAAAGTGCTGAACTCAACACGTCAGCAAGTTTGGAAAACTCAGCAGTGGCCACAGGACTAGAAAAGGTCAGTTTTCATTCCAATCCCAAAGAAAGGCAATGCCAAAGAATGTTCAAACTACCGTACAGTTGCGCTCATTTCACAAGCTAGCAATGTAGTGCTCAAAATTCTCCAAGCCAGGCTTCAGCAATACATGAACCATGAACTTTCAGATGTTCAAGCTGGATTTAGAAAAGGCAGAGGAACCAGAGATTAAATTGCCAACATCTGTTGGATCATCAAAAAAGCAAGAGAATCCCAGAAAAATGCCTACTTCTGCTTTATTGACTATGCCAAAGCCTTTGATTGTATGGATCACCACAAACTGTGGAAAATTCTTCAAGAGATGGGAATACCAGACCACCTGACCTGCCTCTTGAGAAACCTGTATGCAGGTCAGGAAGCAACAGTTAGGACTGAACATGGAAAAACAGACTGGTTCCAAACAGGGAAAGGAGTACATCAAGGCTGTATACTGTCACCCTGCTTATTTAACTGATATGCAGAGTATATCATGAGAAATGCTGGGCTGGAGGAAGCACAAGCTGGAATCAAGATTGCTGGGAGAAATATCAATAACCTCAGATATGCAGATGACACCACCCTTATGGCAGAAAGTGAAGAAGAACTAAAGAGCCTCTTGATGAAAGTGAAAGAGGAGAGTGAAAAAGTTTGCTTAAAGCTCAACATTCAGAAACTAAGATCATGGCATCTGGTTCCATCACTTCATGGCAAATAGACGGGGAAACTGTGGAAACAGTGACAGACTTTATTTTTTTGAGCTCCAAAATCACTGCAGATGGTGACTGCAGCCATAAAATTAAAAGACGCTTACTCCTTGGAAGGAAAGTTATGACCATCCTAGACAGCATATTAAAGAGTAGGGACATTAAATTGCCAACAAAGGTCTGTCTTATCACGGCTATGGTTTTTCCAGTAGTCATATATGGATGTGAGGGTTGGACTATAAAGAAAGCTGAGTGCTGAAGAATTGATGCTTTTGAACTGTGGTGTTGAAGGAGACTCTTGAGAGTCCCTTGTACTTCAAGGAGATCCATCCAGTCCATCCTAAAGGAGATCAGTCCTGAGTGTTCATTGGAAGGATGGATGCTGAAGCTGAAACTCTAATACTTTGGCCACTTGATGAAAAGAGCTGACTCATTGGAAAACTCCCTAATGCTGGGAAAGATTGAAGGCAGGAGGAGAAGGGGATGACAGAGGATGAAATGGTTGGGTGGCAGCACCGACTCAATGGACATGAGTTTGAGTAAACTCTGGGAGTTGTGATGGACAGGGAGGCCTGGAGTGCTCCTGTCCATGGGATCACAAACAGTCAGACATGACTGAGTGACTGTACTGAACTGAACTGAAACTCAACGTGGGAAACATCAACCTAAATGGCTTACAATTTTCCTTCCTTCTCTATGGTTCTGTGATAGAGGTATTTAATACATCATCAAGCTTTTATCAGCCTTCAACATATATTTATTGACTAAATCAGGTTGTAGCCTCTCATACCTGAAATTCAGTTAAAGAACCTTACCACAAAAGGCTGTTCAACAAGGTTCTATATCAACAACAGAGAGTGAAATAGAACAGCAAGATCAGTTTATATCTTAACATAAATTGAAATGTCAGATTTGTTGGCTGGGTTGACTAGTTAAGTACTTAAGCTCCAAGGGAATAGATCCATTAGAAATTGGAAGGAAAAGCCCAGTCACCTGAGACCTGTCACGAGGGGTGGAGGGTGAGGAGGTGGTTGGAAGGAGTTGGCACAAGAGACCCCCCAGGTGGGCAGAGAGCCACAAACCCCCGCAGGGCATGCTGAAAGGCAGAAGGAGGTAGAGGGCAGGAGGGACAGCTGACTTCCAGCCTCCTTGACAGTTTTGCTTGGGGCCTGCTTTGTGCATGTGTAAATCATTCAGATAATTGCTGTAATTCTGTGCTTAGCTTGGCTGCTAAGACCCTTGGTTCATAAATATTCATAAGCTCTATCCACACTCCACTATTACTTAGATTTTCCTAGACAGCTTTCCTGCTGAGGGTGCCAGCATGTTTGTACTGTGGATGCAGACGGTGATCACTTCTTGTCTGGGTAGAAGCTTCCCTGTACTCACCCATCCAGGTGATGGTAAGAAAAGGGGTGCTTGTATAATCTGGCCCTGCTCCTCGGTAGCTTTTGATCTAATACACTGATTCTTTAATTCATTGTTTAATGAGTTATGTGCCAGGCACCTTGCTGGGTGCTGGGGTTCAAGCCCGGAAGAAAGGTGAGTACCAACCTCAAAATGGGTGCATGTCCTGACTGCCAGGATAGATTTCTTAAGAAGCCATCACAGAATAATGATAGTTGCTATCAACTCTGAATATTCACTGGGAAGACTGATGCTGATACTGAAGCTCCAATACTTTGGCTACATGAGGCAAAGAGCCGACTGATTGGAAAAGACCCTGATGCTGGGGAAGATTGAGTACAGGAGGGGAAGGGGGCAACAGAAGATGAGATGGTTGGATGGCATCACTGTCTCAATGGGCATGAGTTTGAGCAAATTCCAGGAGACAGTGAAGGACAGAGAAGCCTGGCATTCTGTGCTTCATGGAGTTGCAAAGAGTCAGACACTGACTCAGCCACTGAACAACACATAAGACTCTGAGCCCAGAGTGTTCTGGATAGAGCAAATACACAAAGTCACCACTGTGAGTGAGTGAAATCACAATCAAGAAGGAATTGCTTCTCACAGGATTCAAATACCTGAACTGAGCCTTAAAATCACATCACATAACCAGGGTATGCTCATTGCAGAAAACAAACGTGATAAGGTGGGGGAAAGTCACTTGAAAATTTTTACCTAATTTTTCATATGTACTTGAAGACTTTTATTTTTATTGAAACATATTTGATTTATAATATTTTTTTTCAGATATACAGTACAGCAATTCAGTTATACATATATATATATATATTTTCAGTTATATATGTTATTTTTCAGATTTTTTCCCTTATAGGTTATTTAAAAATATTGAGTATATTTCCCTATGCTATAGAGTAGGTCTTTGTTGTTTATCTATTTTATTTATAGTAGTGTGTATATGTTAGGCCCAAATTCCTAATTTATCCTGCACCCTGTATTTCATTTTAACAACAGTACAACAAATCATGAAATATATACAGTTTTATAATCTATATTTTTTTTCAGCTGAAGAAATATTTATACTAAATCTTGAAGAATGAGTTAGATCCCAGGTAGATGAGATCAAAGAAGGTGGTTTAAGCTGAGAAAGCATCAGGGATTCCACAGAGGTGGGAGCCTCGTAGGTCTTGGGTCTGAATGAAGCCCAGGTCTTTAGCTAAGAATGGTCCTAGAGAGGAGGTGGAATGGACAGTATGTGCTACGCATTCCTGTCTGAGGTCTAAGGAGTTGGTGTTTCATCCTGAAGGCAAGGGAAGTCACTGAAGAGTGGTAAACAGAATAACGACAATTTGGAAAATCATCTGAAGGATGTCTGGAAGCAGAGACAGCTGTGGAAGGCTTTCAACTGGGTCTATGGCAGGGACTATAGAACCTGGCCACAACCTGGCTGGACTGGAGCCAATCATACACGGAGACCAAATGTGTGTTCATTTTATGGTCCTGGCATATGGATTTTCTAAGTACGGCTTCTCCACCTTTGTCAACTGATGAAAACGTAAAAGTCTTAGCACCTCACAAAACAGCACAGAGATTCATTTCATTTGGTGCTTGAATCTTAGGCCTAGAAGGCAAATCAGTTTAAAATTGCTTATCCATCCAAGCCACAACTCCAATTGTTCTTAAAGGACCATCCTGACCATGGGACTTCATTGTTGTTGGGGCACAGTGCTCTTTCACATTGCTTGGAGAATTGCATTCATTTAAAAGTGTATTTAGACTAATCTAGTAAATCATGCAGTTATAGCAGAATTGGTTGCTAGAGACAATTATAAATAAATATATGGGAATGTACTTTTTAGTTCACTTCAGTTTAGTCACTCAGTCATGTCTGACTCTTCGCAACCCCATGGACCACAGCATGCCAGGCCTCCCTGTCCATCACCAACTCCTGGAGTTTACTCAAACTCATCTCCACTGAGTCAGTGATGCCATTCAACCATGTCATCCTCTGTCATCCCTTTCTCCTCCTGTCTTCAATCTTTCCCAGCATCAGGGTCTTTTCAAATGAGTCAGCTCTTTACATCAAGTGGCCAAAGTATTGGAGTTTCAGCTTAAACATCAGTCCTTCCAATGAACACTCAGGACTGATCTCCTTTAGGATGGACTGGTTGGATCTCCTTGAAGTACAAGGGACTCTCAAGAGTCTCTTTCAACACCACAGTTCGAAAGCATCAATTCTTCTGTGCTCAGCTGTCTTTACAGTCCAGCTGTCACATCCACACGTGACTACTGGAGAAACCATAGCTTTGAGTAGACGGACATTCATTGGCAAAGTATGTCTCTGCTTTTTAATATGCCATCTAGGTAGGTCATAACTTTCCTTCCAAGGAGGAAGTGTTTTTTAATTTCATGCTGCAATCACCATCTGCAGTGATTTTGGAGCCCAGAAAAATAAAGTCAGCTACTGTTTCCCCATCTGCTTGCCATGAAGTGATGGAACCAGATGCCATGATCTTATTTTCTGAATGTTGAGCTTTAAGCCAACTTTTTCACTCTCCTCTTTCACTTTCATAAAGAGGCTCTTTAGTTCTTCTTCACTTTCTGCCATAAGGGTGGTGTCATCTGCATATCTGAGGTTATTGATATTTCTCCCAGCAATCTTGATTCCAGCTTGTGCTTCCTCCAGCCCAGCATTTCTCATGATATACTCTGCATATCAGTTAAATAAGCAGGGTGACAGTATACAGCCTTGATGTACTCCTTTCCCGATTTGGAAACAGTCTGTTTTTCCATGTTCAGTCCTAACTGTTGCTTCCTGACCTGCATACAGGTTTCTCAAGAGGCAGGTCAGGTGGTCTGGTATTCCCATCTCTTGAAGAATTTTCCACAGTTTGTGGTGATCCATACAATCAAAGGCTTTGGCATAGTCAATAAAGCAAAAGTAGGCATTTTTCTGGGATTCTCTTGCTTTTTTGATGATCCAACAGATGTTGGCAATTTAATCTCTGGTTCCTCTGCCTTTTCTAAATCCAGCTTGAACATCTGGAAGTTCACGGTTCACATATTGCTGGAGCCTGGCTTGGAGAATTTTGAGTATTATTTTACTAGTGAGTGAGATGAGTGCAATTGTGCGGTAGTTTGAACATCCTTTGGGGTTGCCTTTCTTTGGGATTGGAATGAAAACTGACCTTTTCCAGTCCTGGGGCCACTTTGCATTACAATAAACTTGTATAGAAAAACATAGCACTCTTGGGGTTAACTCTGGGATCCGAGTTGTTGTAGGGGAGAGCTGAGATCATTTCTGCATTATTTTATACACTCTCTAGTATTTGATAAAGAATATGTATAATTTTGTAATGAAATAATATATTCAAATTTTCTTTTCCTTTTTAGCCAGAAATGATGCATTTTGATTTGAAAGAAATTAAGAAAGTAAAATATATGGGATATCATATCTGATTGGATATGGCAGGGAGATACAGGGAAGGAGCATGTGGTGATTGTTTGGTTTCTTTTCCCATGGTGGCACCATTCATGGTAGGGAATATGAACAGAGGACAAACAAAGCAATAAGAACACACAACACACTTAAAATGTCTTAAGATACTTGAGTTCAAGACATCAAGACATTATAAAGTCTTCATTTGGATTCCAGGGGAAAAATTGTGCTGAGAATTTTAACTTAAAAATAACCTGATCATATATGCTCATTGTCTTCCTGGGTAGGAAAAACATTATTCAAAGAATAAGAAGTAGAAAGAAGAGCAGACCTAGAATTGAGCCTTTGGGGACCCTGAGATTTAATGGGAAAATAAATCAATTTACTGGTCAAAAGGAAAAAAGAAAGCTGAGAGCAAGGGATCACAATTTAGATGAGGGAGTGCTAGGAGAAGGCAATGGCACTCCACTCCAGCACTCTCGCCTGGAAAATCCCATGGACGGAGGAGCCTGGTAGGCTGCAGTCCAAGGGGCCATGAAGAGTCAGACATGACTTAGCGACTTCACTTTCACTTTTCACTTTTCACTTTTATGCATTGGAGAAGGAAATGGCAACCCACTCCAGTGTTCTTGCCTGGAGATGGGGTCGCACAGAGTCGGACACGACTGGAGTGACTTAGCAGTAGTAGCAGTAGTGCTTCTGGAAGGATGGATGATTCCTTAAGTTGAATCTTGGGATGTGCCCTCCTCTGGGGAAGGCAGCATTCACCTTCTTGTAGAGGAGCTGCCTAGATGTGTAAATGCAGACCCTACTTTTAGAGAGAAATAACTAGAGAGGGTGAAAGCTCGAGCCCAGCTTGCAAAGAGTTAGAGCAGGAGAGTCGGTCTAGAGTCTCTAAGTAGTTTTTGTCTTGGTCTGGGTTTGGGTTACACACACACACACACACACACACACACACACAGTACTTTGGATGAAAATGTAAAAGGTGCTTCTTTAAAACTGTTGAAAATATCTGGGCACAATTCCAGGCTCTGCAAATACCTTCAGGTCAGACTGTGACACAGAAACAAAGAGCTATCCCCTCACTTGACCTCACATCATCTTCTAGCTCTTCCACCTCAGCCAAGTCAGCCTGGCAGTGGAGATCCTCAGTGAAAGGAAAACTTGTTCGCAGTGAAGCACAGTTATCAAACAGGAGTGGCAATTCCCAACGCAAGTCTCTCTAGTTCCCACAAGACTGGGTCATGTCCATGTGCAACAAAGGAATAAAGAAGAAATTGCAGTGGTCAACACATAGAACCCAATGGACGAACCAGAGCAGAAGAGTCAGAGAACTGTTGCATGCCATTTAGGTATAAAATGAAAACATACATGAGAGATACCTCCTCACCTAGGAAAAAATAGGTCAAGAGTGCTATGGACTTGATTGTACTCCTGCATAAAAATTTTGGGAAAATGGTAAATGAAACTAAAAGACTTATGCTTATTATTTTTGAACAAAATCTACTCATAAAGATGATCACACAGTCCAAAACATTGCGCTATTCATTTGTAACATTTATTAATACACCTGCCATTCTTTCTAAGAAAAGATAGTTGGTATATGTAAGAACTTAAGACTCTAAATTTTTGCTAAACAGATAAACAACTACAACAGCTCATGAAAACTTAATGCTATAAATTAGTAGCATTAATTATAAACCTGGATTTCATGCTATAAATCCAGGTTGTCAAACTCGAGCCCCTAGGTCAAGTTGACCCATTATCTCTTTTTGTAAATAAAGTTCTATTGAGATAAAGACACCCTTATTAGTTTATGTAGTGTCTACGACTGCTTTCAAGCTACAAAATTGAATAGTTGTGATATTGACTACCTAGTCTCAGAGCCTTAAAAAATTCACTCTCTGGCCCTTGATGGATTTCTTTATTGTAAAGATAAAAATCATCACCCTTTAATTTGCTTGTTAGCTGTTTTAACAAATCAGCAGACACACCTTGGCAGAAAGACCAGGCTAACCTCCTATATTCCAGAAGTAGCTGCCTCCCTAAGCTTTGCATATACTGAATTTCACACTCACACCATATTTATGGCACACATTTTGCCTGTGTGTTGAGAAATGTATTCTAGTTTACACTGCACCCCACTCCCATTCGGCACGCTGACGAAGCATGAATATCCAGCCACTTATTCCTATTACAGCCAAGGTGAATGCCGATGGCTCTTCGGGAAACCTCTTAGTACAATACAACTGCCCCAGTCCTTAATCGATTTCACGCAGTGAGCTTTTCCAAGGCCCATTTCCCTCACTGTGAATGGACTTCCCCACTGGGCATCGAATTTCACAGAGTGACCATATGAGAGAAGTGAGTCAGTTGAAAAAAAACAAAGAGCTTGTTAAAAATGCAGATTTCTGGGACCCACCCCAGATCTGTTAAACCTTTTAGAGGGAGTCAGAAAATCTGACTGGGGGCCCCCAAGCTTCATGATTCCGATATAGACCTCTAATCCATATTTTGAAAAAACACTGATCCCTAGAATTGTTTTCAGCCATAATGCTTTGCAACTCTGTGAACGCTTGGCTGGCTTTACATTCGGTTTCTCAAATCATTGTGTATGCTTCTATTTCCCTCTCTTTCAAAGCTGGAGAATATTCAAGCCATGTGAGATTCAGTATTGAAAAGATTTATACCAGTTGAAATTTGTGTTATTATATTTGTTTCATGCATTTAATTCCTGTTGAGACTTTAAGTACTGGCAGCTGGACCCCTATTCCAGGTGCTATGCCTCACAAATTGTTGACATCTTTTCTCTCTGTTAGATACCAGGGCCCAGCTGTAACAGAAATAACAAACCTACCACCTACGATACTCTCTCACTTGCCTGGGTGACCACCATTGAAGATATGAAAGCACAAATTCAGAGGCGGGGGGTGGTCGCTATCCTAGGCTGCATGCACGCCATCTTTGTAGCTTGGCTAACTGAAGTATACGAATAGCGGTTTCTTCTAGATAAAACAGATTGAGGTTTTGAGAATTATTTCCTGGCAGAGATAGGAGACAACACAAGAGCTTAATGTTTCATAAAGAAGTTCTGCCAGGAAAGCATTGGGGTTTTATATAAGCATGAATACCCCACTCCCATGTAGTTTTGCTAACATGGTATTTAAAGCCCACTTCAATGACTACTTATCCCAGAAAATGTTCTATAGTATCTGTCCTACCTACTTAATGGTCAAAAATTAAAATTCCATTGCTTTAGTACCTCTGACATTAATGTAACCAATATTGATTAGCTGTACTTTAGTATCAGAGTCAGCAGAGAGAGCTTTCAGAAATTAAGATATAATCCTTGCTTTCCAGGAGCTTATGGGTACAAACAAGCACTTAGAATGGAGAACTGATTATACTGCGTTCAAAGGATAGGCACATATATTTCAGTCTTCCTACAGGACTGAAAACCAGAGGTGAGGAAGCACTTGTGTCTTGGTATGTTTTTGTCTCTGCCACGGCCCTCATCATCTCCCTCAGTCAGGAACACGTCCACAGCACAGTCTTGAGTGGATTCTAATTTACCCTTTTCCTCTTAATGAATCACAGTCATAACATCTAAGTTTTCCTGTTAGAAAATTAGCTGTTTGGGGTCAGTCTTCTTCATGATATTCAGGGTTGGAAAGTGTGATTTGCCGCCTTGGAACTCAGGCTCAGCTCCAGGTAAAGAGAGAGAGGAGTTTTGGCCGGTTCCCTCCCTTACAGAGATATTCTCAGCTGGAACACACCCTTTAGGAACACTTGTGTCCTGGAATGTTCTACTCTCCTGGGTGTTTCCTTCTCTCTCTCATTTCCCCTTCGATAATCACTTATTCTTTGACTAGATTTTCCAAAACTCTCGGTGAATAAGGGAATTTAACAGACTGCTGATAGGAAAATCTAATGAAAAGTATACGGTGTTCTCACATTACAGATTTGTGAACGTTAGGAAACAAAAGGTCTTTAGCAAACAAACATAAATAAAATTAAAAGGACAAATTTTTGGAAAATAAGAAAGGCTTTTTTACAAGTTAGGTTTTTGATACCCACTTTTACACCAATCTGCCTGTTTTTACTTGGGATTGGAGTACCTTCAAATCTGGTTTTAAATATAACTGTCAGAATTTTTAAAATTAGGTTTATCTTTTAAAAATTCCCATAGCTTTTTAATCCTGAGGACCTTACTTATCCACTGTATACTGTCATATCCTATAATTTAAAAAAGATAGTCTTGAAAGAGTCTAAATCTAACTTTTATAAATCAGATCATTTTTTTCATATTCTGTTGTGTTTTATAGTATGATTTCTCAGAAACGAATCTTGTTTCAAATAACCAATTTTTAAAATGTACTAAGTATCACACATTACATGATTTATGCAAACAAAAATATATAGTAAAATTATTCTATGTAATAGATCCAGTAGAAGGTAGTTATTCTTCCTTCTTTTACATCCTTATGTGATGCCATGGAATGCTTTCAAGTTTAGGACTGGAAAAACCTTACTGAATTTCAGATGGCATCAAATTTTTATAAGTGAACAGCCCCATGTTCTTAGACATGAAGAGGTTTCCCAAGGAAGTCCTGGGGTAGACTCTAGGTCTCCTGACTCATAATCCAATTTTCCAGTTCCAGGAGGGCAAAAAAAAAAAGTATTCAGAATCAGCACTGAGCAAGGAGATGGCACAGGACAAAAAGCAAAGGTCAGTGTGGGGAATGGATTCCTAGATGCCAGATGTGAGCTGGTATTTATTAGCTTCATCACTTTAGTAATGACTGGCCCCCTCCATCTCAATTTCTTTCTCTGCAAAGGTAGAGAATACATGCCCAGCTGCTCTGGACACCACTGCAGTGTCGTGCAGGTGAGAACCAACCCTATTGCAATAATAACCCTTATTATTCTATGTATACAGTTTTCATTAGTAGCTGCTGGACCCAGTGGATACGGTTGTGTATCCTCTCCAAGCAGGGGAAGCTCTCAGCAGACATCAGCCCCAGCCGTGTTCACACATCCTCTTTGGGAGTAATGGTGGCAAGAGATTATCAATCTCATTTTACAGATGGAGAAACCAGAGCTGCGCCTTTCCTCCTGACTGTGCTGACTCAGCGGCTTGTTAATGCCTGGGTCAATGCCTCCCACTTTAAATTACAGACAGAGAGAGAGCCTCTGAGTCCCAAACTGTTCATGCCATTTCTTTAAACCACTGTGGAATTCTGTGTGCCTGGAAGTTCTGAAGACATGACGCTTAATTCAATATGCAGTGAGAAATTTATATTCTTCTCCATGTGTGCATGCTCAGTCACTTTAGTCATGTCTGACTCTTTGTGACCCCATGTACTGTAGCCCGCCAGGCTCCTCTGTCCGTGGGATTCTCCAGGCAAGAGTACTGGAGCAGGTTGCCATGCCCTCCTCGAGGGGATCTTCCCAAGCCAGGGATTAAACCCAGGTCTCCAGCATGACAGGTAGATTCTCTACTGCTGAGCCATCAGGGACACCCGTATATTCTTCTACCATATATCAAATCAAAACTAATTTTTTGGAGGAATGATACCCCAGATCCTGGTAAAGGCACAGGATCCTGATTAAATAAAAATGCAATAGACTAGGGAATAAGGACAACATATTTTTTAAATAGTAAGGGAAAGATTCTATCCAAGGGTAAGTTCGTCTTTACCCAGGTATAGTCAAACCAAATGTTGCATGGATGTAAATATATATAACCTTGCATTCATCAGAAAGCAAGAGGTTTATTTTACTGCCTTTGCTCTAGTCCCGGTGTGTCTACCTGGATTCTCTTTGCAAATATGGTGAGGCGGGCAGGGCAGAAGTGCCCTGCTCATTTGATGAATGAGAGAGTGGGAGAGCGGGGCTCTCAGGGGCTTTCTGCACAGCCGAGAGCCCCCTGAATGTCAGAGCAGGGCACTCTGCACTCCTGCCTCCCTGCTTTTGGTTTTCCCATGGACTCTGCCGCCCAAACCCCAGTCTCCTCCCCAGTCAGGATTCAGAAGGGCTCCCGAGCTTTCCTGACACCTCACATCACTTTATAGGATGCTTACGTGGGACCCTTGCCGGTAGCCTCACGGGGCTCACGTGTCCGTTGGATTTCCCACCCCAAGTGCTTGTAGCAAGTCAGAGTGCTGGGGATGGTGTCTCACCTTTTCAAACTGCATTTTGAACCCTTGGTCATCAAGATTTGAATGAGTTGCAGAGGTTTCAGCAAGTCCCTGATTGGGGTGCTTTCTGCCTCATAAATCCTCAGCCTTGCCTTCAATAAAACCTTGGCGCTGCCCTCCAGAGGGGACTCCCACATGAGTCATTCGAGGGGCTGAATAATTACAGGCTCATTAGTGCAGGTGGTCTCCCTGCATCAGCCTATGAGAGGGCCACTGGGGTTGAACGTCTGTATAGCCCAGCTGGTCTGGAATGTACCCGTGGCTTAATTTCAGTCGTCCTCATCTCTCCCATTTACACCGACCCCCGCTACCCAGATGGGAATGCCACCCCAAAGAGAACGTGAGCACAAGCATTCTCTGGATCCTGGCTATCGGTAATATTTCTATTAGATAGATGCCCTGTGTTCTATCTTCATTTTTGTTTATTTCCTTATTTTCCAAGGAATAATCAGTTTGAGACTCGTCAACACAATAAAACTCAAAGAGACAGCCAGAGGCAGATTCAATTCTGGGGAAATAGAGAAAAGACCGATTATCATGAAAACCCTCAATTTGCATTTTGCTCCTCTTGTAAGTCATAATACCAGGAAGCTAATGCAATCCCCTGAAAGAAGCTTTTTATATCTAATGACAAGGCTATGTGCCTCCAGGGTGGTGAGATTATATATTTTTCATCACTCATCTGAGATGGTCCCTCTTCTCTGCTCTGCATTCTGCCGGGGAGGGGAGAACTGTTTCCAGGGAAGCAGCCCAGGGATGCCGTCTGCCCTGAAGAGAGGTCTCTGAGAGGTGGTCTCTCTTATATTTCCTGGCAGGAGATGTGTTGTCCTGAGTCTCAAGGTTGCAGGCTCAGGTGATGGAGAGTGCCTGGGGAGTGCCCTAACCTGGTGTCCCAGGCTGCAGGGGGAGCTTCCTCCCCGGGAGCTGGGATGCAGGGTTGCATATTTAGCATGTGTGTTTCATACCTTTCCAGCCTGCTCTTTCATCATCTTGATATTAAAAATAGATTCTGAGGAGTGTGCCTGAAGTGGTGGGGGCTGTTCCACATTGCTCTCCCTGATACAAAGACCCTCACATCACCCCTGCATCCAGTTGCCCCAAACAGCCCAGCAAGCAGGCAGGGACGGTGCGGTTCTAGACTCGGGCAGACGACCAACAGCTGCATGGTTAATTGCAGCTTTCTCCCTCTTCCTCCTTCTCCCTTGAAAATCTCAGCTTTAGAAATCAAAGATAAGAAATTCTTTGGAGTAATTAGAGACTGCTGAGCGCTTATGGTAATAATGAAGGGGAACATTCCAACTGATTTACAGCAGGAAAAGGCAGTGAGGGAAGCGATGCAGGTTGAAAAAAAATAATTAAAATCAGCTCTGCCACTATCTTGACTGAGCTGCCAGTCAGCCTGAGAGAGAAAAGAAATGCTAATGAAATATTAATATGCTGCCTTGGATTTTATGTAACAGCCTTTGTTCCCAGGTACCGTTCTCGCTCGTCAGTCAAAAGGGTTAGGGGTGAAGGATGCAGGAACCGTGGGGAGGGGGGTACCCTGGCACCTGGTTGCCGGGGGTGCTTGGCCTCAGAAGGACTTGCTGGAGCCTCCGGACAAACAAGATGGCGTGTCCTTCCCGGACACGAGGGGCTCAGCCTCACCAGCTGGAGACACCCTAGCGGGGGGCAAAGCCTCTTTCTTTTCTTATCCTTTTCTCCCTAGCTGACAGACACTAGCTGTCAGCAATCATCACGACACAATCAGAGTGGGTTTTATAATATCTGTAAGTGGTTTCCAAGTCTGCAGATGCCAGACACTTTCACCAGCTAGCTGCACATGCTTCCTGGTTCATCTGATCAATCACTCCGGGCTGGGGTGCAAACTAGATGACATGGATTGGAAAAGCTCTGGATGTGTGCATGCTTGTGTGAGCTGTGTGTGCACATGTGCATGTGTGTGTGTGCCCTGTGCGAGCTGAGTGTGTGCACCTGTGTGTATGTGTGTGCCATGTGAGCTCCATGTGTGTGCATGTATGCTCATCTGTCTGTGTGTGTACTGAGAATTCTGTGTGCAGTGTTTGAATTATGTGTTTGAGTGCACATGTGTGCATATGTGTGAGATGTGCGTGTGAGGGCACTTGTAGTGGTGGCATGTGTGAGCTGTGTATACGTGTGTGCATGTGTATGTGAACTGTGTGAGCTGAGTATGTACGCCTGTGTGCATGTGTGTGCCGTGTGAGCTCTGTGTGTGTGGGCATGTTTGCCTGTATGCACACTGTGAATTGTGTGTGCAGTATTTGAGCTGTGTATATGAGTGCACGTGTGTGTACATGTGAACTGTGTGTGAGGGCACATTTGTGTGTGTGCATGTGTGTCTGTTAGCTGTATATACACATGTGTATGTGTGTGCACACTATGTGAGCTGAGTGTGTGAACCAGTGTGTATGTGTGCCCTGTGTGAGCTCTGTGTGTGTGTAGGCGTGCATATTTATCTATGTGTGTACTGTGAATTTTGTGCACAGTCTCTGAGCCGTGTGTATGAGTGCACATGTGTGTGCACACGTGAGCTGTGTGTGAGGGCACAGGTGTCTGTGTGTGCGTGTGGTCATTTGTGCATGTCTGGAACCACTCAAGTGTTGAAAGGTTTCCAGGCAGCCAGCATCATACTGTACACGGAATGGCTTGGGGATCTGCTAAAGTTCCGGAGAACTCCAGAGCAGTCAGCCCAGCGAACGCAGAAGAGATGGATCAGGCAGGAATAGAGACAGTGGTCCCGAGTCCCCCACAGGAGCCACTAGCATCACATGGCGCAAAGTCGTGCAGCTTTACGACGCAGACCTCCTTTTGCGTGGATCCCGTGAAGGCCTGGAGTCCCAGGCTCGCAGATTGATGGGGAGGCGGAGGGGGTGGGGATACCCACTGAGGAAAGCCAGGGCCAGGAAGGAGGCAGACGTGAGGGAGCCAGGAGGCAGGGAGAGGCTTAGGAGTTAGAGTCCCGGGGTCGGCTTGAGTCCTGACGCTGATGTGCGCTCACTGCGCGACTCTGGGCCAGAAATATAAACCCCGTGACCTCATTTCCTGTAACTGAGAAATGAGAAAGAGCTGGGGTCTCCAAGGTCCCCCTTGGGTCTGTGATGTGAAGAGAAGGCATTAACGAAGGGACGTGGGATAAGAATTATGTTCCTTTCTGTCTGGGGTATGGTTTCTGGCTTTTTGTAAGACAGCTGACTTGTCTTTCAAGATTCAGTTATAGTTAGCTTGAACACATTTATTCCTTTCATAAAGAAAAGTAAAATGGAGTAGCAGCTATTACATTTTTTTTCCCAGAGATCTGTGCATAAGGAATTTACATTGTGTTGGATTATCTCAAAGTCCCTAAGGACTAGATCTTATCTCTTAGAGACACAGAAAGCAAGAAAGACCCCAGCTTCCAAACAAAGACAGCAGAAGGCTGGGTCCCCACCCAGGAATGTGGCTTCAAAGCCGGTGTTTCCTTTCTTCCATTTTGGGGCTATGATGGTGTGGTCGGTTATGAAATCCATCATCTGTGCTGTGTGTTTTTGTTTTGGTTGAGTCCTAAAATCAGCCCCCCGAAAGGATGGAGATTGGAACCTCCCCATGTAGCCCACTGAGTGGGGTGGAGAGACCAGGCCCTTTCACCAAGCTCCTCAGTTCACTGGCCGGCAGACACTTCTGCATCTGGCTCCATTTGCAGTGCGTGCTCAGTCATGTCCAACTCTTTGCAACCCCATGGACTGCAACCTGCTAAGCTCATCGGTCTATGGCATTTCCTAAGCAAGAATACTGGAGTGGGTTGCCATTTCCTACTCCAGAGGATCTTCTCAACTCAAGGATCAAACCCCCGGCCCTTGTGTCTCCTGCCTTGACAGGTGGATTCTTTACCAACTGCGCCACCCGGAAAGCCCTCAGTTCACTGGATGGCAGACACTTCTGCGTCTGGTGCCGTTCAGGTGAGGACAAAACCCTGTAGAGCTGGGCCCGTGCACCTAACACACCAGTTGTAACTTCACTTCTGGAGAGAAGAGGCTGCCTGACTGAGCGCATCCCACACTCTCCCTGGTGGCTGTGCCTGAAATAGAAGAATATGGCATCCTTGTAGATGACTGTCATGAGGGTTAATTAGAAGTGATATCATAGAACACTCAGCATAGGGCCTCGCTAATCAGAATAAAATAGCAGCTGACGTTTATTGAGCTTGTACAATATGTCGGACCTTGCACCTGCCTTGGGGGACCCGGTTCTCATACTCTGGAAGGCAGTGCTCAGGATTCACAGAGCCTGGTCTAAGTGCTTGGCCATGTCTGTGCCACCTTGAATTCCACCCATATCACTGGTGCCCATCACTAAATCTGCAGCCTTGAAATTTCTGATAGTGAAGCTCAATTAGCAAAAAAAAAAATTCATTCCTAATACATAAATGTATTCATTCATTCTTTTTAAAATATTTTAGATTTTATTTATTTGTATTTTGGTTGTACCATGCAGCATGTGGGATCTTAGTTTTCTCCGTGTATAAACCCTGTTGAAGTGAAAGCATGGTGTCTCAACCACTGGACCACCAGGAAAGCCACTCATTCTTCCTTTTCTACATATAATTTGCCAAGATCTATACATGAACTCTCAGGACAGCTCAGTTTATTTTTAACATGTTAAAGGAAAGCAAATATGTATAGAAATCCTATTATTTTTTTTTTCCAACAGTACAATTGGGGATCCTTTGCCTTTTATTTTGAAATCCATTTGTTTAGTTAGTGAGGAAACCTACTGACCACACAGCATGTGTATCTCAACCTGGTATTATCATTTTCCATCCATCTTCATCTTTTAATGTGATGTAAAAGGTTGGTTCTTCATGTCAAATGGCTATAAAATAAGTAAGCATAGATGCTGATGGGGAAAAAAAAACAAAATAAATGCAAAGAGGTATAAAAAGTAATAACTCTTAGCTCCCCTTCAAAAATCAGTTGTTACTAGGATAACACTTATCGAGGGATTTAAGCTAAACGTAGAATGAGCACTTGCGTGGGTGCTAAGTTGCTTCAGTTGTTTGTGATTCTATGTGACCCTATGAACTGCAGACCATCAGGCTCCTCTGTTCATGGGCTTTTCCAGGCAAGAATACTGGAGTGGGTTGCTGTGACTTCCTCCAGGGGATCTTCCTGACCCTGGGGTCAAAGCCCACATCTCTTATGTTTAACCTGCCTAGAGCAAATATTTGGTTCATGACTACACTATTCTAGGTACTGTGCTGAATTGTTTTCAGCTGTTCATTTAATTCTCACAGTAACTGTTGATGGCTGTTTAGTGTTAGCTGTGGTTTTGATATTCTCCTGAGCAGAGGTGAGCTCAAGGTCCTTCTACTCCTCCATCTTGTCTCCTTCCTAATTCTCACAACAGCTATGTGAAGTAGGGTCTGCTATTCTGTGAGGTAGGTGTAATGAGCCCCACTTTACAGATGAGAAAACTGAGGTAGAGAAAGATTAAGATATGTTTACTACACAGTTAAGCATGGAAGAGGGAGAAATAGTTTGGAATACATAATGCTGACGGTGTCAAAGGCATGGATCAATGACAAATGTTCTCCCTAAATTCTGCAAAGAGAATGAACACTTTATCCACAATGTCTACAAGCACTCTGAGTTACAAGAGATGTCATAAACCTAGCTGTTCGGCTGTAGGTGATAATGCAGACAAGGAAGTAAGGTCTGTCGGTTGTTGGGTCAACATGGCGGCCACCTGACCACTCAGTGTTTTAGCCGAACATGTAGTGAAGCAAAGGTAATAGCACTTCTTTTTGGTTTGTCTTTCACGGATACTTAACTTTTTAAATTTTATGCCTCAAGGATAGCAAAAATCCTCTTCACATCCCAGAGAAAGCCATCTAAAATCCTGACTGGCCACCTAATGAATAATTACCTATCATGGTGTGTCCAGCCACCAGGACAAGCGCAGAATTCAAGAAAAAAAAATATTCAATCGTGGGGTGCCACCTTAAACTCATTAACTCCTTGAGGAGAAAAATGTTTAAAACATGTTAATAATTAGAGAGCAAGTCCTTAATCACCCTTTAAAATCAGCGCATGGAAGGGAATCACTACAGGATCCACAACCACGTGGCCCTTCCCTGGTCTCTGCTGAGCACAGACGAGATGGTCCTGCTTGGGTGTGAGCCACAAGCCGTGGGACCCTTGCCTCTGCCCTGATTCCTTGTTAAGCTGGGAGACTCCGCTCACATCGTCCAGCCCCTGTGTTCTGTCTCTGAATTGAGATGATGAGCATGCTGACCTCGCAGGGACCTCATAAGGACTTAGGAAGAAGAAATCTCAAAGCATGTGGGCCTGACAGACAAGTGTGCGTCTCCTTCCCTGGGCTTGGCTGGACACCCCAGGGATGACCGAGCCAAGGCTTGAGGGAGCTGAAGTCCCAGCAGGAGTGGTCTTTGCAAAATTTATGGGACCTGAATGTGGAGGTGGGTGGAGGTGGGGCCTGGCAGGAGCCAGAGTCTGAAGCAGGAGCCCCAGTGCTCTCAGAGAGAGTCCTGGTGGCTTATCATGGGGTCCTCCTTCACGGCCTCAAACTGAAGTGTCCACCCAGGTCTTGAAAAGACCCATCAGGGATACTGTAGGACGATGACCAAACTGCCTCCAGCCTTTCCTGTAATGGTTTAATTTAAAAATAAATAAATAAAAATTGATACATACATTATTTGGGGTGAACTACTTAACTGAAGTTATCCTCAATGTCCTCCTCTGGTTTCTATAGTATGAACATCTCCTTGGAAGAAATGATATGAAGATGAAATGAGACAATGTAAATGAAGCATCTAGTGTTTTGCCTGCTACATAGACACATAATATGTGTTGAAAGATAGGCTGGCGCGTGTCTTGGGGGATGGAATGGATCTGGGTGTCGACAAAAATGGGAAGGAATGATCTCAGGAAAACTAAAGGAACCACATGTGTACAGGGATGAGTGTTCTGAGTCTGCCAGTTAATTTTGAAGTAATTTTCCCTTCCAAAGGATTGTGATATTTTGCGATTTTGTTGGAGAATTACAGTGGACTCCACTGTATGTTTCTTATGGCAAGATACAGTTCTAAAAATAAGAGTGCATTGCTCTATTTCTTTTAAATCAAATCAAACCTGACTATGAAGCCATATCTCATCTGGCAGGTGGGGCAGTTGGACTCCATTTTGGAGGGGGTTTCCTCTCTCTTGTAAAATCTAGTGAGACTCTAACCAGCCTACATGGCCCCCAGAATGTTGGCAGGCCTTGTGTCTCACTCTGTTAAGAGCACTGCTGATTTCCTCATCGTCTCAGCTTAAATGGTGACTTGAAGGCAGGGGGTTCTCCTGCTCTGACGGGTCAAAGTACAGGCGTGGGCTGAACCTAGAAGATCATGTATTGGAATATAGCTTCCCCGAGGGCTCACCTAGCATCCTCACGGAGGCCCCCCCTCCCATGCCTCTACAGAGATATGAGGCAGACATTATGGTTGTCTCCTTCTATCTGTGAAAGAGTAAGTCTTAAGTGATAAGCAACCCACCCACCCAAAGCTGCGAGGCCAAAGAGCCAGGAATTGGATGGAGCCAGTTGGCGAGTCCAAGACTAGATCTTCACACTGTGTGTGGGAGACACACCCTCCATGGGAAGGAGCACAAGACAGAGTGGACATAATGCAAAGCAGACCTACTAGGCTTTAGGTCAACTCCTCTGCATCCTTTAATAGCAAAACCAAGGAGACTGTCTAGATCTTGAGTCTCCACTTGGATTCAGTGTCAGAACAGCCAGAGGTTACATCCTGGCTAGACCAACCGCCAGCTTCATGATGAAGAGAAACAATCCAACCAACCAATGAAACAAAGGAAGTAGTCCAGCACCAGTAAGAGCAAACAAAAGGAATGAAAGAAAATGGAAGAACCTTTGCAACAAACTGGTCTGAGCATGAATCCATGCTTATATCTGAGCCATCCTCCCCTGCACTACATTTGGATCTCCTTTCAGTGAAAGGGGCGTATTCAGTGAAAGGGGCTACCTTGGCTGATGGCATTGGTCAGGATGGCTGCCTGTCAGGCACACTGCTCTGCACAAGCTGTGGAGGGTGTATCCTGCCTTGGGAGACACTCAAGGGCAGGGGATAGGTGGGAGGGTGATGCCTTCCAGCTGCCCAGCTTACACCCTTTCAGCCCTGGCCTCACCATAAATGTGTGAGAAAACCATGGGGCCATTATTTAAGCTATCACATTTTGTGGGATACTCTCCTCCCACCTACCTCTCAGAATTGAACTAGACCATAAGAGGATGTGAAAGATGCTGGTAGATGCTGGGAGCTATGCCTAATAGATTCTTGGTACCAGCATCTTGAGGCTTAGGTAAAGTGAGCTGTATAAATCCTTGCAATGTGGAAACTGTGCATAGGGTTTGTGAGTCTGATCAATGTCCCTGAGGCTTGTTTGGAGCAGAGAGAGATTTCTGGATGCAGGGGGTGACCAGGGCAGGCCAGGGGACTCCAAAGCATCAAATGACATCCCCGCGATTCTGAGCTCTCATGCAGAATCTTCCCATGAAAGTTACAAGGGAGGTCTGAGAATTAAAGTGGGAGGAAATCAACTCTCAGAATATATGACCCTACCCCTAGTCCCCAGAGGGTGATCTTTTTAACAAATTTACTGAAAACTTAAAATACTACAAGACAAATGCTATACGATTATAATTTTAAAAGTTGGTAACTCCAGCAGTGAAACATGAAAAAATAAACCAAGCAACCAAGACAAAACAAGGTGGCGTCTGTTGGCGGTGACTCCGAGCAGGAATTTTTATGGTGTGGCAGGCAGGGAGGCATTTTCAAAGTCTGTTTACCTCTTCCCTTTCCTTAACCTGAGTTTGTTTGAGTCTGGCCTCATTTCTTTGAAAGACCCTGGGCCTAGGGGCCTGTACTAATTTCTATAGCTGTCCTACATTTTTTTTTTTTAAAACAGAACCATTGTCTGCTTTGAATACCAAATCAGACATAAACTTAAAAAAAAAATCGAAATCATTTTACGGATAATTGGAATGAATGCAGAGTTTTGTGAATGTTAATATCCCGAAAGAGGAACTCAGCCTTTCCCTATGTCTGCATCTTTGGTTGGATTAATTTTCCACTATCTTTACTACTACTTTTGATAACTTAGAGAAATTCTAGATTTAAATAAGCTAATTAAATGAGGGGCTTGGAGTCTCTGCAGACCAAAGGCAAGCCCACACCTCTCAGAGCATTCTTAAGAATCATAGGCAAGCTGTCAAGGCCCCAGCTGGGGGTGTCACCAGGGTGTGGGAGCCTCCTGCAGAGCCCACTGAGATGGCAGTGAAAGGGACACCAGGCAGCGCTGGTCACATGGCAAGGGAGTCCTCTGGGACCTGAGTAGTAGTCAAGAAGTTCTCTCTGGTGACGGCGAAGGTCAAGAGACGCTTTGCCATCTTGTGTCCTCTGTAAGCTCTGAGCCAGGAGGGCCTGACAGGGTGAACCACATGTGCAGCCAAGGGCTGGCACCCAGAGGGCTCTCTGTGTCCCCGCCCCTGGGGTCCCCAAGCAGCTGACCTGCCAGCCGTCGGTCCAGAGTGGCTCAGAGTGAGGGCAAGTGGATGAGGGTGTGCACTGCTCCCAGCTGGCAAACCAGCGGCCCTGGGAGCTTCCTAAAGCTCACAAGAGTGAGAAGCTGAGTCTTCCAGGTGCCTCCCAGCCACATCTGGGATGATTACAAGAGATGACTATGTTGAAGTCTGAACTCAGGGAGAATGATCAAAATGGGCTTCCAGAAAAGAACCTGATGTCAAGGAGGTGGGCGAGGAGACCTTTCCTCTTCCATTCATGCTATATTTGTATTGGTGATGTCTAAGTGTGTGTGTGTGTGTGTGTGTGTGTGCATGTTAGTCAGTCATGTCTAACTCTTTGCAACCCCATGGACTGTAGCCCACCAGGCTCCTCTCTCCATGGAATTCTTGGGCAGGAATACTGGAGTGGGTTGCTGTTTCCTTCTCCAGAGAAGACATCCCCAACAGGCTATAGACACATAGCTGAATAAAGGTGGGACAATGAAGGATGGTCCATGGGGGCAGCCTTCCTGGTCCCAGCCAGTGAAATGTCCCTGCCGGTTTTCAAGGCTCTCCTGCTTTGGATACCCCTCCAGATGGTGGTCCATTCTCTAAAGGAAAGTCTAGAACCATCTGAGCACCTTCAGAAAGCACCCAAAGCCCATGTCATTGGTCACTTTCTATGTTCTTCTCCATCGTTGTTTTGAGTTTTGAGCTGACTGATTTACTGGGGGTGAATTAGAAATTGAAGTTAATGATAATGAAATCTGACTCGCTGAAATTTAAAAACAAAACAAAACCCAGTATCTCTCAGAGTGCCTGCCATGTGCTGTCTGCAGAAGAGCAGCAGTACCTGTTACAACCTGAGCACTTTCATTCTAAGTCTACACGTGAGGGTTATGGTGGCACGTTTCTGAAGGCCACCAGGATACCATCCACTTAGAAAAGCAGTATTTTTGTTTGCTTGTTTTAACTTTGCTTTTTGCCTGGCATCATCAAAGAGAGTCAAACCAAGGTGAGTGTGTAGAGCTAGATGTCAAAGGCAAATGTATTCTGACTCCTCGGAACGATAGACTAAATGGGATTTCCCTGTTGAGTTAAAGATTCCGCAAGAAGGTGCATAAGACATGGGCTCTGCCTGTGAGGTCAGTGAGGCAGTGACAGAGGTTTTATATGTCTTGATCCCCCGTGGAGCTCAGAGAAGAACTCACATTTCTCAAGTATTTACATAGCACCATGAACCCCATTGACTTCTATTTAGCTCTCACTATTATCCTGTAAAGGATGCACTACCCTGTAAGGAAAATATTTGCAGATAGGAAACTGAGGGTCAGAAAGGTGAGGAAATGTGTCCATACCACTCAGGTAGAAATCAACAGACCTAGGATTTGATCCCAGATCAGATTTAGCTGAACCATGTCCTCTTGTCTGAACATTGGGACCTACAGGTAAAACTGAATATCTTTTCTACCATTATGCTTGAGATGTGGGTGTTTTTGCACTAACATGGCTGGATTTACTGGAAAAAAAAAAAAAAGAAAAGAAAAAAACTCTTTATACAACACTATTAGTAAAAATACCATGGTTTATATTGCTACTGTTCTAAAACTCAACACTCATGAAACATCAAACCAAAGTGCTAAAAATAAAAAATAAATAGATAAATAATTTAATTAGAAAGCAACTCCAGTGATTTTAGTAAAGTCACACATACACAATTATGTCTCCATTGGAATTTTCACTGCGTAGCGTGGTCAAAAGCCCTTTTTAATTCTGATGGTTTACTGAGGATTCTCTTGAGATGCAAGCCCTTAAATATGTTCATTTCTAACACAGCCCAGCTTCAGCTACTTCAGATGAGCATGGTCTTCTCCATCAATTATTTTTTTAAACAATTTCTAAAATGTATTTGGAGTTTTACAAGAGAGCTTAGCAACATGGAAAATAGAGCAGTGCTTGAAGCCAGCCAACTGCACATCCCTTGCACCAGAGGAAGACAATTCTAGAGTTTTGAGCATATGTCTTAATCTTCATGTATTGCTAAGGCTTTCTCCCTAATCGTAAGTTTGCTCCTAGCCCCCTGCATCACTATGAACTTAATTGTATAAATATATGAACAAAGGAAGTTCCAACTTGTGCTTTTATTATCCTCCTCTTTATCAGTTGAAGATAACAACTGGTGCATGACAGACACACATTTTGTCTCAGGACAGGATGTTATTACTATACTTATTTGCTTTTACATTTTTCTTCCCCTATTAGTCTCGTTCTCTCCTACTTGACGGCCATAAACCACATGGAGCACTTCAATGCAAAAGACTCAAACTGACACATGTTGTAAGTGTAAAATACATATCACATTGTAAAGACTTGGCATGAAACAACGAGATAAATATCTCTGATCATTCTCATGTTGATATCCCATTGAAGTGATATCTGGACTCTACTGAGTCACATAAGATGCACTACTAAGATTATTGGACTTGCTCTTTATTTATTTATTTTATTATACATACTAGTATGTGCATTCAAGGGCTTCCCAGGTGGCACTAATGGTAAAGATACTGCCTGCCAATGCAGGAGACATAAAAAGCGTGGGTTCCATCCCTGGGTCAGAAAGATTCGCTGGAGGAGGGCACAGCAACCCACTTCAGTATTCTTGCCTTGATCATCCCATGGGCAAAGGAGACTGGTGGGCTACAGTCCATAGGGTCGCAAAGAGTCAGACACGACTAAAGTGTCTTAGAGCACACATGTATGTTAAAAATTGCTTATGGAGTTCAGGGACTATGAGTAACTGATTTCACAGTCATGGAACCAACACACTGCCTGGTGCATGGTTGGTCCATAAACATTAATTGTAGACAAGAAAATGAGGTGTGTGTCTAACTCAAAACTCATGTTCTTTCCACTGTTCATGGCAGGTGCAAAAGGAACGACTATACTGGGCCTGGACTGGACAAAGCAAAGCCAGAGGCTGCAAGGAGCTGATTCATGGTGTCCATGTGGTCAACCTCCTAGGATGGGAAACAAAGGAGAGATGCACAGGAGATGTCTGAAAGGCAGGGGCTATCTAGTACATGATCTTTATCTTGCATATTTAAAAAAATTATTTATGTATTTATTCATTCATTTTATTGCTGTGCTGGGCCTTCATCGCTGCGCTCGGGCTGTTTCAGTTGCAGTGAGCCGGGGCTACTCTTCCTTGCAGTATGCAGGCTTCTCATTGCAGTGTTATCTCTTGTTGCGGAGCAGGAGCTCCAGGGCGCTCAGGATTCAGTACTTGCGGTGCTCAGGCTTAGTGGCTCCATGGTGCATGAAATCTTCCCAGACCAGGGGTCAAACAGTGTCCCCCGCATTGGCAGGTGGATTCTTAACCACTGGACCACCAGGGAAGTCCCTTGAATATTTTTGGAAGGAGATTTCTCCGTCCCATGCATTTCCTATTTTCAATCATTGGGCTGAACATGTATGATGAATTCATCTTCACCCTGTATGAGATTATCCATGTGCTGAGGTCACTGACAATACAATAAGAAGCTCACCCTGATGAACAGACACAAACAGAAAAAGTGTGTTGTCACCACAGGTTCGTTGTGGAGTTGTGGTACCTGGATTTTGCCACGTAACAGTCATGTGACTTTGGGAACTGACCCTCCCTCCCAGAGCTGCAGTTTTCCTATCTGTAAATTATTTTAAAAAAGCAATTTGCACAGTATTTCCCCGGGGTTAAATGAGACTCCTATTTGCATGTGAAAGTGCCTGGCAGAGAAGAAGATAAAACGTGACACAAGAGAAGATATTTAATCAATAAAAGTACTGTTGGATTAGAGACAGCTTGACAAAATGAAAAGAGAATGGGTTTTATAGTCTAAACCATTTGGCTTCAAATTCTTGCTCTGCTACTGGGCCAGCTAGTTAACCTTTCTAAACTTCAATTTCTTCACCTATAATATTGCAATAATGTCACTTACCTTGCTATTTTTAGAAATAAATTGAATAAAGCCTGAACACTCTTGGTACAGAGCCTGATACCTAGTAGAGATTCAATAATTAGTGATTTTGAAACATTATTGCTTCCTAATTCTCAATGAGACATCTGGTTTCTAGTTTTAGGTTTGTCACTTACCTAGGAATAATACTAGTAGTTCTGAATTGGGTCATTAAGTTCTGAGTACTAATTTACAAATGACAGGAGAATTTAAGCATTTTGACATAATTATGTTAATTTAATGTAGCAACGTTAACTAGCCCTTGGAAAGACAAAAATAGCATAAAATAATTTACATAATAATGGTATTTTTTTCTTAGAATAAACCTAATTCAAGACCCTGATGTTGGGAAAGATTGAGGGCAAAAGGAGAAGAAGGCAGAAGAGAATGAGATGGTTGGATAGCATCACCAACTGAATGGACATGAACCTGGGCAAACTCTGGGAGACAGTGAAGGACGGGGAAGCCTGGCATGCCACAGTCTATGGGGCTGCAAAGAGTCAGACACAAACTGATCCACAAACTGGGACTTTTTCAATGCAAATTAAGGTTTCCTCTCAGCAGAAACCCCGTGGAGATTAGATATACGAGAGTGTGTCCATGTGTGGCTTCAAATGGTAAATCGAGTTCAGATTCCCTGTTAAACACCCCAATGATTCCACCATACCTGCAACTCTTTTCCTTAAATGTGCTCCATGAAACACTGGCCCTTGGGGACACTGATACATGTTATGGAGCCAGAGAAAGATGTCATAAGAAATAATCTAAGACATAGCATTGCTCCCACTGTGAATGCCTAATTCCTTCCCAGATCTGGGTTACACAGGCAAAGCTGGCCGCCTCTCAGAATCTCTAAAAGCTACAAGACACAATGATCACTGAAGCAAAGGACATTTAGACATGTGACCTGTTCCCCAAGATATTTTTAAAACACAAATTTGTAAAACTAAATATATTAGTCATATAACCAGAGAAGAGGTAGGCTTTGGTATGCAGAAAAAATCTCTGAGTTTCAAATCTCTCTAACTGTGAAACTCTCCTGTCAAATTCTTACTGCTGCCAGTGTTTAGAGGACTGTAAACAGCAAAACTGAAATGTTCTACATTAGCATGAAACTGGGGAAAAGGAAATAATTTGCTCACAAAATTCATGTTTAAAGGAGATAAAAATGTAAAGTACTATCCTAAGAATTATAATTCTATAGAGTTTCCATCTGAGTAATTATGTAATTGCTTATCTACAATGAAACCAAATGAAAGAAAATTTTAAACTACTTTAAGAGAAGAACAATATTTCTGTTTTCTAGATCAATAGAGATATTGTTAAATAGCAATTACAAAAGTGGTACATGTACATTCTCTGGAGATAAAATAAGGTGAAACCATTTTCCTAATACACTTACAAAATGAGCTTTTATAAAAGCACAACTCTATAATCTTGTCAAGTCCATTTGAAGTATTGTATAATTATTTAAATAATAGAAATAATATTAAATGGGGCTTCCCTGGTGGCCCTAGTGGTAAAAAAAATCTGCCTGCCAATGCAAGAGACTTAAGAGACATGGGTTTGATCCCTGAGTCAGGAAGATCCCTTGGAAGAAGATGTGGAAACCCATTCTAGTATTCTTGCCTGGAGATCCCATGGACAGAGGAGCCTGGTAGGCTACAGTACATAAGGTCACACAGAGTCGGACACAATTGAAGTGATTTAGCATGCATGCACAATAAAATTAAACAGAGGGAAAAAGAAAAAACCAAAATTATCTTACAAGAACAAAGAAACTTAAAAAAAAAAAATTGCTGTGTTTCCAGATTATCTGTGGACTGTTAGCAATACAAATACTATAATGATGCTACTAAGAAAAAGCTAAACTGAAAAAATTAACTGATGAGTCACATTTAGATAATCTATAAAACACTATTTAATAACTATAATCCTGTCAAATTTCCATTTATGCTGTTGTATAATCACTTAATAGCAATAGAGCAGAAAGAAAAATATCAAATTATTTAGTAGAGGAAGAAAGTACTTTGTCCTGGTTTTGAATCTTCAGAAGTAGTTTTCTTGGCATGTGGGATCAAAATGAAGATGACTCACCTGTTTTTAGGGTGTAGAGACAGTTCAGCTGACCAGTGGAAGGTGTTCTGAGCCATGAGACATCCTCGGAGAAGAGCTACCCAAAGACGTTAGCCTTCAACCTGCTTTCTGGAATAAGGGGGTGGATTTATTATTATTATTATTATTTTCATTTAGAACAGCGAGGGCGTTAATGGACATTTATTAGCTTTTCAGTGGAAGACAGTCGTCCATCTTTTCCCAAGGGGCTCAGTCTGGCATCATTGCCTTGCCACTGGATGCTGAGGGCCAGAGGGAAAGGGTGAGGAAGGGGTGAGTGCCTCCTTGAATAGGGCAAGAATCAGTCACTTTTGAATGCTCACTGTGGGCTGTTTATTCTGAGGCAGGGCTGGCAGCACTGGGCCGGGGTCCTCCTCTCAGGGGCTCATCCTCGTGAGTCCTCGGGCTCATCTGACAAGGGGATGAGTGAAGGGTCAGAGCCTGGGCCAGTGGCACTCTGTTCAGAAGGGCAGGCTTAACTGGAAGAAGGCGCCAATCCCATCCATCGCCAGGAACAGCGCACGAGCTCTCTTTCAGTCCCACAGAGGAGTTGATGCATCAGCTCCTGACGGAGGTTGTGGGGTGCCTGGTCCACACTGGGAGCAGGACACTCGGTCGGGACCAGTCACAGAGATGCCCTCCTTCTCTATAATCTGGTCAACCTGAGGGCTCCTGGGTAGTCTCTAGGCTTCTGCTAAACACCCGATTTATAATATCAAGTATCAATCAGGCAGTTCAGTCTTTCAGTCGTGTCCAACTCTTTGTGAGCCCAAGAACTGCAGTACGCCAGGACTCCTTGCCCATCACCAACTCCTGGAGTCTACCCAAACTCCTGTCCATTGAGTTGGTGATGCCATCTAACCATCTCATCCTCTGTAGTCCCCTTCTCCTGCCCTCAATCTTTCCCAACATCAGGATCTTTTCTAATGAGTCAGCTCTTCGCATCAGGTGGTCAAAGTATTGGAGTTTCAGCTTAAACATCAGTCCTTCAATGAACACCCAGGACTGATTTCCTCTAGGATGGACTGGTTGGATCTCCTTGCAGTCCAAGGGACTCTCAAGAGTCTTCTCCAACACCACAGTTCAAAAGCATCAATTCTTCAGCGCTCAGCTTTCTTTACAGTCCAACTTTCATATCCATACGTGACTATTGGAAAAACCATAGCCTTGACTAGACAGACCTTTGTTGGCAAAGTAATGTCTCTGCTTTTTAATATGCTGTCTAGGTTGGTCATAACTTTCCTTCCAAGGAGTAAGCGTCTTTTAATTTCATGGCTGCAGTCACCATCTGCAGTGATTTCGAGCCCCAAAAAATAAAGTCAGGCCACTGTTTCCACTGTTTCCCCATCTATTTGCCATGAAGTGATGCCACTATCTTTGTTTTCTGTATGTTGAGCTTTAAGCCAACTTTTTCACTCTCCTCTTTCATGCTAATTTTTCCAGTAGTCATGTAGGGATGTGAGAGTTGGACCATAAAGAAGACTGAGCCCTGAAGAATTGATGCTTTTGGATTGTGGTGTTGGAGAAGACTCTTGAGAGTCTTACACATCAAGGGGATCAAATCAGTCAATCTAAAGGAAATAAACCCTGAATTTTCCATGGAAGGACTGATGATGAAGCTGAAACTCTGAAACTCTGGCCACCTATTGCAAAAAGTTGACTCAGTGGAAAAGATTGATGCTGGGCAAGATTGACGGCAGGAGGAGACAGGGAAACAAAGGATGAGATGGTGGATGGCATCACTCACTCAATGGACCTGAGTTTGAGCAAACTTCAGGAGATAGCAGAGGACAGAGGAGCCTGATGTGCTGCAGTCTATGGGCTAGCAGAGAGTGGACATGACTTAGTGACTGAACGACCACAACAGATACCTCTCAGTCAGCACCACTCCCAATCCATTATCCTAAGCATCTCTTTCATGGGAAGCAAGCTGGCTTCAGTAACAGCCACTGGTGACTTAAAGCATGCTGAGTGAATTTTGATATATTTCATGGATATACAGATCTTGACATACAAACTGCTCTGGAAAACTTTTCCTTTATCTTCACAGCATAAAAATTCTGTCTAAATGGGATAGTTGGTGAAAATCCATTTTTTGTTCTTAATGAATTTCTGTGATAACTGGAATTTCCAGTTGCTTCTACTTTTGTTTTTTGTTCTTTTTTCCTACAATGAATCTTTCTCAGTTTGGAGATTTTTCATGTGATCTTTAAGTGCATTGCTTATTTCATCTTCTTCAACTAATTTAGTATACATTTGGTTTCTTTCCTCTTTAAAAGTTTTAAAATAAATATTTAATTCAGCCACATCAATCAGTTTCTTTGGAATTCCTTTGATTCATCTTCTAGGAGGTCTCCTTTTTCTGGACCACTGATTACATCTACTTTCAAGTTCCCACTATCCATTTAGTCTTTTCCAAGAACAGTGGCTCAAACTTTCCCCTCCCCCTACTTTTTTTTTTTTTTTTTGCAAGTATCCATCCAAAGACAGTATTTCTTGAGAGTTTTGTATTTTCTTCAATATAATAACTTCATTCACTCCTCTTTCCCATCCTTCAGCTTCTTGTAAAAGCAGTTCTAGACTTTCCAGAACATTCAAATCTTCCTCCAAAGTATCATTTAATGATGTCTGAAATTGTCTTTCATTTGTCTGATGGATTTTGAGGACTATTTCCATGATACCTAGTTGAAATTCAATGTGGTCTGATGCATCTTGTAAAGGATAAAACTATCTTGTAAAGATAATACTGAGATTTGTCTTCCTTTTGTCATTTTGAAAAGTGTTTATGTTAAAATGCTTCCCTGGTGGCCGAGACGGTAAAGGATCTGACTGTGATACAGGAGACCTGGGTTCAATCCCTGGGTTGGGAAGATCCCCTGGAGAAGGGAGTGGCAACCCACTCCAGTATTCTTGCCTGGAGAATCCCATGGACAGAGGAGTTGGCAAGCTACAGTCCATGGGGTCACAAAGAGTCGGGAATGACTGAGTGACTAACACACATATGTTAAAAACAATAAAAAAAAATTGAAAATTTCTAGCTCCAAACTGATGTTTTATGTGTTTCTAATAATTTATTCTCCAGTCTGGTTTGCACTGAGGTCAACTCAAGGTTTACAAATAAATATGTATTTCTTTTTTGGCCCAGCAGCAGAAGCACAGAATCCTAACCACTGTATATCCAGGGAATTCCCCCAAATATGTATTTTTTAATTTAAATTAATAACCTTATTTCTTAGAAAAGCTTGAGTTTTATATAAAAATTAGGCAGAAAATGCAGAGTTCCCATATATATTCCCTTTTCTCCACCCCCACACACTTAGTTTCCCCTACTCTTTTCTTACACTGAGATGGCACATTTGTTATAATTGATAAACCAAATATTATTAACTGAAGTTCATAGATTACATTAGGGTTTACTCTTTGTGGTGTGCAATCTATAGGTTTTGACAAGTACATAAAGCCCTGTGTCCATGTTTATAATGTCATTTAAAAGTGTTTAAAAGTGTTTAAAAATCCTTTGCTTCTCACTTCTCCATTCCTCTCTTCCCCTCCATTCCTAAACTCCTAGAAACCACTGATCTTTTTACCATCTCCACAGTTTTGCCTTTTCCAGGATGTCATGTGATTGAAGTCATACAATGTGTAATCTTTTCAGAATGGCTTCTCTTGTCTTGACAATACACATATATGTATATTGACAATCCACATCTTTGCCTGACTTGATAGCTCATTTCTTTTTATTACTGAATAATATTCCATTGTCTGAATGAATTTATTTATTCATTGATCTAGTGAAGGCATCTTGGTTGCTTCCAAGCTTTGACCATTATAAATAAAACCACTATAAACATTCATGTCCAGATTTGCACATATATAACTTTTCAACTCATTTAGATACCAAACACATTTTCAGTTAAAAAAAAAAAATGTATACCTAAAAAAAAAAGTTTTCTTTCTTCCAGGTGGTAGAAACTTTGTGGCTAGTTTTCGCCTTCTCGAATTAAGTTCGTGATGATGGTGGTTTAGTCATTAAGTCATGTCCAACTCTTGTGACCCTATAGACTGTAGCTCACCAGGCTCCTCTGTCCATGGGATTTCCCAGACAAGCATACTGGAGTGGGTTGCCATTTCCTTCTCCAGGGGATCGTCCCGACCCAGGGATGGAACTCACATTTCCTGTATCACAAGTGGCTTCTTCACTGCTGAGCAACGAGGGAAGCCCTATTAAGCACATATTCTCTTTACATTTAAAAATATGACTATGATTGTCAAGAGCACCATCTCTTGTAAAAGTCCACAGGGATACAGGCCTGATCTAAGGTCTCTGAACAATGCTGCCCCACCTGCCCCAAGGCTCCTGAAAAGGTACAGCACAGAGAAACATGGCCATCAGCAAATTCCCCCATGGCCTATAGACACTGCTGAGTCACCTGAGGTTGTCAAGGCCCTGCCAGCCACAAGGGACCCTGGAGAGCACAGGTGAATACCCCAGCTGAAGTCACTTCGCTTCCTGGTGGCCTGCACTGACCTCCAAGGAGGTTGGGGAGGGACAGAGCCGGAAGCCCATGCCTTGAATAATCTTCTCATTGAGGGTCCTGAAGCAGTCAGGCTTGCTGAGGGTGAGGGGATATCCAGGAGGCTGACCTGGCAAGGAGTAAAGGCAAGGAGAGTCCTCCCTTCAGGGGTGGGAGAAGTACTCTAGAGAGTTCTTACAGGACCATCATATCTTCCTAAATCTGGGGAGAAATTGCTGAAGAAATTGAGGGAAATCATAGTAGGTAGCAATGAACCAAAAACTCAACCTTGGGCATTTCCAAGCCAGAATGCCCCCATCCTCATATCCGGTGCTACCCCAGGCCCCCACCCGCATGCAGGCAATTTTTCTTTTAATATTTGTATTTGGCTGTATCAATTTACATTCCCACCAAACATTAAGAGGGTTCTTTTTTCCCCACACCCTCTCCAGCATTTGTTGGTAGGTTTTTTGATGATGGCCATTCTGATCAGTGTGAGGTGATATCTCATTGTAGTTTTAATTTGCATTTCTTTAATAATTAGTGATATTGAGCATCTTTTCATGTGTTTGTCGGACATCTATATGTCTTCTTCAGAGAAATGTACATTTATGTCTTCTGATTGTTTTTTGATTGGGTTGTTATTTTTTGATATTGAGCTTCATGAGCTGTTTGTATATTTTGGAGATTAATCCCTTGTCTGTTGCTTCATTTGCAAATATTTTCTCCCATTCTGAGAGTTATCTTTTCATCTTGTTTATGGTTGTCTTTGCTGTGCAAAAGTTTAATTAGGCCTCATTTGTTTATTTTTGCTTTTATTTTCATTTACTCTAGGAGGTGGGTTGTACTTGGTATTTGAACAGACTGCGTTTCTTATGAAACTAGCCTACTGTAAATAATTTTGTGCCTCAGTTTAATATTTCTGAAACAGCCTCCTAGTCATTAAAAGAAAATATGAAAAGGGTCGAGGGAGATGTCCTATGCAGAACCAAAATTCCTTTGGAAATTGACTGAAGCCTATCTATATGGAATAACTTGTGTGACTTGTGTTTATAAAATCTGAAGTAGGTAAACAAAAGATGTTAGGAAATATCAAAATACATGAAGTCAAATGGAACAAAGAAGAAAGCAAACGAATCATTAAAGCAAAGGGGTTCTATTGTCATAAGGGAGTAAATTAAAGAGTGATTTAAATCACCACCTGAAGATAAAAGCTCAAAGCACTTAAATAACAATACTCATTCATGTGATAAATAGACTCCAACTTGTGAGAGACTCATATTTTAAACCACCTCCTACTTTTAAATCACCTAAAAGCCTTCATACCTGATTGCTCAATAAACAGTCTGGGTCTGGAATAAAATTCTGATTAAGAAAAGAATTTCCTCTTGGAAGAGGGAGGTGAGCTTAATTGGCAAGCAGGGCAGACTTTGTGAGTCACAGATGGGAAGATAAAGGAGACCTACCTAATGTTGAAAAAATGTGCCCAGTCAGTAATTATATTAGATCCTGTCTGATTCTCACCGCTTAGTGGGTAGGTAGCTGCTACATACTTTAGAAAAGGTGAAGCAGAGGTTCAGAGAAGTTCAACAAGGGAGGAAGGAAAACTCTCAGCGGCCGAGGGGGTTCGGTGCCTCTGCCCCAACTCTTAAGGGTTATAGCTGGTTTTCTGATGTCTAAGAGGGGCTGATTCAGAATCCTGGTGTCTCGCAGGATGAAGACTGTGGTGTGGTGATGGGGGGCAGTTGGTACTTAGAGGTAGCTGGTGAGGGGCATCTCCCCCCCCCATTAGAGAACCAGGCTTGGAGCTGTTCTTAGAACAGGAATTCCATCTTCTGCTTCTTATTTGTAACAGAGACTGAAGTGCCGCAGTCTTAGTATTTCCTGATCCTTTGCCCAGTAAGCCCATCCTGGCCTCTGGGGCACAGCCCCAGCTGCAGCCCTCTTCTCCTCCTGGCCCCTCCCAGGCCAGGCGTGTCTGGGACTCCCTTCCTCACACCCCCAGCCCCAGACTGGGCTGCCTCAGAAAATTTCATGCTTCCAGGTGCTACATGGATTATTCATGAAGGCTGCACGCGGTCGCCATGGGAGCCGATTGGCTGCGGCATCTTTAGCATATTAATGACCCCCTCTGATTGAGAGCCTGCCCGGCAGAGACCCACCTGGCTCCTCAGTTGCTGGCGGGACCAGCTTTTCCATTTGCAGAACACGTTGTTTGTTATTTTCTTTCTAGATGACCCAGGAGTAATATTTACCTAATTAACTGATCCCAGCGAGCGTGGGTCCCCCCTGGAGCCTCAAAGGCCAGCAGCTCCCCTGGCTGGCATCTCTGGGGGGGGTCGGCCTCAGGTCATGGCCTCCTCCTGGCTTCCTTTCTCCCTGGTGGGGTGGTCAGGCCAGCAGGCGCCCCGAGTGGACAGACATGACATCAGAAAGGCTGAGTCACTGGGCCCAGATTGGGTGTCAGGCCAGGCTGTGAAGGCAGCCTCAGCAAGCTTGTGGGCTCCGGCTGGAGGGTACTGTGTTGGTGCCAGGCTGGGGCTGCAAGGGATCCCTTAGAAAGTTTCTAGCCTCACCACATAGAGACATCACAGGAAGCTAGTACTGATGCACACCTGTGATTAGTAAGAGGTGCAAGAAAATCACAGAGCTCCTCACAAACCTGCCGGCAGTCCAGAAGGGGCTTCTGGTCAACCCCAGGCAATTCCCATTTGCAGGCTACTGCAGGGATCGGGGTAGTTGGGTGCCAACTGAGCACAGAGGTGAAGGCAAGGGACCTAGACAGCTGCATGGGGGAATGGTAGGGTTTCAATGCTTCCCCGTAAGAAGAACACATTAGCCAAAGAAAAGGTGATGCAGGGCAGAGGAGACCCACGGCTGCTGGCAGAAGGGCCATCAGGCGGCCGCATGGCCAGGGCTTGGGTGACCACAGGGAGGGTTGGCACGGGCTGGTGACACAGACCTGGATCTCTCCTGAATGTCTCTGTAATCCACTGCTGAGCCCAAGGGTCTTTCAGGGGAGTGTCAGGAGGCTCTTCCCGTCCCAGTAAGAAAGTGATGTGTTTAGATTGGCTTTCCAGGAATAGAAGCAGCAGTGGGATTTGAAGTACACAGACTGCTCCAAAAATTGAGCAGCCCCTTGCTTGTCCACCACCGCTGAAGACCAGGGCCCTCTCTGAGCACCCCGGAAGGGTAGCAGGAGGAGGCAGCTGGTCCATTCTGCAGCACAGAGATGCCCTGGCTGTTCGAGTACAGATATAGCTGTGGTTGAGTCACTGGGTGCCTATGCCACCAAACAGAGAGGAGAGAACAAAACCTGGGTGATGTTAAAAAGGGAAGACTCCCCCCCAAAAAATACCAAAAAAAAAAATAAATAAATAAAAAGGGAAGACCCTCCATCTGCCTGGAAAATCCATGCTAGCAGTGCCCTGTGCTAAGGACAGCAGGGTTGGTGTGGGGCTTCTGTCAGGGAGAAAGGAGGAAGCCCTTTCCTTCTTAATGGCCATAGGGATCTCTGTTAACTTTGCACATCCAAAGAAAGCCTTGAGTGGAGGGAGCTGAGAGTGGATTGGCATAGGCGCTCTTTAAGCTAGCCTGTCATTTAGTCATTTAGTATTAGTTTACAACAAATATTGAGGGCAGGAGGAGAAGAGGGCAACAGGATGAGATGGTTGGATGGCATCATTGACTCAATGGACATGAGTTTGGGCAAACTCCAGGAGACAGTGAAAGACAGGGAAGCCTGGCGTGCTGCAGTCCATTGGTTCCCAAAGAGCCAGACAAGACTGAGCAGCTAAACAACAACAACACATACAGATTTATATAAAAAATAAAATAAATAAAGAGGCTAAAGCTGTTGGCGTGCTGTCAATTCTGTTAAAAATAAACGCTTTTTGGATCCTTTGTGTCACCCTAGAAACTACATGGTGAGGCCAGAAGGAGCAGAGTCAGTGACCTTCACCTTGGGAGAATGCCAGGCCACGGCTTCTGTATGAGAGTGTTCACGCTGCACTGTCTGGTGGTTTGAGTGTCCTGCCAGCAGCTGGGGACCTTGCAGGAGGAGCTGCACTCAGCTGGGCTCTGATGGACTCTGTGCAACTTCACAGGTGAATATGCTGAGTCACAATTACAACACAGGATACAAATTTCAGCTTTGAGAATGATAACTGGTTTCCAAATCACATCTCTCCAACTGTACATAATATGTATCATTGTTCAGTTGCTCATTTGTGTCTGACTCTTTGCAACCCCATGGACTGCAGCACTCCAGGCTCCTCTGTTCTCGACTATCTCCTGGAGTTTGCTCAAATTCATGTCCGTTGAGTTGGTGAGGCAATTTAAACCATCTCTTCCTTTGTAGACCCCTTCTTCTCCTGCCCTCTGCCCTCAATTATTCCCAGAATCAGGGCCTTTTCTAATGAGTCAGTTCTTCACATCAGGTGGCCAAAGTATTGGAGCTTTGGCTTTAGCATCAGTTTTTCCAATGAATATTCAGGGTTGATTTCCCTTTAGGATCGACTAGTTTCTCTCAAGAGTCTTCTCCAGCACCACAGTTCAAACACATCAATCCTTAGGCACTCAACTTTTTTTTATGGCCCAACATTCACATCTGTATATGACTACCGGAAAAACCATGTTGAAATGCATAAATAGGGTTACTATGCTATAAATAGGTTATTTAGGGTTAGACTGAGGAGAGATGGGATGGAAAGGAGAGGGGAAGAAGTGAGAAAATCATTACATTTGTTCTTAATCCTGAATTATTCTAGGTCTTCTATCTACCATTCAGACTCTGAAACCAAACTCAGGCCAGTAGTCTTGGGTCTTGGTAAACTTCAGAATTTGATGGGTCTAAAACATACTAGAAAATGGAAAAGAAAACATCCAGAGATAGATCATCTTTCCCACAGCTGAAGGTTATTTTTGAAGTAAAACTTTCGGGAAAATAAATTATGAAATGTCTAAAATGGCAAGCATCTGAGCTTCGCCATTTTTCATTATAGCTATGGTGCCGAGGTTCCTGGGAAAACCATTCCAAATGTCTGCTCCCAATATCTCCACAATTCCGTCAAAGCTTTGCGCAACTAACGTTCATTGAATTCAGTATTGTACATCCACTTCAGGTGGAGTGAGATTTTGCCATTATTTTAATAAAGCAATTTGGAGCACATATAGGCACAAAGGCAGTATCTATATAGTAAATATACACATACATAATTAGAAGGCTGCTAAATTATATAGGATGGTGTTTAAAGAAGCAAAGAGTTCAAAATTGAAATGGAAGCCTGGTAAATAACCCATTATACCCAAAGAAATCCTGATTGCCTATTCATAGTTGGAATTTACATGAACCCTTGTTCATTAAAGAATGAATAGCTGCTAATTTGCAGCATTACCAAAGCAAAGTTCAGATGACAGAATAAAAAAATTAAAAAAAAAACCTCTCAAATCAGAGATCTACCAGCTGTCCCACATAAACACCACTGAAACTTTCTTAATATATGGGAGACCCTATTTTTAAATTCTACTATCTAATTAAAATACTCCAGAGAAAAAAGATGCAGATTGCAGAAATCAAAATTTAATAATAATAAAGAAGATGGGAGGGAGCAAATCAATCCATTTGTTAAAGCAGTTCGCTAAAGTGCTTGTTTTTGGGTGTTTATTTATTTAAGCAGCAGAACCTACTTGAGCATTCTTCAAAGAAACAGGCTAAGACTCTTGTTTAGATTTACCTGTGAAGAGCTTAAAGCAGGGAATAGAAAAGTGATAGAAGTGACCCAGACATGATTTTTTTCCTTTAAGAAGCTAATAAGCCAGGGAAGGGATCAGACCCAGCAGGGAGATGGGGCTTGGAAAGGTTTGGTGAGTGTGAAATGCCCAACTCTGAAGAGCTGTCACTTCCTCAGGAAGCCTGGGATCTCTACAAGGTGATATCGGAGCCGAGAGGCGCTGTCAGGATGGCTGACAGCCCAGGGCAGGCGCTGCCGTGACTTGTCCAAGGGCACACAGAAATCGTCAGAGCTCGAACCTGACCCATAGCTGATGACACTTAGATGTCTACATTTCTCTTATAGATTATCAGCTTCTCACGCTGTATCATTCAAAGATCAGTTCAGTTCAGTTCAGTGGCTAAGTCGTGTCTGAATCCTTGCTACCCCATGGACTGTAGCAAACCAGGCTTTCGTGGCTGCAGTCACCATCTTCAGTGACTTTGGAACCCAAAACAATAAAGTCCGTCATTGTTTCCACTGTTTCCCCATCTATTTGCCATGAAGTGATGGGACCGGATGCCATGATCTTAGTTTCCTGAATATTGAGCTTTAAGCCAACTTTTTCCATCTCCTCTTTCACTTCATCAAGAGGCTCTTTAGTTCTTCTTCACTTTCTTCCATAAGGGTGGTGTCATTTGTCTATCTGAGGTTATTGATATTTCTCCCGGAAATCTTGATTCCAGCTTGTGCTTCATCCAGCCTGGCATTTCACATGATATACTCTGCATGTAAGTTAAATAAGCAGGGTGACAATATACAGCCTTGATGTACTCCTTTCCTGATTTGGAACCAGTTCATTGTTCCATGTCCAGTTCTAACTGTTGTTTCTTGACCTGCATACAGATTTCTCAGGAGGCAGGTCAGGTGGTCTGGTAATCCCATCTCTTGAAGAATTTTCCACAGTTTGTGGTGACCCACACAGTCAAAGGCTTTAGTGTAGTCAATAAAGCAGAAATAGATATTTTTCTGGAATTCTCTTTCTTTTTCTATGACCCAACAGATGTTGGCAATTTGATCTCTGGTTCCTCTGTGTTTTCTAAAACCAGCTTGAACATCTGGAAGTTCACAGTTCACATACTGTTGAAGAAAAAAGATTAGAAGGCAAGGAATACACACCTTGCACTGCCCCCACTGCACCGTACGCAACCATCAAAGGCTCAATAACCTTAAAATAATGAGCTTCTACATTATTATATATATATTATTATATCCAATCAAAGATATAAAATATAGATCAAATTCCACTGATTTATTATTATTAAATCATTAGCAAGTAACATGAATGCTAAGAAAAAACACCTGCAATGTGATGGAACATAAATAGCACAAGATCTAAAGTGGCCATCAAACTGTGACAAAAATTTGCTAATTCTCAAGAAAATGTAAATGACAGTACAAATTAAGGACCAAATTGAGTCATTTGTAGAGATGTGGATGGACCTAGAGTCTGTCATACAGAGTGAAATACGTCAGAAAGCAAAACAGATATTGTGTATTACTGCATATTTCTGGAATCCAGAAAAATGGTATATGTGAACCTATTTGCAGGGAAGGGATAGAGATGCAGACATAGAGAACAGCTATGTGGATATAGATGGGGAAGAGGGGTGGGACAAGCTGAAAGAGTAGAATTGACATATATATACACTATCGTGTCTAAAATAGATAACTAGTGGGAAGCTTCACTTTAGCACGGGGGGCTTAGCTCGGTGCTCTGTGATGAGCTAAACGAGTGGGATGGGGGCGGGATGGGAGGGAGGTCCAAAAGGGAGGGGGTATATGTATACATATGGCTGAGTCACTTCACCCTACAGCAGAAACCAACACAACATTGTAAAGCAATTACACCCCAACAGGGAAAAAGAAAAAAAAAGACAATGCATCACTTGCTAAGTTGACAAAAGTAAATTATGATAAGTAGTGTTAGAGAAGTTTAGCAGAAGACAGACACTCTTCAGTCTTGCTTGTGGGAAGGTCAATCTCATTGTTTTCTCTGAAGTTTATGGGAGCAGATGTGGACAACCAAAAAGATACTCTGCTCAAGCTGCTCAATTTCTTATAAATTTATTGAAGAAAATAGGCAAGAAAACAGAGATCTGTACATACAAATGTTTGTGATACTGAAAACTGGAAATGAGCAACCTATCCAAAGATAAAGATCAACTAAACTATAGAAACACAGCTTGTGTACCCCAGATGGTGGTGTGAAAATCCTGCATCACGTTGGGATTATTAGAATGAGCTCTGGAGTGTGGGAAAATCCTAGCTCCACAAGTCACTCTTTGGGTGATCCTGGATAAGTTACCTAATGTCTCCCTACCTTGGAGTCCTCATTTGTAAGATGGGGAATTACCAGTCCTAAAGGAAATCCACCCCGAATGTTTATTGTAAGGAATGATGCTGAAGCTGAAGCTCCAGTCCTTTGGCCACCTGATGTGAAGAACTGACTCATTGGAAAAGACCCTGATGCTGGGAATGATTGAAGGCGGGAGGAGAAGGGGATGATAGAGGATGAGATGGTTGGATGACATTCACCGACTCAATGACATAAATTTGAGCAAACTCCGGGAGATGGTGAAGGATAGGGAAGCCTGGCATGCTGCGGTCCATGGGGTCGCAGAGTCGGACACGACTGAGTGACTGAACAGGAACAAGAACAACTTCAGAGGATCCCCAGGAGGATTAAATATGTCAACACTCCTTTTATGTAAGACACTTAGATTAGACTCGGCTACATTGTGTGTATGTTAGTCAAGTTTCCCCAGAAAAACAGGACCGATAGATGAGAGAGAGATACAGAAGTAGCATAGAAACAGGCCAAGAAGTCGTACCCTCTGGTGTCTGCAAGCTGGAGAAACAGAAGGCCAGTGTGAGTCCAAAGCCTCAGAAAGCCAGAGTGCTGATACCTTGGGGCAGGAGATGATGAATGTCTGGAATCAAGGGAGAAACAAATTTGCCCTCCCTCTGCCTTTTATTCCACTCAGGCCATTAAAGGCAAGCTTCTTTACGCAGCCCACAGATTCAAATGCTACTCTCTTTCTAAAGCACCCTCCCAGCCACACCAAGAAATAAAGTTTTCTCAGCTCTCTGGCATCACTTAGTGCAGTCAAGTAGACATATAAATTTTACCATCATGTATTCAAAACTATTATTCAACTATTTCACTGTTACCATGTGGGGCTTCCTAGGTGGCTCAGTGGTAAAGAATCTGCCTGCCAATGCAGAAGGCACAAGAGACACGGGTTTGATCCCTCAGTTAGGAAGAGCCCCTTGTAGAAAGAGATTACAACCCACTCCAGTATTCCTGCCGGGGAAAATCTCATGGACAGAGGAGCCTGACAGGCTACAATCCATGTGGCTGCAAAGAGCCTGACAGGCTACAATCCATGTGGCTGCAAAGAGTCAGACGCAACTTAGTGACTTAGCACAGCACAGCTACTATCATATCTCAATAAATGATGTTATCAGAGTGTATTTTATTATCTTTTTTTTCTTTTTTTGTCCTTTTTTTTTTTATTAGTTGGAGGCTAATTACTTTACAATATTGTAGTGGGTTTTGTCATACATTGACATGAATCAGCCATGGATTTACATGTGTTCCCCGTCACGATCCCCCCTCCCACCTCCCTCTCCGCCCTATCCCTCTGGGTCTTCCCAGTGCACCAGGTCCAAGCACTTATCTCATGCATCTAGCCTGGGCTGGTGATCTGTTTCACCCTAGATAATATACATGTTTTGATGCTGTTTTGAAACATCCCATCCTCGCCATTTCCCACAGAGTCCAAAAGTCTGTTCTATACATCTGTGTATTTTATTTTCAAAACATTTTAGAGTGAAAAAAGCCTAAGAATATAGAACAAGACATTAAAAATATTTGTATATCTTTATGCCTGTTTATATTTTCTATTTGTATATAATTAACACAATGCCAAAGAATGTTCAAACTACTGCACAATTGCACTCATCTCACATGCTAGCAAAGCAATGCTCAAAATTCTCCAAGCTAGGCTTCAAAAGTACGTGAACCAAGAACTTCCAGAAGATCAAGCTGGATTTAGAAAAGGCAGAGGAACCAGAGATCAAATTGCCAATATCCATTGAATCATAGAAAAAGAGAATTCCAAAAAAACGTCTACTTCTGCTTCATTGACTACACTAAGGCCTTTGACTGTGTGGATCACAACAAACTGTAGAAAAATCTTCAAGAGATGGGAATACCAGACCACCTGACCTGCCTCCTGAGAAATCTGTATGCAGATCAAGAAGCAATAGTTAGAACTGGACATGGAAAATTGGACGGGTTCCAAATCGGGAAAGGAGTATGTCAAGGCTGTGTATTGTCACCCTGCTTATTTATCTTATATGTTGAGTACATCATGTGAAATGCCAGGCTGGATGAAGCACAAGCTGGAATCAAGATTTCCAGGAGAAATATCAATAACCTTAGATATGCAGATGGCACCACCCTTATGGCAGAAAGCAAAGAGGAATTAAAGAGCCTCTTTATGAAAGTGAAAGAGGAGAGTGAAAAAGTTGGCTTAAAACTCAACATTCAGAAAACTAAGATCATGGCATCTGGTCCCATCACTTCACGGCAAGTGGATGGGGAAACAATGGAAACAATGACAGACTTTATTTTCTTGGATTCCCAAATCACTGCAAATGGTGACTGTAGCCATAAAATTAAAAGACACTTGCTCCTTGGAAGAAAAGTTATGACCAACCTAGACAGCATGTTAAAAAAAAAGAGACATTACTTTGTCAACTCAGGTCCATCTAGTCAAAGCTATGGTTTTTCCAGTAGTCATGTACAAATGTGAGAGTTGGACCATCATGAAAGCTGAGTGCTGAAGAACTGATGCTTTTGAACTGTGGAGTTGCAGAAGACTCTTGAGAGTCCTGTAGACTGCCAGGAGATCAAACAGGTCAATCTGAAAAGAAATCAGTCCTGAATATTCATTGGAAGGACTGATGCTGAAGCTGCAGCTCTAATACTTTGGCCACCTGAGGCAAACTGACTCGTTAGAAAAGATTGAAGGCAGGAGGAGAAGGGGATGACAGATGAGATGGTTGGATGGCATCACTGACTCCATGGACGTGAGTTTGAATAAGCTCCGGGAGTTGGCCATGGACAGGGAAGCCTGACATGCTGCAGTCCACAGGGTCGCGAAGAGTTGGACACACCTGAGAGATCGAACTAAACTGAAGGCATTGTCTGTATAGTATCATCTTTTTAAGAACTCTACCTATATTTTCAAAAGTCTGCTATGCAAGTAAGGGGAAATAACATCCATGACATGGTAGGCACATGCTGTGCAGTGGCAAAGAGCTTGCACTGCGGTGATGAAGGCAGTGTGATTCCCTGCTCTGCTGGACACATACTTACTGTAAATCCTTGGGCAGGTTTATTTAACCTCTTTAAATCTCAATGCTATAATGGCAATAGAGTTATGTGTGGATTAAACGAGTTAATCTGCAAGAAACATTCACTCTAACACCAAATGGGAAGCCTATGCTCTGCAAAAATATTAACCAGGATTACTACTCAGCACACATCAGTTATAATCAAATCAAATTGTAAGAACTATATATTTCTGGATTGAGCTGTGAAGAATCTAGAACATGAAAATTATGTCAGAAATGACAGTTCAAGGTACAAACATACAAGTCACATCTCACCCAATTGCTAATATGTCAGAGAAATGGTTGGATCTATGTCCTATGCTAAAATGTATAGTTTTAAGAATTAAAATGATACAGAAAAGTGCTTTTTATTATTCTCAGTTTTCCCCAGGAAAGCAATCTTCATCAGAACAAGACAGAAAAATATGGAAACACACATGAATGCCTCTCATTACAGATGCCATAGCAATTTGTTCAGTTTGTTTTCATTGCATGAAGTACAAATAAAACCTTTGGCCACCTGAACTAGCAAATGTTCTCATCCAAACTTACTTTAAAATGCAGCAAAATAAATGAATGAATGAATACATGCATATATAAAGAAATGAAATGGGTCATTAGATGTTTAGGGAAGAAATAGAGGTTAGGCTTATGGTAAAATAAATATAGTAAGTGATTGATTGCAGAATGGAGATGGTGAGTGTAAGGTTATTTATTCTATACTTCTTCATCATTCAATACTGAGGGAAAAAAAGCAAAGAGAAAGTCCCATGTAATGCATGCACTGGACTCCCTGTCGAATCTGGGTGTCCGAGGTGGTGTTTGCAGGAGGAGCAGCACCCTTGTGCGTTCCAAGCCTGTCTCCACACGCGTGTGCCATGGGTGTGCTCGTTTCTCAGTAGTTGAGTGGTGGTAGGAAGCTTGGCTTGGTGAACAGTGTGCTGACTCTTTCTCCTTATCAATGTGGAAGATCAAGTGGAACAGGCTTGGATTTTAAATTTTAAAAATGACACTATTGTTTTAGGGATTTTTCTCTGCCCTGCTACCACTAAATTTATACTTGCCTTTCAAACTTTAAAGGGAACATTTTATTGTGCCTTCGAAGTTTTGTATTTCAAAGTAACATCAAGTCCCACAAACACCATTCCTGTACCTGTTTCCTTAGCTACCTATGCAAGAGTTTCTGTAGGATATATACTAGAAGAGGAACTGCTGGGTTAGAGGGCTATGCTCATCTTCCAATTGTCTGGTTGTTAACAAAGTTGTACCATTTTACTCCCTGACTTTAGTTGGTATCATTACACTTTTCATTTCTGGCAATCGGATGGATGTGGTATCTTATTTCCAGTGAGTTACATGTCTTTTCATACCTTCCTCTGTGAATTTTCTTTTTTGTTCCTTAAAAAAATTTTTTTTTGGTCACATCATTTACACATTTTTTTTCCTGCTACATTATTTATATTTTCATGTTGATTTGTATTATTGTAAATTGATTTGATTTCTCTGTATATTCTGAATGCTTCATTGGTGAAATGTGTTACTAATATATTTCTCCAATCTAAAAAAACAAAACAAAGTAACATCAACTCTGTTCCTTGCTGCCAAGGCCTGGTACCACCCCCCTGGGAGAGATCACTTCTGAGCTGGCCGGCTTCCTGGGAGGCATCTTTCTTGAGGGAGATGTTTGGGGAAGATCCATGAATAGGGTGGAATAATCCTCAGACAAAGGTTGGCCATTGGTCATTCAGAAAACTTTCCTGTCTGAACCTCCCCTTGCAACCTATGCATGTGAACACATGCACACATACATGTACACACACACACACACACACACACACACACACCCTCCATGGCTGTTTCAGTTACATCAGCACCCACTCTGTCTGGCCACCATCACAGACTTGTTCAGAAGCAATGGCCAAACTCTTCGCTGTGTTACTCTACATTTTGATAGGCTGCATTAATGTCTACTGAAGTGTCCACTGCACTGACATAGAAATTACCTGAATGTGATCTTTTAAAAAATACTCACTCGACTAGGAATGTGTGCAAGACTAGAGGTTGTATATTACTCACACTTTGCTATCCTCCTCTCATATGGTATTCAAGCCAACTTCAAAGAGATCCTGTGTGGTTGTTCTGTGGGTTTCTAGGCTGGAGTGTGGACTGTGGTGCTGAATGGCTCGCTGCTTTGATGGTGACTGGTGTTGTGTATGCAAAGAAAAATCAAATGTTTGAATCAAAGGAAAACAGAAGAGTGTGGAATGAATGTAAGATGTCTTCCTCTCCAACTCCCAAATGTATGCTTTATCTTGGAAGCATACCAATTTGACATAAGTAAGATTTTACCAAATGATGCAAAATATAGTTAAGATGCCAGCATCACTCAAAAATATGACTCAATTCTTTGTGTAGTACTTTAGTTATGCTTAGGAAAGATTATGACAAAGACTTATATTCCATGTTGGGAAGTGAGCTGATGAGTCTTATAAATAAGCACTTACTAGGAAAATTGATAAGCAGATCAATTGTACCTAGGATACAAATTTGTAAGAACACCAAAGGATGGCATTAGCTGCTGCTAAGACCTAAAATCAGAGACAATGAGCTACAATGGAATGGAGTTCCAGCTCTTGCATCACAACAGGATACAGAAGGATACTGTTAAAGCTGAGAAACCCCAACTCTTAAAACTGCTGATGTGAGAAAAGCATTAATTCATAATTCGCAGGCACAAGTCCCATGGCCATGGTGAGGTTCAGAAGCACAGAGAAACCACAGTGGTCAGTCATCGCAGCTACCATCTGCCTGCTGTACTAAGCCACTTTGAGTCAGTCATCCTGCATTTGTTTAAACCATATGATGCCAGTTTATGTGTGTCCTTTCCAGGCTGTGTGTGTGGACAAAGAGGTCAGTGGAGACAAGGAGTTCCTGCCTTCCAGGAGGTTAACCTATAAGATACACTATTTTAAGTAAGAAGAAGAACATCATGACAAGTAACACCATGTAGGTGGTGTGGATGAAAGGCTGGGGGAACACAGGAAACAAGGGGTTTGTTCTAGGAGCGATAAGTCATGGGCAAGAAGGGTAAATGACAAACCTCTATGGAAGTGGTCAGATGGGTGACGACAGCAAGGCCAACTTTAGAAGACTGCGGAGGTTTGTGGGTATGGAGTTAAGAATCGAGAGCTTTCCTTCAGCTTTTACCAATCAAAGACATATGGGGGCCTAGAATAGGTCATGTTTTCCTTCTACACAATTTCACAATTTTTTATTTTTTGGAACTTTGATCCTAAACTTCCTGTCTTGTCCTCTGTGTTCTAGATCGAGGGCATCCCACCCTAAAGCGGGAAGCTGATGGCCCCAGTGAAAATGAGAAAGTCACTGGAGCCAATCAACCTAGGCTCCAGCTCATCAGGAAAAGTGGAAAGTATACACTGGGGTACAAGCAGACTCTGAAAATGATCAGACAAAGCAAGGCAAAACTGGTCTCCTCATGGACTGCCCAACCTTGAGGAAGCTGAAATAGGGCATTATGCCATGCTGGTCACCACTACAATTGTAATGGTGAAATTGAATTGGACGCAGCATGTGCAAAATATTAGAGTATGCACATTGACTATCACCAATCCAGGGCATTTTAATATAGTATCATCGGAAGCATGTGAGGACAGACAGGTGAAAAGTAAATCATGCACAATTTTTCTTTAGTAAAACTGGCTAGAACTTGTTTGCTTTTTTTTTTTTTTTAAATACCACTTTGGTATTCACAGAATTTCTTTCTTCTCTTACTCTGCCCTTCCATGATCGCTTTTGACTTTTGAATGGTGTTTCTCATACCCTGGCTTTTCTTTACTCCAGTTGGCCTCTGTTAGAGTTGGCAAACTAGACCCAGACCAACATGGTGCACACAAGGGGATGCTAGAACATTCTCTGTATTCCCCACACTCATCCATGTGGGTCTAGGCTTTTGGAGACTAAGAACAGGGCTAGTGTCATGCTTGTATATTAATGTTCAGTGCCATATTTGGGAACCCATGATCTGTTCTATAACTTAAGATAGAAGAACGTACAAATTATGAGAGTGAAAATGAAAGTCACTCAGTCATGTCTGATTCTTTGCCACCCCATGGACTCTACAGTCCATGGAATTCTCTAGGCCAGAATACTGGAGTGGGTAGCCTTTCCCTTCTCTAGGGGGTCTTCCCAACCCAGGGATCCAACCCAGGTCTCCCACATTGCAGGAGGATTCTTTCCCAGCTGAGCCACAAGGGAAGCCCAAGAATACTGGAGTGGGGAGCCTATCCCTTCTCCAGGGGATCTTCCCAACCCAGGAATCGAACAGGGGGTCTTCTGCATTGCAGGTGGATTCTTTACTAACTGTGCTATCAGGGAAGCCCAAATTATAAAAAGCCAATTGATATTCAAACTTCCAGGATTATTTCTAATTTGTGGAATGAGAGGTGTCCATCAGTAAGATAATTTATCTGAGCTTCCTTATGAAAGTCATGCAACTCACTGGAGATTAGCTTTCCTTTTATTGAACATTTTGCATCGTTTAACATCTTACATCTCCAGCAAGTTTGTCCTAACATTATCAGTATATAGTTGTTTTTCCATGTTAAGAGATACGAGCTTCATGTGTTTTCCTTGTGTAAAATTTCATTTGTTCCATGGTTAAACTTAAAAAAAAGTTTATTTAGGCTTTTCTTCCTGGGTGAGGCCTTGAGAATTGATACTATACATTTTTTAATTAATTTGACTAGAATTATGCTAATGAGAGAATTATTAATAGTTCTGTTCCTCTCTGTTTCTAATAATCATTTATTTCTTCCAATTATTTACCTGTACTTTTAATTATTTCTTTTCAGTAGCCAATGAGTTATGGTTCAATTATGTTACAAACTCTTTAAAGGCAGGACAGAAATTATACACTGAGGTATAAAATATTTGAAATAGAAGAGACTGAAAAAAATAAAATTGAAATGCCTTAAGAGGCCATGTAAGTAATATAGATAAATAAAGTTTGTCAGATATAAATAATAGAAGATGGTGGTAAAAAGAAAGTTTTTCCTCCCTCATTTTATGTATTTGTTGCCCAAATAAAACACTTTCAGCTTAAAAAATTCAACCTGCCAGTTGCAAGTCACAGATTCTAATATAAATCCTCATTTTATAGGTGAAAAAAGTGGGGAAACTGGAGAGATTAAGTGATTTTGTTCTCAAAAAGCAAATTAATAACAGAGATCAAAACAAAATGACCAGTTCCTAGTGTGGGGATAGGTGGACTGTTTTTCAAACTTGTGCACCACGTGTTTCAAATACATTGATTTGATAGGGCCCTTCACTGTCAATCCCAGTTGTCCCTCACATTGCTGCTCTGTGATTTCTGATAAACAAAAATTGCCTCTTAGTTATTGTATCTTATGCCTTCAACCAAATAGGTACTATCACTCAAAATACCAGGAAGAAGAATCCTCTGGTCCAATAAAGGGATAGTGAAAATTAACCTTATTAGAAACTTTAAGAAGTTGAGCATAGAAAACCCAAATTTTTATTTTACTTTTTTATGGTTTTGAATATATATATATATATATATATATATATATATATATATGTATGTATGTGTGTATGTATTTTACAAGGGTAATGGTCTTTGAATGAAATTGAGCTCAAATATTTGTCTTGTAAATAAATAAATCAAGATTTCAATGCATTGCTAATGCTTCTTATTCTTGCACATACTTGTTAAAACACAATATTAAATTTTTTGACAGCTAATAATTTAGATGAAGTGAGAAGATGAAGAGAAAACTTCAGTCATTTCCTCCAAAACTGCAAAAAGTATATTCAATTTTAGATTTGTAAATATGAATTTGAATGATTGATCCAATATGTTCCCATTATATTTCCTCTGATCACCTGGCTTCAGCTTTTGACAACTCAGGGACTTAACATATCAAGTAAATTTTTGTGCACAGACATCATAAAAGGTGGGACAATTATACCACATATCCTTTTTGCAAAATGAGCTGTTCCAGGTGTCTGACACAATTATTTTGTGTTGAAATTCTTTGTATTGGATGATAAACTGGGTAGAAACACAATATTTCCCCTTTGTTTTTAGATATGCATTACTCACTTATTGATTGTTGAGCTGAGCAAATGAATCTAATCTCTTTTTCTGAGCTTTTGAGTATGTGACCCACTTTATGATTATCATTAATGTCGTAAGTATCACTGATACCTTTTTGTATTCATCTTGAGTAGTGGTGACATGTCCTCCTTTTTAAATGTTCTTTTTGCTTTTATGGACAGAGTGAAAAATTTCAAATTCATAATTACATTCAGGGTTCACTACAAAAAAATTTTAATGATGGTGTCTCTAGACATTTTTTTTACCTTCTTGAAAGATGATGCAATATCTTAGACAGCAAAACAAGAAAACTAAAAGGCAATGCAATAGTGGTGTTTCGTTTCAGCTCTGCATCATCCTTCTGGATGAGTTCATTAGTCTTCCCTGACATAATTATTTTGTCTTTTCAGTGTAGTTCAGAATAATTATGAGTAATAATGACATAATTCCCAGGAAGGTAAAATAGCAAAATATTTAAGGTATTGGAAAAAATAAAAACACTAAAATTTCACAATTTATTCTACATTTATAAAGAAAACAAATGGACTCAAATAATAATTGCATTCATATTTTTGGAGATTTCTAAGGAAAGAAACTAAAAGTTATGACATGTCTAGTCTGGAAAAAAAGAGATATTAATAAAAGAACCTCAAATCTAAAATTGGGTTTCATGGGCTTAGATAGTACACCAAGGGTTAATAAAAACATTTTGTTCTTAAGATTAATGTATATGATTAGATAATGAATTTTGATTACAAGAATGAAAATAAACATCCTCAAGAAGCAAACTTACATTAAGAGACATATATATGGAGTCTGGTGGGTTACAGTCTATACGGTCACAACGAGTCAGACACGACTTAGTGACTGAACAATAACAACAGTGACATCATTGTGTGTTTTCATCAATAACAAGCTTCCAGATATAACGTAAAACAATTTGCCTGTAATTTACTCTTACAGTTTTTCACTTTCTTCCTTAGGGTGGGACTGAATAGAAGACAGATACACATGGCATTTAGTGGGTGCTGAATGCAAAGTAGGAAAAAATAAGTCTGCAAATTGGTCTTATCCTGGAGAATATCAACCTAAGATTCCACAAAATTCTTCAGAGTAAAGATTTCACATAATTCATCACTAGGGTGAGTTTTAATTGGAATACAACCAAAACTTCATAGTTCTTTAGAACATAATCATTTATGCTACATAGGACTCTACCATAATGAGGTTTCCAGTCATATGAGTGGGTTATTTGGTGAAATATTATATGAAAAGCTAAGGAGTTTCTTTAAAAGGAAAACTTGAATACTACTTTTCAGAAGTGTATTAAAATATTGTGCCTGGTTATGGTTGGAGATTTCTTATTGAGGTAGATATTTGGCAGTCTCTTTCTCTAGTGATATATAGAGAGATTTTACTCACAAGTTATTTTACTTATTTAAAGTTGTCTTGAAGCAAAACCGCTCAGCTTATAGCCCATTTAGACATTTTTTCTATTGATATTGGAATTATTTTCCTAAGCAAAGGCTTAAATTATTTCTGTTTGTCAAATGTGGTATTTCTTTTTGCTAAATATGATACTACACATCATATATATGTACATATATACATGTACATATATATGCATTTGCTAAACTCAAAAACATTTGAGGTAGATTATGTTAAAAGACTCATGTGCTACAGTGTATTTTTAAAATAAATTTTACTTAAGAGAATCACAAGCAAAATATAATAAATAAGAAAACAATATGTTCTTAGTTGCTTCAGTTATGTCCGACTCTTTGCCACCCAATAGACCCCATAGCCCTCCAGGCTCCTTGGTCCATGGAATTTTCCAGGCAAGAATACTGGAGTCAGTTACCATGCCCTCCTCCAGGGGATCTTCCCAAATCAGGAATTGAACCGGCCTCTCCTGAGTCTCCTACATTGCAGGCAGATTCTTTATTACGAAGCTACCAGGGCAGCTCCAAGAAAACAATGTACAATTAAACCAATTACTTCCAAAATCCTATTAAAATGAAAATAAAGGTCCTATTTGAAAGGCATAAATTCATAAAGACAAAAAGCTTTAGAAAAGAGACAAGAACAGAATTTTGCAAGCTAAGGGGAGATGAGTTTGTGATGATAGATTTAACCCACTTGTGCAAAGTACAAAAAAGTGACCTAGGATATTAAAGTCATAGTAAAAGTAAAATCTAGAAAGGTTAAATATAAAGTTAAAGAGCTATCTCAGATTGAGAAAGACAAAATGATGAAAAGCTGAAGCAAAAGGATGCAAAACTAGGAAGTTTAACATCCAAATGACAGAGTTCTTGAAAGAGAGAAGGGAAATGTAAGAGAGAAAATAATTACTGAAATAATCAAGGAGATAATACAAGACAATTTACTAGAATTAAAGTGTTTCTGGACTGAAGGGTCTATCACATGCACAATAAGATATATAAAAGTGGCTTGTTGTGTCCTTGAGACATCTGTTGTCTCTGAACACAAAAAGAAAACTATACACATTGCTAAAGGGGAAAAAAAAGTCACACTTGCATAACCAGATTTGTTTTAGTCATCTCACCAGAAAGTAGAAAGGGGAATATGCTAGAAGGCAGTGGAGCAGGTTATAAAAACCCTGAATGAAATGATAATTTCTTTCAAAAGATAACCTACAGGAGACTTGCCATGGCTTTGGTCCAGGACACCTTCCTACCCCTCTTCCAAGTGGGTGAGAGGATTTGTCTTTTCCCATTGCATGTGTCTCCACAGTGTCTTCAGACCTGATTTTAAACATGTTGTAAAGGCTTCGAAGGAGGCATGGAAGCAGAATAGGAAAAAGTTTATAAGCAAAATTTGCTCCAAATTGGCCTTTAAAAGCATCTTTCTGATTATTAATATTTAGGATTTGGAGACTGAAAAGTGAAGCAACATCCTCTGTAGTGTTTCCAGTTGGGATTCTATTCATAAATTTATTTAAAATTAATAACCTCATAAAACAGAATATCACAAAACATTAATGTGCTATCAACATGCAGTACATATTTCTTCTAAAAGATGAACTTTTCAGCTAAGCATGAATCCAGATACAAATTCTTTTCAAGCCAAATGACCTTTATGAATTGTCTGAAAAATCCCCCAGAGTGTTTGCTACAATTGAAGACTTCATGAAAGGGAGCTTCATTTCCAAATGTATGTAGTGCCATTTTATACATTATTTGATTCTATGATTGAACACAAAACATTGACAGAACAGTAACATCCCCCAGAAGTGAGCAGCTGTGGATTGACACCTTGCTGGGGATGGGCCTTTGATTATTTCTGTTATCAGCTTGTAGCAGCAATGCTATCTTGCCTTCTCTCATTCTGTGGGTGTTGTGGTAACAAAAATGAGAATTTTTATGTAGAGTCACCTATACTGAAATTTATAATACCCCCAATAGCTCAATCTACCTAAAATGTTCAGTATGTAACTGTTGTATATAATACAGCACATTACTCTCAAGCCATTACATTCTTCTCAGAGACCCGCAACCAAACAATTTTTCAATACACCTGGGCATGACTATCCATCGAGCTTGCCATGTTGTAAATTTCACACTCTCTTGCCTTCCTCCAGCCTTCACTTGTTGGTTCCCAGCTTAGATTCTAGAGCCCACTGTTAGAATCTCTTCTTGCAAGCCTCTTCTTTGGTTCTAATTTTTCCAGCAAAGCTCAAACCTTGGCTTAGCCCACCCTCCAAGTAGCCCCAGCCTGTACTGTGCAGCTGCGTGTTGGAGAGGAAGACAGACAAGGAGACTTGTCTCACTTTAGTTGCTCCTAATTACATGGACTCGTAGGGGCACCATTGATTGTTGCTGCATTTCCCCAACACACTCTCTTTTCCACTTTCCTAAAAGTCTAGGTGAAGCCTTGACTTTCTCAAACCTTTAACACTTTGTCTACCTCATCATGTGCAGCTGATGACTTCTTTTATCAGTTCAGTTCAATCGCTCAGTTGTGTCCGACAACCGCATGGACTGCAGCACACCAGGCTTCCCTGTCCATCACCAACTCCCAGAGTTTACTCAAACTCTTGCCCACTGAGTCAGTGATGCCATCCAACCATCTCATCCTCTGTCATCCCCTTCTCCTCCTGCCTTCAATCTTTCCCAGCATCAGGGTTTTATCAGTGAGAAAGTACAAATCAACAGGACCGAAATCCCACATGCTCCCGGACTCCAGCACACCTTGCCCACTTCATCTGTGTTCATACATTCTCCTGCTCATCTGGTGCTGTGGGCATATGTGTTCCTAAGGCTAGCTCTTGCATCTGTGTGCTCTCTCCTACCCAATGTGGTCGTTTCAGCAACTTTCCCCTCGCCTTCCTGTATCATTAACTTCCCTTTCCAAAGCTTACAGATGTACATTTATAGCTCACATCTAAATAAAACGGAACAACAAAAGCAGCCTTTTCTGTGCTCTATGTCCCTTTTCAGAAATATTCCAAGATTAGGTTATCTCTTTTCAGTCTTTTGCTCTCTTCTCTCTTTTGCTTGTACCTATTCAAATTGGGGTTTCATCTCAACTCCTCCATCAAGATAGCTCTCTCTTCTTCAAGACTCCCAATGACATCAAGACACTAAACTAAAGAATCAGTTCTCAGTCCTCATCTTGAATGTCTTTCACCATGGTTGAGTACATATTTTTAAAATTAATTCTCCCTTTGCCTTCCAAGACCACCCTTTCTTTGTTTTTCTTTATTTAAATTTTTCCAATTTGTTTTGAATCTGGAAAATTCAAAAGAGTAATTGACACATAAAATTGCATATCTTCATTTTTCTGTTAATTTCATGATTGTTTTCATTTCTATATTAAAATTCAACATCTTCTAAAAGCCATTGTAGTAATTTAAGTATGTATTTTATGCATTAAAAACACATCCAGCAGTACTTTGCAGGCCTTGAGAAGACTGTGTGTAAATAGAGCATGGCTCATAGAGAAGATTTTTTTTTCTGCCACTTACTGTATAAATGATCTGGAATTTATTACTCAGACTCTCTGTGTTTCATTTTTTTCTATGAAAAATGGTGATGATAATAAGACTTATTTCCTAGGATTATTGTGTGGATTCAAAAAGTGAATGCATATACATTCAAAACAGCTCCTGAAAGTCAGTTAGCACTCAATAAATAGAAGTTCAAGTTTCATGATGTGTAGAAAGCAGCATTAGCCTTTCATTGGGATCACCTCAGGGTACCACTGTCAGGAGACTGGGGACAGAAAGTAGAAAGGAGATGCCACTGTCAATTCACTACATCAAAATAGGATTGTGATGAGATGTTACATGGGAGTAATACACTTTGTCTAGGTGTATGTGTGGGCTTTTCTGGTGCCTCAGCGGTAAAGAATCTGCCTGCAAAGCAGGAGACACAGGTTCCATCCCTGGATTGGGAAGATGTCCTGGAGGAGGGCTTGGCAACCCACTCCAGGATTCTTGCCTGGAGAATCCCATGGACAGAGGAGCGTGGAGGGCTACGGTTCATGGGGTCGCAATGAGTTGGACACGACTGAACAAGCATGTGTATGTATGTGATTACTCAGCGTGTATCATTTGCGTAAGATTCTAAGGAGGAGATACATCCTGCCCTGCAGAGGCGTATGGTCCAGCTGACGGAAGTGCAGCACAGAGGCAACAGCCCTGTGTGCTGAGGCCACGAGGACAACAGCGTCTGCAAGATTGGACCACACCTGCCTGTCCTGCAGGTTCATTGCTTGTCTGTTTCACGTGCTCCCGATAGCTAAGACTTTTACATCCACCAAGTGTGAGGGAGGGTTGTCTACACCTTTTAAACTCATGGGACCCTAGAAAATCTGATAAAAGTGTAAACTATGCCCCCCAATTTTTGCTTCAACAAAAGGTTTAGAAATAAGACTGCACAGGTGGGGAGTTTGGGAGAAAATGGGTACATGTATATGTATGGCTGAATCCCTTGGCCGTCCACCTGCAGCTATCAAAACATTGTTCATGGGCTATACCCCGAATACAAAATAAAAAGCAAAAATAAATAAATAAATAGTAAGAATCAAGGCTGTGAGGGTAAACTGATCTTGCCCTAAAACAGAAATTAGGTTTCAACCTAAGAAACCATTGTAAGAACTAAGAACCCTCTTAATAATGAGTTTATTTACTATTTTGACACGGAGTTGGCTGGGTTAGAAAAGGTGTTTAGGACAGAGCAGAAGAACTGAAAACATGTGCAGTTTTTTGAATAAGACCCAGAAGAGGCACCAGTGTATCATTTTCTGTGTCTTGGGAAAACAAAATGGTGTCTTTCCCAGGTGTCAACTCAGTTACCTATTCCAGACAGGACCTGGTAAATAATAACATCATTAATACAGTATGTTAAAATATATGTGTATGCTAAGTTGCTTCAGTCATGTCCAACTCTTTGTGACCCTATGGACCATAGCCCACCAGGCTCCTCTGTCCATGGGATTCTCCAGGCAAGGATACTGGAGTGAGTCACCATTTCCTCCTCCAGGGGATCTTCCCAACTCTACATCTCTTATGTCTCCTGCATTGGCACGTGGGTTCTTTACCACCAGTGCCACCTGGGAAGCCCATTAAAATATATACCATACGTATTTAATATAATAAGTAATGTATAAGATAAGAACTATAATGAACAATCACTTAATGTACTTGGATTAATCATTTGAATGAATACTTGTAATCCTAGTATTGTTGAGTTACTATACTTCTCATCTGAAGACCAAAAAAGTGATCTGATGGTAATTTTTTTAAAGCTAGTCAACAATGAAATTGGCTTTCAATCACCCAGATGATTCCCCAGCCTCTGCTCTGAGCAGATATTCTGACCTGTCTTGGATGGCAGTTTATTTACACAGAGACCTCTCATCACGGAGTGAGGGGGAGGCACCTGAGCTGGGGACATCTCCCTGCAGAGGTGACTAGATCTGAGCCCCAAGGACACAGGCGAGTGGTCTTGCAGAGCAGAGGATGGACTCAGGCTGCGTGGCCTGTGGAGGGAGGTATGGAGCGCGTGCATCCACAGCCTGTTCCAGGAATGTGTGTGGGTCCAAGGGCTGCAGCCCACAGGTGTGTGTGTGTGTGTGTGAGTGTATCCATGTGTGCACTCACAACTGAGCACCATGGTGGCTAAGGAGGCTGAATGGACAGATCAGGCCACTGACTCAACTTTTTAGTTTAATGCCAAAAATATTGATCTCATTGTGAGTCACTGCAAATGGCCATAACCTGAAAAGGGAAACAACTACGACATATTTGAGAAGATGAACAGTGCTTTCCTCATGAAGGAGAGGCTGAAGTCTTCTCCAGTGTTAAATGCAATTAGATCTGTGAACTGAGACATTTCCATGTGAAAATTTGGATGAAGCTTGGCTTCTTGGGGTCAAAAATAAGATGCATGAAAATCAATCATACTTACCCTGTGTTAGAGAGTTATATTTTTTTGTAGTGAATACTCATTCATTAAATTATGTATATTGTAGTTACTAAGGCTGCCATAACACATCATCACAAACCAGGTGGCTTAGAACGGAAATGTATTCCCTCGTGGTTCTGGAAGCTGGCATTCTGAAGATCATGGTATCAGGGAGGCCTGCACTCACCAAAGACTCTAGGAAGAAATCCAACCTTGGGTCTTCCTAGCTTTCCGTGGTTGTGGGCACCCCTCATGCGCCTCGGTTTATGTACACATCCCTCCATTTTCTGACTGTCATCTCATGGCTCCTCCCCTCTGTAAGTCTGTGTCTCTTCTCGACCTTTTGAGACACTGAACTTTAAGGTCCACCCTAACTAATAATATCCACAAAAACCCTATTTCCAAATAACATCACATTCTGAAGTCCTGGGTGGAGGTGAATTTTGAGGTAGCCAAAAATTAAATCTCATTCTTAAAAGTGAGATAGAAAAGATTATTGCAAACAAGCAAGTGTTTCAATTGACAGTGAAGAGCAAATAAAATCAAATGAATGATGGCCTAAAGATTCTTCATCCTCTGGAATATTTCACACCAAGTGGTACATGTGTATGTGTGTGTGTGTGTGTGTGTGTGTGTATGTGTGTGTACTTCCTTTTTAATATCCAAGGATGTTTCCAATTCCCGAGATGTAGTTTATGTCATAATCTGTCGCTGTAATTCACAGAGTAGATATTCACAGCCAAATTTTCTCAGGTTTGTGAACACAATTTTTCACAGCTACATTTTATGTCTTTTTCATCATGGCCTCATAAAGTACAGCTGCAATTACCAAGTGTATTTTTATGGAAGCCACATTTGAGCATGCAATCTGCATACACTCTTATATCATCTTGTCTGGAAAAGTCAGGAGAAAGTGTTGTGCAGAAAAGATGGGATAAACCCACGAGTCTGAAGCTCTGGGGAAAAAAAAATTGTGCCTTCCAGGAAGGATGATGGATGTTTAGGAAGCCATAACTCTCAGACTGGGAGTTGTTTCACCTTTAAGAGGCAACAGTGAAAAATTAATGAACCAAGGGCTCTAATGAATGAGGCATGTTGACAAGAAGACGGATTCATGGAGTAAGTGCTGAGGAACAGCTGTGATAGGACTGGAGTCCATCCTGGGGGCCTATGAGGAAGAACTCATGCATTGGGTTCCTGGTATGCGTCCAGTCTTTTATGACTTTTTCTGCAGTTTTCTTTAAAGAGATTGATTTTTCTCTTGCATCCCATGTGCCTTAATGCCTATAAGAAACATAAAAATCCTGCTTGCTTCCATCACATCTTGCAATTACTTTTCCTTTCTACTTCAAAATCTGTATCTTCTTGGAAGCCCATGCCCCTTGTGTTTGTGGCTGGTCACAGGTCTCTCCATCTTTCCCTTTCTCACTGGAGACCACAGCACCTCCAATAGTATGGTTCTTCACCCCTATCCCTGCCATATTTCTGGGTGACTTCCTAAGTGAAGTGAACAACTCAGGCAACATTCCATTTCCCACAAGCTCCCCTTCTCCAGTGAGTCCACGTTATTGGTGCTGGGTCCTCATCCCACCACCATGAATCCCGCCACCCCTGAAATTAACCATTTCAGATCTGATCTCCAGTGCTCATCCTTTCAGCCCACTTTCTTTTACACTGTTCAGACACCACAAATATAGCTTCATCCCTGTCTTATTTATCATGGTGAAATATTTGAAATGGTCCTGTAAATCATGATCTGTTCATTTGGAACATTAAAATCTACCATGTGAAATTTTACTAATACAGAGGAGTAAATAAAGTGTTACATTTTAAGAAGTTAGAAGTCAAAGTCATTTGCTGCAGCTGAGTAATGAGTTTGCAGAAGAAAATGATGAAAACTCTAGCAAAACATTAGCAGGATTTATATCTGGTTCTTGAAGTTAATACTCTATTGTACCTGAATTTAAATAAGTAAAGGTAATGATACAGTACATTGGAAGGACTGACGTTGAAGCTGAAACTCCGATACTTTGGCCATCTGATGCGAAGAGCTGACTCATTTGAAAGGACCTTGATGCTGGGAAAGATTGAGGGCAGGAGGAGAAGGGGACAACAGAGGATGAGATGGTTGGATGGCATCGCCGACTCAATGGACATGGGTTTGGGTGGACTGCGGGAGTTGGTGATGGACAGGAAGGCCTGGTGTGCTATGGTTCGTAGGGTTTCAAAGAGTCAGACACGACTGAGCAACTGAACTGAACTGAATGATATAGTAAAACAAATCAAAATATTGTAATTCAAAATGTATTTATTTTAGGACCATTATTTCTAAGATCCCTGGGTTGGGAAGATCTCCTGGAGGAGGACATGGCAACCCACTCCAGTATTCTTACCTGGAGAATCCCATGGACAGAGGAGCCTGGCAGGCTGCAGCCCATGTGGTCACACAGATCAGACACGACTGAAGCAACTTAGCATGCATGTGTAGTAAAATAAACTAAAATACACACATGCATGCTCAGTCGTGCCTGACTGTGCAACCCCATGGAGTGTAGCCTGCCAGGCTCCTTTGTCCATGGAATTCTACAGGCAGGAATATTGGGGTTGCCATTTCTTTCTCCAGGGGATCTTCCTGACCTAAGGATCGAACTCACTTCTTTTTTATCCCCTGAAGTGGCAGGTGGGTTCTTTACCATTAGCGCCACTTGGAAAGTCCAAAGTAAAATATTTTAATTTAAAAAGTGTTTACTTCAGGATCATTATTTCTAAGCTCTTTGCTACCACTGGGAACACAGAGATGGATGAATCCATTCCCTATGAAGCTCTCAGAGAGATAATGCTATCACATAAGTAAACATCATCCTATTCATGTATTTTAAGAGAAATCAAATTTCTCTTGCTTTAAAGCACTAGCTTTATTTAAGAAAGAGGACCTGTTGGGAAGGTGCACACACACTGCACTTGTGTGCTTGTGTGTGTTATATCTTTGCCTGCCTATTGTCCACAATCAAAATGTGATTATCTCATAAATAAAATGTAATGGTTTAAAATCTAACTTTTTCATAAGGCATGGAAGAAATGTGGATTTTGGAATATATGTTAAAGCTAACACTTGCTACCTGATTGGACTCCAATTTATTCCCAATGGGAATAACATCCATTGCAAATAATGTCACTAACAAAGAAAGAGGCTGAGCAATGCTTCTTATTTGTGGGAAATATTTTACAATTTTTATTTTATGTTCATGTTGAAACTTGAGTAATAACCAAATTGTCACTTGGTTAATAAACTTTAGGAGGTGTACTATATTCATATCAGTATTCAATATTCATATCAATAAATAGTGTATCTCCATTAAGGTAGTCATTTGGCTTATGATGAGTAAAGTGGCAACAATTAGGAAAGAAAAGCTATGGTAAAAAGAGAAATGAGAATCTATGAGAAAAAAGTGAAACCAAGAGAAGCATGAAATTTCCCGTTTTAGCCAGAAATTTCAGTGGCCCAGTTCTGATTAGTTAAGTATTCACTGCAAATCCCTAAATATAGCTTGTTTTATGTCTTCTGTGTACAATATTCATTTATCCATTCTTTCCACTGGCATTCACTGAACACCTTCTAGAAGTTTATGTTTTAGCTGCTGGAGAATAACAGGTTAAGACAAGGCCCCTGCTTCTCTGGGAGGTTAGTGCCTAGTAGGAGGTAGAGAAATTTAAATATATATGTCTTATAGCCTGTGGGCCCAGTGAAAGAGAGCTACACACAAATAAAGCAAAATCATAAAGCAAAACTAAACAAAATACAATAAAAAGGGGGGGGGGAAGATGACTGTTAGGTGAACTAGTTGAGAATGTAACCCCAAAAGGAAATAGAATAAATTCAATATCAAGCTAAATAAGATGCCTTTCCAAGGTGGAAAGGTGTTTCAGGAGGAGGGGTCGCAGTGCAGAAAGAAAGAGTTTTGAGAGCTTGGTCTCCTCCAGGAAGTACTCACAGACACAGGGGGCCGAGGGTGAAGGGGCTGGGACCCGGCCCAGCATTGAGACTCTGGGAACATGCTGCCTGGGATGGCATCTTGGTTCCTCTACTGGAGCTCTGCTTTTACTTAACTGTCTGCAGAAAGTCTTCCATCTAATAAGAATGAGAATAGTAAAAATCATCTCTTCTGCAAAGGGTTCTTGCAGACATCAGCTGAGTGAATGCATCTGAAATGCTGAGACCACACTCACTGCATTTTACTACCCTTCTTGGCGTCAGGAACTTGAGAGGGCAGCTTCTGAAAATGGAGATGAGAACAAATTCCTGCAGAACCTGGAATAGCATCCTAACAGCTTTGAACATTTTCCTTTGAGGGACGGGGACTGTAGACGTATGATAAGAAGGAAAATATGAACAGTTTAGTGTTTTCAAAAGATTAGTCATACTGTATCATGTTACCTGAATGGATATAACTTTGTGTTTTTTTTGGATATAACTTTGATCAGGTTTCTTTCTTTTGATTTCTCAGTTGATGGTGTATGATGATGGGGAAACACAGATGATGTTTGATGACTGCCAGTTTGTTTGTGATCACGGATGAGTCAGTTCTCTTGGCATCATGTTAGGTGATTCCTGAGTTCTCAAAATGAGAAAAACTGTCTGAAGCAACTGTTTGGAGAACAGGATGGCAAAGGGAACTTTATGGACTGAAACTTTTCTCTGCCATAAGTGTTCTCAGGGCTTCATGTCTGATTTTATGTATTCTGCTATGTGGTAGCATAGCCTTTTATAGCCATGGTCTCAGAGCAAGTGAAATATTTAAACGCTGGAGTCCACCACTTGGCAGCCCTGAGATTGTGAATAAGTTCCCAAGAAGACTCCTAGTGTCTCTATTTGTGATGTAAGAGTCAGAATCATGCCTGCCCCATGAGAGACTGTGAGGATCACCGGGATGATACGCAGTTAGCACAGTTGTGCACGCACTCTGTACAAACGTCAGCCCTGATGACCATTACTGTGTAGTAACTGAGACAGGAGGCCATGCTGAACTCAACCTGGCTTGTATGGACTATGCCAGGATGTGAATTCTGACTTCACAGAGCCCACACTCCCTTCATCACTCCGTGCTCAGTGTGGGAGGATGTGAAAGAGCCACAAGTTTCCTGTTCTTCTGCTCCCTGAGGGCCTGCTAAAAGGAGAGAGTGACAATATTCTGTGGCAGCCTGGATGGGAGGGGAGTTTGGGGGAGAGTGGATACATGTATATGTACAGCTGAGTCCCTCCACTGTCCACCTGAAACTATGACAACATTGTGAATCGGCTATGAGTGTTAAGTCACCTCAGTTGTGTCCGGCTCTTTGTGACCCCGTGGACGGTAGCCCACCAGGTTCCTCTGTCCATGGGATTCTCCAGGCAAGAAGACTGGAGCGGTTGCCATTTCCTAGTCCAGGGGCTCTTCCTGACCTAAGGATTGAACTCCTTTCTCTTTCGTCTCCTTCATTGGCACGCAGGTTCTTTACCACTAGCACCACCTGGGAAGTCCTAATCAGCTATACTCCAATACAAAATAAAAAGTTAAAAAAAATAATTTAAATAATTCAGAAATTAAAAAAAGAGTGAAACTGAGTTACGAGGGAGGAATTAAGTGTGGAGATGAGCTGTCGAGGAGATGAGGAGGCTACTTGCTGTAACAGGATGCTATAAGTTACTAAGTGTTTGCTCTGATGTTTTTTAAAAATAGGAGGTGAATGCCAGCTGGTGACTGTCTTAAGACAAGAGAGTCAGTAAAACCTGATATCCCGCATTGGGGAGAGACTGTAGGACAGAAGGCATCACTCTGACACCCTATGTTTTACAGCTGAGGGAAAACAGCACAATACAATGGAATCTGCTAGATAGAAAAACTTGGAAAGATTTTTGAATAAAGGCAGGGAAGGGTAATATTTTCTGCTAATATGAAAAAGAAAACATTTGAATAGTTTTCCCCAGGTACAAAAATCAATGATTGTCCAGAGACTAAAGATCAAAATGCTCAAAAGAAAATCTTGAAATCAAGGAGAAAACAAGCAACCTGTACTCACTTTAGTTTTTCTATGCCCAGCTCCTTCACCTTCACCCCAACACACACACACACACACACACACACACACACACACACACAACCCGGAGTGCATGTGAGCCTCAAGCGTGTGCAATAATGAAGAACTCTTAGACTCAAGCAAGTCATTATCACCAGCAAGCTAATTTTTTTTTCCTCTTAATTAAAGGCTTGAAGGTCAGGAGAACCAAAAACAAATGCTACAAATGTGCTGGGAAGACTAAGTGCCCGACAGTGCTTTTCAAGTCAAAGGCCCAGAATCTGGCTAAATGAACTTGGAGCCTTTATGAGGCAGAAGCAAAGAAAGCCTTGCATTTGCCACAAAGTGAGCGTCTTCATTCTGAAAGCTTCAAAGGGGAGTATTAGGTGTTTAAAAACTTCTTTGTTCTCTTCTAAGAAAAAAATTATGGCACAATTTATCTTAATTCAGATTTTAAGCCTTGATTAGCGATGTGCAATCTTACCTTCAAATAAAATATATAATTTTCCACAGAGCATGCATTCATTCACTCATTCTTCTTTCTAAATTACAGCAAATTGCTCCAATTTTAGTTTCCTTGTAGTATGCATTTAGGCCGCTCAGAAGCCCGCCTCGCCCTCCACCTATGTGCAGTGTGCAGTCACTAATAGAGAATGCCATTTTCGTCAAGAGGAGTGAATTCTGCCATGTGGCAGGACCATTTAACACAAGCAAGCGTCTCCATAGAAGGAGGTAGGAAGGCAGGTGTCTCGTGAAGGCCTCCTGGTTGGCAGATGGAGATCGTTAGAATTTGCCTGTAGCTTTTGAGAGATCTTCCCTGTTTTACTCTGCTTTGTAGCAGCTTTTGATCCAATCATGTTTATTTAATTTGAGTACAAGTCCACAATTGTTCGAGTGCCTCTGAAGACCCGGACTCTGTGTTTCGTGCCTGCAAAGGAGTCAGGGTGGAGGAAAACTGATGCTGCCTCTGATCCTCGTGTGATGGTGGGGAGAGAGATGGAGAGTTAAGAGGAGCTCTATTCCTGACCCTGTGATGGGCACAGGAGGGCATGCAGCAGCTCACCTATTCATCACGACAAAATCACATGCAGGGTACCTCTCTTTCTGTGCCCATCTTCCTGATGAGGAAATACTTGGCAAACGGGCCTGTGGCAGCCCTGAGTTTGAACTCTAAATTCAGAACCCTTGGATATAACCCCCAGACTGTCCCGAAGACAGGATCAACCATTTGTGAAAGATCAGATAGTAATTAGCAGTGGGGCTGAAATGAAGCCCAGGCTTTTCTGATTTAAAACTGGACACTTTTTCTGTTGTGCTGTTTTTCTGCAACAGATTCAGATTTGTACTTGAAAATTGTTATTTTTTAAAAAATGTGGACAGTTTTATAAAGTCTTTACTGAATTTTTCATAATATTGCATCTGTTTTATGCTTTGATTTTTTTTGGCTGTGAGGCATGTGAGATCTCAGCTCCAGGGCCAGGGATTGAACCCGGACCTCCTTCACTGGAAGACAGAGTCCCCACCACTGGTCTACCAGGGAAGCCCCATGATGGCAGTTTAGAAGTGTCATTTTTGCAGTATTTGAAAGGAAAGCAGTTGAATACTTTACTAATATTTGTGAAAAAGAGACTGTTTTCCAGGCTACCTGTTATGGACGTAGAGGTCAGGGGAGACTAAGTGTCCCTGACTTCCAGGAGGTTATTCTATATGACACAGACTTTTAAGAAGATGAGCCTCTTGACCAGTAGCACCGTGTAGGTGGTGTGGATGAAGGGCTGGAGAAATGCAGGAAATAGGGGTTTGTGCGAAGTGTGGTAAGTCATAGATAAGAAGGGTAAGCGGTCAGAGGGGTCAGGATAGCAAGGCTGACTTTAGAAGACTGCGGAGATTTGTGGGGGTGGAGTTAAGAATCAGGGGCTTTCCTTCAGCTTTTACAAATCAGAGAAATTTGAGGGGGGTCTATTTTGGGGTCATTAATAATTAAGCCATGTTTTCTTTCTGCACAACTTTCACAATTTGCCTTGAGACTACATATTTTCGACTGTTGTTGTTTAGTTGCTAAGTCATTTCCAACTCTTAGCGACCCCATAGACTGTAGCACAGCAGGCTTCCCTGTCCTTCAGGGAGGAGTTTGCTCAAACTCATATCCACTGAGTCCGGGATGCCATCCAACCACCTCATCCTATTTTCTAGTGGACAATGCTTTGTCTGTAGCCCAGAGATATTGAAATACATGGTGTTTCATGTTATATTCCAGATAGCTTACAAATTCGACTGGATTTTCTTTCTGACATAGGAGTATTTTCTCACATGAGGAGTTAAGCACCATGTTGGGTTTTTGCTCTGTAGTCAATTGCTGGTTTTATCACATTGTAATTAGAGTATTTGAGTCTAAAATATTTTTCAACTCTTTGAAAAGTATGCATGAATGTGCGTGTGTGTGAATGTGTATATGGAATATTAGTGTCAATTTTTGTGAATGATCTATATTACTTGATGTATTTTCTCTCTTTTATACTACAGGTTGTGCTATCTCTGTTAGATTTATCTTTTATTTAGATCTTCAATATTTTTTTATCTTTTTAATTTGACAAAAAGATATGAATAAAAGTCTCCATTTTCTAGTGGAATTCTATTTCCCCTTTTAATGACTTGTGTTTTTATGAAACAAACATTAATGCTAAAATTGTTGGTGCACATATACTCATAGCACTATAACCATCTTCAACAGTATAATCTTCTCTTAATAAAGAAAACATTTAATCATGTTATATGATTTTTATATTATATGAAGTTTGGTTTGTACTCAAAACTGTCTGATATTAACATAGTAATCTTTTTATTTGAATCTTCCTTATTTAGCTTCTCTATTTTTCATCTTTTCAAATAAGCGTAATTAATTGCTATAGATTAAACTTGAGTTCTGCTTAGTGGTCCAATTTGAGGTTTTTTGTTTGTTTGTTTGTTTTTAATATGTTAGCTTGCTAATGCCTGTATACTTATTGCTACAGCTGAAATGAATGGTTTTAATTCGGTCATAATATTATTTCATAGTATTTTTAAAGATTCCATGAATTTTTTTCTCATCTTGAATATCAGCAAGGAATATAAAATGTTTTCTCTGTTATATAACCACAATTTCTACAATGTGCTTTATTCTTATTCCTATAATTACATATGTAATATTCAGAGCCAATTTTTTTCCCTTGTTGACTATTAACTGAAGATTTTTTTCTAGTGGTGGGAACAGTATCTCTGAGCTCTTATATTTAAAATGGTTTGTCATGTTGGTAATAGAATGAGAATATAACTGAGAAAGTTTCTTAGACCACATGCTATTTCCCTAAACAATTTTTCTGGTTTCTGCACAGTCTTTTAGCATTTAGAGTTGCAGCAGAGAAAAAGTTTGATATCAGTTTTCTTTTATAAATGATTTTCTATTTTTCCTAAATACTTAAAGGAATCTTAATTTTGGTTTCTAGCAACTTTATCAGCTCAAAACTCAGCTCAAACTCTTTTGTTCAATGCTCTTGAAGATACCACGTAGCCATGTATGTTCAGCCATTTAGTCATGTCCAACTCTGCAGCCCCATGGACTGTAGCCCACCAGGCTCCTCTGTCCATGAAATTTTCCAGGCAAGAATACTGGAGTGGGTTGCCACTTCCTACTCCCAGGGATAGAACCGGCATCTCTTGCGTATCCTGCATTGACAGGTGGGTTCTTTACCACTAGTGACCCCTGGGAAGCTCCTTGAAGATACGATGTGTCTTCTCCATAAAAAGCACTGAGTCCTTTTTCTTTTTTAATTTCAGAAAAGTTGTTTCATTAACACCTTCCTACTTCAGAGGTTTTGACTGTTTATACCTTGTCTTCTAAAACTTCTATTTTCTCTCAAACCCTGAAACACCTAGATACAGTAGAAACTAGCTATGTATGACTCTTCAAGTTTCATTTTAAATGAACTAAAATTAAACATTCAGCTCTTCTATTTAACTATCTATTTTCAAGTGAGCAATACTGCACCATGTTGTATCGGACAATGCAGCTAAAGACATTCCCATCATAGCAGAATGTACTGTCAGATAGTACTGATATCCCTTTAAAAGGTTTTCTACATTTACATTTTATTTTTCTCAGTTCATCATGTCTATGTTCCATGTCTATTATCATATTTCACAGAGTGAGTTACATATTTGAAAAGTTGAAATTTAAACAAGTAATACTTTGTTTTTGTTTTTGAGAATGAGAGTGAAAAGTTCAAAGGAATTGTAGAAGAAAAATAACTGTTAAGGGTGTGTTGGAGGAAAAAATACATCAGCTGTCTCATCTTGCTTTTTACCTTTAGGAGTTTTGTCTTTTCTGAAACAACATGTCCAAGATTGTCTCAAAGAAAATTATGCAGAGATTTATGCTCGTCTCTGCAGCCCTCGGCTCTTCTTGTGTGTGTTTTTCTTTATAATACACACAGTGACTTTGCTTCCCTTATAGCTCTCATTTCTCTTATTTCCTCTTCACATCAAGTTAAAATCTTACATCAATCATCTACATTTTAGTGTGAGTTGAGCATGAAACCTTTTTATTCTAAATCTTGTCTATGCCTCGTGTGACAATTCATTTTATGTGTCAACTTGAGTGGATCATGGATGACCATATACCTGATTTAAGCAATATTTCAGGGTATGTCTACAAAGATGTTTTGAGAAGAGATGAACATCTGAATTGGTGAGCTGGGTAAAGTGGGCAGCCCTCCCCAGTGTGAATGGATAGTCATCCAGTGCCTTGAGGGTCTAAACAGAACAACAGGGCTGGGATGTTTGAGTTCTTTCTCTGCCTGTCTGTTCAGCTGAGAGACACGTTATCCTGCCTTACACTCCTGTGTCTCAGGCCTTCAGATGTGAACTTAAATCTGTACCATCAGCCCTCCATTCTCAACCCCCTAAACTATATCAGCGGCTTCCCTGGGTCTCCAGTTGCAGGGGGACAGCTCATAGGCCTTCATAGCTTCCATAACTGAAAGAGTCAATGCCTTATTTTATCTGCATCATCTAACCCATATCCATATCCATGTCTATGTCCATATCTATATGCTAATGGTTCTGTTTCTCCAGATAACCCTGACTAATACACACACACATGGAAAAATGAAATGACTTTAATCATTAAGTAAATGAGGAAGTGGAAAATAGGGTGACTATTACAAGACTAAAGCATTTGTTCAGTATTTATGCAAACTCAGATATATTAAAACCTCAAAAATAGAGCACTTAGGGGTGATTTGTAGGAATACCACGTAATTTGGGTTTCTGCACAACTGAGGGAAAAAAAAAAAACAAAACTCCATCAAAGTAAGCCGTATTTGGCCTGAACTTATTACCTCTCCATGTGGGCCAAGCCCTGTGCGGAGGTGAAAGGATGGCTGAAGTTGTCTCTGTGCTCAGAGAACTCACAGTCCTTCAGAAGAAGCTAACAACTAGCCTGAGAATTTATTCCTAACAGTTCTTCTTGCAACTTTTGATCAGCCTGCAGATAAAGTATATACAACCATCCATTTGTGACCACCACGCTTGATTTTTGGAAGTTTAGGAAGTATGTTCAGCCTTCTTTCCATTTGCCTTTCACTTTTGGCACAAATGGTTTGAAATCCTTCCTAACTGGTTATAACTCACCTAAAATATTCACAGAATTGGGGCATGTTTTCTCTATTATATGATATAATTTATCTAGCAAACATATTTATTCAAATAAACCTCTCATTTCTTGGAAAATTTGGGGCTGAATTTCAAGGAGTTAGCAAGATTTCCTGGAGAGAGCAGGCTGATTTGTGTTTCTGGGAAATAATCAAAGTGTTTAAGTCAACCTCGAGGAGAAATAATAATCTCAGTGCAGATTTTTATAACCCACACTCCTCTCCAGAGTAGCAAGGAAATGAATAAGGCTCAGAATATGGAATTGAATTAAGTGCTTCTTTTTGAGTCACTAAATGCCATATTCCTTGTATAATGACAGTGCCTTCCATTTACTGGATACCAAATACAAAATGGTTATAACTCATTACACACACACACACATGTACATAGATGTATATGTCTAACTTTCCTGAATATGATTTCCTACCTTTATTTATTGATGAAGAAACTAAGGCTCAGGGAAGTTAAATGACTCACTTAAGGTCACACAATTTGCAATTCAACAATCTTTCTCTGTTTTTTGTTTGTGTTTGTTTTTAAAGACTTTTTGACATGAATTATTTTTTTTAACTTTTTATTTTGTTTTGGACTATAGCAGATTAACAATATATTGTGATAGTTTCAGGTGAACAGCCAAGGGACTCAGCCATACAGATACATGTATCCGTTTTCCCTCCAAACTCTCCCCCCATCTCCAGGCTGCCACATAACATTGAGTAGGGTTCCTTGTGCTGCACAGTAGGTCCTTTTTGGTTATCCACTTTAAATATAGCAGTGTGCCTGTTCATTCCAAACTCCTTGACTCTCCTTTCCCCTAGCAAGCTTGAGTTCCTTCTCTAAGTCTGTGAGTCTCTTTCTGCTTCATAAGTTAAATTTGTTTGTAACAATTCTTTTTAGATTCCGCTTACCAGGGATGGCATATGGTATTTCTCTTTCTCTGCCTTTCTTCACTCAGTATGACAATCTCTGTACTCATCTATGTTGCTGCAAATGACATTATTTCAGTCTTTTTAATGGCTTATATTCCATTGCATATATGTACCATGATGTGAACCACTTTTAAAGTGTTATTGCATTTTTTTTTTTTTACAATATTGCTTCCATTTTATATTTTGGTTTTTAGGCCACAAGGCCTATGGAATATTAGTTCCCTGACCAGGGATAGAACTTTCACTGGTTGCAATGAAAAGTGAGGTCTTAGTCACTGGACCACTAGAGAAGTCTTTACCTCTCTCTGTTTCTAACCCATATCCTTGTATTCATACTCTGGAGCCCTCTGATGTTACAACCGATATTGTCAGGCCCTCAGCTATTCTTGTCCATATTGTCTCTCCAAAAGGAGTGGACATTAGGATAGCAAAGATGTCTCCTACTGCCCCTTGGTCACCTTCTATGTGGTCAGACAGTTAGTAGAAGGGAATTGACATTGTCAGAAGGCCTAGCCTCCAGAGCCATGCACCCATGACCTAACTTTACAGAGAATTGGTCCCCTTGTCTGTGAAGTGAGGGCTTGGTGCCTCTCAAGTTCACACACCCTTCAGTTCCTCACACATTCCACATTGTCAACTTGACTGGACAATGAGGTACCCAGATGTTCAGCTAAATATTATTTAGGATCTGTGATGTTCTTTCTCAATGAGACTAATTTGTAGACTCAGTTAGACACTCTCCTGTCCAGTGTGGGTAAAACTCTTCCCTTCGTGGCTCCTGAACAGAACCAAGGTGAAGTCAACAAGAAGTCCCTTCCTCTGCCTGTTTTCCAGCTTAGACATAGGTTCTCCTGCACTTGGACTGGAATTTTCATTGTGGTCTCTCTTGGGTCCCCAGTTTGCAGATAATTTATTGGACCTTCTCAGGTACACTCATGGTAAAGAAACTGACTGTCAATGGAGGAGACACAAGAGATGTGGGTTCGATCTTTGGGTCACGAAGATCCCCTAAAGGAGGGCAGGGTAACCCACTCTAGTATTCTTGCCTGGAAAACCCCATGGATAGAGGATCCTGGCAGGCTATAGTCCATGGGGTAACACAGAAATGGACACAACTGAAGTGATTTAGCACAGCATCCACAGCCACGTGAGCCAATTATACATTATGCATGAATATCTCCTACTGGTCCTCCTCTATGGAGAACCCAGGGTAACACAATGATATTCAGATTTGGCTCCAGGGCCTTCCCCACTCACAAGTTTAACCAGTTCTTGCGAGCCCTCCACTCACTTGAGAAAGAAGGGAAAACTGAAAATAGGGCTTCAAAGCACCGATTGAGACCTGTTTCCTGGCACCTCCAGTTACTGGCTCTGTGACACTGAGCAAGAGAATTACCTGTGCCTCAGTTTCTTCCCTTGAAAAACAGAGACACTGATAAAGCTTCCCTCTTAGGATGAATATGAAGAGTGAACGTATTATATGTATAATGTGCTCAGAATGATGTCTGGCATATGGTGACTACTAAGGTACTATCAGATACTATTAGAAAAAGAAGTTCAGACAGAAAGGTTTTAGTCTGAGGAAAGTTAAGATGCTTTTGAACAGTGGTGTTGGAGAAGACTCTTGAGAGTCCCTTGGACTGCAAGGAGATCCAACCAGTCCATCCTAAAGGAGATCAGTCCTGAATATTTATTGGAAGGACTGAGGCTGAAGCTGAAACTCCAATACTTTGGCCACCTGATGAGAAGCACTGACTCATTGGAAAAGACCCTGATGCTGGGAAAGACTGAAGGCAGGAGGAGAAGGGGATGACAGAGGATGAGATGGTTAGATGGCATCACCGGCTTGATGGACATGAGTTTGAGCAAGCTCTGGGAGTTGGTGATGGACAGGGAGGCCTGGCATGTTGCAGTGGGGTGGCAAAGAGTCAGTCATGACTGACCAGCTGAACTGAACTGAAGATTCAAAGGAAGGATTTGACAGAGGACTCAAAAAGAGAAGCCCCCAAAGAGAAGAAATAGTTAAAACTAGAGAGAAAACAAAGAGTAAAGAACAGAGTCATAGTTCTGTTGGGAAAGAAGGGAATGAAGAAATTCAAGAAGAAAGAATGTTGCTATGGTAACAAGTGTTGCAAAGGGACGGGTAAGGTGAAGACAGGAGATAGCCCAGTGGATGCAGAAACAGAGGCCTTTGATGCCGTGGGAAGATTCCAGGGGTGTTCTGGGGCGTTCATTCGTGGAGGACCTGGGAGAAGGAGGTTAACTGGCAGTTAAAGGGGACTTGAGTCAAAATAGGGCTTTTAATGATTATAAACTGTAAAGGTGCAGCATGTGCTATATAGCTGAATAGGAAGAGAGGGCAGTTGCTTGTTCTTTGTCTGCTCATGTATAGCAATTATAATGAACAATATCACACATGACTGTAGGTCAACTGTACTCCAATAAAACACATATATTAAGAAAAAAGCAATATAACACATGAGCATATATCTGGACTAAAAATATGCAGGTGTGAGTTCTGAAGAATAAGAACCACTGCCTGATCATTAATTTATCCATATTATTATTTTAAAAATATTTTTGAGTGCCCACTCAGTGTCTTGCACTCTTCTTGGCACTAGAGATATATTAGTAAGTAAAAAGCAAAGTGATACCAGACCAACCAAATATCCCTGGTAGTTTGAGGGAGTGGCTATACCAAAATGAACAAAGTCCTCAAACAAATACAGTGATCAGACACAAGTGAAAGTGTCAGTTGCTCAGTCATGTCCAACTTACTGCAACCCCATGGTCTGTAGCCCACCAAGTTCCTCTGACCATGGGGTTTTCCAGGAAAGAATATTGGAGTAGGTTGCCATTTCTTCCTCCAGTTGGAAAAGGGAACAGTTGTAGACATTGAACTACACTCACAGTCCATGCTCTGCCCATTTCTGTGTGAACTTGCTTTGATGGATATTTGCTATGCTTTGGTGTCCAGCACTGGGACCTCTTGCTTACATTTGAGGGATTCCCTTTGGTATGGGTGTTGAGAATCAGAATCACTTCTTACTAAGAAGAACTTCACAGGTTCCTCCTGTCTAGCCTGCCCTGAGCCCTTGACACAAGGTGTCACTGGGCTCCACTGGTCGTAAGTGTCAATCAGCCATGACTGCAGGTGAGCTCCAAGCCAGATGAGCAGCAGTGATGTACAGGTAGTGACTGCCTTAGGATCCTGCCCTGACACATGTGCCCAGAGATGCCAACCGTGAGGCAGCACTGGGTGCCCCTCTCTCTGCACAGCTGTCCAGGCTGTGATGTCAGGTATGATTCTTACCCTCACAGCTGTCACACTGCTGCTTCTGGCCACCTGGCAACCCTGTGATCTACTGATCCTCTTTAATAAGCTTGTTTCCTGCTTCAGTAAGCCACAGTCATCTTCTGTTGATGGGAAATTGAAAACCCTCTTGAATGACACCCTTGGATTTATCTTCATGCTCTCTGAGCTGCATCTTTTAAGTGGGCACCATACTAATACATCTTTGCTGTGGGAATCAGAAGACATTCCGTGGAAGGGCCTCAGTATCCCTAAGGTGCTTTGTTAATGGAAGAGAGGGTTTGGGGTTTAGTCTACTTTTTGTTTGTTGGAATTTTGTTCATTTTTTCCTTTGTTTTGAGAATTCTTGCTTTTCATTAGTTCTATCGCAATGTGCAGTCAGGCTCTGAATCACGGCTAATAGAGTGCCTTTGACTTAAGCAGGATCCTGTAAAAGAGGCCTTTTCTCAGCAGCTGCAGAGAGTCAGTGAAGTTTCCCAAGAGAAATTCTCCATTTGGCTGCTCATGCAAACCTTGTCTCTATTCTCTAAGCTGGGAAAGAAATTAGAAACCTTTGTTGTGAGATTCCTTGGGGTTCATAGAAGACGGAGGCACTAAGGAGTGTGCAGAAAAGACAGGATAAGAGAGGAGCCCAGACACCATTTCCTGACTACTTAGTATACTCCCGGCACCATAGAAGGGCTTCCTGTATGTGATTTTATGTAGTGTTCCCTTAGAAGACAAGACCCATCTGAGAAATGGCCTTGACTATCTTGTCCACTGCCTCAATCCTTTCCAGGCCCAGTGCTTATCAGAAAATCAGCACATGAGTACTTGAATGAATGAATGATTGAATAAATAAATAAACATGCTAAGGATCCTAAACCCCAAACTTAAGAGAATTGAGTGACAAAATAATTCTCCGAGGATCGCAAGCTAGAAAGTGCAGAGCAAGATGAGGAAGGAGGTGTGCCTGGCTGGAAGATTGTGCACCCCACAATATCCATGTGGATGGAATAGCTCAGTGTGAAAGGCAAGGAAGTAATGAAGAATTAACACTATCTTTACGCTCCAAATAAATGTACAACTTGAAGGACATAGCTCCCTCTATCCCTGATGTGTTAAGTGGAGGCTGGGACAGGAAAGAAGCACCAGGGCTCTGCTCCCCCAGTCCTGACACACTTCTCTCTATCCTGGCCTAGGATCAACACATGTGACTTTTATTGGACATGAAGGCAGACAGCCAAAGAATTTATGCTTTCAAATTGCAGTGTGGCAGAAGAATCTTGAGAGTCCTTTGGATTGCAAGGAGATCAAGCCGGTCAATCCTCAATGAAATCAACCCTGAATATTCACTGAAAGGACTGATACTGAAGCTGAAACTCCAATACTTTGGCTACCTGATGTGAAGAGCCCACTCACTGGAAAAGACCCTGAGGCTAAGAAAGACTGAGGGCAAAAGGAGAAGGGGGTGACAGAGGACAAGATGGTTGGATGGCATCACTGATTCTGTGGACATGAGTTTGAGCAAACTCTGGGAGATACTGAAGGACAGAGGAGCTGAGCATGCTGCAGTCCATGGGGTCACGAAGAGTTGGACATGATTTAGTGACCGAACAACAACAATGCTTTTTGGGGAGTTCGTCTCATGTATTTATGCATCTCTGCCTGAAAAACTTCTCCAGGGTCTGTGGTGAAAGCTTAATTTCCTCGCTTCCCAACAATCCTTGTTTTATTCTTTTATCTCATCTGCATAGAGGCAAGTGTATTTGAATAGGTATTTGTAGCACTTAGTAAGTTGTATAATTCAATTAGATCCCCTCTTGAACTGCTTTAACAGTGTTTATCTTTACCATAATTACTGCACATATTCTGGGAGGATGTACTTCTGGCCTCGGTCTCTGATGGAGACATGCAGTTAACATCATCTAGCAGAACTAGCCCCCAAACCTCAAAGCCTTCAGAGTCAGTGTCTCTCAGATCTCATGACTGTGAGAACTACTTCAAGAACATTTCAGTGAAAGGAGCAGAATTTGCAAAGGTACAACAGTATGAAAAATGCACTGTCCTTCAAAAAAGGTGAGGAATCCAATATGGCTGATGAATAGAACTGGTAAAAGAGGAGATAGTACATATTAGTTAATGTGGCTGACAACTAAAGAAATCTGTGATTCTGGGAAGGTAGCATGACATCACATTGTGACTTATCTTAAATACAAAATTAAAGATGCTTTAAGGCTTTTTTTTTTTCCTAGAAGCATTAAGGAAGGATGGAGAAAAACACCGTAAGGTGAGAGATTTAAACAGAATTCAGGGGCAAAATATCTTCAAACCAATCAGATGCGATGAAAATCATGGCCTAGTTAAAAATTAGTGTATGCCATTTTGTTGCTGCTACGATCACTAATTCCTACCACACTTTATTTCCAGTCGCAGCTCATTAACTAGATCTAGACACATGGACAAACTACCTCATGGGCGTGGGGATGGAGGGCACCCAGTACATGGTCAGTGATAGAGACTCCCCCCTAACCAAGAGGCAATTTTACCTGTATTATAAAAGATAGGAAACAGATTCAGAGAAGTGGAAGATGCATTTTTATCATGAAAGATATTTAGATAATTTTGAAAGGTAGTAATTACCTGGTTCTATATGAGATTGTCTCACAAAATGTTTTAATGGCTAAGTTTGTGTCTATTGAATGATGTTTTTATGAATAGAAAGATCAGTATAATCTACTTCTGTTAAAAAAAAAAAGTCTGTCCAAATCAACACTAATATTTTATCCATCCATTTCTTTGAACTTCAGTTCATCCTTCATTTACAAACTGTAGTAACAACATCTGCCTTATTCTTTAGAAAGGGAATTCCATATTATGATCTCATAAAGAGCTGACTGAGACATGACTGGCCCATCATGGAGCCACGTCTCACATGCTCCATGGTTAATACTCACAGTAGATCTGTGTAAAGTGCATGCCATTTCCACTTGAAGATGTGGAAACTCCAGGAGTGTGAGGTATTGTTGAAAGCCACATCACTTTCATCTGGAGGGTTGAGATCAGAATCCATGCCCACCTGTTCTCAAGCCTGTCTTTGTCCTAATGTATAACATGACTCTGATGGCCAGGGGACTCAGTGATAAAGAACCTGCCTGCCAATGTAGGAGATGCAGGAGACATGGGTTCAATACCTGGGTCGAGAAGATTCCCTGGAGGAGGAAATGGCAACCCACTCCAATATTCTTGCTGGGAGAATCCCATGCACAGAGGAGCCTGGCGGGCTATAGTCCATGGGGTGGCAAAGAGTTGGACTTGACTGAAGTGACTGAGCATGCATGTATGCATGGCTCAATTGTAGGGGGATTTTGTCTCTTTCTTCATAATATGGGGCTCATATTTGGGAAGCTGATCAGGTTCATATGAATAAATCATTTTAATATATTTTTAAAAATTGATAACACTTTAAGAATCATATAAAGATCCACTTTTTCTCCTTTTTGAAATACTATTTATATTAAACAATTTAAGCAAATATTAGCTGTGTAGAGTTTGACTTTCAGAGTCTTAAGATTATCTGTTTTGCTTTATGAAAACTTTTACATCTTTACCATAATTAATCCACGAGGAGAGACCTCCTTCCAAATTTCTACCAGAGTTGCAAAAGCTCCATGAGGCAAGCTGGAAAATAAAATGAAGTGCACCCTTCCTGACCTGTTTCACACCACTGTTCTGAGCCCTTTGGGGAAGTGTTCTCAGTCGGCTGAAGGAAACCATGCCCCCTTTGCTGAGAACCCGCAGACATATGGCACAACGTGGCCACACGGGGAGACAGAGCAGTGAGCAGTTGCTGCTGTAGCGCTGGCTTATTTCCACTTTACGGCTTCGCGTGAAGCTAAAATATCATGCTGGGGACATATGCTTGCCGGCTCTGCACTTGCTGCCTGCAGTCCCACACTCCTGTATTCTGATGGTAATTCCGCAATCTGTTCTCTGACAGCTCGGGGCCAGATGACATGCACGCTCCTGACAGGGGCTTCCTTTCATGAACACTGACTTCTCTGGGCACCTGAGTATTGGAGCGATCTGAGTTGGTGCTCCGCGAAACTCAGTTAGACGGAGGCTTCGGCGAGTAAAACAGCAGACTGCCACTCAAAACAAAGTTCATTGCATGCCCAGCAGGGCTGTGCTGAGATGCCTGTCCAGGAGGGGGTGAAGCTTTCTAAACCCAATGAGGCTTTCAGAATGGTTTTTCTCTTCCCTGTTGACAGACCTGGAGGGCATCACTCTTGGAAGGCTGTGTCTGTGGAAGGCTCATGTTGTCCTTGCTCTGCTTGTTGAGTGGCTCTCAGCCCAACACGGAGTGATGGGGCAGGCCTGCAGTGAGAAACTTGAATGCCTCCCTCCCTGTGGGCATTCTCTTTCTTTCCACTTCCTGAATATTCTGCTTCCTGTTACTAGCCACTAAATAGACTGAATATTCTGTTTCCTGTATTGCTGAAAAAAATAAGATCTCTCTCTCTCTCTCATATATATATATATCAGTTCAGTTCAGTTCAATTCAGTCGCTCAGTCATGTCTGACTCTTCGCAAACCCATGGACTACAGCATGACAGGCCTCCCTGTCCATTGCTAACTCCCAGAGCTTATTCAAACTCATGTCATTGAGTCAATGATGCCATCCAATCATCTCATCTTCTGTCGTCCCCTATATATTTGAATATAAGTATACACTAAATAGGCACATCTATATACACATATTGGAGAAGGAAATGGTCAACCCATTTCAATATTCTTACCTGGAAAATCCCACAATCAGAGGAGCCTAGCAGGCTATAGCCTATGGGGTGGCAAGAGTCAGACAGACTTAGTGACTAAAGCAAAACAAACAAAAATACACACGTATATATTTTCTCCAATAATATTTAGCATCAAAATACACACACATACTTTAATTTTTATGTTTACAAATCTGCAAAGTAGATAGGACCATCACCGTTTCGCAAAGAAGAAAATTGAGCTCAAAGAAAACAATATGGCCAAAAAATCAAGTCAGTAGAATCTGAACAGTCTCCTATTATAAATTCCTTGAAATTTCAGGTGGAATGAACATTTTTTAAAATGCCCCTTTAGCTTATAAAAAAGACACATTTCCAAATTTTTGTGTCAGATATGAGTGGGGTGCAGAAAACCAAAGATCTAAGGGAATGAAATGACTGGCAGGCAAAGAAGGGATGTCGAGTGACCTTAAGGTATGGCCGTGAGTCAGCTGGCCTGAAGCCCTTGGCCTCCGTGATGTAGACACGTGCAAGACTCCAGAACTTCTGAAGGATTTTATTCCCAAAGAAAAGAGGAGCTAGAAAAAAAGTCTACTCCTGAGTACAGTGGGATGACAAGAAGGTTTAATTGCCCTAACCCAGGCAATGAAAAGTGAAAGTGACAGTGTTAGTGGCTCAGTTGTGTCCAAATCTTTGTGACCCCATGGACTGTAGCCCGCCAGGCTCCTTTGTCCATGGAATTCTACAGGCAAGAATACTAGAGTTTGTAGTCATTTCCTTCTCTAGCAGAAGTTTCCTGACCCAGGGATCAAACCCGGGTCTTCTTCATTACAGACAGATTCTTTACATTCTGAGTCACAAAGGAAGCCCAGGCAATGAGGGGAAAAAAAGCAGAAGAAAGGAAAAGTGAAACCAATTTCTTGACAAATCCAAACTCCATTTTCCAAAGCACTGAACTTTGGGTTAGCATTCATAATATGCATATAGTCTGCAAACCGTGGAGCTGATAAATTAACTTCAAAGTTGGTCCCCAGCTGCTCTTGCCCTGGAGTGACTGGAGGAAGCAAGTGTAAACGGTTCTGAACAGACTCTCCAGTCCACCACCCAGGCTGAGAAAGACTTTGCAGGGAAGAAGCACACTTGAATGGAGTAGGGGTATGCTCTATGCCTGAGTATTGTACCAGCAGCCCCCACACGTTTGTCCCAATCAGTCCTGACTCAGGGTTCAGGGCATACAACACTAGCACCATCTATTTGCTCCCTAGCCTTCTTCGCTTCTTCAAGCATCTCTAGCTTAAATGCTATTGGAAGAAGGTGGCAGTTTTCCCATTCACTTCAAAATAGCTCAGTGAGCTGTCCTTGCATGGGGAGTTAGGTCACTCTCAGAGCAGGTTTGTTTACCTGTTCCATTTAGAACCAAAGATAACCCCCTAGCAGGTGCATATACAAGCACAGAGAAAAGTGGATTAGGACCTTGCTACAAGAAAGTAGACCGAAGACCTGCTGAGAAAGTTCTCCTACTGCTAGAATGATGGCTTCTTCACATTGGACTGCAAAGATATCAAACCACTCAATCCTAAAGGAAATCAACCCTGAATATACATTGGAAGGACTGGCGTTGAACCTAAAGCTCCAGTAGTTTGGCCACCTGATGCCAAGAGCCAACTCATTGGAAAAGACCCTGCTGCTGGGAAAGATTGAGGACAGGAGGAGAAGGCAGCAATAGAGGATGAGATGGTTGGGTGGCATCACAGACTCAATGGACATGAGTTTGAGCAAGCTACAGGAGATAGTGACGGAGGGGGAGGCCTGGCGTGCTGCAGTCCATGGGGTCGCAAAGAGCTGCATGCAGATGAGAGACTGAAAAACGTGTATATATGTATATGTATATGTGTGTGTGTGTGTATGTATATGCCAAACAGTGATAAAGGCCGTGATGACAAACCAGGTAGAACAAGGGAGCTGTGAGCAACCCCAGGCGGTGGGTGAAGGACAGAAATTCTAGTTAGACCAGCTGGTAAGGGAAGGCCTCCAGGTGTGAATCCTGGGATGACCTTGGAACAGAGACATGAACAGCATGAACCCGTGAGCCTAACGGATCCACTGTGTAATAGCATGTCAAGTAGAAGCCAGAACAAGTGAAAAGATGAGAGAATGCATGCAAACTCATATAGTGCCTTGCAAATAAACAATGTAAATGGTTACTGATTGACTATTTTTTTCCTTTTTATATATGAAAAATGTTTTAATGGAAAACAATTAACAGCATGTCTAGAATGCAGGTGTGCTGTGCTAAGTCGCTTCAGTCATGTCTGACTCTTTGTGACCCCATGGACTGTAGCCTGCTAGCCTTCTTGGTCCATGGGATTTCCCAGGCAAGAATACTGGAATTGGTAGTCATTTCCTTCTTCAGGGGATCTTCCTGACCAAGGGATCGAACCTGTATCACCTGCGACTTCTGCATTGACAGGCAGATTCTTTACTAGTGTGCCACCTGGGAAGCCCCCAATATAACTGCCTGTCCTTTATTTAGAAGGTGCACTCAGAGGGTGTTTGCGGGGAACCCACCATTTGCAGCTAGTTCTTCCACTGTGTACTTTGGTCATAGAGGGTCACTGGAAGTGGACCGGGGGAAACGTGCTGATGATGGTTCAGTTAAGATTCTGGATTCATTATGCACTTCTTACCTCTTTAGCTTTGTATTCATGATACATTTCTAGGGGCTATCCTCAAAATAGCTAACACAACATTTTAAAGAAGTGCAGTAATTCAGTTCCATAACTATTGGAAACAAAGACACTTCCAACGTGCAGATAATTTGTGTGGCTAAAGCCCATTGCTTAAGTATTTCAATGTGTCCGGGAGATATAAATATCGCTAGGCAGCACTCAGTGAGTTCTAGGAACTAAGGGCCTGATATATGGGGCAGCTGCTACTAATAAGCCATGTCCCCGCCTCCCCTTCTGCCTGTGGCCTCAGGAGAAAGGGGGGATGAGATTGAGGGCTGCCTTCCCTCGGGGAGCTGGCCGCTCAGCTGTTGGCTTGCTGAACAACAGCAGAGGGAGGGTCGACCAGCTGGCCTGAGACAGACCTTCTTTCACTGTGACCCCCTCTAGGGAGATGGGCTCAAACAGAAATGCAAAGGAAAGAGCAGGTCACCCCAGAAGCAGTGAACTGTGCACGGGGCTGAGAAAGGCCAGAGCCCAGCAACTTGAACTCTGGCATGGGTTACTGAACTTGAGCTGGTCACTTCCTGATCTTTCTCTGTTTTTCCTATCGATAAACTAGAATTCATTGGCTGATCTCTTTATAATCTCCTCTGGCTTTGACAAAAGTGACTCTTGTTTTAAAAATAAACTGAGGCCATGGTCATGATAGTGTCAGAAAAGAGAGGAACAGGTTTTACTCTGTTCTCTCTGTGGTCCCAAGTTCACGAGTGCTTTCCCTACAGACAAGCTGTCCTTCCCTGGTAGATCACTGAAGGTCCTAATGAAGTTATTAGCATGCCAAGGGTCAAGACATTTTCCATCTGTCACTCACTCACTCAGACTTTCTCTTTTGCTTTCTTGCTTTTCCTGTAATATGAAAATAATATATGAGCAATTTTTAAAAAGGAAAATATCAACCACATATGTACCAACATAATGTAATATCTGTTGAGAAAGTGAAAAAGAGCTCTGAAAAACAGCAGAAAACATGGCTCTAGAGACAATCTAACCTGGCATAAAATGTCCACTCAGAATCTAATTATGCAATCTATTATTAGTTTCTTAATCTTTTTGATTTTTTATCTCTTAATATAAAATTATAGTAAATAATATCAATGGAGATAAATTATCAGTAATAGGTGTTTTTTGGTGATGATCTTCCCTTTTCTCTCATCCATTCTTGCTTGTAATGAATATGTGTATCATTTATAAAGCTGTGCTCCTTTGCCAAAATGGTATTGGATGGTATATATGTAATTACTCTCTTGTGTTTTCACCTCAAAGCCATTTCCACTAGAAAATATTGTTGAAAACTACCTAACTGTCTACGGACAGATGATTGAATAAAGAAGATGGGTTACATATATATATACATATATACACAAACACAATGAACTATCACTCAGCCATACGAAAGAATGAAATAATGCTATTTGCTGTAACATGAATAAATCTATAGATTATCATACTAAGTCAAGTAAGCCAGAAATACAAAGAAAAACATCATATGTTATCACTTACATGTAGCTACTTACATGTATCAACACCAGGGCTTCCCAGGTGATGTAGTGGTAAAGAATCCACCTGCCAATGCAAGAGATGAAAACGATGTGGGTTTGATCCCTGGGCTGGGAAGATCCCCTGGAGGAGGACATGGCAACCCACTCCAGTATTCTTGCCTGGGAAATCCGATGGACAGAGAAGTCTGGCGGGCTACAGTCCAATGCATCGCAAAGACTCAGACAAGACTGAGCATTCACTCACTCAGATGCAGACTCTAAAGAAATAATACAAATGAACTTAATTACCAAACAGAAACAGGTTCACATACGTAGAAAAGAAACTTATGGTTACAAAAGGGGAAAGGAGAGGGGATAAATCAGGAGTTTGGCTTAACACATACACATTACAATATATGAAGTCAACAACCAACAAGGACCTACTGTATAGCACTTGAAATTATATTCAATATCTTGTAGTCACTTACAATGGAAGAAAAAGTAAAAAGGAATATATATATATTATCTTCCCTTGTGGCTCTGCTGGTAAAGAATCCACCTGCAATGTGGGAGACCTGGGTTTGATCCCTGGATTGGGAAGATCCCCTGGAGAAGGGAAAGGCTACCCACTCCAGTATTCTGGCCTGAAGAATTCTATGGACTGTACAGTGTATATGGGAAGATCCTCTGGAGGAAGGCATGGCAACCTACTCCAGTATTCTTGCCTGGAGAATTCCAAGGACGGAGGTGCCTGGCAGGCTACAGTCCATGGAGCTGTAAACAGTTGGCCACAACTGAGATAACTTAGTAGGCAGGCATATACGTGTATAACTGTCACTTTGCTGTATCCCTGAAACTAACACAACATTGTAAATCAACTGTATTTCAATAAAAATTATTTTTAAAAATTATTGTTGATAATCCTTCCATAAGCATCTTCCTGTGCATGTGTTTAATTTCTGTTGCCTTCCCTTGTTCCCAAATTGGGCCCAATATCAAAGCCATGTATGGCCAGGTGTGTCCATTCCAGCACAACTCAGCACTGGACACATTATTCTAAAATGATACAACATGTTAACAAGCATTAAAATATGACATGCCTCTCTTTTGCTCCTAATTTGTACTTTACTCCATCACTCTTTAGGCTAAACTAAATGTTGAAATGGGCTTGTTATTTGTGTGAACGCAAAATTGGAGACTTGTGAGGCATCTGCAGGAGAAAATGATAGGGTGTGAGGGGCACCTCCTATTTTCTTGGTCATCAGATAAACCCCCACAAAATGTACAAGCTCACGCTCTCCCCTACTCAGAAAGAACACACTTAGATAGGGGATTTCTCTACCACTGTGGGGGCAGGCAAAGATGGGCCTCTGGATGGCAGGCAACAGAGAGAGAAATTTCAAAGAACTGAAAATCAAAATCATGCTTCCTGGGGATTAATGACAGAGATAAGGTATTTAAGCTGCTTTTTAGAAAGCTCCTTTTGTACTGAATTTTTTTTTTCTGGGTAATAATATTGCACTCTTTTAAATAATCAATAGTTCTTTTGACAAAATAATAATATGTAGAGAGATTTGAAATGAAAAGTTCTCATAATAAATGTATGACAACTCTAAGTACTGGGACACCCATTAGCGCGGCTGTCTAATTCTAAGGTAGCAAAGCGTCTGTTAAAAAACCTTATTTTCCACCCTGAGGATATTCAGCACTTGCAAGTATATCATATTCTCCCCACAGATCTCAAGAATGCCCTGCTATTTTCTTCAAAGAATCTGACAATAACTTTGGCATCTAATTGTGGGTATGCCGGCTTCACTGTTTTCATGCTTCAAAGGAGATGGAGACCGTTTTCTTACTTCTGGAATTTATATTTATTAATTATCATCTGTCTTGTCTTTTATTTTTTTAGTTTATTTTTTTTAACCATTTGTGCCTGGGACTCTGAGCTAGAGTGAAGTCTGGCATCCAGGCCTGGTCAACATCAATTGCTCCCCCAAAGAGAGATGTAGTCAAGGGGCTCTGCTTGGTCCGAAGGATCCAAAACTTAAGGAAAACCGGTGAGTGGCTCAACGAGGTGAAGATCGGGGCCCTCAGACTGAGCCAAGGAACCAGAAGACACAGTGTCAGGACCTGAGAAATGACCAGACTTGTATTCTCTCTAAAACAACCCCAACTTCCTTCTTTCCGCCGTGTCTGCATTGCACCAGCCTGACTAGAACCCGAACTTTGGAGAATCCAACATTCTTGTTTGCTCTCAACACACAAACTCTCAACACTCAGTGGTTTACTTAATCTGGTTACTACTATCCCTAATGGGCTTCCCTGGTGGCTCAGATGGTAAAGAATCTGCCTGCAATGTGGGAGACCCAGGTTTGATCCCTGGGTTGGGAAGATCTCCTGGAGAAGGGAATGGCAACCCACTCCAGTTTTCTTGCCTGGAGAATCCCCATGGACAGAGGAGCCTGGCGGGCTACAGTCCGTGGGGGTCACAAAAAGTCAGACATGACTGAGCAATTAATACACACGCACTGTCACTAAAATATAAATATGCTAAAAATCAGAACATTTGTACCAGCTGTCTCAGCTGGTCCTCTTTAGGTAGATCTACAGACAAGGGAAGCCAGATAATAATTAAGATCAAGGGGGTTAGATGAAAGGTCCAAATGTTTTGCAGTTTAATCCCTAAGAACTGACATCATATTATCACATCTCTCTTCAGGGTAGAGTCATTTTTTTCTCAGAGACTAGAGCACCAAGGTTCCTGAACCAAGTATAAGAAGCCAGTTGATACTTGACCTTATTTTCTAAACTTCTCATTAGACCCAACTCCTTTCATAGTATCATAGAGCTCCTTTAGATATGCAAACACTTCAACTGGTTGCGAACCAGCTTCGATCTTCGTCTCTAGGTGACTTGTCAGGCCCTGCTCAGTCCATTGTGTGTTGACTGACAGTTTATCTCCCAGGGGACCAACTTGTAGGTCTGAATTATTTGCTTCATCTTACTGTTGCCCACTTGTACTGACTGGAGGATCTTCAGAACATCCACCAATGGACCAGGATCTGCGTGAGGGAGCTTGAGTGCTGTCCTCAAGCCAGCCCCTGGGGGCGGGGAGGGGGGCACCCAGGGCTGTGCCCCTTTCCATCTCTCAGCTGCTTCTCCAGGTGATGCTTGGGTCAAGTTGACAGATTTTCTAGAAAATTCTGTTCAGTGAACCTTCTGTGACCTGTTTTCTGTCACCGTAAATGCTCTGAATGGTCTTCACCCTGACCAAAATTTATACTTGACATCAATCCTGCTGCCACACATTATCTTGGGAGAAGGAGAAGAAATTGGGAAAGGTGAATAAAAGGTCACAAGCTCTTCCCACAGCTCAGCCACCCTGTCTAAACACAACTGAGACATGTGTGCCCAGGAGGTTGTGGTCACTCCCAAGGTCACAGAAGTTTGTAGACACACCTCTTCAAAGGCTGTGCAAAAAGGAATTGATTTCTAGTCAACAGTGCCTGAGATAAGCTTTTGCTTAGAGACTTTTCAGAATTCTTCCAGCATCCAGTTGATGGCTAAAATATCTGTGACCAAGTAGTACTGTTATGTGATGGGAATTTGCCCCTCAGAAATACTAGGAGAATCGGCCAGTCTCTGACCATGACATTTTATGGTGCAAAACTTGTCATCCCAAGATTAAAAAGTGCTGGAAAGCTGTGTTTTCTGATCGCCTCCTTTGTGTCAGGAATTGTATGGAGAAGTTTACAGACATTCTTTAAATGAATGCTTACAACCTCCCAGGTTAGGAGCTGTACTATTGTTCTTCCCCAGATTGGGGAAAAACAAAAAATGGAGGTGCAGGAGAGAATCACTTTCCCAAATTCATGCAACTGTTAAGGAGTGAGTCTGGGATTTGGTCTGGTTCTGATATTCAGAAAAAATTTTTTATCCTCTTTATGCTATTTGTTTGGTAAAAATCTGCCCTTTCAGGGGGAAAAAGAAAACAAAAATGGAAGAAAGAAATGAAAAAAAAAAAAGGAGGAAAAAAAGAAGAAAGGGAGGAAGGGAGGAAGGAGGAAGGCAAACCCTCATTGCAGACCTCAGAGGCAGACCAGGGAGCAGAACTTGGGGGAACTCTCCCTCGGGAACCCCTACAATGAGCCTCAGGAGTTCTCCCCAGGCTCTCGCTCTCCCAAGCACCAAGTCCAGCCCCCTAGAGTGTAGCAGATAACCTGGATTTCAGCCCATGTTCTCCACATGCCCCGCCCACACTCTCATAAACACAGTTCCCATCCCTCTTATTTGAGAAGAACCTTCTCTCTCCTCCCCTCCCTCGTGCCATGTTGAACCATGGTCCTGAGAATAACTGTTATCACCACATGGTATCACTAAGTGCTACCCATGATGTGAGTCTTCTGGGGATCATGGCAAGATGTTCAAGACTCGAAGTTTTGGCTGTTTGATGAGCCCCACGTTGCAGAGTTAGATCTTATCCTTGCTGGACTTCAAGAAGATCTCTTGTTCTCTCTGAATGTTGTGTATGGAGCAGGAGGCTGGGGTGATGAAATTTGTCTTGAAGTCTTATTCGACTGCTTTAGACTAATGCATTTTAAAGCTGTTTCAGATACATTTTCTTCTGCAAAGGTTTTATCTAAAACCCATTGCATCCACAGGTTTCAGTTTCAAGGAAAGGCAGTTACCAGCTAGTACGAGATATTTCTCAGCATCAACTGGCAGAAAGAATGTTTTTAGAGCTTGAAGCAAGATTTAAAAAGAAGAGAAAGAGATCTTTAAAAAAATGTTTATTAACTAAGTTAAGAATCAAATGCTAAAAGGCCAGATAATAGAGTTTTACACATAGTGTAGCCCATTCCCTTACTTCTGACTCCTATATTTCTATCTCTTGGCCATGAGCTGTTTTGTTTTGTTTGTTTTTTAATCAGAGTATAGTTGATTTACAGTTTGTGTTAGTTTCAAGTGTGTAGCATAGTGATTCAGTTATACGTATACATATATTCATTCTTTTTCAGATTCTTTTCCCATATAGGTTATCAGTATGATTTGGGCTCAGTTGCTCAGTCATGTCCAACTCTTTGTGGCCTCATGGACTGGAGCCCGCCAGGCTCCTCTGCCCATGAAATTTTCCAAGCAAGAAACTGGAGTGGGGTGCCATTTCCTACTCCAAGTTAACTACTACAATATTATAGAATACTCAGTTGAGTTCCCTATGCTATATAGTAGGGCTTTGTAGGTTATTTATTTTATATTTAGTAGTGAGTGTATGTTAATCCCAGACTCCTAATTTATCCCTTCCTCCATTTTATCCCTTTGGGAACTATGAATTTGTTTTCAAAATCTGTGAACCTGTTTCTGTTTTGTAAAGATGCTCATTTATTTAATTTTTAAAATTAGATTCCACATATGAGTGATATCATATATTTGTTTCTATGTCTGACTTACTTCACTTATGATGATGATCTCTAGGTTCATCCATGTTGCTGAAAATGACATCACTTCATGCTTTTTATGGCTGAGTAATACCCCATTGTATATGTAGCCCATCTTCTCCATCCATTTCATGGAGTAAGAGGAGTTGTGGAGAATTCACAGTCCCAAGCATCACTTCTTCCAGGGTGGTTTGATGGGTGGAGAAAGGATGAGGAAGAGAGGAGACTCCTTGTTTCTCCTGCAACCCAGCAAGATGGGAGAAGGCGGCTTGAGCAAGAGGCAGGTGGGTGCGGAGGAGCCCAGGAGCAGGGGGGCCCGTGGAATCGTGCCAGGCGTGCTGAGACACAGCTCACACGCGTCTGGGACAGCTCTTCCGACGGCCACTCAGCACATGGACAGTGAGCAGCACTGCGCTGGCAGCGGCATCTGGAGATGCGCGGTGGAGGCCGTTCTTCTTGCTTTTCGTGGTCTGTGTGTGATGGACCTTCTTATACGCCCAGGTCAGGGACACAGGCCTCCCAGGGCACTTCTAAATCAGCAGAGTCTGGGATCGAGACAGAGAGGCTCAAAGCCTGAGATGTCAAAACTGGAGGCGAAACACCAAGTGCACGTGCTCCAAAACTGAATCCTTAAAAACCATAAAGCCAGACGGACTAGTTGGGAGAACCACCTGGACAGATCATGTGCAGCACAAACCAGTGACGATAACACTAAGTTTACTGAATTGGACTAATATTCACTTTTGGTTGATATCCTGCTCCCAAGTAGGCTGTGAGGAACGTCAAGAAATTAGAACCAGGTGCTAAGAAAAATTATTATTATTAAATAGAAAATAAATTACATATAAATTATACATGCTATTTATATTGAAGAAAGTGTGGGGCTTACATAACATGAAGATTAAATAAGATGAGGCAAATTAAAAGTCCCAGATTGTCCCCTGGTGTATAGCAGGTAAGCAGTTTTGTATCAGGAGTTGTCACTGTGAGGTCTAGGAGGGGAGCCCAGGGCTAAGAGTGGCCTGAAGTGTTCCTGGCTTGTCCAGATGAGAGTCCAGTGCTCTTCCACCCAGAGAAGGAAAAGCAAAACAGGACAAATCTCAGAAGGGAAGATTCAAGGGGTCTCCTTTTTGGTGCTGCTTTTGAAACCCTAGGAATAAATGTTGAATATTTCAGGGAAGAAGTCAGATCAAGAGATGCAGTTTGTGATAGAACTCTGATCAGTCACTGGTTATATATACAAGCAGAGGTGAGATGCCCTGGGGTGTAGAATAAGAAGAAAAAGCTCAGGCCCTGCCCATGTGGAACACACAGGTAGAGAGAATGGGGCCATCAAGGGCCGGAGAAGGAAAAAATAAGGACTGCTGGTCACCAAGGCAGAGGATACTTCAAGAAGTACAGACATCTTCAAGGGATGTTTCCAGGGCTTATCTTTTTTTTTTTTCTTTTTGTCCATCTCCAAATAAAGTCTATCTAATCTAGAAAATATATATGGTTATATTTTCATAGAATAAAACATGCATATCTAATGGGAAGAACTCCATTTGATTGGAGGGTCTCTCAGTGCTGGTGATGAAGAATCGGCCTGCAAATTCAGGAGATGCTACAGACGTGGGTTCAATCCCTGGATTGGGAAGATCTCCTGGAAAAGGGAATGGCAACCCACTCCAGTATTCTTGCCCGGAGAATTTCATGGACAGGGGAATCTGGCAGGCTACAGTGCATGGAGTTACATAGAGTCAGACACAACCGAGCAACTGAGCATGCACACACACACAATGTCAAACTGAGCAACCTTTCAGTTCAGTTCAGTCGCTCAGTCATGTCTGACCCTTTGCGACCAGATGAACCGCAGCACGCGAGGCCTCCCTGTCCATCATCAACTCCCAGAGTCCACCCAAACCTATGTCCATCAAGTCGGTGATGCCATCCAACCATCTCATCCTCTGTCATCCCCTTCTCCTTCTGTACTCAATCTTTCCCAGAATCAGGGTCTTTTCAAATGAGTCAGCTTTTTGCATCAGGTGGCCAAAGTATCGGAGTTTCAGCTTCAACATCAGTCCTTCCAATGAACACCCAGGAGTGATCTCCTTTAGAATGGACTGGTTGGATCTCCTTGCAGTGCAAGGGACTCTCAAGAGTCTTCTGCAACACCACAGTTCAAAAGCATCAGTTCTTTGGCACTCAGCTTTCTTTATAGTCCAACTCTCACATCCATACATGATTACTGGAAAAACCATAGCCTTGACTAGATTGACCTTTGTTGGCAAAGTAATGTCTCTGCTTTTTAATATGCTATCTAGGTTGGTCATAACTTTCCTTCCAAGGAGTGTCTTTCAATTTCATGGCTGCAATCACCATCTGCAGTGATTCTGGAGCCCAGAAAAATAAAGTCAGCCACTGTTTCCACTGTTTCCCCATCTATTTGCCATGAAGTGATGGGACCAGATGCCATGATCTTAGTTTTCTGAATGTTGAGCTTTAAGCCAACTTTTTCACTCTCCTCTTTCACTTTCATCCAGAGGCTCTTAGGTTCTTCTTCACTTTCTGCCATAAGGGTGGTGTCATCTGCATATCTTGGGTTATTGATACTTCTCCTGGCAATCTTGATTCCAGCTTGTGCTTCCTCCAGCCCAGTGTTTCTCATGATGTATTCTACATATAAGTTAAATAAGCAGGGTGACTAAACAGCCTTGACGTACTCCTTTTCCTATCTGGAACCAGTCTGTTGTTCCATGTACAGTTCTAACTGTTGCTTCTTACCAATTGCCTAACCTGACTTAATGGACATGAGCTTGACCAAACTTCAGGAGATGGTGAAGGACAGAAAAGCCTGGCATGCTGTGTCCATGAGGTTGCAAAGAATTGGACAAAACTTAGCACCTGGACAACAACAAACCTCTCTGAATCTCACTGTTTTTAAGCATGAAATAGGGTTTTAATAATCACAACTTATCCTACCAGACTGCTGCAAAATAAAAGAGATCATGCAGATTAACTTGGTTTTGTTATTATATGCATATGTGTATAGTAGTGTTTATCATCAGCCAAAGGTTCCTGCAGTTTGAGGACATTCTCTTACAAAGTTGGTACTGAATAGATATTGGTCTAAGCAGTGGATGAATGCATGGAAATTGCTCATTAAGTCTTCTTTCATAATGTGTGATTCAGCTACTGAGGGCATGTTTATACTCTACAGATATTCCAACAAATTGCAAAGGAAGGAACAATGAGCATTAGACATAGATGGAGTGCCTATAAAGTTATCTACAATAACTTCCCTTTTTCCCATTTCAAGTAATTCATACAGGGATATGTTTCAGTGGAAAAGGAAACCCTTCAGTTCTGCTGTATAACTGAACTAAGAGAATAATTATGAATACATTTTTACTTGGTCAAGTAGTTAACTTGTCTAAAAAGAAATTGCACCATTTGAGACACTAGGCCCCCATCAACCAAACCTCCAAACTCTGTGCTTTATATTTTGCTTTCTATTTTTTTTTGTTTTACTTCCACATCCTGCTAGCAATTTAGGGATTTGTATTTTTATCAATCAAACATCAACCATTTTTAAAAAATCTATTGACCTATCTTTACCTTACTGGATTCTAAAGTTTGTAAGAGAGATATAACAAATCCTTTCTTTGTAATCTACCCTAGTTTTAGAATGCTCCTACTACTTGACACAACATGGTTGTTAAAGAGACACTTGTCCAATGACTTAAAGGATGAATGAATGAATGAGGAGGTGAATGCCAAACTAAGAAAGAACTTTCATCAATTTATACTTTTCCTGTTTTTCAGAATCTTTGCAGGCAGTAAAACTAGTATGACGTACAGCAGTGTTTATATATACTTTTTTTAAAAATTCCAGCTAGAAGATGTATTGAAAGAAACTATCCATAAAGTAAAAAACTATTACTCTCTGCTTTTTCATTTGCTAGATAAGAAACGCAAAATACTCAAGAATTCATGTTCATACATGGCCCCCAGGCTATATCTAAAGCATGCTGTTTCTTCTTTAAAATAGTTTAACCTCCTTTTGACACATGGAGATCAAAATTTGAGGCCTTTTAATTTCTAAGGTTTAGAATCATGTCCAGTAAACATAATACCATCTGATAACATAAATTATTTCAAAGCTTCTCAGTTTCTGTCAGAGAGAGAGGCATACCATAGGTTAGCAATTTGCCTGTCAGGAATCCCTCAGGCTTCTCTCACCTATTTAAACTGCCTCCAAGTAATTTAGTAAAGGTATTGAATGTCTTTTCACTTTTTCTGATTTGAAAGAACACAAAACCCTATAGGGTCTTTATTTTGAAGACACTGCTTTTTGTTTTTATTTAATTTATCCTATTCTATTCTATACATTTTATGTTTTCTTGAAATTTTATATCCTTAAATAGTTTGATTTCACTTCAAATCATCTTGATGCACTTCTTGATGTGAAAATCTAAAGAAATTCTTTAGATGGCTGGTAATTATTTATATGATTTGCATTTCCCAGCCTAAAAAGGACAGTTCTTAATTATAATTAATTAACCTTGTCTTGTGCAGTATTTTAAAAGCTTTCGATAAACATTTCATGGCATTAGCTTATTCGGCTGTGGTAGGAAGAACAGAGATCAACTGTCTCACAAATATAAACAGAGGAATAATGATGAGAGAGGTTAGGTGACTTTCCTGAGGTCACACAGCTATTGGCAGACATGTGACTGAAACATGGCACTCTTCTCTGTATTCTCACGCCTGCTGCACGGAAGGGCTTGACAACCTTCACCTCCCTGAGGCCCTGGAGAGAAACAGGGGAGGTGCTTCTCCCTCAAGTCTTGTCCTGCGTGAGGCTGGGCTACATGAACACCTTGAAGGTTCAGATACTGTGCACTCCGCTTACACATTTTCTGCAATTTAAGTAATTCCAGAGCATTTCCTCCAATTGCAAGTTCATAGTTTTTATTATAAACAGTATATGAAAAAGGGTTAAGATGCAAAGGGCCCCGATTTACTCATCACTGATATCTACCTTCATGAAGCAGTGTGGTGGGCAAGGAGTGGGATGGGGGGAGATTAAGTGATGGATATTCCTCCAACAAAGACAAACACACATGGAAGGAAAACCACAAGTTGGTCTCTGTTCTAGGAGATGTGACTAGCAGGGAGCAAAACTGAAAGGGTCCCTCCAGCAAGCTCCAGTACAAAGACATTAAATGAAGAAAATGACACAAAGAGTATTTGTTCTTATCTTCTCAGGTCAGGGAGACCTGTGGCTCACTGTTCTGCAGAACCCACTTTGGGCTGGACTATAAATGGGTTAGGACATCATGGTTCTGAATCTTCTCTTCAACTGACTCTCTGTTTGAGATTAAGAAATGGAAACCCACTGGCTCCTGGTCTTGTGTTTGGAATGATGCATCTGTGAACATTTCTAGATCTTTGGTTCTGGTAACCAGGGCTCCCCCAGTGCAGAGAAGCAGGGTCTATGAGAGCAGAGTAGCCTTGATGTGCTGAGGCTGAAATTCAGTGTTGCCAAGGAATGCAGAGAGAGGCCCCAGAGGGAGATTTCCCTGCATGGCATGGCCCCTTGACCACCTTTTTCTCTGGACTCATGGTTTCCTTTGCCTGTCGGGACAGGGTCAGGGGTGAGACTGCCCCTCAGGAATCATTCTCTTGTCTCTCCAACAGAACTCAAATAGGAGTCATGAAAATAACAAAGAAGTGGAGAACTAGGAACCGAGGGGGACTTTCACACAAAGGGATATTTTAACCTGGAGAAAAAAGCTGAGCGTGACTTCATGAAAGTCTAGCTTTACAGCAAGTTAAAGATAAAGTTCTTGAAAGTGATGGGCTGTGACGAGGAGGGACCACCAGGAAGGATCTCTTGGAGGTTGACTATGAGCATCCTGAAGGGCAGGCAGAGCTGGCTGGTGCTGAGCAGCCTATGCTTGAACCTGAACTTGAACTTGAACTTGAAGCCTCCAGCTGAGTGAAGCCCCAGGGACTCCCAGTACAGAGGGAGTTGGTCTCCTGCCCCACATTCCACCAGAAGGTCAATCCAGGCTTCTGGAAGACCCAAACAGGTACTGCCTCTCTCTAAAGATCACCTGTAGATATCAGACATGCAGGTCCTCTAGGTATGTGTTTTCTCTATCCCCAACGTCAGCAATTCAATTATCAGATGTCTGCTGAATTCTCTTTATGTTTGATGATATCTTTTTTGGCAGTCTTCTTCAGATTTACTGAAAATGTTTTTTCCTCATCTGTAAAATAAAGAGGGAAAACATCCTGAATCACTGCCTTGCAGAGTTATTGCAAATATAAAAAAAGAAATAATCTGTGTGATTTCAGGGCACCTGTAAAAAGTTAGTTACTGTGTCAATAAAGGAATACAATGGACTGTGGTGACCGACTCCCACTGGCTCATAAGAACAAAAGTCAAACACAGTTAAATATTTAGGAACTCTATGGGCCAGGTATTCATACATTGGTAGCTTGAAACTGACCATGGTGGGAGTGTTTATAATGCAGAAACTGGAAAAAAAAAATATAGAAATCGAGGTTTCCTCTATTCTCCTGGAGAGCTAGGTATGTTAAACTTCTCTGGCTACAAATGCATTAAGTGAGACATATTTATTTATATTTGTTTATGAAAAGAATAATTCCAAAGACAATATTAAAAAGTCATATATATGTAAAATTGAAATAAAAGGATGTGCATTTTTTAAACAAAATCTAACACGTGGCTAAAGTCTTTTTACCAGGAGGAATCTGGTATGTGTGTTCACCTATGACACAGACTTGATTGTATAATAGGAAGAGTTCATTGGCTTTTATTTTTTCACATCAGGCAGCAATTGGAGGTCATGGGATTCTTGACCTCTCAGTCACTGACTCATGGTGCCACTCTGCATCATGGCATCTATGTTGTCCTTGGTTGAGTTCCCCTTTCCCTGACTCTCTTTGGTGCCAACCTAGGTCCCAGGAAAGCCCTGGCCTCCAGCCTAGGTACCACAAAACTTTTTGTGGCCTTCTTGGCCTGAAATCAGGAGCCACTGGAATCCGCAATAAGCGTGTCCATGTGGGTTTACAGAGCTCTTAATTTCACTAGATGGAATCTGCACTGCTATTTTTGCTTTGCTTTTGCTACCATTTTTAGGGAGTGCCATGTTTACCAATTTGAAAAGTAAATGTAGAAAACCATTTTATTGAAAAAAATTGAATTGGATTTATGTTATCTATTTCTATATGACAATGATATTTCCAAATGCTTGATGATGGTTGATGAAGCAAACTGTATCAGAGAAGAAACATGATGGACAAATTACTCCAGAATTGACTGAATGGGATGTGGCATATTTGTAGGGGGCAGGACTGGATTTTTTTTATTGAATAATCCCAAAGCATCTGGGGAAACAGTGATGCCTATACCTGTGTAATTATTATATGCAGTGGGTAGAAAACAGCTCACCCTGCTATTCAGCTGTTTGCTCTCTGGGTGCAAGAATGTTATCTGTTATTTTTACTGTGCGAGTTCTCAGGACCTAGAGGAACAGCCAGTACACGGTAGATGTCTGACCCTTACTCACTAGTGGGTAAAAATAAACTTCCCTCTGGAACAAGATCCTCCTCATTGCAGAGTCTTGCAGGCAGTTGCTGTGGTTCCTTCTACCACATGGATTTTTAAGTCAGTCAGACTTTTGTTAAAATCCTTGAGAAAGTATTAGCTTGGATGAGCGTTTATTGCTTTTGACATTTGTTTCAATATGAAATGGAGATCATAACTATATCACAAAATTCCTGTGAATGTGAATCTATATTTGAAGCACTAAAAACTGTTGTAAATATAAACTATATTTAAAGTATTAGTACACTACCTATCACATGAGATGTTTAAATAAATATGAATTTCTCTGTCTCTCCCTGGGGATCTAGGATCCCCCTCTCATAGGGACTTGATGTCCTAACCGGTGAGGGATATCACCTGATTCAGGGCCCAGGAAGGTGAAGACACAGGTGACATATTGTGACAAACATCTGGGAGCAAGTAGAAACATATTCATTAATAAATTGCTCATATGTTTTATTTTAATGATGCATTTGCACTCTGCAGAGAAGATGTGCTGAACACAGTGTGCTTTTCATCATTGTAAGTTCACTTTCAGTTCTTATTAATAATAGTTTACTGAGTATGCAGAACAGAAAGGGATACACATGAGTCAGGAATGTGAAGCTTTGCCACAAGTGGAGAGAAGGACCCCAGTGAGCACCGTGGTCTGTCTCGATGGCCTTGATCAAGGACTTCACACATTAGATGATTAGACCATTAGCAGTAGCCCATTTTTTTTATCCTCTTAGAGAATCGTACCAATCAGAGTTTCTGTTTCACACTTTAATGGTTGGTGGGTCTAGCTGTAGTTGCTGAATACCATCCCTATTAATTTATTTCTCAATGGAGAGGTATAATTTACTCACCAACCTGTACTGATCTTGTATGCTGTGTCAGGCACTATGCTGAGCTCCAGGAATGCAAAAAGTATAACATCACAGACTCAATGGACATGAACTTGAACTGGAGCAAACTCCAGAAGACAGAAGAGTACAGAGGAGCCTGGTGTACTGCAGTCCATGGAGTCACAGAGAGTCAGACATGACTGAGCAACCGAACAACCAGACAACACATCCCTACCCTTCTTTCCGGTGAGGGCTGGAGACGTGCAATCACTCATCTCTCTGAAATGTGCTGAGTGATCCTAGGGCCATGCTAACAGAAGGCTCTTGAAGACTCAAAGGGGTAGGAAAAGAAAAAAAAAAAAAGTCTTTTAGGGAATTGGGAGTGGAAATGGCATTGGCCTAAGACTTGAAGTACTTCAGGCTGAGAAAGGATTGAGTTTCTCATGGGACCCTGGCTTCTGGAGTTCCGAGGCTACACGTTCCAAGTGAGTCCTCTGAGAGGCTGGGACCGGAAAACGCTCACGGCTTCACCTCGGCCGCCCCTCAGGCTTGACAATCTTTGTGTCCCTCCTCAAAAGCTTCTCTGGTCATCCCTACTTTGAATCTGAACATCCCAGTCATTCACACCTCCACACTCTGCATTATGTTTCGGAGAGTGTGTGCCTTAACGGTCTCCCTTCCTAAGAGGAGAGGGAGCTTGGTTTTAGAAGTCTATTAGACACAGTGACTTCAGCGCTGGAACTCTCTCTTGTAAGTAGGCGTACCTCCATCTGAACTTCCGGCGGGAATGAAATTACAGCTTCATTTACGGCAGCAGCCGCACTGAGCTGTCTCCCAGTTGATGACGCAGGAGTGCTATACTTTACGGGAGCGAGGGCTTTTGAGACGTGTGTCTCAGAAGACAGAAGAAATGCTTCAGTAGCATGTTAAATTAATTAAGAACAAGTCAAAGAGGAGTGAGAAAGACTTCAAGGTGAATATACAGGGAAAAGGACTCTTTTGTTTTTTATTTTATTTCACATATGGGCTGTTCCACAAACACTCAACTAAATTTAATGCCTCTGACTTCTTAGAGAATCAACTTACCTGTCATTTTCAGTAACCAGTTAAGATGATTACTGCTGAATATTCTCTGCTATAAGGCCTATGGGAAATGCTTTTAAATTATTAAAATTAAAATTATATCATTCATGCTAAGAGGACTAATAAGGCTGGACGGTATGTTAGGGATATGAATTTGGGAGAGAGACAGATCTCAGTTTAGTTTTTGGCTCTGCCTCTGTGTGACTTTGAAAATAATCTTTACCATCTCTGATCTTCACTTTCTTCTCCAGAAAATAAGTGTCCCTACTCAAGTTGTTTTAAAGTTTAAGTGAGATGAATTATGTAAAATGCCAGCTTAAGGCATGCATATAGCACATGGCATGCAAACTCATTAAATTAACAGCTCTTATTTATACTATATTAAATGAAGAATTATTATTCCCAACAGAAACTGAGATAACTTGTGTAGACATTCCTTACAAGGACTTTATATATGTGTTGTCACCAATTGATTCTCTCCATTTTCAAAAAAAAAAAAAAAAAGAATAAAAAATAATTATCTGTAGCCAGGGGGTTATAGGTTCATCTTCAGGTATTGACTATCTGATGCCAAGAGCCGACTCATTGGAAAAGACTCTAATGCTGGGGAAGATCAAGAGGAGATGGGGACGACAGAGGATGAGATGGTTCAATGGCATCACCGACTTGATGGGCATGAGTGTGAGCGAGCTCCGAGAGATAGTGGAGGACAGGGAAGCTTGGTGTGCTGCAGTCCATGGCATCACAGTGAGTGAGACATGATTTAGCAACTGCATAACATCACCACCAACATAAAATATATCAGTAAAGAATTCATAGCATCTTAGAGAATTGCTCCATTTTTGTAAGTGGTTTTTGGTGAAAGTGTAGGGTTTGTTGAAATGGGGAGGAGCTTGTGGTTGGGAGATCTGGTGAGAACAGCTGTCCTGTTGCTTAATTCTGTGACCTGGGGCAAGTCATTTAACTGCCTGGTGACCTCAAACCTTCTTTACAGTCGCAAACATTCCCCTCTTCTCAGTGTTTTAGTGGGTACTCAGTATCTCCGGTCTGTGAAGTTACAGAATTGACACTTGTCAGGTTTAACTCTCGTGATGTTAGCATTCCCAGGTGAGAGAAGGCTGTAAATCAGACCAGAAAAAGAGATGTGAGTCTGGGGAACGACGTATGACTTCACAAGCAAGACAGAACCCAAAGCAACTTGCGAACCCCACAAAGAGAAGGAACTTGAGGGCCCATGGAGAGTGGCTAGAACTGTGTCAGAGGGAGGGACACCAGGATCAGAGCAGTAAGATAATTGCCAAGTAGATGAGCGCAACCTGAGAACTGTCCAGAATTCAGAGTTAGAGACCAGCTGTGAGCAGACACAACCAGCCGTGAAACAGCACCAGCAAGGGAGACTGCACGTTCGAGAACTGGATACAGGTCTGCCCTGTCTGCCCCCCAGATGGCCCGAGCGCTGGCTGGACTCATTTCCTAACACATTTACCTTTTATAAAATCACATCCTGTGGGCCTGATAGTCACCGGACTATAGGTGTCATCAGCAGCACCCCAGCCCCATTCGACACATAACATGTATCACACTTGGCCTGTTCATACCAAAAAGAGTGATTTCACATCATAAAAGACAATGCCAGGCATTGTTGGAAGCCTGGCTTCCACATATCAAGGAAATCAGGGCTGAGTCTCCTGTTGGGGTGCTCAGACGAGAACTGAGCCCTTGCACCGAAGTGTCTGTTGAGTGAAAGATCCCCCAACATTGTCAGGAATCCTAACACAGCAATGACTCAAAGATCTCTCCCGCCTGCCCCCAAGCTATTCCCTCCATGCCAGGGGTTAGAATTACTAAACTCTATTCCAGGTGCAGTACTGACATTCATCTGTCTATCCACCGTCCCGTGATACCATGAAAAAGATCATTTCTACTCAAACACTTAAGGCCCGTGTTCTCTGTCACATTGGATGATAGGATTTCCCTTGCCTTTATTAGGTTTACATTATTCAGATGCTGTATAAAAGGGCCATTGTTTTACTAAGTTAGCAAAATAAATTAAGTCTTTGAGTGGTGGATGACTTTGATAAGAAACTCTATTTGCGGAAACATGGGGAGTCGCTATTTCTGATGTCTGCTTGACTTGAGTTATTCATCTGGGGCTGCTCCGGTTTGCCTGGAAGCCGGGGGACCAGGCAGCAACCACTGGCCCTGCGGCTCTGATGCCTTTTCTGCTCTGTTTGTCAAATGGGGTGTTCGCTTGCAGCACGCCAATGGAAAGCCTGAGCTCTCTACAGGCAATGTCCCTCGTGTGGGCCCTGAGGATTTCAGCCTGGATTCCTGTGCCAGCTGAAAAGCAGATCTTTCTTTTGTGGGAAACAAACTGCCGTCACTTTGGGAGAATTCTAATGAAAGAACCCAATCCAAGGTTGTTCAAGAGAGGGATATCATTACAGCCCCAAAATCACAGAGTTAGCTGTTTGTCATGGCAACGAGTTCACCTCAATAAAGAATCTGCCTGCCATGCAGGAGACTCAGGTTCGATCCCCTGGATTGGGAAGAGTCCCCTGGAGGAGGGCATGGTAACCCACTCCAGTATTCTTGCCTGGAGAATCCCTTGGACAGAAACAAAAGAAATAATTAAAAATAATTTTAAAATAGCATTTATTCAATGTCTACTTCAAATGAGTTTTGATGCTCAGGATCTGACATGGATATTTATTTAATTTTCTCAATAAGCCCTTTTTTAGAGATGTAAAACCTCATGTGAAATTTTCTCCATGCATACTCTACTTCAATATGTTTTAGGTAGATAAAAAAACTCAAGTTTAATAGATGTAAAAAAAAAAAAGCAAAAGGGATATTTGATAAAGTGTGTTTCTTCAGAAATTAAGAGACAAAATATCTGCAGTTTCAGCTGCTTTCTTCCAAAGAATTCTTTTGAAAAGTGTACCATACAGTATGTGAGCTAATGCACATCACGTGAAACTCTCATCTTTGTCTGTTTGTAAGTAAAAATCTCAATGATATTCATAAGCATGTTTCTTTCTTTTTTAAACTGGAGTATAATTGCATTACAATGTTGTGTTACTTTCTGCTGTAAATCAGCAATATATATACATATATCCTGTTTCTTTAACTACCTCAGTGAAATCCAGTGGCTTCACTATAAAATCTGTCTTGTTAGAGTTCTAAGAAAGTGGCTCCAAAATGTTACTTCGTGTTCCTCTGAAGCCCTGGGTGTCTTGCTCCTGGTCTCCAGCAGTCGCCACTTGCCTGTTTCACTGCTAACCTCTTGCCCTAGCACAACCTCATAGCAGAGAGACTGTGGCTCCCAACTCTCACGCCAGAGCCTGCCAGGCCCTTGCCAGGGCCCTGCCTGCCCAGTTTACCAACGTCTTTTCTTGGTACGGTCACCTCTGCCACCAGCTTTGGTCGCACTGAGGAAACACTTGGCTCAAAGCCATTTCTTCTTTGCGGCCTCTGCACTTACTGTGCCTCTGTGTGCGATACAGCCGCCCCTTAGTATCCATGGGGGAATGGTTCCAGGACCCCTAGGATACCAAGATTCACAGATGGCAAGTCCCCTAGATGAAATGGTCCAGTACAGAGAGACTTCCCCACCTGCTGGTTCAGCATCTACCGCTGGCTGAACCTGCAGGAGGCGGAGCCCACAGCATGCGGAATCCAAACTCAGGTTGCTTCTTCTTTTTTTTCCTTCAGATTTTCACTTGCAGACTTCCTTTTAAACATTAGGGTCTCAACATAAAGACCATCCTTCCAAAACCCCTCCCAGATATTACCTCTTTCCTCATTTTCCCACTCTATCTCCATTACTTTTAATTTTTTCATTGCATTGATTGACATTTGAGATCATTATATTCTTTTACCTGTTTAATGTTTCTTTTCCAATGAGAATATATATTTCTTAAATAAAGAAATGTAGCTTATATTTTTACTGCTGGGTCCCAAAATTCTAGAATGGCAGCCAGCACAGAGCATGCACAAAATAAATGCTTTCTGCAGAAACAGTGAATGAATGAAGAGAGTGTATAAATTAAGGGTTGGAATGTGTAACTTTCCTGTTTGGGTTTGTTTTTCCAAGCAGCATCTTTTAGTTTCGTGGCTGCAGTCACCATCCACAGTGATTTTGGATCCTATGAAAATAAAACCTGCCACTGTTTCCATTGTTTCCCTGTCTGTTTGCCATGAAGTGATGGGACTGGATGCCATGATCTTAGTTCTTTGAATGTTGACTTTTAAGCCAGTTTTTTTCACTCTCTTCTTTCACCTTCATCAAGATGCTTTTTAGTTCCTCTTCATTTTCTGCCATTAGGGTTGTGGCATCTGCATATCTGAGGTTGTTGATATTTCTCCCAGCAATCTTGATTTCAGCTTGTGACTCATCCAGCCTGGCATTTCACATCATGTACTCTGTAAATAAGTTAGTGTTACTCTTTAAAAAACTTTTGGAAAATATGAAATAGAACATTGATGTTAAGGTGATACTGGGCAATTGCCTGGAAATAGCTAGACTTGGTTGCTGGATAAAGACAGTTCTTAAGAGCACTGGCTACTGATTCCTTGGTATCATCTTTAGACCACTCTTAAATAAATAAAATTTTGCTACAAGTAGCCCAGGGGTATTTCTAAAGTTTCCCTACAAAAATCTGTTTGACTGAAAACCCTCTATACTTCTGCATTAGCCCTCTTGATTTTTGTTTTAGGCTTTATGCCTGAAGCTGTGCTTGTTTTTCTGCTGTATCATCTCAGCCATCCAAAAGACATCTCAAGGTATTGCACTTTTAGCAGCTCTGAAGAAAGACTGCTTATCTCTTCCATGTCTTTCCACCTCATCCTAGAGACTGCCACAAATAAATTTAGCAAATGTCATTGTGTTCACATTTTATTTATGATCACTCCAGATATATCCTGCAAACCTGGAGATGACCTCTCCAGTTGTTCTTCCAAGATGTGGTAACAAAGTGAAAGCCACTCAGCCGTGACCAACTCTTTGTGACCCCATGGACTAATAGACTCTTCTGTCCATGGAATTCTCCAGGCAAGAATACTGGAGTGGGTAAACATTCCCTTCTCCAGGGGATCTTCCCAACCCAGGGATTGAACCTGTGTCTTCTGCATTGCAGGTGGATTTTTTACTGTTGAGCCACTGGGGAAGCCCCTATATGACGGGGCTAGCCCTGAGCCCTTGAAAACATGACACACATTATTTTATCTCTGGAAAGCTTTCTCCTGGCTGGAATTATAGTAGACACTCTTTGAATTCTTGTTGGATGAAGACTCAGCTTATCTCCTAAAAGCCTTTAACCTAAGGGCACAATTAGTCCAGGAACTGGAATGCTGCCACAATTGCATTCTAGGGATGAAATGATTCTGCTTGATGAGGAAATCCATTATAACAAGCCTGGAAAGTAAGCACAGCCAGGTTCTTACAGGTAGATGAGATCCTGTATTTTTACTTATTTTAATTTTTCAAGGCACAAGAAAGCACTTACTGTACAGCTTTGCAAACCAAATTTAGTTGAGACTCTGCGCTTTAGAGTCACTGTATCTTATATGATTACATAAAAGACTTTGCTTTTAACATTCAACTTTGCTTTGTGAATCCATGGTATTGCCTTTCTGTTACTTTATTGCTTTAATGCAATTGAAAATAATACAATATCCATTTAAGGAACATTGAGCAGAGGGATTATTTCAGTCTGAATACATAAGTGACTAGCTATTTAAAATAAACATCCATTAAATAATAGTAATCTGTAGATGAATCTTATCAAAATGCTTTAAGGCAATCACAGTTAATGAGTTGATCATTATTACCTTTGAAATAAAAATGCATAACTATCTGGAGAAAGGAATCTTTTTCTGCATGGAGCTCTAACAGTCTGACTGTACTCAAAGGGCCATGGTAACTGTTTTATGAGGTTTTAAGTCTCGATTTAAACAAAAATTGGAGCTCAAGATCACTAAGATAAAGATCAGAAGCCATATTTTTGGAAATTTTGTAGCTGTGTGACCTTTCTGAGCTTCTGAGTCCATTTCTATATTGAAGCTAATAACATTTATACATTCTCTCTCAAACTCAATATAGCAATGTGTGTGAACTACTTTATCAGAACTAAAATGCTGTTGGTGTTCTTATCTCTTGCAGCATTACCATAATAGACAACTTAGAACAAAACGGATAATGCCCTCAGCAAAGAGATCAATTGAGGACATAATAGCTACTTCCAAAACATCTGTAGGAATTGGGAATACCACTCTTGGTTCTTCTATCCGAGAGGATCCAGGAGCCTGGGGAGAAGCAAAGGACTTTATTATTATTCCTGTTAGTGCATTTTTATCTGATTTTACCTGTAGAAGAAACACATGTGCCTCCAATGTTTGTGAGACCAACAAGATACTTGAATATTTACTCCACTTTCCACATCTGGCACCTGAGAACGCAGACTGTCTTGTCACCACTGAAGTTTCAGTTCATCACCACTGCTCACACACAGACAGCTAAGTGTCAAGGAACTGGAGAGAGGGAGAAGAAGCGATTTGATTAGACACAGAATTCTGCCAGGCTGAGAGTTCAGTCAGTAATTGCTATGTTAATAAACAGCTCCTCTGCCCCCATCTTAACCCCACCCCCCACCCCCCACAGGCAGATGGGGCCCATCACACAGACTGGATGCCATCTACCCTCATAATATTCTTACTCACATATATTCATACTCATATATTTGCATACACCGCTCTCTCTGCCTTGAATGTCCTTCCTTCCTCCACTTTGAAAATGTGCATGTTTTTTAATTTCCTCAAGGTAAGCACAATGATATTTGAGTCCTTTTAAAGAATTCTAGGGACTTCCCTGGTGGCTCAAATGGTAAAGAATTTGCCTGCAATGCAGGAAACCTGGGTTCGATCTCTGGATCAGGAAGCTCACCTGGAAAAGGAAGTAGCTACCCACTCCAATATTCTTGATTGGAAAATCCCATGGACAGAGGAGTCTGGCGGGATACAGTCCATGGGGATGCAAAGAGTCATGACTAAGTGACTAACACTTTTAAAGAGTTCCAAGTACAGCTAGTGACTTGCTTTTTTTTTTTTTTTTACTCTTAGAGTACTGTTAAATGACCTCATTTATGGCATTTTTCACACCTATACATTCTTCTTGGATGCGAGATGGACTGAAGCTTTATTTATTTTTTTCTTCCAATTCAAGAGACACAGTACTCAATAGTTGTAGAAGACACAAATGCATGACTGAAAACAATGTCTTACGGTCTTACAAGAAGAAGCAGTGAAGGAAGGTGTGAGAGGCTTTGGTGATTGGAGAGGGTCTTAGCACTGGTGCCCACCTGGAGGATATTCAAGGTTGAGTAAAACCTCAGCATCCCCTGTCAACCTCTTTTCAAGACACAGAAGCAAGTAAGATGGGGCAACTTCTGTCGTTTTTCCACACAAGTAAATATTGATGGAGCCCGCCCTTAAAAACCTAATATTTTAAAATAAAATCTTTCTTTTAATTCCCCTTTAAAAATAAATCACATCTCCTTTGAACACGAATCATCAACTTTCATGCCATCTTGTTGCTGTTATTGACCAAATGCCCATTTATTCCTACTAAGTCACTTCAGTTGTGTCTGACTCTCTGATCCATGGACTCTAGCCCGCCAGGCTCCTCCATCCATGGGATTCTCCAGGCGAGAATACTGGAGTGGGTTGCCATTTCCTCCTTGAGGGAATCTTCCCAACCCAGAGATTGAACCTGGGTCTCTTGTGTCTTTTGAATTGACATGCAGGTTCTTTACTGCTAGTGCCACCTGGGAAGCCCCTTAAATACATATTCATTATATATTTTATGTATATTATATGCATTTTATAAATAAAATTATATTATATGTAATATATTTATAATACATATGCATATGTGTATTTTTATATGTAAAGTTTTAAAAGAGTACTTCTCCTAGCCATTACACCTTTAGCTTTTGAAATCTTCCTAACTCAGGGATCAGACCCAAGTCTCCTGCACTGCAGGAGGATTCTTTACTGTCTGAGCCACCGAGGAAATACCCAATAAAAATTGCATTCCTAATTATTTGTGAGGCCTTTTCAGCTACACCGCAGCATTGGAAGTATCTGAGGGATGGATAACAGCTTCATTCCCCCTTCACCCTGAAAGCTTATCACCCTGCTCAACACCACAGGTTGCCAAGGACCCAGAAGTAAGCTCACTTGAGTTCATTAGAGCTTTTCTCTACAGAAAGTTTAAAAATTTCAGGGAGAAGGAGAAGATGAATGATAAGGCACTCACCTATTTCCAGAAAAGCCATCTGGAGACAACTTCTGTCCTCACTAAGCACTGAAGCTGAAAACGATCCACAGTTCTAAACCTGGGTGCTGACCCTGGGCCCCCACCCGCACCGAGCACAAAGAAACCCTCTTCTGTGATTGGTGCCTGGGCGGGGGCGCTGCATTCTGACCGCCTGGCTCTCCCAGCCTCGGTCCCTGTAACCAGAGCCGCCTCCATTATGCCCCATCACAAAGAAGGGACAGCCGGAAGGTCAGGTTCACGGAGGGGGCTATAATTTTAGAAGCACTTCCTGTTATGAGTCTGACTTTTGATCTGTGATCACTCAGACCAGGGAATTGAAGCGAATGGTATGCATGAGTCACTTTCTGGTGGGATCACTCCTGGAGTGTGGTCAGACGTCTGGAGGGCTGTTTTCCCCTGCTGGCTCTAGGAATTACTTAGCCAGCCCACTTGGCCCTCAAGCGTGTAGCCTGAGCAGACTTTGTCAAGAACACATATGCTGTGGAGGTGAAATGTATGACATAACTACACTGTCCTGTAACATCTTTCTACTTAACCAGAGCAGAACTGCTCTTAGAACTGCTCTACCTTCAAACTTTTCCTTTGGAACATGAAAGAGAATGTCTTCTGGATCTCATTACTAATTAAAGGCAGGACTGAGACTAGAACCCAGTCTGCATGGCTGTCAAAGTAAGCACTCTGTGTGTTTGGTAGATCAGACTTCCCCACAGCGCCGTGTCAATCAGGCATTGCTTGTTCTGATGATATATGAATCGCAAGAAAGCAGAAGCAGGGGTGGACTTTGTGAGGTCATCTGTAATTTAAAGTTCCTTAGATGAGAGGAGCCAGTAAGTCAGTTTCACAGCTAGAATTCATTTTCTTTTTATGTAAAATAAAAGCTAGTGATTTAAATGGTGACTTCCAGGCAATGTTATCTTGTTCTGAATTGCCAGAGAATATTTTCAAACTTCAGATTTCTGCATGCGATCCTCAATCTTCCAAATAACAGTTTCTGGAAAGATACTAGGAATTTCTGTCTTTCAGACCCCACACTACTCAAATAAGCCCTGAGACGCCCCCCTCCCCAAGAAGTCTGATTCAGCTTTCATATTCCATGATTACTGAATCAGCATTTCTCAAAGTCTGCTCCTACTAAGAATGCTTTTATAATCAAGGTTGAGAAGCAAAATGAAGGATGGAGAACAGCCCTTCTCTTTGGAAAACTGACCTTTCATTCTCAGATGTAAGAATTTAAGAAGTCTTTGGTTCATTGAAATTTGTTTAGTTCAAATATCCCAAATGTACACAACAACTACTAACATCTTAGGGAGCAGTCATCTTCAGAACACTCTTTTAAGAAAATCTAAATTGTTAAGACATTTATATTGATACAAATAAGCAGCCTTGTAGTTTTTAAAAAAGTCTATTCTCACATGCTAAAAACCAGTTGAGAAAACTGAAATGAGCTTACAGACCAATTTGTTTAATCATCTAAAGACAAACTTTCTTATTAGATGACATTACTATTGGGTATGATGCTAAGAATTGAATGCTCACAATTAAGAATGGATATCTGAAGTGTTAGACTCTTTGTTCTAAGTTTGCACACCTCCTGTTTGCATTGTGAGAGGTGTTTGTCCAGCCATTTCTTCTGAAGAATTCTTTATTTTCTCCAGCAGTCAGAGTTTTACAAATGAGCTGTCTCTCTAGGCACACCTTCCTATTGAAGCTGTGCTTCCTTTCTGTAGCTTATCTCATTGGGTTTTACAAGTTTCCTCTACCTGAGATGAAAAATTAACTTGAAATAAACACCCCCAGATGGCCACAAAGCCCTTCTGTGCAGAGCTCTGGCGCTGCTGACCGAGTCTGAATTGGAGTCAGACCCGAGAGCGAGGCATTTGGGGTCAGCACGGAGTGACCCGCCTCCTCTGGTTTCACTTAAGCTCAAATTTTCTCTGTGGAGATAACACATACTTCTCAGATTTGGTTACTTACTCCATGAAGGGGTCTCGTCTGTTCTAATGTAATTTTTAACCTTTGAAAATGTTTGAAACTTAACTTTACCCCCTTTATTTTTAACAACATGTATTTTTTAAAGAGGCCTCTTACAAGGAAAGTTAGCAGACTAAAAATCTGGTAAAATGTAGAAGTGCTAAACAATCAGATTCCTAAAGATCTGATTAAAAGACCTGGATTTTAAACGAAAAAGAAGCAGAAGACTAGCACTCTGCTTTTAGCATCACATCTGCATTTGTTCGTGCAGTCTGCAGACGTCTTTCGGCTTCTCCTTTGGTGCCCTCCACCCACTTCTGTTTGAAATCAACCTCCTGGTTTGCCCCCCAAGTCTTTTCATGTATTGCTGCTAGAAGCTGTGATGGCAAAAACTCCAAAGAATTGAGCCTCTTTTTTTTCCTTCCTTCCTCATGTCTTTTTTATTTTCCTTCCTTCCTGCCTTCTTTATATTTCCCTTCCTTCCTATTTTTTTTCTTCTCTTTTTAGTGATCCATCAGTGAATTCTGCCTGCACACTGAGGGCGTGTATGGTGCGGTCTTGTGGCTCGGTATACAGAAGGAAAGAGCACCACCGTGGCCAGTCAGTGTTAGAGAGTCAGAAAGAAGCATCCTCAGACACAACAGTTCTAAATGGTGAGAGGTCTATGGAGGACCCGCAGCAGTGGGAACAGTAGAGGCTTCCTCTTCAGGGAAGATAAAGGGGACCCCGTAAAAGTGGGAGAACCATTCCAGGCAGAGGAACTCACTCGTGGAGCCAAAAGCAAGTTTGTGTGTATGTGTATTAAACACTCAGTCGTGTCCAACTCTGTGACCCTGTAGACCGTAGCCTGCCAAGTCCCTCTCTCCATGGAATTCTCCAGGCCAGAATACTGGAGTGGGTTGCCATTTCCTCCTCCAGGGGATCTTCCCCACTCAGGGATTGAACCTAGATCTCCTACATTGCAGGCGGATTCTTTATCACTGAGCCACAAGGCATTGAAATCGGTGTCACTTGAGCATAGAGAGCTTTTAGGTCCAGGGTAAACAGGGTGCTGGAAATGAGCTTCCTTCCGGGGCCTGGGTGCCTATTTCAGGGACTGGGTGTCACCTGATAGGCACTAAGGAGTGATGCCTTTTGTGTAGGCTTGTGTGTATTTAATTGAAGTGTAGTTGATTTAATAGTGCTACTTTTTGGTATATAGCAAAGTGACTCACTTTTATATATTTATAATCTCTTTCATATTCTTTTCCATTGTGGTTTATCACAGAGGATTGCTCCACAGCAGGAAGGACCTCGCTGTTTACCCGTCTCGCATGCACCAGTTTGTATCTGCTAATCCCAAACTCCTACTGCTCCCCACTGCTGTCCTCCATGGCACCTGCAAGTCTGCTCTCTCTGTCTGAGTTCGCTTCTGTTTTGTGGAGGAGTTCATTTGTGTCATATTTTAGATTCCTCATATAAGCAACAGGAGTGATGCATTTGTAACATTGTAGCATAGTATGGACAGCCTCCATACCATAGAAAGTGACATCCAGATGTAGAAAGATGTATGCTGTATACCCATGATTAAACTGCTATAAACAGGATACACTGTGCATTATAATGACCTTAGAAAAATGCACAGTTATATTATGTACCATGTGTGACCATACAGGCACACAGTTACATGTGCCACGTGTGACCATACAGACACACAGTTGTGTGCCACATGTGACCATACAGGAACACAGTTGCGTGACCCACGTGTGACCGTGCAGGCACACAGTTGCATGTGACCGTGCAGGCACACAGTTGCGTGACCCATGTGTGACTGTACAGGCACACAGTTGCATGACCCACGTGTGACCGTACAGGCACACAGTTGCGTGTGCCACGTGTGACCATGCAGGCACACAGTTGCGTGACCCACGTGTGACTATATAGGCTCACAGTTGCGTGACCCACGTGTGACCGTACAGGCACACAGTTGCGTGACCCACGTGTGACTATATAGGCTCACAGTTGCGTGACCCACATGTGACCGTACAGGCACACAGTTGCGTGACCCATGTGTGACCGTACAGGCACACAGTTGCGTGACCCATGTGTGACCGTACAGGCACACAGTTGCGTGACCCACGTGTGACCGTACAGGCACACAGTTGCGTGTGCCACGTGTGACCATGCAGGCACACAGTTGTGTGACCCACGTGTGACCGTACAGGCACACAGTTGCATGTGCTACGTGTGACCATGCAGGCACACAGTTGCGTGTGCCACGTGTGACCATGCAGGCACACAGTTGTGACCGTGCAGGCACACAGTTGCATGTGCCACGTGTGACCGTGCAGGCACACAGTTGCGTGACCCATGTGTGACTGTACAGGCACACAGTTGTGTGACCCACGTGTGACTATATAGGCACACAGTTGCATGTGCCACGTGTGACTGTACAGGCACACAGTTACATGCTGATGTGTTCCCACATATTCAAAATTTAGCCATGCTTTACAAGCACTGATTACAATATGAAGTAATAGGAAAAATAAGAACAGAGTCAGTCCAAACAACATGTATTTTAACTTTGTCTTGCTTTTGCATTTTGTCGTCCATTCAGCCTAACAAAGTCTCTCTTAATGCCTAATGACTTCTTCACCACCCTTTGTTTTCCTACAAGAAAGAAAATATTTTCCTTGAAATAATTTATTTAGAAACTTTTGTGTCTCATGCTCTTAACTTTCTCCAGAGCATTTAAACTCTTTTTTTTTTTTTAGGAATTGTTTGTTTGTTTTCGTTTCTAATTAAGCGCATTTTCTGGTTCAGGGCTTTTGACAATGCCAAAAAAAATGTAATTAAAATCACACTGGTCACAAGAGGAGACTTTTGGCTGAAGCATATTTTTATTCCTTCCTTCCTTAAAAAAAAAAACACATTCAGGACCTTGGCCAATCTGATTTTGATCTAACTGGCTGAAGGGCCCAGGAGCTGTTCGAGTCCACCCTGCTTGTCTGCCTGCCAACTGTCCGGAATTCAGAGGCCTCTTCTCAAAAGTTCAAAGACCGACTTCACATCATCTAAAGCTTATTTTGAATCTGCCTGGGGGAAGCACTTTGAGGTTAATCCCATGGCCTAAGTCCAAATGAGAGGCAAATGGAAAACTTCTAGAAGTCTCACCTCAAATCAGCATCTCGAAGAGCCCTGCCCCTGGTGTGGGGTGGCCGCTGGAGGAGGTCCAGAGCGGGGGTGATGGTCACTGGCAGCAGAAGGGCTGAGATGGACCTTCTAGAGGAGGAAACACAGGAAGGGGGAAGGGCATAGCTGGGCCTGCTCTCCTTTCAAAGAACCCATGGTAGGGCGTGTTGGAAAGTCATATTATTCTTATTTTGCTTAATGATATGATGATTAAGTATCACCCTTGGCAAATTTCCATCATAATGCCTCACAAAACAGCTGGAAACTCTGCTAAAATAGCCAGACCAAGCTGATAAGGGAATGTTAGTTTTCCCTTTTGGAGAATTTTTAAGAATGGAAATAAAGGTAGATCGAGTCTCATAAAAATATATATATGACGATGTGAGAAGAGCTTCTCATGTAGTAAAGTATATCCAGAGAAAAGCTCATGATAAACAGTTAGCTCTAGAAAAGAAAGGGGAGGAAGAAAGGAAAGAATCTATTTCTAATAGATTAGTAGATAAGTTTACTTGTACAATTTTTTCAAATTCCACTTAAAGCTGATATCATTTGATATTTGTCATTGTCTCAGATTAACATGATAATCTCAAGGTATATCCATGTTTCTATGAATGGGATTACTTTATTTTTTTTATGGCTGAGCAGCATTTTATTGTATATGTGTACCACATCTTTATGCACTCCTCAGTTGATGGGCATTTAGTTTGCTTCCACATCTTGGCTATTGTAAATACTGCTGCTATGAACATTGGGGTGCATGTATCTTTTTGAATTAGAATTTTCTTTAGGTATATGGAGAACAGTGGGATTGAAGGATCACATGGTAATTTCATTTTAAGTATTTTAAGTACCCTCCATACAACTCTCCATAAGTGGCTGCACAATTTTTTCATTCCCACTAACAGTACAGAAGGGTTCCTTTTTCTCCACATCCTCTCTTAGGGCTTATTATTCATAAATATTTTAACAAAAAAAGTACACCATAAATATTTGTAATGTGGATGTCTATTTAGTCCTTTTAGATTGGAAAGCAAAAACCACACAGAATTTAAGTTGATAAGGAAACAATTAACTGCACACTATCTAAAAAGCCTGTGCTTACTCAGTTCAGCTCAGTTAAATTGCTCAGTCATGTCCGGCCGTTTGTAACACCATGGACTGCAACATCCCAGCCCACCCTGTCCATCACCAACTCCCGGAGCTTACTCAAATGCTTGTCCATCGAGTCAGTGATGTCATCCAACCATCTCATCCTCTGTTGTGCCCTTCTCCTCCCACCTTCAATCTTTCCCAGCATCAAGATCTTTTCCAGTGAGTCAGTTCTTTTCAACAGGTGGCCAAAGTATTGGAGTTAGTGGTCCATTGGCTAAATGGAGGTTTAGTGATTTTCTTCTGAAAATTGACATTCATGTAGACAGCCTTGGGACACTGGCCTTGAAATCCAAGGGAATGGAGACTTGATTGCATTCACACCCTTCCCCTTGAAAGGTTTTGTTTGAGAAAACAGCTTACATCCTCAGCAGCCTGAAGGGTTAACCAGCACCTTCCTTCTTAGTGTATCAGCTTACTGCTAGGGAGTAACTCAGAGCAGACTATAAAGACAGGCTAAAATCTTGGGTCACCAGTGAAAGACTGTGTTAAGTAAGGAAGAATTAGAACTGAACATAAATTAACGAGGTTATGACCTAGTAAAAGCTTTCTCACAGTTAAAGCTCTTTGAAATAGCTTTTTGTCTTACTATGTATTTTTGAAAATCAATAAAAATTAATACTAATGCTTGTGGGACGAGTAAGGGGGGAGAAGGCTACTCTGTGATTTCTAGATATCCTGCTGAGTAGGCAGCTCCAGCAGCGAGAGGAATGACCACGGCCCTTGGAAAGCCTGGGGAGACTGGGACTCTAGGCACAGCCAAGAAGCACAGCTGTTTTAGGACTTCCTCCAACAATCTCATAAACAACAACAAGGGCTCTTAAATTCATTCTTGATTTGGACCAGGTTGATGTTAAAAGAAAAGGAAACCTCTTTTCAGCAGAGATTTAGTTGTGATTGTTTTTGGTACCAAAATTTGGCCTTGCTGTGCACCCGTGCCGAATAGGAGTTTCGGTGAGGCAGAAAAGGAGAGCTTTACTGCTTTGCCAGGCAAACGGGGGCCTTAGCAGGCTCCTGCTGGGAAAAACCATGCGTCTCCCCTGGAGAACTTGATGAAGGGGTTTTATTGCAATGGGTCACAATTCTGGTCCCTGACAAGATTAGGATGTGAGCAGGGCTTGCACCCCCTTAATCTTGTCTCAGGTGGCGGTCTCCTAATCTTGATGAGCTTCTCTGGTTCCTTTAATCTGCTTCAAGTGGTTTCTTGGCTACTCCTCCCTTGATTAGCAACAGTTTCACTCTGAAAGATGTTGTATAAAGGCGATGTTAAAACAAGGCAGTCAGATGAGGTCTGGAGCTCTATTTATTGAGGAATGAGAAGAGACCCAGCCCTCCATGTTGGACCTAGCCATCACATTTTCTTCCTCTCTACTCTGCAGAGCATCAGAAACCCAGATAGTCCTGAGGGTCAGGAGGAAACTAGAATGGGACGGGCATCTCTCTTTACAGGGCTCATCACTTTTCACTCTTGAAGAAGTACTGATAAAAGGGAAATGTACTACCACTGTTGCTGAAGCTTCAGTACTTTGGCCACCTGATGCAAAGAGCGAGCTCATTGGAAAAGACCCTGACCCTGGGAAAGACTGAGGGCAGGAGGAGAAGGGGGTGGCAGAGAATGAGATGGTTGGATGGCATCACCAACTCAATGTACATGAGTTTGAGCAAACTCTGGGTGATGGTGAAGGACAGGGAAGCCTGATGTGCTGCAGTCCATGGGGTTGCAAAGAGTCAGACACAATAGCGACTGAACAACGACTGCTATTACTCAGCCAAACCAGGTGGCACTTTAGACTTTGCACTGAGATGCTTTTTTCTGTCTCACATCTTTTTGCCTTTCCTGCCAGACCATCAGGGTTCAAGGCGAGTTCTCCTGCCCCAGTCCTCCGCATGGATTCAAGAGTGTCCTCACAGATCCCCACAGGACTTTGTTCACACCTGTTTAAGACTCTTCACAGTCCTGCCATGGCCTCTATCAAACCACCATGTCCCCTCATCCATAGTCAGCATCTCTCCTATCTCTGGAATGACAGAGCCTAGCTGGGGTCCAAGCTCTGAGAACATCATGTGTGTATGTCGTGATGTGTTTTTCATTTGTTTGTTTAGAATTTTTAATATGTGTGAAAAATTGTTTCCATACAAGCCTAGTGTTGGCTTGGTATTCAGCTAAGTCTGACTGAATATGCAGATGCCTATAAGAAAAGTCACAAAAACTTAGGGGAAACTGGTAGAAAACAGGTTTCAGCTGATGTGTGGTTTCTGGTTTCTGTACAAGCAAGACTCAACTCTTCAGCTCCTCGATAAGTTCTAGCCTCCTGGGGACACTGCCAAGACATACTTGTACTTTCCTCCCAAACACAAAACTGAAGATACAAAGGGTATCCAGTGCTGGCTATGCTTTATCTCTGCTGAGAATAAATCTTGACCTTGTGGGTAGAGTCAACATTGACCTCTGAATGAAATCTATTCGCATCTTCATTAGTAATTTTAATTTCACCATCATACATAATAGAGTAATTGTATATAAACACATACACACACACACACACATGCTATTTGCTTTTATATGTGTGTGTTTATAAATGGCTTTAAAATAATAATAAAACCAGCAATTTGCATCCAAACTTTAAATTTATTGTATTTAAACTATTGAATTTACCTCTGAAGCCCCCACCCAGTACATTCCTTCTCAGTTGAACCCTTCTTCCTTCCCATCAGAAGTAACCAATAATCTCTATTTTATTATTTCTTTAGTATTTCCATATTGCATGTGTATGTACAGATCCCTTTTGTGAATGCATATAGATTAATCAACCCCTGATAAAATTTTTAAAAATAAAATCAGACAATATGTGATCTTAATAAATATTTTTCTCTCAATGTTAAAATTTTGAGAGTCATCCATGTTTGTATGTATAGCTGCAACAGATTCATTTAAAACTATTTTATAGTGAAATTATAAGGTACATTAATCCAATTAATATTTGATAATCTTGGGTAATCCCTCATTCTCTGACAACAGTATCTTTTTAAAAAGGTACATGTTCAATTATTTGTGGATAAGAATGAAATAGATTTTTCTGTAGTAAATACACTGTGCTTATATTGAGTCAATGTATGAATCAAAAACTCCAGGGTGACATTTCTTCTGATCCATGCCTCAATTAAAAATCAGATCTCTGCAGAACAAATCCTCATCTGTAAGGAGATTCAGCAACACTGGCAAAGATCTGATTACTAGTGGTGGATGGTCTCTCTGCAGTTTTTCTGAGAATCACCAAATGGGACATAGTTACACACACAAATATGTGTGCATATGACTCTATGAAACATAGGGTTATAAAATACTAGGTGTTCAAATATATATATTTATGCATTAAAAATATGCTGATCATCTACAATCTGTTGGAACACAACCAACTTTAGATATGGTGTATAGGATATGAACAAAAGAAGTAAGGCCTATGTTGTTATAAAGCTTAAATTTGGGTGCCAAAGATAACTGAACAGGAGACAAACAAGTAAACATAGCTATTTCAGAGAGTGATGATGAAGAGAATAAATGAGGGTGATGCAAGAGGGGGACCAAAAGACCAACGTGAAGCCTGTCTAATTCTAGAGTAGGTGGGGAATGCTGATGATATTTAGCCTGAGACCTGAATATAAGAACCAGTCAGATAGGACACAGTCCAGGGAACAGCTGTCCAGATAGTCGGCTGTATTTTACTATACTCATAAATTCATGCTAACTTGACCATAGCTGTTCTACACGAGATGCATATCATTGGATCTGCAAGTCAGGCAGAATGTTAAGTCATCATGTGATGGAAATGGAACATGGGGGACTGGGTCTGAGCAAATAATTACATAGGTGGGATGCCTAACTATGTCGATTCCACCTCTCATGTCACCTTTCTGAACAGATGCCTCTTCCTCAACCTACCTGCAGACAAAGAAAGAACTGGGTCCAGCTTATAAATGAATCAATTGAAAATGGACTACTGCCACAAAATAACCCCATTCATATCGGACTTGAAAGTGGTAGTAAAAAGAAACTGCTATAGAAAAAACTCTGAATGGTACATTGCTTAGTCATACAGGAGAAGAGAAGCATGAGGTCCAGATGGACCATTGACCAAGGAAGGATGGTTTGAACAGTTGAGCAAAGGAAGACAAGGAAATGGAAGGAGGTGGGTGGATCTATGGGAATGAGTATAAAGCATGCAAAATATTTGTGCTTTACATTATGACATTAATAGTTCTACAGAGTGTCTATAGAGAAGCCACTTAACAAGCAGCATTTACAACCCAACTCATCTTACCTTGGCCCACCCAGAGCTTCTCCAAAAGATCTGTAAGTGGACTGCTCATGATGGCAAAGAAGGAAGCTTTGTGATGACCCCATAGCATAAGCTCCTTCTCACCAAAGCTAATTAATCTACTATTATCAGTGCTGAAAACCCAAATTGCCCACTGCAAGGACCGGTTCTGAAGCCTCAGCACCACACTTCATGAAGACCAAACTTCATTCATCCTGCAGAGGTAGTGATTCATCCTTTTCAGAGATGACATGTCAGCTTCACAAGAATGCAGACTGTGTCTTGTTATATTAATCCTCCCATGCTGTCCATTGTGAAGCAACCTGGCACCACGTTGAAGGCTGTCTGGACTTAATGCAAGGCAGGAGTAAAGGAGAAGAAGAAACAGTATATGTTTGGTGACCCACGCAGTCTCTGGACTCTGCTGTTCATCCAGCGGACGCTGCAGAAACCACCTTCGCACAGGTGTGACAGGGCAGCACTTAGTCTCCTGCTGCAAAGCCTTCCACTTTCTCAGCTTCCTGGGTTCCTGAGATGCCAGTACACATGTGCCCTCAGCCTGGATGTGTGAGGGAGTCAGCAGTACACATAGAGTTGAGCAGTGGAGGCGGAAACCACCACAAAATGCCTTCACCCTTCCCACCACTTCATTCTTTTTCCCTGAAATCACACCTCAGGATTAGCCATCTGGATCAGCCTTGTCTCAGTTCTGCTTTCTAGGAAAGCCCAGACTACACAGGATCTACTATTACCCCCCAAATGAGGAATTTGAGGCTTAAAAATTAAATAACTTGCCCAAGGCCTCAAGGATAGCATAATACAACCAGAAATTAAATGAATCTATTTGACACAAAAATGTAATTTAGCAGCCCCTTTAGAATATCATGATTATTATAAATAATTTGCCTCAGAAAAATAATTGTGCATTATTTTTAAGAATATTTTAATTTTTAAAGGTGTATCTTAATTTCGACTACTCTTTCCATAAAAAACAAATACATTAAAGAAATTAAATCTTGAAATTAGAATCTAATTACACTATCATAAAAAGTTCCAAATATAATAATGACCTGCTAAAAATACAAGAAGTAATGATTCAAGAGCAAGTATGTTAATCAAGAAAATTGAGTTTTATATATGTAAACTGAAGTACTTTGCTGCATACCTGAAACTAACACAGCATTGAAAATCAACTATATTCAATTAAAAAAATTTTTTGAGAAAAGAAACAAAAATTAAGTTTGAATCTCAGTGTTTCTACTGAATTCTAGGGAAATTTTTTAGCTTTTCTAAAATTTGATTTCTTAAGAGAAGCATGAGCATAATATGTAACTAGAAAACTTTATAGAGATAAAACATAGCATTAATCTCATTGCCTGAAATGCACTAAGTAGCCAACCGATATTTATTTTCTTTCTCATTTGACTGAACCTTGAAAAGTTTATGGGCTTCCCTGGTGGTTTGGTGGTAAAGAATACTCCTGCAATGCAGGAGATGTGGGTTCAATCCCTGGGTTGGGAAGATCCCTTGAAGAAGGAAATGGCAACCCACCTCAGTATTCTTACCTGGGAAATCTCATGAACAGAGGAGCCCAGTGGGTTACTGTCCATGGGATTGCAAAGAGTTGGACACAACTAAGTGACTAAAATACAACAAAAGGTGGAAGCCTGGTCTTGGAACCTGAGGTTGTGTCTTAACTGTGGAGTTTTCATTGGCCTGAAGAGCTAGATGAAGATGCTATTCCCTGTGGTACTTACGCTAGTGTTTATTCAACTTCCTAGAGAAGAGGATCCTCCAAATACAATGAAACATTAACTTCTTAGATAGAATGATCAGGGAAAAAGCCAAAGAAGATGCTTCAGATAGAAGATTTAAAACAAAAACAAAAAAATGAAATTCAAAGAGAAAAGAATACCTAAGATGTGGAAACTCACAAAGACCATCTCATGCAGACTGTAAACATGTGGGCTCCTCACAGCTGGGTCTGAGGCTCAGGTTTGCTTCCAGCTCCAGTTATGAACCGTGATGGACATCCCATGCTGGTGTCAGCCCAGTCTACAGTCAACCAGTCTACAGGTTGGGTTTCATGACCATCCAGGTGGCCTTGGCCAGGAACCTGTCTGGTAGATGACCATTCATCACTAAACCACAGGGCTTTAAACCTGGGGAAGAGGTGGGAACACGGAGTTTATGGAAAGAGGATTAATCCAGGAAATAAATTTCTTTAAATAAAATAAATGATAATGTAAATAGATCAAGCATAGACAAATAGATTATAGCATACCACAACTTCTATATATGTCTTGAGGTCTCAACGGCAGACAGAAGGCTACTGAAGGTGATGGAATAGATCTTAGATTACTAGTAGTTTCAGGCTGAGACTGGAATAATGGCAATTTTCTGCAGACACTGGATCACTAGCAGTCTCTGGCAGATACTGGACTACTAGCAGTTTCAGGCAGACACTGGATTACTAGCAGTTTCCACCTGGAGTTGTGTTAACTGGGATGGTTATGGCTGAGAACCAGGATTCATACACATCAATCACTTACTTTGTGCTGGAAATTTTATGTACATTAATTCATTCAATATACACAAACCCTTTAATAAGATTATCTCTTCTCATCGTATGGACTTTCCAGGTGGCTCAGTGGTAAAGATTCTGCCTGCAAATGAAGGAGACATGGATTCAATCCCTGAGTTAGGAAGATCCCTTGGAGGAGGAAATGGAAATCCACTACAGTATTCTTCCTGAAAAATCCCATGGGCAGAGCAGCCTGGTGGGTTACAGTCCATAGGATCGCAAAGAGTTAAACATGACTGAGTGACTGAGCACTCTCATTGTAGAGAGGAATAAACTGAGGTTTCAGTTCAGTTCAGTCACTCAGTCGTGTCAACTCAACCCCTTTGCAGCACACCAGGCTTCCCTGTCCATCACCACCTTCTGGGGCTTACTCAAACTCATGTCCATCAAGTCAGTGATGCCATCCAACCACCTCATCCTCTGTCAACCCCTTCTTCTCCTGCCTTCAATCTTTCCCAACATCAGGGTCTTTTCCAATGAGTCAGTTCTTCTCATCAGGTGGCCAAAGTATTGGAGTTTCAGCTTCAGCATCAGTCCTTGCAATGAATATTCAGGACTAATTTCCAGCCTTGCAGTCCAAGGGGCTCTCAGGAGTCTTTTCCAACACCACAGTTCAAAAGCATCAATTCTTCAACACTCAGCTTTCTTTATCATCTAATTCTCACATCCATACATGACTACTGGAAAAACCATAGCTTTAATTAGACGGACCTTTGTTGGCAAAGTAATGTCTCTGCTTTTTAATATGCTGTCTAGATTGGTCATAACTTTTCTTCCAAGGAGCAAGCATCTTTCAATTTCATGGCTGTAGACACCATCTGCTGTGATTTTGGAGCCCAAAAAGATAAAGTCTCTCACTGCTTCCATTGTTTCCGCATCTATTTGCTGTGAAGTGATGGGAGTGGTTGCCATGATCTTAGTTTTCTGATTGTTGAGCCTTAAGCAAACTTTTTCACCCTCCTCTTTCACTTTCATCAAGACGCTATCTAATTCTTAATTTTCTGCCATAAGGGTAGTGTCATCTGCATATCTGAGGTTATTGTTATTTCTCCTGACAATCTTGATTCCAGCTTGTGCTTCATCTAGCCCAGAGTTTCTCATGATGTACTCTGCATATAAGTTAAATAAGCAGGGTGACAATATACAGCCTTGACGTACTCCTTTCCCTATTTGGAACCAGTCTATTGTTCCATGTCCAGTTCTAACAGTTGTTTCTTGACCTGCATACAGATTTCTCAGGAGGCAGATCAGGTGGTCTGCTATTCCCATCTCTTTCAGAATTTTCCAGTTTGTTGTCATCCACACAGTCAAAGGCTTTGGCATAGTCAATAAAGAAGAAGTAGATGTTTTTCTGGAACATTCTTGTTTTTTCGGTGATCCAGTGGATGTTGGCAATTTGATCTCTGGATCCTCTGTCTTTCCTAAATTCAGCTTGAATATCTGGAAGTTCATGGTTCATGTACTATTGAAATCTGGCTTGGAGAATTTTGAGCATTACTTTGCTAGTGTGTGAGATGAGTGCAATTATGCAGTAGTCTGAACATTCCTTGACATTGCCTTTCTTTGGGATTGGAATGAAAACTGACATTTTCCAGTTCTGTGGCCACTGCTGAGTTTTCCAAATTTGCTGGCATATTGAATGCAACACTTTTCTCAGCATATCTTTTAGGATTTAGAATAGCTCAACTGGAATTCCATCACTTCCACTAGCTTTGCTGTAGTGATGCTTCCTAAGGCCCAGTTGACTTCACATTCCAAGATGTCTGGCTTTAGGTGAGTGATCACACCATCATGATTATTTGGGTCATGAAGATCTTTTTGGTATAGTTCTTCTGTGTATTGTTGCTACCTCTTCTTAATATCTTCTGCTTCTGTAGGTCCATACCATTTCTGTCCTTTATTGTGCTCAATGAAACCATGACCCATGCTATGTAGGGCCACCCAAGATGAACGGGTCATGGTGGAGAGTTCTGACAAAACATGGTCCACCGGACAAGGGAATGACAAACCAGTATTCAGTATTCTTGCCTCGAGAAACCCATGAACAGTATGAAAACTGAGGTTAGGAAAATTATAAAAGAACTCCACCAGGCTCACAGCTTAGAAAGTAAGAGTCACAATTTCAACACAAACTGGACTGCATAACACATTGACCTTGTTCCATGAGGAGAGAGCATCCACTGGGTCACCTGAGAAGAGAAGCTGGGGCTGAGCAGTGATACAGAGTGGGCTCAGGGAACAGACAGGGAGCAGGGCAAACTTTGGGATAAGATTTGAACAAAATGAAAACAACAGTGAGAAATCTAGACTCTAAGGAGTGCTAGGAGCAGCAGCTCAGATTCCATCCTGAAATTCAATGGGGATGGCCAAAGAGGCCTCCATACCTCACATAAAATCTGCCCATGTTGAAGACTCTGCCAGTCCAGCCAAAACCACAGGGACCTCCAGGAATGTTATGTTTGCCTCCTGTGTTCCCAGCTGATTTGAACATCTGCTTGCAAGGCACAGCTCTAATTAGTGTAAATATGCTGGGCTGAAATTAAATAAATATCAAAACACATTTTTGCTCCTGCTACAGCCTTTTCCCTTACCTTAGCTGTAATCAAAATGGTTCATGTGGGACAAATCTCAGTAGTTCTCTTCATTATTTTTATTATATATATATATTTCTGTTAGAGAAGCCAATATTCAGGCAACATAATTCAGTTTCTCTGCATGCCATCAGTTCCAAAGGTTGGAGGAGCAATTGCTAAAGTTGAAAAACGTTAAAAAATAAATAAATAAATAAATAAATAAATAAAAACTCCTGTGATGCAAGAATTCCAGGTAACAACAAACACATCTTTGAAATGTATTTATATCTTGCTTTTGTTAATTTATCATTTATGTTAAACAAGTTTAACTGAGCACATTCTATTTAAAAATTACCATGTGTTAATGTAGTTTCTAGGACACCAAAAGAAATAGAACAAAATGATGGCGAAGATGTAATACTCTCTCATGAAGTAGAGGGAGAAACCTCAAAGATGCCTGGTTTTATAGAAGAAGAGAAAATACAGGGGTCTATTTTATAATGTTAATATCACAAAGGCACACGAGAAAGGTGATGCAGGTGAGGTGTGGTTAAACTGCTGCATGGACGGGGGGACAGATTATGTCCACTTGGAGAATGACAGAAAGAGCCTCTGATGAGTTGACAAGAACATTTTGTTGTCAGTAAGGACTTTAGATTAAATTCTGAGACAAAAATTAGTTTAGAGGATTTTGATCAGAAGAGTGCTCACGAGTTCTTACTCCGGTTCGTGGAAGCCAAAGAAGGCCAAATGAATTGCTCACCTGCCCCTGGACATGGACACCATGACTAGCTTCTCTTCTAAGTACACACAGTATTATCTCCTAATATCTTAAGTATTTTATATTTTATTCACTTTTCTACCTTCTATGACTACAAGGTAAGCTTTATGAGAACAAAGACTTTGCTTCTCTTTATTCCAGTGCCTAGACCAATGTTTGGCACATAGGAGGTGCTTGATAAGTATTTACAATTTGAAAGGGAAGTGAAGCCACTCAGTCGTGTCCAACTCTTTGCTACTGCATGAACAGTAGGCTACCAGGCTCTTCTGTCCATGGGACTTTCCTGGCAAGAATACTGGAGTGGGTGGCCATTTCCTTCTCCAGGGGATCTTCCTGACCCAGGATCGAACCCGGGTCTCCCGCATTGGCAGGCAGACGCTTTCCCATCTGAACCACCAGGGCAGCCATTTACCATTTATCAGTAGCCAGTTATGAGACAGAAGCTGCCTTCCTGTTATTTAACACTTATATAAACATTCTGGCTTCTGATTCTTGTCTGCATTTCATAGATAAAGAAACTGAGGCAGTGAGATTCTATAAACGGACCAGAGAACTTGGCCTCACCTAGGTGTGTGAATATGTGCATTTGGAGATGGAGTTTGGTGGAAAGTAAGTAGCTCGGCTCTTAAGCAATGAGAAGGAGAATGGGTACCAACCCAAGCTCAAAGGTTTTGTAGATGAGAAGGGATTTGTATCCTTGGAATGTCAGCACCCAGAGAGGCAATGGATATGCTCAGGTCCAAGGCTGTCACTCTTAAAACAGCTTGTATTAGATTCAGCAGGACACTCGCGGTGGAGAAGGGCTTGTATAAAATACTCAGGTCAGGCACCCAACTCCAGACGTGTGAGGCAGGCAGAAGAATTAGAAGATCCTTTCAAAGGCCTGTGCATCCTAGAGTGGCTTGAAAGCAGCAGAGTGGATTCTGAGCCTCCAGCCTGCCACAAAGTAAAGAGAGTCTGGTTTGACATGGGGCGTCAGAGTGCAGCTTCCAGTGGGATGAGAGGAACGAGGGAGACTGGGCATCTCAGCAGATGCCTGCGAGGAGGGAAGGCAGGAGGCTGGGAGGTCTCCCCCAGGGGCCCCACATTATCTGCACACTGGATGTGAACCCCAGGTGTGGCTGCATTCTGTGTCTGTCTCCACCTCGAAGCAGGGACTCAGAATAGAACCAACCTTGAGTTGAAGAATAGCAAGCAAACTGCATTTGTATACACCTGCAAGTGGGGGTTGAAGTCCTGCCCTCTGTGTGTTAGGGTTCATCCTGGACCCTGAGACGTCGTGAGCTTTGTGTGTCCACTCTGTATGCTCAGTGCAAACCTAGCATCATTTGAGGAGGACATTTGAAGGGATCTGGGGGTCTGCAGGAGAAGGTGCAGACATGCGAAACTTCCAAAAGTCACAGGATTCTGGAAGCAAGTTTAAAACAATGCGATGGAGCTGGCAAAAGTGTTTTATAGTATTTTTAATTGCTTAAATAAGTCTTGATAGCAGAAGAAAGGAAATGAGATAAAGTCAGCCTCCTTCAAGTTTGCTAACTGCTTTCAGGCTAAAGATGTAAACAGCAGGTCCCCCAGGTCTTTAAGTTCAACCCAGCCATTCTCCCACTTCTTCCATCAAGTGTGGTGTGCCATGCACTGTGCTTTTACTGTAAGGGATATTAAAACCAGATATTCACACTGACCCTCACTAAATGGACCTAAAAAATATTCAACACACTTTTGTACCTAAATATGTTAAAGACAACCCTAATTGCGGCTTCCTTTGCCATAACAGACTAGAAATTGACTTTCACGATGAGAAATGACTCAGGCTACAGTGAAATATTGACTGTGTAGAGTCTAGAATTTAGGTGGGCCCATCTCTCAACTCAATGCTTATATTTTTATTTTTTTAACCTCATCATTTCCTGCCTTGGTTTCTTGGCTTGTATCTCATTTTTTAAAGTAATTTTTAAGATTGGAAGTGTTTGCAAGAAATTTTAGAGGAAAGTCAGTTTTCAAGCCCACTCCAGTAGTTTTGCCACCCTCATTGGAAAAGACCCTAATGCTGGGTAAGATCAAAGGCAAAGGAGAAGAGGGTAAGGCAGAGGATGAGATGTTTGGATAGCATCACTGATTCAATGGACATGAACTTGGGTGAACTCCAAGAGACAAAAAGGGACGGGGAGGCCTGGTATGCTGCAGTCCATGGGGTCACAAGGAGTCGGACAAGACTGAGCGACTGAATAGCAACAACATGAAAATATCCCTAATGTAGATCCTGCTTTCAAACAAAAGGAACTGGTGCACTTGCCTTTCTGGTTGTGGGTTTCCAGCTCTGCCTCTGAAGCCCCCAGCTGCTCCTCTGAGTTAGCTAGGACTCCCCGAGGGGTGTGTCTCACAGGCCGCTCTGTGGTGGAACCTCTGTAACCCGAGGGTTGTATCTGCAGAGCCTGGAAGACCAGCTTCTGCTCTCAGAGCCCACTCAGAGCGGGAGAACCGTGGCGAAGGGGAGATGAGAAGGGGAGGTCTCCCAGAAACCCATCTGCACAGAACCGACAGAAGCCCGCCAGTCTCCTCTGTCGAATTACCGGCGAAGGTCACCAAGCCCTCCTCCAAATCTTCCAGATCCATTGGTTGAATCCACATCTCTTACATCTCCTGCACTGGCAGGCGGGTTCTTTGCCACTAGCGGCACCTGACCTTGGCAGGGTCCCTTAAAGGAGCAAACTCCTTCCCCCCTGCTGAGTGAGTCCCGTGACCTTCCGCAGATGCAGCCTCAGCAAAGATGCCACTGGATACGGCATCACCAGTGTAATACATGCAAGTGCACACACACACACACACACACACACACACATGCACAGTGTAGGAGGGACATTTCCTGGGCAATAAGTGTGAAAATACTGCTGAGGGGAATGAAGAGGACTCTACTTTAAGAACTTGGTAAAGATGAAGTTTGAAGTTTGCAGGGATTCTTGCCCATAGTGGCAGGCAGGAAGCTCACACTGATAAAAACATAAGGTCATGACTTAAGTACCCTAGTTTTCTGGCTAATGTAATGGGGGCCACTCTGTACAGGATGAATGCTGGGGGAGAATTTCTGGGTTCTGATGGTGAGTGAAACAGGAACACTGCCATGGATAAAATATGATTATAACTGCTCTGCAAAATGGTGGAAGGAAAATTACAAAATCATATCTGAAGTCATTTCTGAGTGTTGGTAAAAGCCTCATTTCCTTCTATTTCACTATTTCAGGGGGATGTCTAAATTTTATATACTAAATATGGAGTCCTTAAGAAATATATAATGCTTTGCTTTACTTTTTCTATTTCTAAAACCAGAATGACTTTAATGTTGAAAATGTCACAGACAACAGCTTGAATCAAAAACTTAAAACTCCAATATGATATCACTCAGAATTGCTATTACTAGCCATTACTTATTCCTTTCCACCCTTTTAGCTTATGCAAATATGCACATTTACACATGTATGGACAGATGTGTACATATTTTACATCACAAAGAATTGTTCTGTGTGTATCTTGCTAAATATGTTTCTTACGTGGTTAATGCATTATTATTAAATAAGCCAAAGGCATACTTATAAAATTTATTCAGGACATTGTTCTATTTTTAATTATTGCCTGATACAGAATCATTTGTGCATAGTAATAAGTGATTTTAGCCAATTATTTCTATCAGTTAATTTATTTCTATGTTGCCCTTTCAAATACAATGCTATGATGCATTTCCATTTACAGATATTGCTTTCTATTCATCAGATTAAATTTTAAGATACATTCTCAGAAGGAAAATTGATGAATGAGGAAAAACATAAATTTTTAAGATTCTTAATGTATTGCTAATTTGTCCTAAAGAATACTTAAATCAATGACATTTTTAGTTTTAGAATATCAGTTACTCTACTCATGTTGACCTTAAGTATTGTTATAGTCTTTTATCTTTGACAGATCACACTGTTAGTGAGGTTGAAGAGTTTATAGTATATGTGTATATATGTACATTATTTTATATTGCATCCCTTCTATTTCAAGAATTCTGTTACCACTCATCTTTTAATCACAAGAGTAATAACTAAGTGAGAGTTCCATGTTTACTTTCGTGTTAGTTCCACAATGTTGTGTGTGGGTTTAGTTTTATTTCATCTCTTAAATGCTCACGTATCTTTAAGAGTGGATATAAGTTTGATTTTCACTCTTTTTGATGGGACAGTGGAGAATCTCTCATTCTACCATGAGAAATGGATGCTCCAAGAGCAAGAATGGCAATCAAAACAATGCTGCCAGGAGAAGAACCTCCTCTGCCTCTCCTATCTGGAATTCTTCAGTGAATCTGTCCGGCAAGGTATGGAAGTAACAAGTGAGCCTTCTATCAGTGTCAGCTTCCTTTTCTTTCTCTTGTCCATGAATCTTGTTATGCAGCCAAGCAGGCTCTCCATATCTTATGGAGAAGTAAAGACCACCAGCCCAGACCTCTGAGACGCTAGTATATAATATGACCATTTGTAAAGCAAAAGCTCCCTGATTAACATAAAAAAGTAAAACATATTTACATAATAATGTCAGGAAAGCCTTTCTATTCAAGATTAGATCAACATTATTTGAAATGGAGATCTCTAGCCCAGAGGGAGATAGAAGGGGGAGAAAGACACTAGACATGGGATGAGAAAGGATAACAGAGAGAGAAAGAGAAGTCAAAACAAAACAAAACAAAAAAACAAGAGGAAGGGAAACAAACAAAGCCCTGAGATGCTTAATCTGTTTTTCCTACTGGTATAGATTATACAGACCGGGTAGGCAGTGTAATGAGTCAGTTCTTTGCATCAGGTGGGCAAAATATTGGAGCTTCAGCCTCAGCATCAGTCCTTCCAATGAATATTCAGGACTGATCTCCTTTAGGATGGACTGGTTGGATCTCCTTGCAGTCTAAGGGACTCTTAAGAGTCTCCTCCAACACCACAGTTCAAAAGCACTAGAAAAGACCCTGATGCTGGGAAAGATTGAAGGCAGGAGGAGAAGGGGATGACAGAGGATGAGATGGTTGGATGGCATCACCAACTCAATGGACATGAGTTTGAATAAGCTCTGGGAGTTGGTGATGGGCAGGGAAGCCAGGCGTGCTGCAGTCCATGGGGTCTCAAAGAGTTGGACACACAACTTAGCAACTGAACTGAACTGAGTCAGTGTAATGGTATTTATGGGGCCTGTCCTTGTGGTGGTGGTGACTTTAAGATGTGAAATTGAATCATTACCTTTGAGACTATCTGCTGCAGACCCTGTTTTGTGCTGGACATGGTCGGAAAATACTGTAGGGCTACGTGGACACAAAGGCAGCCTTATTCCAGAAAGTCCCTAGAGGGCAATCTGAAAACACTCTCATCATGGAAATACTTATCATGGAAGTTAGGATTCTGGGCCAAGCTTAACATCCACATACACCTTTTCAAGAAATAACAATAAATATTTGATGAACTACTAAGATATATCTATGCCTATTTCATACAAAGTCCCATTTGCTAATAAAAAAAGATATGAAAACTGTACTTCTGTTATTGAATGGATGATCAAATGAATGAATTGACATTCCATGTTTTTTATCCCATAAGTAGATATTAGACCTTGAGTTCCATGAGGCGGATTCCTTTCTCTCTTGCTTTATTTCCAGAGTCCCTCACTACTCAGAGACTGATTTTCTAGTTCCAAAGCTGGGAATAATTGTGTATTCCCATTTCTCTAAATATATGGATCTTTAGCTCAGAATTGTAATTATACTCAGCAGATAGGAATAAAACAAAAGCTCCACTTTTAATGCATCTTTTTGATCCTCAGCAGACTTAGTGTGAGAAGAAAATATCTCTCACACAAAGAGAGAAGCAGGTATAAATCCTTCACCTTTCTGATAAGATTTAGTGCAGATTTGAGCAGACAGAGAGGAGGGAAGCACTATTTCTGAGGATCAGCAATCCTGTTGCCAGATCTTAACAGACCAACAGGAATATATGGACCAGAGAGTGTCCGATAACTTGGAGCCATCCTGGAGAGGGATTGGCAGGGTTCTTTCTGTGGGTCTAACCAGCTACAATCATGACTATTAGCTAGAGCAGCTGAGTGTGCAGAGACTGGCATCCTGCATGCAGGGGCAGCTTAAGAGTTCTTTTAAGTTCAGCTGCTAAGAGTCTCTGCTCTCACACTGTAACTGCCTCTTCTGTCTGGGGCCCAATGGCTGCACTGGACCCTAGGTACAAGCAGGTACATCTACCCAGTTTTAATTTGAAGTCGAGTGGCTTCAACATATTTAGAGGCTCAGTCCTGAGTAGGTTCTTTTAAACTTAGGTCCCATGTGAATCACCTTAGAGCCTTTTTGAAAATACAGATACCTAGTTTCCTCTCCAGCCAACTGAATCTCTTAGAATGTGTAGGAATTAGCGTTTTTAAAAAGTTCTCTAAGTTGTTACTTGGCCATATTATGGGAAGTACTATCTGTCAGCTTTTCAACTTTGCTATTTAAGTGAGGTCCGGAGGTGAATGATGTTGGCGTCTCCTAGAAGCATGTTAGAAATGCATAGTTTCGGGAGTCATGCTAAACCTATGGACCCAGAATCTGCATTTTTATATATTTCTCAGGTATTAAAATGTATGCTGGCATCCAAGGCTGAGGGCTTATATTCTTACAAAATGCCATAGACAAAAGAGTTTAGTACCTGAAGAGAAATTTCTGAGGCCCCTTACCAATGCATTAGTTCAGTTCAGTCACTTAGTCATGTCCAACTCTTTACGATCCCATGAACCCCAGCACGCTAAGCCTCCCTGTCCATCACCAACTCCCAGAGTTTACCCAAACTCATGGCCATTGAGTCAGTGATGCCATCCAACCATCTCACCTCTGTCGTCCCCTTCTCCTCCCACCCTCAACCTTTCCCAGCATCAGGGTCTTTTCAAATGAGTCAGCTCTTTGCATCAGGTGGCCAAAGTATTGGACTTTCAGCTTCAGCATAAGTCCTTCCAATGAACACCCAGGACTGATTTCCTTTAGGATGGACTGGCTGGATCTCCTTGTAGTCCAAGGGACTGTCAGGAGTCTTCTCCAACACCACAATTCAAAAGCATCAATTTTGCACTCAGCTTCCTTTATAGTCCAACTCTCACATCCACACATGACCACTGGAAAAACCATAGCCTTGACTAGAGGGACTTTTCTTGACAGAGTAATGTCTCTGCTTTTTAATATGCTGTCTAGGTTGGTCATAACTTTCCTTCTAAGGAGTAAGTGTCTTTTAATTTCATGGTTGTATATTGTCACCTTGCTTATTTAACTTACATGCAGAGTACATCATGAGAAACACTGGGCTGGAAGAATCACAAGCTGGAATCAAGATTGCCGGGAGAAATATCAATAACCTCAGATATGCATATGACACCACCCTTATGGCAGAAAGTGAAGAGGAACTAAAAAGCCTCTTGATAAAAGTGAAGGAGGAGAGTGAAAAAGTTGGCTTAAAGCTCAACATTCAGAAAACTAAGATCATGGCATCTGGTCCCATCAATTCATGAGAAATAGATGGGGAAACAGTGTCAGACTTTATTTTTTGGGGCTTCAAAATCACTGCAGATGGTGATTGCAGCCATGAAATTAAAAGACGCTTACGCCTTGGAAGGAAAGTTATGACCAACCTAGATAGCATATTTAAAAGCAGAGACATTATTTTGCCAACAAAGGTTCATCTAGGCAAGGCTGTGGTTTTCTCGGTAGTCATGTATGGATGTGAGAGTTGGATGGTGAAAAAAGCTGAGCGCTGAAGAATTGATGCTTTTGACTGTGGTGTTGGAGACAACTCTTGAGAGTCCCTTGGACTACGAGAAGATCCAACCAGTCCATCCTAAAGGAGATCAGTCCTGGGTGTTCATTGGAAGGATGGATGCTGAAGCTGTAACTCCAATACTTTGGTCACCTCATGTGAAGAGTTGACTCATTAGAAAAGACCCTAATGCTGGGAAGGTTTGGGGGCAGGAGGAGAAGTGGACAACAGAGGATGAGATGGCTGATGGCATCACCGACTCGATGGACATGGGTTTGCACAGACTCCGGGAGTTGGTGATGGACAGGGAGGCCTGGCATGCTGCTATTCATGGGGTCGCAGAGAGTCAGACATGACTGAGCGACTATACTGAACTTAATTTCATGGCTGCAATCACCATCTGCAGTGATTTTGGAGCCACCCCAAAAATAAAGTCAGCCACTGTTTCCACTGTTTCCCCATTTATTTGCCATGAAGTGATGAGACCAGATGCCATGATCTTAATTTTCCAAATGTTGAGCCTTAAGCCAACTTTTTCACTCTCCTCTTCCACTTTCATCAAGAGGCTCTTTAGTTCTTCTTCACTTTCTGCCATGAGTGGTGTCATCTGCATATCTGAGGTTATTGGTATTTCTCCTGGCACCCTTGATTCCAGCTTGTGCTTCATCCAGCCCAGCATTTCTCATGATGTACTCTGCATATAAGTTAAATAAGTAGGGTGACAATATACAGCCTTGACATACTCCTTTTCCTATTTGGAACCAGTCTGTTGTTCCATGTCCAGTTCTAACTGTTGCTTCCTGACCTGCATATAGGTTTCTCAAGAGTCAGGTCAGGTGGTCTGGTATTCCCATCTCTTTCAGAATTTTCCACAGTTTATTGTGATCCACACAGTCAAAGGCTTTGGCATAGTAATAGGCATCAATTAGGTATTTGCTGAGTGAGTAGATAAATTCAAAATATTAAAAAAAATGTGAAAGAATGTCAGCAGAAAAATGAGATGCTAACTGTCACCCCACATATGTACGTGCAGATAGCAGAGCCTCCAGAATGAAGAGATGGATGATTTTCTTGTTCAAAGGGTCTGCATCAATTCAGTTAGCATCAATTCAGTTACCGACATCCAGTTCCCAATGAGATAGATGGCTTGGAAGAAAGGACACTATGTCTGAAGTCCTCATCAGGAGAAAAGTAAACCCTCTTACTCTGGCTCAAAGTTGACTTAATTTGGGGGTTTTGCTTTCAGATTCCTGACTGGAGTCTCAGGTTTCTCTACTCACGTGCCATCGCTGAACGCAACAGGCTGTGTGGTTCCCCTCTGAGTTCCTATTCTGAGCTCAGGAACCTCTCTCTCCCCTCCCCGCCCCGCCTTGTGTGCAGCTGAGGTTCCACAGTGGTTGGTCCCTCAGGCCCTCAAGCTCCAGGCTTTCCCACTGGCTCCTGTCCTGATGTAGAACCTCTGGCGACTTCACAAGGGAGGGAGGCTGACATAGGACCGTTCCCAAAGCCAACTCCTCCAGCCAATAAAATGAGTAAAGAGCTGACTATTCTGTTAGTTGCTCATTTGTGTCCGTCTCTTTGCATCCCCATGCACTGTAGCTTCTCCCCATAGGATTCTTCAGACAAGAATACTGGAGTGGGTAGCCAGTCCCTTCTCCAGAGGATCTTCCGAACCCAGGGATCGAACCTCCATCTCCTGCACTGCAGGCAGAGGCTTCCCTGGTAGCTCAGACATAAAGAATCCTCCTGAGATTTGAGATCTGGGTATGATCCCTGGGTCAGGAAGATCCCCTGGAGAAGGAAATGGCAATCCACTCTGGTATTCTTGCCTGGAGAACCACGTGGATGGAGGATCCTGGCAAGCTACAGTCCTTGGGGTCGCAAAGAGTCAGACATGACTGAGCGACTTTCACACACACACACATATTCTGACTATGGGTCTTCCTCCACGTCTCTCCTAGCAAACAGTCTTAGCCCATTCATAATAGCTTCTCTTCTTTAGTCTGTGGCCCCAATAAGGAAAAATGTAAATACCTAGAATAACACCTTCACGAGAAAAATGCCAAGGTGACTTATTTTCACTCCTCACAATCAATAGCTGATGAAATGCAGTGCCGATTAAACTTCCACAGACAAGAAACAAGGGTGTGTTGAGAAAGGAGCAGGGTATCCTGTAGAAGACGGGGCTCCGGGGGCCCCGAGGGAGGAGACACACAGCGTGATCCCAGCACAGAGATGCCCCTGGGCTGTGAACATCACCCATCTGAGGCTTCGTCTGCAAACATGAAATTATGGTATCTGCCTTAAGTGGAGGGTGAGCACAGCAGCCAATTAAAGATTTTGTTTTTAATTGGAGGATAATTGCTTTGCAATGTTGGTTAGTTTCTGCCGTACAACAACATGAATCAGCTGTAACTATACACATATCCCCTCCCTCTTGAATAAATATACTTTCAAACATTTCATTTGGGGCTTATACTTCTTATTTTTAATTCTAACCATGCTTTCCAAATGTCAGGTAAATAACACAGCTTTAACCTCTCCAGCCCATTTTTAAGGGTTTACCATATGTTTCTTTATTGGTGAAATAGCCAGAGCCTGAGTTCTTGCCCTGGGGGACTTACTCATTGTTAACTTTTACTAGGTTGCCATTTTTTCCTCCTTTAAAAAAAAAAATTATTGAAGTGTAGATTTTCAATGTTTTTTAATTTATTCTGTACAACAAAGTGACTAAGTTATATATACATGTGTATGTGTGTGTTCTTTTTCATATTCTTTTCCATTATGATTTTCACAGGATGTTGAATATGGTTCTCTATGCTAGACAATACAACACAAATTGAGATATCTGGGTTGTTATGTTTCTATGTCATGTTGGCATAAAAGAAAGTTTCCAAATTTCAGAGTACAGATATCCTCTGACTGAAGTCTAAAAATGAGTTTTCTGCCTGCATTTAGACTTGCCTGAAAAACTTTTTAAAATCTTAAGTCTTTTAAAAACAGTAGTCTACTGGCAGATCACCCCAGAGCAGGTGATGATTGTATTTAGAAGGAGGCCCCCATACTAACCTGGGGGAACAAACACTGTGGAATTGCATTTTAAAAAGGAAGCTCAGCGTGTCTCCCAGATCATTGCACCTCCTCGTACTGTGTGGGACCTGCCATTGGATATGTATGATGCTACTTGAGAAAAGGAAGTGATGAACAGAAACAGACATAGTCTCTAATTTCTTGCATTTTCTGCAAAAGGAAAGAAGCTAAAGATGGACCAGTTTATGTAGCATCCCTTCTCTGAGCATCTGTAGATACAAATGGTTCATCTGACTCAGCAAGCACAGGGGAAGGTCAAGGTCCCACAGCATCCTTCTCGGAAGGAAAAATGTAAAGACAGGCTTGGATATTTGTAGTTTTAGAGTTATAGCATCACCCTGGCACTCTCATTTAAATCCTCTTTTATAGGACATACATAATTCATACACACATACAGTATGTGGACACACATACATAGTTTCCTCATTTTAAAAAACTTACATACACCCAAGTAAATCACACATCCTAACAATAAGGCTAGAGTCATATGCTTTATTTATGGGTGGAGATTTTAAAGTGAAAGGTAAATTTTTTTGCCTTACAGACTGTTTGACAGTATAACTGATTGAATTCATTGCAAGTGTGCAGCCTGACCTTTCTGATTCTGGTGTTTGGAAGCGGTTTTAGACTTACTGCATTGCCTTGTGGATTTGTTCTATGTGGTTACCTTTGGTGGAACGTAATTTGCCCTTTAGTTCATAAGCTAGCCTGTGTCCTATTATTCTGTGTTTATTTGTTTAACACTCTGAATCACTGCATTTGTTTCCACCCTAAAGTATTTTAAATGCTTTCTTGTTACAGAGGTATCATTCACCCATCCTTTCAACAAATATTTGTCAAACACGCACCAGGGGTGAGGCAGATGGCTAGCTGCAGTTTATACTAATCAAACATACAGCAGGTAAGTTCTGTCCTCAGGAAACTGAGCAGTGTCAGGGAGTAATCATCCATATAAACAAAGCACTATGATAGCAGGTAAAAGGTGCTGTAGATACGGTATAATGAGGTCCTCTGCACCTGGAGAGAGGAAACTCATGCTAACAGATGAAACCACAGCAGGCTTCCCAAGGGAAGGGTGTTGGGGCTGCTACTGGGAGGGCTGCGAATCACAAAGAGGGAAGAAGACTTAGGTGAACCTCGTTAACTCTGCTTGTCATCAGGGTATGCCCTGTTTCTCGAACCAGACCTCTCACCTTTGAGAGGTTCCATGGTTATGGGCTTCCCTGGTGGCTCAGAGGTTAAAGCGTCTGCCTCCAATGCGGGAGACCCAGGTTTGATCCCTGGGTTGAGAAGATTCCCTGGAGAAGGAAATAGTAACCCACTCCAGTATTCTTGCCTGGAGAATCCCATGGATGGAGGAGCCTGATAGGCTACAGTCCACGGGGTCGCAAAGAGTTGGACACGACTGAGCGACTTCACTTTCACTTTTCTTTTCTTTTCATGGCTAAATGATTAAGCTCACCAAAGCCAGACACACAGCCTTGGTTTCAATCCTGCCCCTCCCACTTCCAGGATGGGTGATTTTGAGTGAAGTCTTTGACCTCTCTGTGTCTCAGCTTCCCTGCCTGCAAGTTGTGGATGCTATAAATACCACCTACCACATCAGGTGTTGGTAAGTTCAAGGTGTTTAGCCTCATAAAGCAATTGGAGCACTGCTTGGTCCACAGTATGCCATTAAAATTGTCGAATCTTTTTGTAAGATATTAGCAGATTTTTGAACATCCAGTTAATATGCTTTCTACTTTTCTTTCCTTCATCCTGAAGATAATCTGTAGCAACTGCCCAAGTACCAAATATTGCTCTAGAACCTGGAGATGCATGGGTGACCTAGGGCCCTGAATCTCCAGTTCCTTGCAGTCTCACAAGACATAGTGCTTCCTGGTTAGTCCATATTCAGGATAGAAAATGAATACATCATGAGAATAGAACTCTGACAAAGAACAACTAGGGGAGAAGCTTCATAGTTCAGTTCAGTTCAGTCTCTCAGTCATGTTCAACTCTTTGCGAGCACATGGACTGCAGCATACCAGTCCTCCCTGTCCATCACCAACTCCCAGAGCGTACTCAAACTCATGTCCATCAAGTCAGTGATGCCAACCAATCATCTCATCCTCTGTTGTCCCCTTTTCCTCCTGCCTTCAATCTTTCCCTGCATCAGGATCTTTTCCAATGAGTCACTTCTTCACATCAGGTGGCTAAAGTATTGGAGTTTCAGCTTCAGTATCAGTCCTTCCAATGAATATTCAGGACTGATTTCCTTTAGGATTGACTGGTTGGATCTCCTTGCAGTCCAAGGAACTTTGAAGAGTCTCCTCCACACCACAATTCAAAAGCATCAATTCTTCAGTGCTCAGTTTTCTTTATAGTCCAAGATGGAGGGATAGGACCCCCCAAGACAGGTCATGGTGGAGAGTTCTGACAAAATGTGGTCCCCTGAAGAAGGAAATGGCAAACCAGTATTCTTGCCTTGAGAACCCCATGAACAGTATGAAAAGGCAAAAAGATAGGACACTGAAAGATGAACTCCCCAGGGTCGGTATGTGCCCAATACTAGAGAACAATGGAGAAATAATACCAGAAAGAATAAAGAGATGGAGCCAAAACAAAAATAACACACAGTTGTGGATGTGACTGGTGATGAAAGTTAAGTCTGATGCTGTAAAGTACAATATTGCATTGGGATGTTAGGTCCATGAATCAAGGCAAACTGGAAATGGTCAAATAGGAGATGGCAAGAATGAACGTCGACATTTTAGGAATCAGTGAACTAAAATGGACAGGAATGGGTGAATTTAACTCTGACCATTGTATCTACTACTGTGGGCAAGAAGCCCTTAGAAGAAATGGAGTAGCCCTCATAGTCAACAAAAGAGTTTGAAATGCAGTACTTGGGGGCAATCTCAAAACAACAGAATGATCTCTGTTCATTTCCAAGGCAAACCATTCAATATCACAGTAATCCAAGTCTATGCCCCGACCAGTAATGCTAAAGAAGCTGAAGTTGAACTGTTCTATGATGACCTACAAGACCTTCTAGAACTAACACCCAAAAAAGATGTCCTTTTCACTGTGGGGACTGGAATGCAAAAGTAGGAAGTCAAGAGATACCTGGAGTAACAGGCAAATTTGGCCGTGGAGTACAAAATGAAGCAGGGTAAAGGCTAACAGAGTTTTTCCAAGAAAACATACTGGTCATAGCAAACACCCTCTTCCAACAACACAAGAGAAGATTCTACACATGGACATCACCAGATGGTCAATACCAAAATCACATTGATTATATTCTTTGCAGCCAAAGATGGAGAAGCTGTATACAGTCAGCAAAGCTTTGCAGGGGATGTGACAACAGACATCGGCTTTGAAGTATAAGTAGGAATTTATCAGGCAGATAAGACACAAAGGGACAGATTCCAGAGCTAGGGGAAAATATAGCAAAAGACAAAGCCATGTGCTAGCTTGTCTGTGTTTCTAGTCAACTCACATTGATTAGAAGACAGTGGAGAGATTAATCCTTTGTCTGTTGCTTCATTTGCTATTATTTTCTCCCAATCTGAGGGCTGTCTTTTCACCTTGCTTATAGTTTCCTTTGTTGTGCAAAAGCTTTTAAGTTTCATTAGGTCCCATTTGTTTATTTTTGCTTTTATTTCTAAAATTCTGGGATGTGGGTCATAGAGGATCCTGCTGTGATTTATGTCAGGAGAGTGTTTTGCCTATGTTCTCCTCTAGGAGTTTGATAGTTTCTGGTCTTACATTTAGATCTTTAATCCATTTTGAGTTTACTTTTGTGTATGGTGTTAGAAAGTGTTCTAGTTTCATTCTTTTACAGGTGGTTGACCAGTTTTCCCAGCACCACTTGTTAAAGAGGTTGTCTTTTTTCCATTGTATATCCTTGCCTCCTTTGTCGAAGATAAGGTGACCATAGGTTCGTGGATTTATCTCTGGGCTTTCTATTCTGTTCCATTGATCTATATTTCTGTCTTTGTGCCAGTACCATACTGTCTTGATGACTGTGGCTTTGTAGTATAGTCTGAAGTCAGGCAGGTTGATTCCTCCAGTTCCATTCTTCTTTCTCAGGATGACTTTGGCTATTCGAGGTTTTTTGTATTTCCATACAAATTGTGAAACTATTTGTTCTAGTTCTGTGAAAAATACCGTTGGTAGTTTGATAGGGATTGCATTGAATCTATAGATTGCTTTGGGTAGTATAGCCATTTTGACAATATTGATTCTTCCAATCCATGAACACGGTATATTTCTCCATCTGTTTGTGTCCTCTTTGATTTCTTTCATCAGTGTTTTATAGTTTTCTATGTATAGGTCTTTTGTTTCTTTAGGTAGATATACTCCTAAGTATTTTATTCTTTTTGTTGCAATGGTGAATGATATTGTTTCCTTAATTTCTCTCTGTTTTCTCATTGTTAGTGTATAGGAATGCAAGAGATTTCTGTGTGTTAATTTTATATCCTGCAACTTTACTGTATTCATTTATTAGCTCTAGTAATTTTCTGGTAGAGTCTTTAGGGTTTTCTATGTAGAGGATCATGTCACCTGCAAACAGAGAGAGTTTCACTTCTTCTTTTCCTATCTGGATTCCTTTTACTTCTTTTTCTGCCCTGATTGCTGTGGCCAAAACTTCCAAAACTATGTTGAATAGTAGTGGTGAAGAATGCTGGAGAGGGTGTGGAGAAAAGGAAACCCTCTTACACTGTTGGTGGGAATGCAAATTAGTACAGCCACTATGGAAAACAGTGTGGAGATTTCTTAAAAAGCTGGAAATAGAACTGCCTCATGACCCAGCAATCCCACTTCTGGGCATACACACCAAGGAAACCAGATCTGAAAGAAACACGTACACCCCAATGTTCATCGCAGCACTGTTTATAATAGCCAGGACATGGAAGCAACCTAGATGCCCATCAGCAGACGAATGGATGAGGAAGCTGTGGTACATATACACCATGGAATATTACTCAACCATTAAAAAGAATTCATTTGAATCAGTTCTAATGAGATGGATGAAACTGGAGCCCATTATACAGAGCGAAGTAAGCCAGAAAGATAAAGACCATTACAGTATACTAACACATATATATGAAATTTAGAAAGATGGTAACGATAATCCTATATGCAAAACAGAAAAAGAGACTCAGATGTATAGAACAGACTTGTGGACTCTGGGAGAAGGTGAGGGTGGGATGTTTCAAGAGAACAGCATCGAAACATGTATATTATCTAGGGTGAAACAGATCACCAGCCCAGGTTGGGTGCATGAGACAAGTGCTCAGGCCTGGTGCACTGGGAAGTCCCAGAGGGATCGGGTGGAGAGGGAGGTGAGAGGGGGGATTGGGATGGGGAATACATGTAAATCCATGGCTAATTCATTTCAATGTATGACAAAAACTACTGCAATGATGTAAAGTAATTAGCCTCCAACTAATAAAAATAAATGGAAAAAAAAAATTTAAAAATCACTCCTGTAAAAAAAAAAAAAGAAGAAGAAGACAGTAGAGAGCACACGTGGCCTTGAGGCTGGAAAGGCCAGGACAGTGTTCAGAGGCGCTGACTTCCGATGGAGTGTGAATGAGACAGAGACAGAATAAAGGCAAGATTTTCCAATAATTCATTACACTTTGGTGAATGTAAACCCAGGGAGTAAAACTCAGCTTAATATATCAAATGATAGATCTGGGCTACAAATTCAGGTAATTGGTGTGAAACTTATTTTTCACAAGTGCACAGCTCAGACGTTGCTTCTTACTTGTTTCTTCTGAACAACAAAGAACTCAAGAGAAAGATGCTTGGGATTAACATGGTTGAAGAGCAGGTAGTTGAAGTGAAATAATTAAGACACATAAAGAACAAAAGTGATAATTGAGAAAAACAGAAGAGCTACACAAGTATGTGTTACTTTATTAATATTTCCCCTAAAAAAAAAAAAAGCCCTTTACAGTATTAGAAATCTCTTTTCAAACACAAATCATAATCATGGAAAAATTTCAGAAGTGCACTTTGTATCATTCAGAATATCCTTCTCTCTCTGACCTCATTTATAATTTTGTCATTGCTTTAGTTGATATTTAAAAACTTTAGTGAGTAATGAAAACTTACCTGCATGACATATAGACTCCTTTCAGAACACTTGAGATGTGTGAATGTCAGCCCCATGGATGCAGGGATGGATGGACTGGGTCTAGATGGCTGGGTTTCAGCCCTGGTAGGTAGGAGGCCCTTGATTGCGATCTGTCACCCAAGTCATGTGTGGGGAAACAAAGAACTCACAGACTCAAGGAAGACATAACTTATGTGATGGTGGACACAAGGTGGACACAAAGCATACAGGAGTCAGAAATTTACCCACATGATTTGAACTAGAATAGCAAGAATTTTCCTTAATCCATTTTTCTTGAGCTCTATGCAGGTTCCACCAGGAAATCAGCATCCATCCACCTAAAAATCCTCAAACAAATATAATCCCTCAGTAATTTGATGTCTTCAAATGTCGGTAAACTTTCTTGTTGCTTTCCATTCTGTTAGATAGTCCGTTTAGATTCTCATTTCTCAAGGACCTTCTTCACTTCTGGGTAGCGCTGTTGCTATTTAAACACTGGATCAGATCATCTCAACACCAGAGGTCAGCCCCCTGGAGATGCTTGAGGTCTGTAGTATTTGAAGGAGATTTTCATACTGGGTGAAAATTAATCTTTTTGAAAAATAGTTCAGTGCACAAGCTCTGCTCAAGTAAATATGGGATATGCTAACCCTGTGTAACAAAGTCAACCATGCACAGTTAGAGGGATGTTTCATTGGGTTGAAAATTATGTAGGGAAAGGAAGTTGTAGGAAAGAAAACACAGAATTGCCTTTTGTTTCTCAGAAGTATGTTTCTGCCCCTTGAAAATGTGGGGGCATACTCCTAAACAGTTCTACCAGAAACAAAATTATTTATTCCCTACCCCCACATAAGACCCTTATATGGTTGCATCAGGAAAACAATACATTGACTATGTTTACTATCAGCTCTTTAAATCTGTGGGTGGAAAACACTACATAAAGGTCCAGATAGTACATACTTTCAACTTCTCAAGATAGAAGACCTCTGTCCCAACTACACAATTATGCCTTGGGAAGAAGCTACAGGTGATACTTAGATGGTTGTACAGGACTGGAGCTTAGCTGTTAGCTGTGACACTTAGTAAAGCATTTTCTAGATAAGGTCTTCAAGCATTGTTTTCCACACATTCCTTCCTATGAAGTAGTTTTGAACATTGATAAATAATATGGGTGGTGCTTCTCGGGTGGTCAAGAGTCTGCGTGCAATGCTGGAGACTGGCTTTGATCCCTGAGTCAGGAAGATCCCCTGGAGAAGGTAACGGCTGCAAACTCCAGTCTTCTTGCCTGGAGAATTCCATGGACAGAGGAGCCTGGCAGGCTACAGTCCATGGGGTAACAAAGAATTGAACATGACTGAGCAGCTAACAAACACACACACACACAATATGGGTACTTCTATTTTCAGTAGTAGTTTACTGATGTTCTGTGCTTAGTTGCTCAGTCATGTCCAACTCTTTGTGACCCCATGGACTATAGCCCACCAGGCACCTCTGTGCATGGAGATTCTCCAGGCAAGAATACTGGAGTGGGTTGCCATGCCCTCCTCCTGGGGATCTTCCCAAGCCAGGGATCGAACCCAGGTCTCCCACATTGAGGGCGAATTCTTTACTACTAGTGCCACCTGGAAAGCCTCAAATATGGTCTATTAAATTTAAAAACTTGGTGCAGCATGAAGTGAGTCAACACTTTCAGTGTATAGACTAAGATCCCACTGTTTTTAATGACAATCATGGCTGAAAAAGACACTTCACAGCAACATGCAGGAAAGATCCATTTTTGTGTTTATTATATTATGATCTTTAGTGTTAAAGCCCATATGCCAATTAAGTAAAAACTTGTGCTATAATTTGTCCTGCAATTTCCCATCCTTTATAATGTCAGTCAGTTGCTCCCCTTACTAATTGGAAGGTATTGCATTTTTAAAAAATACTATTAACAGATGGGTTAAAATCCCACTGAAACTCTTCATTTTAATTTTTATAAAAAGTAAAAAAAATTATATTCCCAAGTTTCTTAAAAACGCATGAATGAGGGATTTTTTTTCTTGTTTAAACAGGTGAATTACTTATATTATTTTTGGCAATGGAATCATATAATGATGGAAATATTTCTGAACACCTGTTTCTATAATGTTCTTACCAAATAGCATTGAATTCTTTAAAAGAAAACTCAGTTACTTCTGCATTCATCATTAAAATGTCATCTTAATTGGAAGGAAGAAAGTACATTTGCTTTCACGAGGGTGTCTGCTGGCAGCATGGAGCTGGTACTCACTGGTGTCCTCTGTAACTGGCTTCCATGAAGAGGTCCCAATAGAAGCATAGGTCATAGCTCTGCCATTTTCTTGCAGTTCATATGTGCTGTGGCAGTAGCATAATCCTAAATCTACTATTTCTCTGCAGAAATTTTCTATAATAATTGTCCTTTTTGTAAGGATGTTCAGATAAGATTGGACAATGCCATCTGTAAACCCATAACTCAATAAGTTAAAGTCAATGACTCTGAATTTGCTGATGTTGGACAGCTGAGTGCAAGTGCTGCTGTAATGCCCAGCACACAATGGGTATCCCCATCCCTCCCTCAGGTACCTCCCCTGGAGTGCATGATGCAGGGTCCTCTGATGCGCGATGGAGTGAGGACGCCAGATCAATTCTCACAGTCATTATCCATAGGGCATACTGTTTTCCTTATTTGAAGATGGAGAAATGTAAAATAACCATTTCAAAGTCTTCCCCTGGAGCCCCAGTGTACTAACCTGTGGATCTTCGGAGGGCAGCACCCTACATTGGACATTAATGATCTTTTCCTCAGTGAAGATTAAGCTTGAGGACCAACTAGCCAATTAGAGCTTCTCAGTCAGACCCTTGAATAGAAAATTGCTATATTTTATCGATTCCTTCCATTCAGATTCCTGGAATCACAAACTTATTGCCTGTACACTTTTTCATTCAGTTCTTAGTTGACCCCACATATATCCTTCCAAACAATTTGACTTTTCCATGAATTGCCAAGACTTGGTTCTTCCTGCTGACGACTGCAGAACCTTAAATGAGATGCATGCAAAATAGAACCAAGTGATTGACCAGGAGTCCATAAATTATGTCCAGGATGTTAAGATAGAAAAGAAATGTGACAGTATCATGATAGAATTAAGGAAGGAAAAAGCTAGTAAGTTGCTTCTCCAGTGGAACAAGAATAGAATGGATTTTATTTCTTCATTGATTGAAGATTCACTGTGGCTTACTATCAAAGAATAAATCAAAGTCTCCAAGAAGACAAAGACTACAACTCCATCATCTGCATTCAAGGCCACCCAACACACCTTCAGTCCATTGTCTACTGTTTCCCAAGGCAAATGTCCTAGAGATGAAGTAAGAATATGGCAAATAGTAAAAAGAGAAACAGTTTGAGTACAGAAGAGAATATTCTTTTTCCACTGAATTAGTTTTACAACTTTGTCAAAAATAAGTTGTCTAGTGTTTCAGTTTCCGGACTCAATTCTTCTTCAATGAATCACATGTCGTCTTTTGTTTAATACTACATGGTCTTAATTACTCTAGATTTATAATAAGTTTTTAATCTGGGCATGTGAGGCTGCCAAGTTAGTTCATTTCTTCCAAAATTTTGATTTCTCTTCTTTTCAATACAAATTTGATGATGGATTGCCTTTATGATTAGTTATGTGAAAGCAGAGTTGTGTCCTTACTAGAGAAAGTGTTTCCTACTCTTGAAGCTAGACACTGTGTACATTACCCAATGCAGGCAAATCTGGAGGGTTTCCTGTCTGGCTGGGAGAGAGAATAGGACTGTGCTGGGTCCTGGTGGCCCTGGAAATTGTTTAATATTTCCAGGACCTCCATCCATGGTGCTTCATTCCTTTGTCCCAGGTCATGTGCTGGTCTGGGCTCCTCAGAAATGAGAGGGTTTTCTACAAATCTCCAGAGGACTTTGTCTGTGTCGCTCTTCCCCATTCAACACTCTTGATGAGAATACAGGCCACCCAGGATCCCAGACTCTCAGCTCTGTCTTCTCATCTGGGGAGTCTGTGTGCCTTCCCAGCTTCCCCTCCCTGCCCCCGGCCCTGGAACTGTCTCAGGGCTGCAAGCTGTTAATCCTAGGGTCCATCATTTTTGTCTCTCATCTCTTAGGAGTCACCAATTTTTTTCTTTTTTTTGCTATCTGATGACAGGGTCCTCGAAACGTTGCTTCATGAATGGTGTCCATCTTTCTTTTATTATTCTTTTATTTATTTTGTATGACAGAGTAAATCTGATCCCTGGGGTTCCATCTTGGCTGAAGTCACAAATCTTCAGATACCTCTTTTTCCTTTTGTTTCAGCATTCGATAGTCATATGCACAGTAGCCTCAGTCATGTCCAACTCTGTGAGACCCCGTGGACTGTAGCCCACCAGGCTCCTCTGTTCATGGCATTCTCCAGGTAAAAATACTGGAACAGGTTGCCACTTCCTTCTCCAAGGAATCTTCCCCACCCAGGGATGGAACCCTCTTGCACTGCCTGCACTGTAGGTGAATTCTTTACCCCTGAGTCACCAGGGAAGCCCTTCAATAGTCATATTTTTATTCTAAAAGTTCCAAATTTGTAATGTTATAAAGTAGACAATAAGTAAAAATTTAACTGAAGGGTGTGTGTGTGTGCTTTTCCCTTAGTGGCGTTCCAAATCAGTGCTCCTTATAATAGGATTTCTCTTAAATTAGAAAAAAAGAAAATAGTGCTGTATCATAAGCCCAGGTTAAATGTCACCCCCTCTGCCAAGAAGCCTTTTCTTCTTTCCTAGTTACACCTAAGCACAGAACAACTAGTTGATATTTCAGAGGGATTGAAGAGAGTGAAGGAAAGAAGGAGGGCAGAAAAAGAGGCAAAGGAAAAAATCTGCTCTGGAAATCAAATATCTAAACTCCAATTCTCTTTTTAAGTGATTGGTATGGTCCCCTAGGACAGTTCCCCATCTCCCAGGGCCCCTCTCTATTCCTGTATCAACTCTGACCTGTAGCACTCAGCTAGAGTTTCACATCCTATAACCAGCAGCTAATTCGGGGGAAAAAAAAAAAAAAAGTAAACTTATGATGTATCCAGTCATTTGGAACTTGAGACCATGTTCACACTAGCTGTTTCAACTATTCTCCACCCATTTCAAGCAAACTTAACACAAGCATGAAAGCTAAGAAATAATTACTTGGAAAAATCATTTTGAAGAATTTTTAGGACATTCAATGGAGGTCAATCCATTGCTTTTCAATGTCCCTTAAGTTAGCTTCATTAGCTAATACACTATTTGTCAATTCAAGTTATAAAGTCCCCATGAGCACTTAAAATACATGTATATCTCATATACATAAGTAATAATATACGCTCACAGTCCTCTATAAACTAGAATTCCCACTTATCCATAACACCCTCCATGTTCCAGTGTTCCAGCGAGGTTTCACTGAACTTTTGGATTTTTCTTGATAATTAAGCAGCGACAACAGCTAACGTTTACTGCGTATTGACTTTGATGCTGCGCTGCATCATTTAATCAGAACTATTAGTCCATTTTCTGATGAGAAACCTGAGACACTGTTAAGACTCCTACAAATATTTGCACAGCTAAAAGTACAAAGCCAGGATTTAGCAGAGCCCTCTGACTTCAGACGCTGTTTTCATTACCCCTAGATGATGGGACCCCTCGGGCTTTGTTTTTAATTTTGAATGTAATACAGATTATCCTGAAAACAAAAACTGAGTTTTGTTTTGTTTTGTTTTTCTTCCAAAACAGTGAAGACATCTTTAACACCCCGCTCTAACTCTCAGGCTTTGCTGGTGGCTCAGTGGTAAAGAAAACGACTACCAGTGCAAGAGACTCAGGTTTAACCCCTGATCCGGGAAGATCCCCTAAATGAAGAAATGCCAACCCACTCCAATATTCTGGCCTGGGAAATCCCATGTACAGAGAAGCCTGGCTGGCTACAGTCCATGGGCTCACAAAGAGTCAGACACAGCTTAGCAACTAAACAACAACAACAAATTCTCTTTAAGCCTGGTCAGAGGGGTGTAAAGCTGGTGTGTTTGTATTTGAATATAAGTCAGTATACATAAAATACTAGCTTGACCATTTTCACTGTTCTCTGCTTTTATAACCTTACTTTTCAGTCTTGTCTTCCCCATCTCTTTTTTCCCTTCTGTGTCTTTCTTTCCCTTACTTTCAACCTGGCAAGCTGATTACCTGCTGCTGCTGCTGCTGCTAAGTCACTTCAGTCGTGTCCGACCCGTGTGACCCCATAGAGGGCAGCCCACCAGGCTCCCCCGTCCCTGGGATTCTCCAGGCAAGAACATTGGGGTGGGTTGCCATTTCCTTCTCCAATGCATGAAAGGAAAATTGAAAGTGAAGTTGCTCAGTCATGTCCAACTCTTAGCGACCCCATGGACTGCAGCCTACCAGGCTCCTCCGTCCATGGGATTTTCCAGGCAAGAGTACTGGAGTGGGTTGCCATTGCCTTCTGCAAAGCTGATTACCTAGTTGTGTCCAATTTGAAGCTTTTATGCAAAAAATTTAAAAAAAAATAGTAATAATAGTGAAAATCAGTTTCAGGATTCTGGCCTTGCTATTGATGTGATCAGAATGAGGCTCTGATTTTTTTCATCCAGACCCTTCCCCTCCCCCACCTGTCACCAGGCATAATGCTTATGAATGCACATTCATTTCTCAGCTGGGGAAATATTGCCATAGCTCAGGTACCCACTGGGCTTTTCTTTGCTTTTGACAGAAGTTATATACAGTTTATATTTAAAGAAAGAAAAATGAAAGGGTTTTCTGAATTTCTAACAGAAAATGGTGGGCCTTTTTCATGTCCTACTCACGCCAAAGCTTCGTATAAGGCAACCTAGTGATATCCTTTGCAAACAAAGGGAGCTTTTTGGGAGAGCTCTTAATATGAAGGTCAAGGTTTTGTTTATATTCACGTTCAATTCAGAAAGAATAAAAAATCAATACAGATACGAAGCTGACATATATTGTCGGTAGGCCTTAGGATTTTCAAATGTAACACAGAAACACACACAAAAGCGACCTTCTGCAGAATGTGGCCACTGTTCGCACGGAACTGGGTAATCTGTTAGAAGGTCCTGAATGTAGAATTTGTTCTACTTATGCTTGGCCATTTTTGTTACACTTAAATGTAATGTTCATTCTCCCTGCTGAATACATTATATTAACAGCCTTACAAGTTAGAAGGGCTCCTAATGCTGCTGCTTCTTTGTCAGGAGTTCCCTTGTTACAGAGGGCAGAGGGTTTGTGCTGTGTGTATTTAATGGGACTGACGAGATCCTCGCTGCATCAGGAGGCTGCATGGTTGAGGAGGCCAGTACGTGTGCCCGGCAGATGTAGATTCCGGCTCTAATCACGGTGGCAGAGAGGCCGAGGTCCTGTCTCTGGTCACATGTTCGGTTGCAGAGACATCTTTCAGGCTATTACCTGAATGGTCCATTAAGCATATTGAAAATGAGACAGAATCCTTCAGCCAGACAGAATGCTTCATCCTCTTTTTATCCTTGGGGTTTTGCTACTACAAAGAACCCGTAAGGCTATGGTAAGAGTCCCCTGTATGTCTATGGGTTTGTATTTTTCCTCTCTCTGCCGCTAGCCTCAGAGAAATGTTATTTATTTAAACTGGCCGTGTTCCAGGCACAGAGCACTCTGTACACAGGGACAGCGCGTCTACATCCTAAGATACTGGGGCTGCTTTTCCTGAAGTAGTGTTTAAGTCGTTGAGATGGATCTGTGTGTGTCTATATAAAAGTAACAAATGGTGGAAAATGAAGCTGTTTGCCATTTCTACGGCCATTAAAAACAAGAAGGACGGGGTTTGTGACACACGGGGTCAAAAATACAAAGATGTAGAAAGAGATGCTTTGGAGGAGAAGCCCATCAACAGCTGCCTTTCCCCAGGGAATGGGTCAGCAGGCCAGGGGGTAACGCTCCTTCCCTTGACTCACCTCCCTGGGCTGTCTGCCTTGCCTTCTTCCCCATCTTCTCCAAGCCCAGCCCCAAACCAAGCAGAGCCTCACGGAGCCTCCCTGCCTGGGTTCCCACGGCAAGCTCAGGGTGGCCAGACAGGTCAAGGTCACGGAATGTTCACACAAATACTTGGAAAACAGGAATCAAGGTCTTTTATCCAGGGTAATCCCCAGTGGGAAGAAAGCCAGAATTGGAGCAGAAAGTAAAATAAAGGAAGCCACCTAATCATCCACATTCATTGACACAGATATGAATCATGGTCCTAAACTCCAGATGCTACTGGTAACCTCCCTGCAGTGAGTGTTATCAGGGCTGGGGCTTCAGTCTATTAAAAGCACAAATATAAAACACTGTTAAAATACTTCAAATGTGGTAAAGTTTCTGAGTTCTTTTTCATCTAATAAATATTAAAATAATTCTATGGCTAGTGCATGCGTACATGCTAAGTCGCTTCAGTTCTGTCCAATTCTTTGTGACCCTATAGACTGTAGCCCGCCAGGCTCCTCTGTCCATGGGAGTTTCCCAGGCAAGAATACTGGAGGGGATTGCTATTTCCTCCTCCAGGGGATCTTCCTGGCTCAGGGATAGAACCCTTCTGCATTGGCAGACAGATTCTTTACCACGAGAGCCACTTAGGAAGACCATAAACATATTTTATTCTTATTTTAAAATCAGCTTTTTTTCTTATTACAAAAATATGTAACAGAAAGTTTGGAAGCTACAAAATACACAGAGAAATAAAAGAATTTAATTCCATCATCTCAGTTTTCAGAAGAAAAATTACTGTGAATATGTCAGTATAACAATATCTAATTTTTTGTTTTTCACTCATCTGCTCATATGTAGGTCGATTTTGTTATAATTTAGGTCATACCGGACATACAACTTTTGTGCTATGCTTTTTGCACATAATGTTATATTGTGAACAATCCCTTGTACACTTTTTTCAACTTATCTTTCTCCTAACAGCCTGCCATCTTCACTGTACACACAAATTTGCTCAACTGTGAATTTTTTTTTAATATTTATTTATTTGGCTGCACCAGGTCTTAGTTGCAGTATGTTGGATCTAGTTCACTGACCAGCTATCCAACCCAGGCCCCCTGCATTAGGAGCGTAGAGTCTTAGCCATTGGACTATCAGGGAAGTCCCTTAAATGTGAGTTCTTGAAAAAAAGTCATTTGAAATTTTGTATATATGCTTCCACTAATTTTCTAGAAATCCCTGGAAGAAAAAAAATGTTATTCTATAGATGTGAATCATAAACTTATACAATAATTTTTTAACTTTTAATTCTCTTCTGGAGAAAAAATTAAAAATGTATAATTTTAGAGTTATAGGGATCTTTTATATCATTTGATTTGAAAGCTACCGTCACCACCATACACTAAATTGTGACCGTGGGAAGATTATTGCATCTTCCTGCACCTCAGTTGTCTTTAGTGTATAAAAATGGCTACATATGGCATCCTTGGGAGGATCATATAGGCTATATATGACATGTCCAGAATCATTCTACAGTTCTGCTACGTAAACCTCCAAGATTGCATGCAAGTATTTTTGTTGGTTGTTGGTTGATTTTTGTTTTTGTTTACTTTTCACAGATAAGGAGACTGAGGTCCAGAGAGGTTAACTAACTTTCTTAGGAAAATATACTCCAGATTTAGAACACCTTCAATAGTATTCTGGTGCTTTATCTATCTTACTGCATGAAATATCTAGTCTGCTAAAGCATAGCTTTATCTAAGTAGCATTGCATCGATGTTAATGCTGCTAAAGAAAAAGGTGACTCAGGTCTTATAATGTCAGGACTCTGATTTCTGATTGCACAGCCCATTGACAGTGGGACAACAAAGAAGTATGGATTGTATTTAGATGTGTCTGGTTTTGAATCTCAGCTCCTTCATTTACTGGCCATCTGGTATCAAGATACTTGACCCTCTGTAGTGTTTATATTTTCAGCCTTAATTAGGAATTAGTAATGATGGTGATGGTGTTGATGATAAGAATAATCCCAGATTTCCCTGGTGGTCCTGTGGTTAAGACTCTGTGCTTCCACTGCAAGGAGCATGGGTTCAAGGTTCAATTCCTGGTCATGGAACTAAGATCCTTCATGTCATATGTCATGGCTAAAAAAAGAAAAAAAAAAAAAAATATATATATATATATATATCCAGAAGGCTTGAAGAGCAGCCTCAAAATTTGTTGTCAAATTAAAGCACTATGCAAAATAATCTATCCCACCTTGGACAACCTACAACTGTTGGCTTTTCTCTTTCCTACGCAGGACCTGGTTTCTTCCTGTAGATGCAAAAGGTATAAAAATATTCCTGGACCAAGATACCTGCGGACCTGGGGCCAATCCACCTGGTGTGGATTCTGTGGCAGTAGTTACTGTGGGGCCACGTGAGACCTGCTGCTGGACTCCTGACCTGGGATGGTCTTTGTCCTCCTTGTGCTAAGTCACTCAGTCATGTCCAACTCTCTGCGGCCCTGTAGACTGTAGCCCACCAGGCTCCTCTGTCCATGGGATTCTCCAGGGAAGAATACTGGAGGGGGTTGCCGTACCCTCCTCCAGGGGATCTTCCCCACCCAGGGATCAGACTCTGCCTCTTACATCTCCTGCACTGACAGGTGGGTTCCTTACAACTAGCAGAAATCAACCCTGAATATTCATTGGAAGGACTGTTGTTGAAGTTCCAATAATTTGGCCACCTCATGTGAAGAGCTGACACTTTGGAAAAGACTCTGATGCTGGGAAAGATTGAAGGCAGGAGGAGAAGGGGGCAGCAGAGGATGAGATGGTTGGATGGCATCACCGACATCAGTGGTCATGAGTTTGAGCCAAGTCCGGGAGATAGTGAAGGACAGGGAAGTCTGGTGTGCTGCAGTCCCTGGGGTCACAAAGAGTCAGACGTGACTTAGTGACTGAACAACAACCAGCTGGGAAGCCTCAGTCCCCAGTAAATCCTCCTGCTGCCTTTTACTGCACAGCACATTATGGTTTGAAAAACATTTGTTTGTTTCCTGTTTATCCTTTCAACGATTCTGTAGGATGAGTAGGAGAAGCGTTGTGATGCACTGACTGTGGTGTGCTTGTGACAGTGGGGACATCTCCACATGTTTGGGTGGGATATGGAAGCCCAGTTCTCTTCGCTGGTTTCCAGCTGCCCTGCCCCATGCCGCCTCCCTGCCCTAAATGCAGCCTCGGTGCCCAGAAGCCCTATGGTAACCTACTGATTCTAAAGCCATAAGCTAGACCACAGCCGTGGAGGACGGTCATCTTCAGGGCAAAACTCTTAAGGGAGAAGGGGGCTTCCAAGGTCAGCTGTTGCTAATTACACTTCTCAGTGTCCCTAATCTAAGGAGCTAAAACATTGCTAGAATCCACTCCAACTCATAGCCCTGGCTGATTTGTTATGCAAACTGGAAGCAGAGAGACTTTTCTCTGAATCAATTAATGGCGATGAGGGGTCTTGATATAGATGGAGCCTCTGGTATGGATCAGGGGTGTGAGTAAAAATCCCCTGCCTTCCTTCATGGTGGGAATTGTAGAAACATTCTCCTTACACCCTGCTGCTTACTCTCCGACCTCATTAAAATTAATGACCATGCAAGTCAGATGGCAGGTGGACCCATGTCTTTGTGAGGTTTATGGACAATTTTCCTACTGTGCCTCTGATGGTAATTCTTTGGTTAAATAATTCATAGTGATATTAAGAAGTTTTTTCAACTATTATGAAAAAGGAAGAATATGTTCTAAAGTAAAAGTTCAAGAGAGAAGCCATCAATTCTTTTTTTTTAATAAAAAGCGATATGATTCATAGAAAATACTGAAATAATAAAAAAAAATACAGTTTAAAAATTGGCTGCTAGATTGATATACTTATTCATGTCAAATTAAGTAAGCTCATTATAATCATGTAAAGAATTTTGTTCCCAAAAGGAAAGATGCAAAACAGCACAAGTGAAATTTAGTAGAAGACATAGGGAAAGGGAATATTTCACTTAGGGGATGACACAAATTGGGGAAAACCAGAAAGAAAGGGAAGGTTAGATCTGTGTTAAGTGTATCTCAAAAGACTGACATAGTCTAAGATCCATGATGTAGAATCAGGGTTGGGTCAAAAATATTTACTGACCATCTGCGATGGGCTAATCATTTTCAAAGGGCTTTGCTACACACACTTGCATTTAACTCTTACAGTGAGCTGTCTGATGAGCAATTTTACTAGTAGTATTCTGTTTCATGGGGCTTCCCAGGTGGTGCGATGGTAAAGAAGCCACCAACCAACGCAGGAGGCGCAAAAAATACGGCTTCATTCCCTGGATCTCAAAGATCCTCTGGAGAAGGAAACGGCAACCTGCTCCAGTATTCTTGCTTGAAAAATCCCATGGACAGAGGAGCCTGGCGTGCTACAGTGCATGGGGTCACAAAGAGTTGTATATGACTGGGCACACATAAACACACACACACATTCTGTTTTATAACCATGGAAACTGAAGCTCATAGAAGTTAAGTAACTTTCCCCAATCCCAAAGCTTTTGGCAGAACC